>NC_059411.1:673783-1340066 GCF_905220565.1 Melitaea cinxia
GTTGGGAATATTAAAATAACCGCCTTTTACTAAATGTATATGGATGCGTACACGGTACGTATACAAAATAACATTTGATACAATTTTTGTCTGTCTGTCTGTCTGTTTGTTCCGACTAATTCCTCAAACGTCTGGATAAATTTTGACAGGACTTTTACTGGCATATAGCTGATGTAGTAAAGAGTAACTTAGGCTACTTTATTTTAGAGTTTTATTTATTTTATAACTCTGCGAACTGAAAAATAACTTTTTTTTTAATTCCATGCGAACAAAGTCGCGGGTACAGCTAGTTTTTACATAAAGTTATACGATACGTTTACGTTAATGTACCCAAAACTATTATGCTAACTCTTGCCATTATATTTTATGGTGGGAAGCCTTTGTGTAGTTATCCATCAATCATAAACAGAAAGGAACAGAAAGGCCCAGTGAAGATAGGTACGTTTTCAGACGCTGACGGTATTTTTAACCGACTTCCAAAAAAGGAGGAGGTTCTCAATTCGACTGTATTTTTTTTTTTTTTATGTATGTTACATCAGAACTTTTGACCGGGTAGACCGATTTCGACAAATTTTGTTTTAATCGAAAGGTGGTGTGTGCCAATTGGTCCCATTTAAATTTATTTGAGATCTAACAACTACTTTTCGAGCTATATCTAATAATGCGTTTTTACTTGACGCTTTTTTCGTCGACCTACGTTGTATTATACCGCATAACTTTCTACTGGATATACCGATTTTGATAATTTTTTTTTTGTTGGAAAGGGGATATCCCTAGTTTGGTACCGTGATAAGAAAACTAGGATCTGATGATGAGAACCCAGAGAAATCGAGGGAAACTCTCGAAAATCCGTAATAACTTTTTACTGGGTGTACCGATTTTGATAATTTTTAATTTTATTGAGATCTGATAACTACTTTTTGAGTAATCTTTGATAACGCGTAGTTACTTGTCTATTTTTTCGTCGATCTACGTTGTATTACTTGTCGATGTAATTGAAGTCGGTTTTTTTTCGTTTGCGAGCAAACACAATTATTTTCCTTCAATATCTATCAATCAATGTTGTTTGAAAATCTATTCCACCAATACATTTAAACGGTAGCCAGACTGAATCTCTTTAAATTTTAATTTATTTATTAATTTTTGTATCAAGACTGCAATTGTTTTCATATATTTTTTACATTCGTTGTGTTCCCTGTGGTGCAATACATGTCGTTATTTCATTTCAGCAAGTAATCCATACGTACAAGAACAAGACGATGATGGTGACTCCAACGATGTTGGCGGCGGTCGGGCGCGCCGCAGCTGCGATCCGTTCACGAAGCTAATATTTATATACTAAGAAATATATCTCTTACACAAAACTATGTACGATGTTTTATTCGATGTTAAACAATGTTTAGACTCCAGTTTAACAGTAGGTATTCAAAAAAATTATATTTCTAAAACTATTCAAAATGGGGTTCTATTTTTAAAACTATTCAAAATGGGGTATTTACCATGTTTTTTTTTATTTTCATTTTGCGGAGCTCGATATTTCGACATTAGCTGCGAATGTGAGTATCGTGAACTAGACATTGAAAATAATAAAGATGGTAAACAAAATAATAAAAATAAAAACATGGTAACTATCCCGTTTTTGAATAGTTTTAGTAATAGAAGGAACCATGTTAATACCACAACAGCATTTGTGTAAATACAATGCTACGGAGTACCTATTAAATTAAAATGTGTCATAAACCGTACCTACTTATCAACAGAGATAAATGAAAAAAAAAAACCTTACAATAATTGTAAATTAGACTTAAAAATAAATTCTCTTCTCTAAAGACGAATATGACCTCTCTTCTCAAAGTTAAGGAAGTATCGCAGCTTATCCACCACATTTCGCTACGAATTGGCGGAAAGTTTTCCTACAATTACTAGCGATTGCTATCAGATAGTTATTTATGATAACAGACGGGACCAACAGATGTACGTGCTCTCCGTAACGAGACTATTTTCTCGTCCTCACGGTGAAGAGACAAATAGTTTTTTTTTTTTTACATAAATTATATATAGTTATACAAATACAAAAATGTATGCCCTAACGGATAGCCCGCGACCTTTGATGAACCGGCGACCGCCGGTGTTTTAGCCTCTAAGTATATTTAACATGTAACTGATCAGAAAAGCTAAACTTTTGACGAGTATAATAAGTTTTAGTTTTTACATTTTGGCATTCCTTTTAAACACGATGTTTATACACACCATGCCACATGCTTTTTATATTATTTTCTTAATATATATAAATTACACGTCACGTCGTTTGTCCGCGATGGACTCCTAATAAACTACTTAACCGATTTTAATCAAAGGAGAATGCGACTTTTGGGCCAAAATGTAATGAGTAGAGATATTGTTTAAAAATAGGTCATATTTTTTTATTTTAAAATATAAAATATCAGCTCAATTCTGAATCTAGAAGCGGAGAAAATTGAGAAAGATAGTTTTCATCAAATTATTTGGGTATCGATTCCACTATAATCGATTACAGAATTCAAAAAGAAAATGTTTGCACTAGTTAATTAACTCAAGATATTTAGATGCATAATTAAAGCTGTAAACAATAACGTGTATTTAAATAAAGTTACATTAATATCGAAAATATCAATTAATATTTGATAAACCAAAATGATTATCGATTTCGTATCGATTTAAAATAAATCATATTTTTAATGACAGCTTTGACAGCTTACTAACAGTAATACTGTGTCCGTCACTCGTTTCGTGTTTACTGTTTTCCGATGCATTCTGAGTCCATTCCTGATATTTATTTATGGTTTCAAGTGTATATCAATATTTGTAATGAGTTTTCAAACAGTCTTTACTAAATATAACAAACATTAATGCTACAAGAACTAAGTGATCGGGTTTTTTGTAGACATTGTAACATAACCTCACTTTTACAAAAAGTCTAATAACTCCACTCTCAGATAGCCAAAATATAGATAATTTTCAGCGAGGGATCAATAAGCCTAAATGCATTAATTTATACCATTTTCATTTCATTACATTTTGGCCCAAGAATGTATGGAATCGTATCCATCTCCTTTGCACACCGTGGGCAGTTTGATCCAACTTAAAAGATAGGCTATATTTTATTTCAATATTATAAATATATTAATAATAATATTTATTGTACACCATTAAAAGATACAAACAAAAGTAGCACATGTAACGTTACACGTACATTATTTGTGCTGCTAAATTAAAAAAAAAAAACATTAGTTTATTATAATTAAATGAAATGAAAATCTACAGTAATTTATGATACACTATTTTTATCATAAATTATTTTTTTTTCTACAAACAAATTATATAAATTCATCAACCGGCATTTATATATTCGCGCGGGCAACATTTTATCTTTTTTCAAAAATTCAAATGAATCTTTTGTCTCGGCTTATAAAAACGGCAGTACTGGTCGCCGCCGCGTCATTCATTTTTGGAATTTTGTCTCAAGAAATAGTTAACGCACATCACACCTTTTATTACGGTCTCTATACGGTGGCTAATATATATTTAAGCATCGTAACCGTACTTTATAAAATTGTGTGATCCTTGCTTAGCGTTGTCTCGATTCAACAAATATTACAGTGTCAGTGTTTATCGCCCCCAATCTGGGTAAGTGGTATATTTTTATATAGCAGGCAATTTATGTAGTTAATGCAAGTAATCATGCCTATTGTAAAATATAATATTTGTATTCAGTAGCATAAATCTCATCTCAATTAAGTTCTTAGATTTCATCTTTCAAGTCTACCCTCATTTTTAATATTTTTTATTATAATTGTATAATTCATTATCAGTTAACCTTCTTTTTAAAAATAATTATCTCCGCTTCTGGCTTTATGATTCCACGGCACTACTGCTACAATTTAGGTGCTTTCTTTTGTAACGCAGTGCCGTGGATGTTTGCAAATAGTGCTGGAACGCTTATTTTTATATTTTGATGGCGCGTTCCAGGGTTCAACGTTTGGGTCATCAAGTTCGACGTTTGGCTCACCAATTTCGACGATTGGGTCACCGATTTCGACGTTTGGCTCACCAATTACGGCGTTCAAACCAATTTCGACGTTTCCACCTAACCCCAACGACGAGAATACACTCCGCCGGGTCTTTAACTACCCGTTCCTGCCGCCCCCGGTCGATAGCGGAATCCTGCCACGCGACTCCCGGGAATATCACCTGCACGGCGAACCAGGAGAGTACCTGAGCCGAACTGCAATTGGAGCTTGTGTGAATTGGGTGCTCGACCCCGCCCATATACGTACATTTTTTTATTCTACCTCACCGGGTTAATTAATTTAATAAATTTTTTTAGTTCATGGTACCCTGGTTTTATTTACATCTCTAATAGACCAGGGGAACCGTGACACACAATTATAATAGAGGAAGATGTACAAAGGCGGTAGGTATTATCGCTAAAAGAGCGATTTCTTCCAGATAACCTTTGGGTATAGGACAGGGCATAGAAAAGCGGTTAGGAAGTATATATCGGTTTAAAGAAATTTATTTCTCATAAGAACTCACAGTCCACTTATAATGAGATTCAAAGTTAAAAATAATAACACAATAAAGTAAAGTTACCTCTAGAGTATTAGAAGTTACAGTGTGTACATACATATTTCTTAAGCTTATTTTTAAATGTATTCACGTTATCGCATTCTTTAATATCGGCCGGCAATCTATTGAACAGCTGTGCTCCTTCGAACAATATGGTTTTTTTACCGTAATTAGTGCGTACGCTGATAAGCTCAAGTTTGTTCTTATTTCTCAAATTATGTGACATTGTTTTTTTCTTTAGTTGTATATTAGTTTGAATCGAGTTAGTTGTAATGTTTTTGATAAGAATACAAGTATAATAAATATATAGCTGTCTAATATTTAATAATTTGGTTTTTTCGTATAAGGTTTTTGTAGGAGTTAGGTGGTGATAATGGAATAGAATTTTAATTATTTTATTTTGGACTCTTTGAAGTGAATTTAAATTAGTTACCGCTGCTGAACCCCATACCTCAATTAAATATTCTAAATGTGATTTGACTAGCGAGTTATAAATAATAGTGCGCACTTTGCTTGGAATACAGTTTGTTACTTTCCGTAATGCTCCTAATAATGATGTTAGTTTGTTTCTGAGATATTCGATGTGTAATTTCCAAGTTAGTTTTTCGTCTACCCTTAACCCCAGATATTTTTCGTTAGTTGACCGTTTTATTATTTCGTCATTTATTTTAAGAGGCAAGAAGTCTGGTATATGTTTATTTTTAGTAGTAAAAATCATGAAAGAGGTTTTTGACGTGTTAATTGTTAGAAGGTTGTATTTTAACCATTCGTTGAGTAGATCGAGATCACGTTGAGCGTCCTTTATGATTTTATGAATTGATTTATCGAAATAAAAGAGAACAGTGTCGTCGGCATATAGCTGTAGGTATCCTGTTAACCCTATTTTATTAATATTGTTAATGTAAATTAAGAATAGCAACGGACTTATTATGGAGCCTTGGGGACAGCCGTAATATATATTTTGGACGGAACTACTATAAATATCTCCTATTTTAACGACTTGACGTCTATTCTCCAAGTACGATTTGAACATTTTGTGAGCTGTGCCTGTGATACCTATGTTGTCTAGCTTTAGTAGTAACTTTTGATGACTCACGGTGTCGAATGCTTTTTTTAAATCGATAAATATTCCTAAAGCGTAGCCGCCCTGATCTATGTAGGTTTTAATTTTTGTAATTAAGTCCGTTGCAGCTGTAAGAGTACTTGATTTCGGGCGAAAGCCGTATTGTTCGTCTATTAGGAATTTTTTGTGTGTCAAATAGTTGATTAGGCGATTGTATAATACGCGTTCGAAAATTTTGGACATTACGGGTAGCACTGACACTGGTCTGTAGTTACTTGGGTCAGTTCTACTTCCAGATTTGTAAATAGGACTGACCCTAGCCCCCTTAAGCGTATCGGGAAAAGTACCGTGTATAATTATTATATTCAAGAAAAAAATAAGGTGGTACGAAGTTCGCCAGGTCGGCTAGTGTATAATATAGCAATAACAAACATAATAATAAAAATATGTCGAATATATATTTAAAAGAGAATTTTGAATGAGAAAGTTTGAATGAGAGATATTTTCAAAGGGATAAAAATTAGAATACTGATTACGACGAAGTAGGAATGCAGAATTTATTGCTGGTAAGTGGTAACCCCAAAAAGAAGTCCTTTCGGCCAAAGAGTATAATAATATATAGGGAAAAAGAGAGCCCTCTCGCAGCATTTTAAGCCAATTCATTTTGAAGCGCCATCTAGTTTTTGGTTCCAACACTAATTGGTGTATATATATATATACATGCATACGTGAATATGGTTGGTATCTACCATGCTATTCACAGGAATTCAATATTTTGGCGCCAAACTAGAAGTTCTTTGTTTAGGAATATAATGGACATTGTGTTATTCCGACTTTCTGCGTTTATTGTATACTTTCAAACATTAAGATAATATTCACAGAAAGTCAGGATATCCATAATATTCCTTAACGAAGAACTTATAGTTTGGCGCCAAAATATTGATTTCCTGTGAACAGTGCTAACACGACAAAATAAAAGCTTTCAGATATCAAAAAAAATTATACCACAATAATGTTCCAGTCTGCTATTTAATTAATATTGTGGCAAATGAACTTTTTCCTATACCAATAAATAAAGTGACTAAAAAATAATATATAATTATTATGCCACATATATATAATATAAATAGCTTATTAGAACAAACCTAGTATTCTCTGAATTCACAAAAGGGTAGGGATTTATAGCTAAAATAAGAAAAGTTTAATTTTCAAACTATTTTTTATTTTTATAATGTTTACGTTTATTGTAATAAATAGCAGCGTTTTTCTTTAACTCTTCTTCACCTTTATATGTGATTTTTCCGGACAAAATTCGATTAATATTTCTGCACCAACTGTACAAAATAATATTAATTGTCAAATCTAAAAAACATGCTTTTAGCTTTTCTTTATGGATTAAACAATCAAAGGGATATTCCACCAATATATCACAAAGTACAATAATACTTTTTTTAATATCTTTTTTGGGAATATTCTTTTTTAAAAATGATTTCGTTATATTTTGAATACTATGGAAGCATTTTTCAGCAAGTTCGCTTGGATAACACAGCCAAGTTTTGTTGCAATATTCTTTTGCTTTTATGTATTTATTATTTTGATTGGCTGTGTTAATTAAAGTTTTTCGGCATTGTTGACAAGATTTACAAATTTTTTTTAAGCATTTTGTCAAGACCCATCCACAAACATAATTTCCCTGTCCTGCATCTTCTTGAGGTTGCATTTCAACACACAAATCTTCATTAAAATGTATTTCTTCGGGAATATCAGATGTTTCTTCTGGAATAGAGGTGTTGCAATTTTCTCTTAAAAAAAGTCTAAATTTTGCAAACATTCATTTCCATCCTCTTCACAATTAGCTCTCCTCGAATGAGGAGAGCTATAATTATTTAAAAGCAACGCTTTAAATGCACCTTCAAAACAAATTGTGTTAGGGGCATTATTCCTTGCTCCATAACTTCTGATATTCCCAAAAAAATTTTCAACGGGGTCCTGATTGAAATTTCTTGTCAACATAGCGTCTAGACCAAACTTTTTAAACAAAACTTGCCAAATTGCTTCCACACCCTCTATGGTTCTGATAAGATTTGTGATTGATGGTACAGTTGCTGTAATTAATCGAATTTTATTTCCTGAAACTCTTTTTTGTATAAATTTTACAGTTTTTAAAACTTTTTTGCTTTCTTTCCATAGTTCATGGTGGGGCGAATTATATTTGACTGCTCCCTTAAAAATTTTACCATCTGGTATATTTAACGTACTTACATTTAAAGAGTCAAATAAATTGTCAAGTAGAAGCGTAATATCTACCAGTTGTAGACATTCCTCTGGCAGATCTCCCCTTGCAGTCAGATGGTCAGTAACAACTGCAACACTGTGGCTAAAAATCTGTGTTGCAGTCTTCACTCGCATTTTATTTATTTTTTCAGGATCAATATGCTCCTCAGTAATTTTATGTAATAATTTAAGATCGCCATATGATTTGTCAGCTCCATAAACCTTTTGATAATACTCCCACTTAACAAGTTTTTCTTTATTTTTTGTTGTATATACTAAATCTTTAGTAAGCAAATTATTTCTGATACCTTTTATTAAATGGGGAGTATCAAACAGAGGAATGATTTTACGACCCTTAATAGAAAAGCAGTCATACCGCCACTCAACTCCTTTTCTCAAATAAGATGCTTTCGTTTCATCTATCAATTCGTTTATAGCACTGACATTTACGGTGCTTTGGTCACATACTGTATTTATTATTATTAAACCAGAGTCCTGAGCGTGACGGATGACTGTTTTTATTATATTTTTTAATTCTGTCTTTTTTAAACAACTAGTAAAATAATATGCAATCGGTTGCTTGAAATTTTGTTTGACCCCTTTAACCATAAACACAAGAGCATGGTCAGCAAACTGATTGTCATCATTAAGCGCAAAACCTTCAAATATATCTTTTTGGTTATTATAATTTATTTGTGGACTTATGGACATTTCATCAAATGACAAACTACATAGTTTGTCAGCCTTGCACTTTTCTGCCACAGTCTTTTTAATTTTTTCAAATATAACTGGGTTTATGCCAGGACACAATTTTATTTTACTTAATAATCTTTTCATAGCTTTTGCTGATGGCAATGTAAATGTTCTTTGAAGAAATTCATAGCATTTTGGGCTTTTTTTATATATTGACAAACACAATATTTTTTCTGGTGTTGTGAAACGTCTGCCTTTAGGTTTTTTTACATTTTGCAATTGCATGTTTAAAAATAACTGCGACGGCTTTGACAGATTATTTAAAGCTTGTTGAAATGCCACACTTTCAGACACTTTTTGTGCATTGTTCAATCTTGAAATGAAACTTCCATTCCTCTTCAAACGACAAATTTCACTACGTAGCTGCTTCATTTCAGTACGCATATTACTGACTGGAGCGCAGTTGAACCCCAGTGTTTTCTTGGAACCTACAAATAATAATTACATTAAATCACTTGAAAACTGTAAAGAGGGTCAGGAGTAATTTGTCCAAGATATATAGTAGAGAAATTACACCTACGTTTTTTAAAAGCTGGTTGTCTTTCCCTTCTAGCAGCAAAGTAATTGTGTTCTTCCATTACATGAGACAAAACTGTGTCTGCAGTGCTAGAAGTTTTCCCTGAAATTCAAATAATTTTAGGTTATGCATAATATGTAGTGTATATTTTTAATGATGATTGGAGAAAAAAAAAATGAATCCAATCTTCCAGCTACCAATGAAATTATTTATAAAAATCATACTACACAATTAAAATAGAAAATGAAATACATAATGTAATAATATGTAAAGACCATTTTCATTGACCTGAAGAGGTAATAATCTATGCAAATTAAATTATACCTAAATAAATCAAGAGAAAACAATTTTGTTGCTTTTTAATGGATAGTAAGTTGTATCCTTTACCTGATTTATTGATTTGCGATGATCTTGCAACGTTTTCCATATCAGGCTCAAGTGCTTGAAACAATGGAATTTCTGTAAGTAGAGAAATAAAAACAATTAAAACATTTTTTTTACATTCCTGTCTTTAAGTTTCGTATATCATGTTTATTATATGTTGTCATAATTATCCTAAAGTTTATGAGTAGCTATGCCATCTCATCCCTTACTCTTCCAAGCATCAGTATTGATGTAAAGCTGTAATTGCAATATAATAGACCAAGATCCCAGGGCCTTAAGACATAACTTATTTTCTGAAAGATGAAGCCTTAGGTTCTGAGTAGTGTGTCATGTACTTTTAATACTTGGCCTGCTTGTGAATTTTGATATATATTTTGTAACATATTACTCTAAAGTAATATTAAAATTATTATATATAATGTATGTGTATTGTTTTTTTTTTTTTTAATTAAACCTAAACAAAAACAAAAAAGGTACTTTAAGTAAAAAAAAGCAGGACAGATAAGCAAATAACCTATCCCAATAACAAGTTCATCAACCACTTAAGGCCCACCGGAAATCACCTCCGATCAAAACTATAAAGGATCTTGAAATGATCAGCCAGCATGCATTTAAAATTGGTAGTATGTGAATCACACATTTGTTTAGTAGTTATTTACCTCACTGAAACCCTAGGTGAGTTAGCTAGTACAGTATCATAATAAATATAGATAAAAAAAATTAAACAAATAATAGTTCTTACCTGCCAAATAAAGTGAAGGAACTGCTAAAGCATTGAGTCTTTTGTTACGATTATGATCTTTTTCGACAAAATGCCTATCACAAACTCTTTTCTCCTTATAAATATTATAGTCAGCAGATGTTTCAAGTTTTCCCCCGCAGAGAGTAACCCAAGTCTTAAAGCGCTCAGGAAACTTTTCTTGACTGGGGAATCTGTGCATTGGAACACCTGAAAAAAAAATGTGTGTGATGAATTTTAAATGTGTTTGAAGTTTATCCATTGAATTGTATTTGACGAAGAGACATCTGCTATGGTCAGGCAGTCGATCATGTCCTATATAACATATAAGGAATACTAAATCCAATTTCCTGTTTTTGGACACAGGTAACTGGTGTCATGTAATTTATCAATTTATTTATTTATTACTTTCTCCTTTCCTTCTAACTTAAGTTTACAAAATTTTGAGTAAACTGAGGGCTTAGAAAAGATGTTATAACATTCAGATGACTAATATAGTCAAAGCTTATAGTTTTAAGCTTATAAATAGTTCGTATATAATTTACAGATATGTATTATAAGTATTTCGTAAGAATTTAGTACCTATTTTAATCAATTTAATGAAAGCTTACCGGCTAAAGGTTTGCACCCAAAAGCGCAGGAGCACGGCATTCTTGCAATTTCAGGCACACTTAGTATCTAACACGAATCAGCGTCCTTCGCAAACTTTATCACAATAAAACAATCGTCTTTCTCGCAATTCTAGAGTCCTATCTCAAATTGAAGCACTAAACTTTCAGTAAATACGGAGGAGACGAAACTCAACTCAACGTAGAAGGAAAATGAAGCGCAAATAACAATAACTTTCGGCAATACGGAGGAGAAACAACTCAACTCAACGCAAAACGAAAATTAAATGGCAAAATAAATTATATACAAAGGCAAAACTGAATCACAAAATTTTAATAATTCAAAATTTTATAAAGCAACTGATTTGAAAAAAGCCAGTATAACGTTCAGTTAGGGCTGCCAGCTTTGACTTTTTTATTGATAAATACTACTTACTTAAAACTCAGAGGACAAAATAAACAAGACGAACATTGTGGTAAAATTATCTTAATTTTTGACTAATTATACAAAAATATAATGTTTTTTTGTCTAATATTGAATTGAAAAATACCTAATAAGTTTTTTTTTAAACTTTAGAACCATGAAGTTGTACCTAAATGGTAGTAAATTTTTGGTATGGGAATACTTAATTGAATTCTGAATTATAGTGCCACCTGTTGAGGCTTATATACACTGTTTGCCGAAAAGTTTGTTACCCCATAAAACAGATGGCAGTTTTATCTTTGTTAATCATCTTATTATAGGAAAGTGTCTCCCCCCTGCTTTCGGCTCTCACCTCTGTCAAACATAAAAGTCATAATAATCATAATAATAAAACAAACAAAATAGGCATTTAAGGGGTTTATTTTTCATCAATTGTAATGTATTCTCATTTTTAATTAGAAACATACATTTATATATAATTTGGTAATTCAAGCAAATTAATCTCCGATTTAAACATGGCTTTATACACGCAACCAAAGATTAATCTTACACGGTACAGCGTCGAATCGTCATACCAAAGTGGCAAGTACAAATTTAAAATTAAATTATTATTTTTTAATTGATAATATCTCTTTTTTTTTTATTACACTTAACCAAGACTGCAGTTGTCTAAATAAATTGCATATAAATTGGTATTTGACCAGTTCTAATTAAAAAAAGAAACTAAATTTATGATAAACAGTTTGCTTTATTTGTTGTGTCTATCTTAGTTTCAGAATAAAAGTTTTCTTTAAAACGAAAATTGAAGTTTCTATTATTTATTCTCACTAAAAATACTATTTTAATTGAACTTGTTTTTTTTTTGAAATTTGAAAATTTGTTTTTAATTGAATATTTCAGATGATGGAGACAACTCGAAGCTATGTCGCGTTTGTGGCAAAAACAATATTGCTCTCATACATTTATTTGGTGAAGAAGCATCACACAATAACTTAGTACAAAAAATAAACAAATATCTGCCCATTGTGGTGAGACCAATGTTTTAATTTTTATCTACATTATGAAACGACTTGAATTTTTATTTCCTTATTAAAAAATTATATTTTTGTTATTAAAAAAAATATTTATTATTTATAATTATTCTCCATCCATCCTATAGATAAAGGTTGATTCAAAGTAGCTATAAACTTTTTTATACAAAAATAATTCTTACTTTTTATCACTAAATTTAATTATAGTTATACTCTATACATATACATATATTAAATAATTATACTCTAGTGTCTGAAATGAAATAAACTTTTTTTTTTCTCAAATGCAATTGTTAAATATTAAAAAGATGTCAAGTAGACTATCTACTAAGAATGATTATATTGGGTAATTTAATGAGTAAAACAGCAACATCCAAATGGAAAAACCTACATTTTAATCATCTAGTAGAATTAAAACTTAATACGTAACATCCCAGTCATAGGCGTAACCAGAGGGGGGGTGGCTTAAGGGAGGGCAACTCCTTCCCCCTGGAAGTTGTATGTTCTTCAATATATTATGACGAAATAAAAAAATTAAAGTAAATAATGCATATTTAAATTTACATTGACTACTTACATATATACCTTGTTTCATGTAGGTGTCTTTATGCAGTGTTTATGACAAAACAAGCAAGGGCGATCCGGTCTAAAAAATCTGACTTGTCTCCCCCTAGGCCAGAAGCTGGGTACGCCAATAAATTGTTATGGACATAACTAGGATTCCCAGTTATGTTCATAACAATTTAATAAATATTATGATTATATTAATTTTAAATACCATTATAATACTAGGTGGACCTCCATGACAAATTACCTCTGGGTGTTTGCCAGTCGTGTGCAACTGCAGTGTTGAATTGGCACAGTCTGGTGCAGTGCTGCATAAAGGCAGACAAGTTGCTGGCTTCGAAGCTTCAACACAGTAAAGAATCCGTAAGTTGCAGATTTAGTGTATTTAACTTGCTAAATTTGTGGTTAATAATTCACAAATTAAATTTAAAAAAATAACATGTAATGAATGAAGAGTCGTTACTAATGTTCAATTAGAAGTGATTAGATTTGTTTTTTGACAATCCAGGTCTTGCATCTTAACTGATTCACAAATAAATTAAAATCATTTCCTTTATAATACGTACAAGTGTTTTATTTGTCTTTTTTTATCTTACAGATCTGCAAACCAAATGGTGAAAATTCTACTAAAAATGATGATGCTCAAATGAGGTGTGTGTACAAATACCTTCTTAATCTATTATTTAGTTTATATTTACAAGCCTTCATATGAAATTTCAGGTTATCAACTAATTATTTAATCTTAATATTGAAAGAAGTTTTAAATGATTACTTCAAGATTCTGAATGTCGACGAAGACAATTCAGATTTAATGTATGTTTGTCAAATGTGCCCCGAGAACCCGGTATCGACATCTGCAGAATGTTTGTATGATCATTTGATAGCCTCTCATAATAAAGAGCTTTGTGACAAGTCAGCTATCGAGACATTTGTAAAAGAAAACATTACATTTGAAGAAGTCCTGAATAACGATGAAGTATCAGATGCGGAGTCAGAGAAACATGTTGCAGATATTCCTAATTATTATTGCCCGTGTTGTGAGAGTGTGTTTTCATCACCAACTCGCCTCATATGTCATCTGAACAAACATGTAGAAGTGAGCATCGACGACGGGGTCTTGTGTTGCAATAGTCTATACTCTGACAAAAAATCTTTCGTTTTACATTTGCAAGAGAAACATGTAAATAAAACCATAGAGACCGAGTTAATCTGCAAAACATGTGGGTCTGTCGAAGAAAACGCTCAGGCATTGGAGATACACATAAACGAAAAACATTCAGGTGTCGAATACCAGAAGAAAAAAGTGGAGCCGAATCCGAAGTGCCAGAAGTTCATTCCCGCCGTGTGCCCCGAGTGTAACAAAACCTTCTCCAATAAATACAACATGCTGAAACATATGGAGAGTCACACCAATGTAACGAACTGCAAGTTTGTGTGTGATAAGTGTAATAAGACGTACAAGAGTCGAAGCAGCCTGGCTCATCATCAAAAGGTGTTCCACGAAGGTTGCTTACCGTTCATATGCTTCAT
The DNA here is from genome assembly GCF_905220565.1 of Melitaea cinxia. Taxonomy (NCBI): domain Eukaryota; kingdom Metazoa; phylum Arthropoda; class Insecta; order Lepidoptera; family Nymphalidae; genus Melitaea; species Melitaea cinxia. The sequence goes on from NC_059411.1 coordinate 688,282, forward strand.
GTGTGGTGAGGGCTTCCCGACCCGCATGGCCAGGGACAACCACGCGCGCATCCACACTGGCTTCAAACCGTTTACTTGCCAGTATTGCAACAAGTCGTACCGAGCACAGAACACACTCAAATGGCACATACAAATGCATCTAAACATACGAAAATACGAGTGTCACCTGTGCCCGAAGAAGTTCAGGAAGAGAAGCCACCTCAACTGCCATTTAAAAACTCACGACAAGAGGAAGTGAATAACTGGGGTTGTGTTTGTTGCAGATGGACGCCCCACTGGGAGCGGAGTTATTGCGAGCAGAGGATACATGAATACGATAGTCATGATTTCGAAGAGATCGATGGACTCGCCTCAGATGATGATGACGACCAACCTCTTGCGAATATAGCGACAAAAAAATTGGATGTATTTCAAAATTTCTACAGAGCGCTTAAAAACTTCCGAAATCACTTCATGGAGGAACACGATCGCTGTCAATATTCGGATTTCTCCGATTCTAGCGTGTCCGAAAACGAGGACACGGGTACGGGTGATTTAAATAGTTTCGACGATTTGACACAAAGCAACATGAGAAAGGACAAAATGGACGAGGAGACTCGACTCGAACTGAGTCAAGTGCAGACGAAAGTAAACGGAAAAGTATATTTTACATGTCGAACCTGCGGCAAGAACCTCAGCTCGACACATACCTACATCTACCACAAGCGCATTCACACGGGCGAGAGACCCTGCGTGTGCCACATCTGCGGCAAACAGTTCCGTGCGCCAAACGGTCTGCAGCGACACCTCACGGAGACGCACGAGCGGCAACGGCGCTACATCTGCGCCGTGTGTACAAAGAACTTCGCCAACTCGCAGAACCTCAAGCAACACGTCCGCATCCACACGGGCGAGCGGCCCTACGTGTGTGCGCAGTGCGGCAAACGCTTCACGCAGAGCGGCTCGCTGCACGTGCACCTCAAGACGCACGGGGCGCAGCTGCCGCACGCGTGCGCGGAGTGCGGGGCGCGCTTCCGCCTGCGGAGTGGGCTGGCGCGCCACCGCCTGCGGCACTCGGGCGAGCGGCCGCACGCCTGCTCCGCCTGCGGAAAGGCCTTCCGCCAGCGGCACGAGCTCGCCGCGCACGCGCTCACGCACTCCGACTGCAAGCCGCACGCCTGCGACACGTGCGGGTCCGCCTTCCGCCAGCGCCGCGCGCTGCGGCACCACTGCAGGCGACTGCACGCCGCACAAGCGACGCACGGCGCGCACGCGACACGCGACGTGCACGCGACACACGACGCGCACGCGACACACGACGCGCACGCGACACACGACACGCGCGAGACGCACGACACGCACGCGACACACGACGCGCTCGCGACACACCAGCCCGTCGCGCACGCGGTGCCGGTGTACGACCACGGGGCGCGCTACGAGTGATAGTGATCCGATGTGCGTCTCTACATCGGGCTCGAAGGACCAATACTGTTTTGTACGTCAACAAATATAATGTTTGTTTACAAACTCTACGTTTTTAATTTTATATCCCTTGGAAAAATCGTAGCGACGACGTATAAACTAAATTATTCAGTATGACATTTTCGAGAATCTAGTTTTCTTAGGCTGAACTCGATTTGGATACAACTTACATAATCTGTATATACAACACTAGCCGACCCGTGCCCACTTCGCTAGGCGTTAATTATTATCTTTGTGATGCAATTATGTTGGGTTTCAATTTCGTCGACGTCTGCTACGTAGGAAGCCGACCGCGCGAGTGAGCCGCGCGGCACCCTATCGTATAGAAATAAAAAAACAATAAAACGGTCATGCGATGCGCGGTACATGATGCGCAGTTTCCAATTGTCCCTCCGCGCAACAGCGGGTTACGAGTTAAGGCAACGGGCGCGTACAGTGATGAACAAAATCGTAATAATATCTTGTATTTATTATTTTAAATTACAGAACCAATCATACTTTACACAACAAATTTTATAGCACTTAAATAATATGTTGCTCCCGTGTATTTATTATTTTAAATAACCGAACCAAATAACATACTTTAAAGAACAAATTTTATAGCACTAAAATAAATAATATGTTGCTCCAACGCCATCTATCAAAAATTGAAAAAATGTCGTCGATAGACTAAAATAAGACTAAATTAATAACCTCGAAAGCCTAATAAATTGTTTTCTAACAGCGATATATGGCGCTAGTTTATTTACCATTTTGATATTATATTTTAATCTTTTTCTTATTTACTGATTTTTTTTGTTCAATTACAATAAAATATAGCCTATAGCACTCCTGAATAGTGTAGCTTTCTGTTAGTGAAAGAATTTTCATGATCGGATCAGTATATGCGAATATTACCCCCTAAGTACAAACAATGTTATAAAGTTTACCTCTTTATAATATTAGTATAGATATAAATATGCATATCTATTCTTTTTTTTCAATATCCGTTTCTTTTTTGTTTTTGTTTTTTTTTTTAATTACCTATTTTTCGACAGTTTGTTCAAATGATAAATGTACGAGGGTCTATGAATAAAATACGTCACGCCAAATTTTATCCTTATGAACCACTTTTTCCCCACCTTTTTCACGCTACGTCACACTATCAGCGATCCCCTACCAAATATTACGTCACAGCAATAAAAGTACCCTTGAGAATTTTTTTTATGTACTTAGGTCGGCAAACAAGCGTACGGTTCACCTGATTGTGATTACCGTGGCTTATGGCTCAACACCAGAATCCCCAATTCTTCCCAGGAGCTCTGGTCACGTTACTCACCAACGGAACACAACACTACTTGAAAGCAGTATTATTTAGCTATGATTTTCTGTAAAATTGAGGTACTACCCCAGTTGAGTTACTCCATTGTTTGAGCAGGAAATTTCCTGCTATGCCCTACCTCAGTTGTTTTATGGACGACCACCAAGGCACCCATGCTTATTTTCATTACAGTGTACAAGAACTCGGAAAACGTACGGACGACCGAGATAGAAATTGCGCCGAAGGCTGACATTGAAATTATAGAGATAATAATATAGAGAAGAAAAAAATTAGAGATGATATTGAGAAGCTGAAAATAATCGTGGTCGTAAACGGCAAGCAGTACGGTGTGTCTAAATACAGCGGTGCCCACATAATCCTGACTCCACGGAGCTGACAACACTGCTGTATTAAGCTACGAGTAAAACAAAACGTGACAGCTTGCCGCGCTCCTTAAGAGCCATTTCAAAAAAATCTGTAACAATCCGTGAAAATGTAATATTTATATGTCGTTAATCGCAGTATTGCATGCAATAATGAAATTTATATTTTTGAAATATAATAGAGTAACCTTTTTTGTACTGAGATAATGGATCAGAATTTTGATTTATGTTGTGTGTACAAAATTAAAAATTAATTAATTAACCTTTTCATCAACAACCTCCGTGGGTAAAAAAATCGAAATGTATACTTTAAAGTCCTATTTTTCAATATCCTCTACCTTAAAACTGTATAAAAAGATAATGATAATATGTGGATTATTTTTTTGTTGATATTTTTGCAGATTTTTTTTCCATTTATTTTTTTTTTTTTTTTATTTATTTATTTATTAATCAGTACGGATTTACCACTTACACTAATTAACATTTCAAATAAGTCACATTAATTAACATTCCAAAAAAAATAAAAATAAAAAAATAACGTACAATAACAAGTTAGATTAATAAATTGATCATAATAATAAGCATAAAAACAAACCAAAGAAAAAACAGAAAAAATAAAATAAATAATAATAGTAGAATTCAGATTCAGTCAAAATTAAACAAATAATAAAAAGCAATAAAAAGATAAATTCCATGTCAGTTTATATAGATGGAATAAGAAAAAAAAAAAAAGTAAAATAATAATTCACATACAATCTCATTCACTTATATTTTAAGACACACACAAATCACGCATTCACTTCACAGTACCTCAGGCACTCCGACAAAATCATCTTCCATCCATCAGCAAATAGGTCACAGTGCGGATCAGCGTCCAGGAGAGCATTGAACGCGGTTAGTGACCGCGGAATGGGCGACCTCGAACGAGCCACTGTGCGACACATCGGAACAGCAAACAACGAGTGCTTTCTGTTTCGAAGGTACTTGTTAGGCGCAAAAAGTCTACATAGCTCCTCGTGTAAATCTGGGGCATCAACCAAACCTCTCAATATTTTGCACATTATTGCCAATTGGTCTCTCAATCTTCTTACTTCTAAGGAATTATATCCCAGCATACCAAGAAGAAATTTTGTCGGGTACATGTTAGGGTAGTACCCAAACATACGCTTGTAAAGATATCTTAGGAAGGCTTTTTGAACTTTTTCCAACATAAGCGCGTATTTAGTCTCATGTGGATTCCATACACAAGCACTCGCCTCAAGTTTGGCTCGGACCAAGGCTCCAAAAATTATTTTGATCACTGTCGTGTTTTTGAACTCCTTTGCATTCCGTAGAACAAAGCCAAGGCGTCGAAATGACTCCTTAGCTACCGCAGTGATATGGTCATGAAATGTGAGCCTTGAGTCGAATGTCACACCCAAATCCTTCGCCGTATCCAGTCTCGCTATGGTGTCCTTGTCAAGTTTATAATCAAATTTGATTGGGCGCCGCACTCGTGAGAAGGTCATAGCCGAACACTTCAAGGGGTTAAACATCATCCTGTTGTCCACACTCCATTGAAAAACTGAGTCAATATCACGCTGAAGCAATAAACAGTCCTCCTCTGTTCTAATCTCCATGAAAAGCTTCAGATCATCAGCGTAAAGGAGGCATTTCGCATGTTTGATGACTGTGGGGATGTCGTTGATCATTAATATGAACAGAAGAGGACCGAGTATTGATCCTTGACTGACTCCGGAACGCGTGTGATAGGGCTGCGACTCGTAAATGCCGAGCCTGACATACTGCTGACGATCACGCAGGTAGTCAGCGATAAACTTGAGGAGTCCAGGTGTTAAGCCCACATCGCTTAGCTTCTCCAGCAGTACGTCATTATTTACTCTATCAACAGCTCTCCGAAAGTCAAAATATAAGACATCCACTTGGCCTCCATGGTCAAGTGTCTTAGAAATATAGTCAACAATGGTTAACAGGTTGGTGTTGACTGATCGTCTCCTTCTAAATCCATGCTGCTCATTACATAGAAACGGTTCCACCTGCTTGTAAATCTTAGCGTGAAGAACATGTTCGAAAAGTTTCGCAACGGTTGATAGTATAGCTATCGGGCGATATTCTTCGACACTAGCTTTGTTGGAACTCTTTGGAATAGGTGCCACTCTAGTCAGTTTCCATCGCGAGGGGTAATGCCCAGTTCTTAATGCGACATTGAATATATGGTATAGAGGTTCAGTCAGAAAATCCTTACCCTGTTTTAAGAACCATGGAGGAACACTATCAGGACCCACGGACGTACTTGATTTTAGAGCCCTGAGTCCCGATGCCACATCCTCAGGCGTGATTTCATTTATGCCAATGTACCTACCCGAGAACAGCTCATTCTGATTCATTATATTTGTCGTATCAAGTTTAGGCAGTTCAGTTAAAAATACACTGGAGAAGAAGTGAGCAAATGCTTCAGCAGCTTCAACTCCACTCACAGTGTTGCCACTGTATATCTCCGTTAATCCATAAAATAACTACGGAACGGAGCATGAGTAACGTAAGTTGTATCTCTTGTTCATCTTGCAGTCGAGATCGGTTTTACGCACTCAAAACTTGAATCATGGATATCTCCATAACCCTGGGGTTCCAAAGGGTGGCAGTGGTACCGGGGGTAGCGCCCACCATTCTCCCTCCCCCCTTCCCTCCCAAAATTCGATGGTTCTTAATCTAAAGCTTTACCCAATTCTGTACGTACATCAGAACTAACGCCACCATATACCATTATATTATAAAGCCTCCACCAAAACTCACTGTCAAAGTGGTAGTAATCGTCAGATATCGTTCACCTTTCCTTCTCCACACACGTTGTCGACCATCAGATGCACTTAAAGTGATCCTGCACTCTTCCGTAAACAAAACCCATGCTCATTGTTCATGAGACCAGTTAGCAGGTTCCTATGTATTTTAAAAAAGGAAATCCAATAACCTGTGGAATTTCTGTAAAAGTACAGATCAATCTGATAATTGTAAAGAAAATTAAAACACGTTGAACAACAAACAATTCCATTAAGGACGCTATCACATTTTTCCACAAATATCAGTGTTTTTCACGTACCATTTAAATTAATTAGGAGTCACCCTGAGAGGATATCTAGGTTTCAAATGAAAGATAATATATTCATCTCCGAGTGACACCATAAAAATTCTATAGCCCCATACAAACTTTTCACACAAATACAATTTAACCATCACAGAAATCGCAAAAAATTAAAAAAAGACGGGTCTGAATAGGAACCATTATAGCTAAATACACTGCACAAAGAAAAATAACTACACTAAGAAATTGTTGCTTATTTAGTCCTCTATACGTAGCACTAGATATTTTATATAAAAATAAATAATATTTCCATTTATGAGAAAAATAAGAAACGCTCTCAAATTTCTTCATACATTTTTTACAAGTGAACCATCGTCCCCAACCTGACTATAATAACAAATACAAACAACACACACACAACAAACAAGTACAAAAAATATTATTAGATATATCAAAACAATAACAGTATTCAAACTAATTTATAGTCAATGAAACAAATTATGAAAAAAAACTGAATACAACTTACGAGTAGATACTAGAGTAGTTATTTTTTTACTTAGCATCGACTTCAGTCGACCGAGTCACCAATCCGCCTGCCCAGCGTGGTGACTATGGGCAAAACACATGAGTTCACGTTATTTTTGGCGTAAACTTGTGGAGGCCTATGTCCAGCAGTGGACTGTATAGGCTGTAATGATGTATGGACTGTGTATACATCCGTATGCATTTAGTAAAAAGCAGTATTTTAATATAAAAAAGGACACTCCAATTTTATTTATTTGTATAGATTGTTTACGTAAAATATGTTATGTTTATATTATTATAATGTTAAAACTATAATTATATAACTTAAAATTGTATCTGATTTTGAATTATAATAAAATAATTTTTAACAAAAAAAACCGACTTCAAAAAGGAAACTAAAAAGTGAAAAATAAATTTAATTAGTACAAAGTAATTCGTATTTTGATTTAGTTAATCAGAAATGATTAAATAAATATTTTATAATTTTGAAGTCGGTGCCAAGTAAAACAATAACTACTCTAGTATCTACTCATAAGTTGTATTCAGTTTTCTTTCATAATTTGTTTCATTGACTATTAGGTTGAATATTGTTATTATTCTGTTATTGTTTTGACATATCTAATAATATTTTTTGTACTTGTTTGTTGTGTGTGTGTTGTTTGTATTTGTTTTTGTAGCCAGGTTGTTGTAGTATTTACTTGGCACCAACTTCAAAATTATAAAATATTTATTTAATCATTTCTGATTAACTAAATCAAAATACGAATTACTTTGTACTAATTAAATTTATTTTTCACTTTTTAGTTTCCTTTTTGAAGTCGGTTTTTTTTTGTTAAAAATTATTTTATTTTACAATTTTTAGTGATGGGTAGACCTAATAAGGATGCTTTTTCTCTTATGTCGGGGGTTCGGAAACATACACAAGCACAAACACCCAGATCATGACAAATATCTATATGGCCAATACAAAAGTCTGTCGTGCGCGGGGATTGAACCCACTAACGCCAGCGCAACAGCCGGTGCTGTGACCGCTGCGCTAACGCGTCGACATACTATGAGTAAAGTTCGCTATCAGGTGTACGTAATAACAACCGGGATTGACAGCCTAGCGTGTTCTCCGAGGCTAGGTTGGGGGAACCACAAGGATTAACAACTAGACCGAAAATAAATATCTGAATAAACATAAATATCCACTCCGAGCTGGAATAAAACCCGCGACCGTCGGTTTTTAGGCGCCGCCGACACGGCACATGCACCATTATATCAAAGCGGTCGTCAAACATCAAAAGGTAACTGCTGTAAATTGTTGAGAAATTCCCTCGAGTGTTTATGGGCTCCATCATCAAACCTGGTCCTGCGACACAGACGATCACACAGCATGTAATTGCTATAAATCGTTGAAAAGTTCCTATCTTTCGTCTCCATCATCAGACTTTAATGGCACTTGTAACTCATATAGGTGCAAAGTTCTCATCAATAGAAACAAATTAAGTTCAAACAGCAGGTAATTGCTATAAGTCGTTGAAGAGTACCCTCGACTATCTTTCGTCTCCATCATCAGACTGAAATGGCACTTATAACTCATATATATGCAAAGTTCTCATCAATAGAAACGAATTAAGGTCAAACAGCTGGTAATTGCTATAAATCGTTAAAGAGTTCCCTCGACTAAGTTTTGTCTCCATTATCAGACTGTAATGGCAATTGTAACTCATATAGGTGCAAATTTCTCATCAATAGAAACGAATTAAGTTCAACAGCGGGTAATTGCTATAAATTGTTAAAGAGTTCCCTCGACTATCTTTCTTCTCCATCATCAGATCGACTCCAGACCTTTATTAAATAGTAGTGCTTTATAGTAATTAATGAAAACATGATGAAATTTACTACTCACCCTTACGATTTTTGAAAGTTTCCCTCGATTTCTCTGGGATCCCATCATCAGATCCTGGTTTCCTTATCATGGTACCAAACTATGAATATCTCCTTTCCAACAAAAAAAGAATTATCAAAATCGGTTCATAAACGAAGAAGTTATCTCCGAACATACATAAAAAAAATATATATATATATATACGGTCGAATTGAGTAACCTCCTCCTTTTTTTTGAAGTCGGTTAAAAATAAGCGTATTATTATCTATTATATTTTATTGTATAGTACGACGTACGAGTAGTAGATACCCTGACGCCTTAAGACATCGTCATAAACAGAGTAGGGGAGAGGTTCCGTGAATAGTAGGTACTTAGTAACAGTTACCAAGTTCGACTTTAAACTTACAACTAAATTTACTAATCAATATCAGTAAAATTAAAAATTAATACTTTCAAGTACCAAGATTATTTACGTCGGTACAAAATCGAGCAGATAGCGGTATCAATGTGTGCGTACGCGTAAATGTTATTGTGTTGCGATTTAAATACCTAAACTTGAGCGAGTTAAAAATGTGATAGCGCCCTTAAACCAATCAATCAATCAGCAAAAAATTTTTGACACACGTCAATCGTTTCAGCCTTGCAGTCCACTGCTGGACTAGACCTATATGGCGCGAACTTATGTGTGTTGCCCATAGTCACCACGCTGGGAAGGTGGGTTAGTAACCGCAGGGCTGGCTTTGTCGCACCTAAGACACTGCTGCTCGTCTTTGGCCTATGTATTTCAAAGCCAGCAGTTGGATGGTTATTCCGCCATCGGTTGGCTTTATAAGTTCCAAGGTTGAAGTGGAACTATACTATCCCTTAGTCGCCTCTTACGATACCTACGGGAAAACAGGGGGTGGCTATATTCTTTGATGCCGTTGATACACGTCAAACTAAGGTAAATAAAAGATGTTTAAAATTTTACCGTAAATTGTACGCCAGTTCAAAGCTACATCGACGGTCACGATCTGTCCGAAACGCATTCTTTGAGCGGCCGGACTTTAATTTATATTCTGTTGAATTCACACAATATCACACAATACATCACAGAGTATAGTAATACTTACAGAAACAAAACATGCACAATACTTTCCTATATATAATAATGTACTCTGTGCACAATACGAATTCGGAATTACAAATGTCTGCTAATTTTTGACGTTTGCACCGGTTTTATTGTTTATTTTCGTGATCTTTCTGTGTTATGTTATGCGTTTGTTGTTGAGTTTAGCTAATGTTCCTCCGACTAATTCATATTTATGACCAGAAAGTAATTTTGTGAGTGATTGTTTTTTCAAAATTGAGATCGGACTCCAGTGCAGTGTGTAGTTAAGTTTGGGATAAAAGAATCCCTTAGTTTAAAAATCATGTCATCGGATAGGCACTGCTGCGTTCCTGGGTGCAAGGTCAGCAGAGGTATGTCACCATATCACATTTTAATAGCCAAATCTTGAATTTTGGGACTTTGTATTGAGCGCAATTCAAAATAACTTTTTGACATTTTATATAAATTTTTTTTCAGTTTTTGTATCTCTTTAATATTAAATCCTATTTGTTTCGAAACACCAATATTATGTTCCATTTTTCTCTTTCAGTCAAACTTGTTTTTTATTGTTCCAATATTTTTAATTGAATTAACTATTACTAAAGGAAACTGATAGAAATATAAATCAATAATTGCATAATTAGTTTCAGGCATACATGCAGCTCTTCATGGATTTCCGAACCCTGAAAAAGACAAATTACGATTTAATACGTGGTTATATTCGATTGGAGGTGATATTTTGAAACTTGAAAATGCACACATATTTAGGTATCGTCGAGTGTGTCATATACACTTTGAAGACAAATATGTATGTCGCAATAACAGAATAAGCAATATTGCAGTTCCAACATTACATTTACCAGGTTGTTTATTACTTACTAGTTAACTTTTAGTTACTTTAGTTTGTAAAAGATTGGATTCCATTTTATGCTAGTAATCTTTCGACTGAAGAGCTATCACAAAATACACAATAATGATTATATGGTTCAGCCTGTAATATCCCACTACTGGGCATAGGCCTCTTTCCCCATGTAGAAGAAGGATCAGAGCTTAATCCAACACGCTGCTCCAATTCGGGTTGGCGGATATATTTCCTACTAGAGTAACGATCGCTATTAGGTGTACATGATAACAACCGGGACAGACAGCTTAACATGCTCTTCAAGGCACGGTGGGGTCTACCAACTACAGAAGACGAAAAAAACTATCTATTTTATAAAATTGGTGGAATTTTTGTGTTATTACTTAATAATTACCTTAGTTAGTGGTTAAGAAATAATTGTTTATACTTAGTTTGATGATTTACTTTATTTTAACTTTTATTTTATGACTTGAGCTGTGTTGACTGATATTTTATTTAACTAAGGCGATGTTGTTTGCGGAAATGTTAGGGGACAAGTTATTCATAGATGATTTACAAAGTAAAGTTTTTATTAAGAAATAGTTCAAGAATAATTAACAATTGTTATAACATGGGTATCTATTTCATGGGTATTTATTGACACACAAACCTTTAGAGCGTAAGTGTAATTGATATTTTTTTATTATTTAAATATTTAAAACATAGTCTATTATAAACTGCAACGAAACAAGATACAATAGTAATAAAATTGCTAGGTTGCGGAATATATTGCGAATTAAAATCATTCCCGCCACCCGGGTCCGGAGGTTCGTTCATCCTATAAATATTTACATAAACTTACCAAAAATAGAAGAAAAACAAACCAAATACAAAACTAAAACTAAATAACTAAATATACACACTTTACACCTAATCTGAACTATATTTAAAATAATTTTAACAGTAGCAAGAAAAAACACAACCGCGCGCGTTTAAGTTTCCCGCTCGTTTTCATGTCAGATGTCATTTCCTAATCGACAGTCTAATGTCAAAATGTCAAATTCTAGTCGTGGGTCGTAACGTCTTTTATGTGTAATCGGTTATACGTAGTTTCGTGGATACTCGTAACTAGTTTCGAAACTGCTTATTTTTCGTAACTAGTATTTTTGTATACAGCATCAGTTACTATGTTATATTACTTTTGTTTGTATTATGGTTATGAAGTAGTTATAGGTTATAAATTGTAACACATACGAATGCCGTTACGTACGTTAATATTGATGGATAGTATAATCAAATTAACTTCCCTTCATACTTTATCCAGGCTTACGACTGGCTGCAAAACATGTTATTTAAATTAATTTTTTGATTTTTGTATAGACATAATAATCGATGCAGGCGTATTTAGTAGTTCATTTGATTTTATGTACAGCTTTTAACGTGAGACAATTAATCTTAATACTAAATAGTAAATTCGAAAATAAAAGAAACACGACCGAAATTAAAATTTCTTTAAAAAACTGTACATATAAAAATAAACTGTTCATAGTAATTGCGTACAAAATCGCATGAGCATATTCGAAAACAAAGATACACCTATAGTACTTATAGCCATCTCTTTTTATCCTACGCGTAAGCGTATCTTCGTATTGTGTTACGTTACTAGGCAAAACGCTTATGCGCCGGCCGTTGTGTCAAGTTTTTGATAAAACTGCGTACGTAAAATAATCGTTACATTCGTATCGGCGAAACTACGTACATGGTTATTAGCTTCGTAACTAGTTACTGAAACCGATTACGTTAAATAACGCCCAACGCTATCAAATTCCGTGAAAATTTGTCGCTCAGATGTGTATAGGTATAATTGTTTCAATAGTTGAATTGAAAAATAAATAACATTAATTATAAGCTATTAAGCAAAGACTTGGACTGAATTACATTAATTAAAATTTTATTATGTCGTGTTATTAGTTTTGATCTAATCTCAGTAGAGAACATAAATTTCAACGCTTCAAGGAATGGTAAGTCCGTCATAAAATCACATGTTTGAAACGATAAGTAATATTTCTAATGTGAAGTTTGTCGGTACCTGTAGGATATGTAGGAATGAGATCAGAAATCATCCCTTTATCGGCAGTGTGCTACTGAAGTTGTTCATCCTATTTATGCACAGATTGTATGTGTCATAACAATTGATAAATCAAGTGCAAAATACACCAATGTTATTTATGTGTTATCTATTTTAACTAAAAGTTACATGACTAAACATCATACGATTTAGGTATTTTTAGGTATATTTCAAGGTAGAAAAATTCTCTATTGTGCAGTCGTTTTCATTTTATTGATAAATTTTATACTGCAAAATGTAATTATTTTATTCTAGTATTAGTAAATAAAATGAAAATGAATGAATGATTTGAATAGTAAATTGTCAAATAAAATGAAATTTAGATTTTTATACAAAATGATAGTAAATTAAATTTTCCTAATAATATTATTGTCAAAGTTGTATATAATGGAGGAAGAACAGCTTCAATGTTTTTAAGAGCCTGTTGCCAACATAGCTGACATGATGACATCTGTCAGGGTTTCTTAGTTGACACTCATTTTATTTATTTATTATTAATGTACACCGAAATACAGACACATAGGAGCCCCGATACAAAATAGTTTGCCTAGTGTGAAATTTTCTCTGTGAGATTTTTTCTAACTTCATTATTTTTGTATATCTAATAATAATAATAATAATAATAAATATTTATTTTATTTTCTCTCACACAAAACAAAATACAAATTTCAACATAACGAAACACAATCTGTGTGAGAGACTGGCGACTGTACTAGGAGACCTGTATTACAGATTGCCAGTCCCTCCACATCCGGACCGAATTTGATCAATAAAATTATTAAATATACTCACACTTTAGTGTCATGGTGTATGTATGGGTTAGTGTATGTATTTTTTAATGCATGAATGTGTAAGTGTATGTAGTAAATGTGTTAATGTATGTAGGTCTTAGTATATGTACATGTATGTGTGGCAAAGAACATAATATGTGTATACACGTGTTAGAGTGCTTAGTATTAGCTGAGGACCAGTAACAACTTCTCAGTCTCATTGTAGTCTAGATCTTTAAGCCATTTTACTATAGCTTTTTTACATTCATATTTAGTAAGCGGATATATGTTGATCAACCTGTTTATCTTGTTATATAGATGACAGCCCATAAAACCAAAAAACCTCCTTGAGAAAGCGGTGGACCAACGGGTATCTGAGGTGCAGACTTTATATTTGCATCGTTTGTTGTTATTTAAAAAAGGATCATAGCGAGTCATAGAATGTTGTTTGAGCACTGTGTTTAGTATATATAGTTGGCGAACACTGAGTACGTCAGATAAAAGATAAATATCTTTGGTAAGGTAAAAAAATGGCTTAGAATAACTAACTTTCAATAACGCACGCTGAGCCTTCTCCAGTTTTATAAGATTAGTTTTACAAGCACCTCCCCAGACTGTAATACAATAGCTTAAAACGGATTGGCAGAGGGACTGATACACCATTTTAATGGTCGATTTTTCAGCAATATTACGGAGATTCTTAAAGGTGAAGATAAGTTTCCGAGTTCGCGATTGTAGCAGGTCTAAATGGTAATTAAAATTTAGCGAACTATCAACAACTACACCTAGATACTTAGTGCTGTTGGCAACACAGATCCTTTGACAGCTACAAGATTCATTGTCAGAGCATACATGAGCAGTTAAGCCAAGGCTAATACTAGGGGCAGGAGTTTTTATGAAGAATGGTATACATTTAGTTTTATTGACATTGATAGTTAGGGCATTCATTCTAAGCCAGGCGTTAACAACGTCGAATCCTTTTTGCGCAATATCGAGAGTATCTTTCCATTTATCACCATGAAACACAAGCGCAGTATCATCTGCAAATGTAATAATTTTACCATTTTGTAACTGGAGGTCACAAAGATCATTGATAAATATCAGAAACAGTGTTGGACCCAAAACACTACCCTGTGGCACACCATAGCTTATCGGCAGGTCGTCACTAACAGTGTTGTCCACCTTTACTCTTTGCTTTCTGTCACTCAAGTAACTTTCAAATAGTTTGAGCTGCACACCACGAACACCCAGAGCTTCCAATTTATCCAGCAGAATAGGACCAGCGACCGCGTCAAAAGCCTTTGCAATGTCCAAAAATACAGCTAATATTTTATTTTTCTTATCTATTTTTTTAACAATATGATCAGTTAATTGATGAACCGCGTCGCTCGTTGATGAACCCGGTCTGAATCCAAACTGTGAGCTGGAGAGTAGATTATTACTTTCTAGATAATCGATAAGGCGTTTGTTTATCAATTTCTCAATAATTTTGGATAGCGTAGATATTTTAGAAATGGGTCGATAGTTACCAACACAATCCCTGCTACCACCCTTATAAACTGGAATTACTTCAGCTAGCTTGAATAAGTCCGGAAAGATCCCAGTAGAAAAGATCAGATTAAATATATTGTAAGCGGGGGGACTAAGATTTCATGATAACGCTTAAGAAAGGCTCCAGAAATGCCATCTCTGCCCGCAGCACCGCTCTTCTTCAGTTGTAAGATAAGAGATTGAACTTCAAATTCATCAGTAGGTAGCAAGACGAATGAGGACAGTGTAGAATTGATTGGTGCTTTTTTATAAGAGCTATTGGAATAGGCTTTTTCGGCAATATCCTTCCCGATAGAAACGAAAAATTTATTAATGTTATTGACTGAGAGTAACGGGTCCACTGGAGAGACCAATTCATGTGCAGAACTAGTTGTATTATTAGAGTAGGTTAGTTGTTTGATAGTGTCCCAGAGAACTTTTGTATTAGTCTTAGCAGCTTTAAGTAGGCGGTTGCTCTCATAAGTATTTTTAATATTTTTTAAAAGTGAATTGCAAAAATTTCTGTACCTCTTGTAAGTTATCATTAATATTTCATTACTAGGATTTTTTCTTGATTTTTGATGTAGTTTGTCACGATGCTTTACACATCTTAGTAGACCTGGAGTCATCCAAGGCCTCTTGATCCTCTTACGATTTGGGATGGTGATAGTTTTTGTATTTGCTTTAATTACAGTGTCAAGCACAGTCAGAAGAAATGCTGTTGCCTCATTAGGATCAGTCATTCCATATAGAATATTTAGATTCAAGTTCTTCATAGCATCATCCAAAGACGGGTAATCAATCTTTTTCAGTGAAAAGCATTTGTCAGTCATTGTGCTAAATTCAAGTTTCAGGATTAAAGTGTCGTGATCCGTAACTGAGGTTTCAGCAACATAACAAAAGGCGCGATATGAGCATTTTAATATTACATGGTCAAGACAAGTCTTGCCATGAGTTGGAAATGTGTGGGCCGGCAATAAACTGTGAGAAGCCAGCATATTCAAATACGATGAAGAATTAACATCCTTATTGTTATCCAATATATCAATATTGATGTCACCTATCAGAACTTTATGAGTACTACTAGTCTCAGAAAGAAGTTTGTCAAGAGATACCAAAAACCGTGGAACATCTTTATAACCGGGTGGTCTGTATACTGCAATTATTGTTATATTATCCTCAAGGTTAATCATTAAACAGTTGGCATCACAAAGGTCAGGCTCGGATACAACTAATTTCAAATGTTTTTTGAAAAATACCACAACTCCTTCGTTCTGTGTGAAGTTTTTCTCAGTTAGAACACTGTTGTATCCCTCAAGAGATGGTAAGTTACGATTATTATGCAGCCAACATTCTGTTAGTATTATTAAATCCCAATCAGTCATGGATCTAAACAATAAGGTTTGAAAATCGGAAAAATTACGATTTATACTACGAATGTTTTGATGAATAATTTTTAGATACTTATTCGGGTAGTTCATAATTCTTTGACAGTCCTCAATTTTACAAAGAGAAGATTGTGCAACTTCAAGTTTATCGATATCATTTATAATTGCATTAGTTTTATCGAATTTTATTTACTGAGTCCGAAACTGTAGTAACACAATAAGGCATGCGATGCAGCACACCGAGAATTTCCCAATTTCAAAAACAAAGCTACACAAACGCAACCAACACAAAGCACATACACAGGGCACGAAAACAGACTGAGATAATTGTTAGTAGTTTCATTATTTCCATGAGTACACTTTGTATAAATTGAGTACAAGTGGTGTATAATTTCAGTGAATGTGAGTATACAAGTTAAAATAAGTGTAAGAGCGAATACAAATTCAAACGTAAACACATTATAAACTAAACAAAAAGTTAACATGAAAAAACTGATCAAAGTAATTTTATCACTAGCAAGACAAAAGCAAAACAATAGATATACATAATAATATACAATTAATTGGCAATATAGGTTGATGAAAAGGCAAAAGAGTCATGATTTCTTTGCCAGCTCAGACAAACATTTTTCTGATTGGATTAAAATCGGTTTACCAGTCGAATCCTTACGCAACAATATTCTTCCATTGGAATGCCAACAAGAGTAGCTATGTTTCTTAGCAAATTGGCGAGTTTCAAACATAAGTTTTCTTTGAAATAGGCCTAAATGTTCGTCGATATAAAGTGGAGTCTTTGTTCCTGGCAAACCGATAGTTTGAGTATTGAGCTTCTCAGGAACTGGCCTTTCTTTGTTGAAGTTTCGCAGTTTAGTCAACAAATCATTTCTAGCGTGAACACGCGTAAATTCAACAACAACAGGTCTTGGTACTCCTGGTCTACCCGGCAGCCGATACAAGTCGCGGACAAATAAAATATTAAGCTGTTCTACTATCGCATGTCGCGTTACTTATGCCATTTTTTAAATTATGAACCAATAAACTATTTTAGCTTATTAAATTTATACATATCCTGTTTTAAATTCGAAGAAGTTATAAGCATAATAGTTCGTCTAATTGTTAATCGATGCAAAAGAGTTCGTCTATCGGTGATTATTCATTCTTTGTACAGTTATGTTGCATAATTTAAATTTGTAAAAGTAATTCTGTGTCATTTGTGTGAAATTTTCAGTTTTTTTCATTAGTTTTTAAATAACAATGGGTCGTGACAAACCCGTGTGTGAAGAGCTTCGAAAGCGAATAGTTTGTGGGTTCAATGCTGGCAAATCAAGTTACCAAATATCTAAAGATTTGATACTTCCCAGGTCTACAGTGCAATCTTTCATTCAGCACTATAAAAAGAATAGCAAGACTTCTTGTTTGAAGAAAACTGGTCGACCACGCATCACAAGTGCAGCAGAAAACAGAATCCTGAAGAAAATTATCAAATTAACTGTCGTGCTCGAGCTGGAGAACTCACGGAGCAATGGAAGGCCATGATTCACAATGATGTCTCAGTTGATTCTTGCTACTGGCGAAAACCATCCCTACAATCGAATGGCCATCTAACAGCCCGGACTTGTCGCCGATCGAAACCCTATGGTGGAAAATGAAAAAAGTTCTCCATAAAAATCCTTCAAGATCGAAGAGTGACTTAAAGGCTAAACTCTCTACAAAAGTTATGTCAGATGTAATTCAAATATAATACACACTTCAGCCTACCGCAGTCCACTGCTGGACATAGGCCTCCCCAAGTTCGCGCCACACATCCCGGTCTTCCGCAATCCTCATCCAGCCTACACCGGCAATCTTACGTAGATCGTCGGTCCAACGGGCCAGAGGACGTCCCACACTGCGTATGCCAAGACGCGGTCTCCACTCTAGGACCCGTCTACTCCAACGGCCATCGGTCCTACGACACAGATGACCAGCCCACTGCCACTTCAACTTGCTAATTCTGTGGGCTATGTCGGCTACTTTCGTTCTCTCGCGGACAGTCTCATTTCTAATCCTGTCTTTGAGAGAGACCCCAAGCATAGCCCGTTCCATTGCACGTTGAGCGACTTTAAACTTGTGGACCAGTCCCTTCGTCAGTGTCCACGTCTCGGCTCCGTATGTTAACACAGGCAGGGCGCATTGCTCGAAAACTTTTGTCTTCAAGCATTGTGGAATCTTCGAAGTGAAGACTCTACGGAGTCTGCCAAACGCCGCCCAGCCCAACCGAATCCTCCGGCCTCCTTCTCGAAGTTGTTGCGGCCTAGTTGGATAGTATGGCCTAGGTAAATATAATCCTGAACAACTTCGAGAAGGGTACCATCGACCGATACCGGTATCGGTATGACTTGGTTGTTATACATAACTTTCGTCTTATCCAAGTTCATACAGAGACCGACACGACGGGAGGACTCGTTTAGGCGGGCCAGCATTTGGCCTAACTCATCCAGCGTCTCCGCAAAGATGACAATATCGTCGGCGAAACGAAGGTGAGAGATGAATTCACCGTTGACGTTGATACCTCGTTCCCCCCAATCCAAGGTCTTAGAAACATCCTCTAGCGCAGTGGTAAACAGTTTCGGTGATATTACATCCCCCTGTCTTACCCCACGCCGGAGGGAAATAGGTCTTGTTCTTTGGTCATTGACATGAACGGTCATCGTCGCCGCGTCGTACATAGATTTTAGTACCTCGATATATCGCCAGTCGATATGACATCTCTGCAGAGAGTCCAGGACAGCCCAGGTCTCGACAGAGTCGAAGGCTTTCTCGTAGTCCACAAATGCCATACACAGCGGTTGATTATATTCTTCCGTCTTTTGGATAATCTGCCGAACAGTATGGATGTGGTCCACGGTGCTGTAGCCATTTCGAAACCCAGCCTGCTCTGATGGTTGGAATCCGTCGAGTCTTCTGGCGAGACGATTCGTAACAACCCTCGAAAACAGCTTATAGACGTGGCTCAGAAGTAAGATCGGTCTGTAATTCTTTAACAGAGACTTATCGCCTCTTAAAGAACAGCACCACCACACTCCTGGACCACGCCTCCGGCGTGGTACCTCGGTGGATGACGGCGTTAAATAGTCTTGCCAAGGCTTTCAGGACAGGTCGCCCCGCGGCCTTAAGGAGTTCAGAGGTAACTCCGTCATCCCCCGGGGCCCTCCCGTTTTTAAGCTGCCCGAGCGCTGCACCAATCTCATCCTCTTCGAAGTCTGGAATACAGCTGTCCATAAAAATTCTCAACCTCTTCTCGGACCTGAGGGCGAGCGCAGACGGTTCTGCCATCTACTGTTTTAAGCTTCGCAAGAAGGCTTCTCCCCAATGGTCTTTGGAAAACTTTGGACCCCCTATTCTGCTCAATCAGAGTAGTAACCTCTCTCGTATTTGAGCAGCGAAGGTCTCGGCGAATAAGTTTCCGTATCCTCTTGGAAAGAGCCCTCTGTTCTGGCGAAGCAGCTGGCAACTCGCGCCTCTGCCGCATCAGATCCAAGGCTTCAGGAGAAAGTTTGGACTGCTTCGTTGGCTCTGTTGGTGGAAAGTGCCTGCGACCCAGTGTACACACCGTCTTCACCACGTTGTCGGTTATCTCGTCCACGTCGCTAGTAGTTTCCAGCGAATCGAATCGGTTTTGGAGTTCCAATTGGAACTGCTTGGAGCTACATAGTATTTGGGGCAGCGTAGGTCGGAGAGTAGATTTCATCAAGTGAGTCCGCTCCTTTCGGAGACATATATTCAGAGTGCCCCGTACTAGCCGGTGGTCGCTGCCGGTGTTAAACCTGTTAACCACTGAGACCTCTCTGAATATATGCCTTTTATCCGCTATGATGAAATCTATCTCGTTCCTCGTCACAGTATCGGGACTTTGCCATGTCCACCTCCTTTGGGGCTTCTTCTCAAAAAATGAGTTCATCGAGAAGAGCCCCTCCGATTCGAGAAAGTTAACAAGCATCTGCCCCCTGCGATTCCTGTGCCCCAATCCGTGTGGTCCGATGCTCGATCCGTCGCGGTCTTGTACTCTCACTTTAGCGTTGAAGTCTCCCATAACAACGCTGTAGAAGGTCGAAGTAGTGCCATGTATGGCCCTTGCAATGTCTTCATACAAGGCTTCGACATCATCGTCAGAGTGTGCAGAGGTCGGCGCATATACCTGTATCACTTTCAGGAAGTACCTGTCAGTGAGTTTAAGTACAAGGTATGCTACCCGGGTCGACACACTGCTGACTTCCACAACGTTGCTAGTGAGAGTCTTGTGGACCAGAAAACCGACGCCACCTTGGGAAAGCCCATCACCTTCACGGAAGTAGAACAAGTGCCCGGAGTCCAGGATCATCGTGTCCTCACCCTGTCTTCGGACTTCAGACAACCCCAGAATGCTCCACTTAATGTGACTAAGTTCTACTTCAAATTCGGTAAGATGATGGTCCAACCGTAGCGTGCGTCCATTATACGTAGCCAGGTATATTTTATGGCAGCCTCTCGTACCCCGCTGATTTTTAGCACCCTCTACCCCACCGTTACCTCGGCCGCTGCCATAGCCGGGAATAGTGGGGCTGCCGGGAACTAAGGGCCTAAACTTTTGGTGCGAACTCATGGGTTTTTTGCCCGTAGTCACCACGCTGGGCAGGCGGGTTGGTGACCGCAGGGCTGACTTTATCGCACCGAAGACGCTGCTGCCCGTCCTCGGTCTGTGCATTTAAAAAAGCCAGCAGTTGGATGGCTATCCCGCCATCGCACAGTGCTGTGAGTCTAGGACAAAAAAGAAAAAAACAAATTTCGGTTTCCTACAAATCGGTATTGCCGTTTTAAAAATAATGAGTTCCTACACAACGAGCACCAATTTTAATTAGCTGGATAGTTTTTATTCGCTTATAATGACACTTTGAATGTCGCACTTTGAATGAATACCGCTAACTACCTTATCAGTCGTAAATCGTCTGTTGTGCAAAGTGCATTGTGAAAAGAAAGTGTAACGTTTTTATAAACTAACAGCTATGGAGATTAAAGGCCAAGATATGTACTTTAAATTATTATAATTTTTGAGTCTATACGTTGTCTTTAACTATGTATGAATCTATCCAAAGTTGCTATTGAAAATAAGTATAACTCGGTGCATTTTAAAACTTTGAAGAAAGTTTTAAAAAAAACATTGCATAACATTGCATACTTGTAACATTTTATTATTACTACATTGATATACTTTAATTTTCAGTACAGTTTAAGTGCTTCCGTTTGCGACTTTTTTTTATAATATCTTTTTCAGCGAGAAGGAAATCTATCAAAAACTCCGGGTAATCTGGTAGAAGTACGGTTTGAAACGGAAAAAAGTGGTCGAGAATCAGCTGTATTTGAAAGAATTTGTTCTCTTTTCGTCGGTTATTTTGTTTAAATATGAGCAATAAGTAGAAAGAAGTTAGTCGTAGCCGCCAAAGACTTTATCAACGCCACGGAGGTTGGCTACAACGGGAGATTCGCCTGCCAGAAAGTTTTAATTAATTTAAAATAATTTAATTTAAATTATTTTAAATAATTATTTAATTTAAAATAATTTAGTTTGGCTATTTTGGTAGATGAATTAAGTTAGAATGAATATTGTGTTTTTTTTACCTTAATTAAGATAAATATAATTTTATATTTAATATTGTTATTAGATTAAAGAAGCTAAAAATTATTATACTAGACAACATTAACAAAATTATGAACGAAATATAGTTTATTACAGCATTAAAACTGTGTTATGATTTTTGTCCATCGCGCAATACATTTCACTGCACTGTGCATCGGTCGGCTTTATAAGTTTCAAGGTGGTAGTGGAACTGTCTTATCCCTTAGTCGCCTCCTACGACACCCACGGGAAGAGTACCGTAAAATGGGGTGAATAGAAATCGCGGGGTGAATAGAAACAAAACTGGAAGTTTCATTATTTTGTCTTTAGATTATCTATAGCTTATTATTGAAGGTTTATTTCTTCTATTAATTACACGGCAATATTTTTCCTTTATGCTAACAACACACAATTTTACGTAAAGTTTAATGGTTTAAAGAAAAAAGCCGTTAAAGTGAACGTGTGTGAATAGTGATTTTAGACCTTGCAAAAAGTTTTGCTCAATATTGAGTTCTTTGAAGATTTCACCCAGCGAATTCATTTATTTGGAAAGATGAATTTCTAATCTTTTAGGAATACAAAGATAAAGTATTAATATTCAATTATTTCTTTCTTATTTCTTGTGAAATCAGGATGCAGGCATTTTTCTGCAATTTCGAGGTGAATAGATACGAGAAAGGGGTAAATAGAAACGCCTTTAGGGTCAATAGACACGAAGAAAGAGGTGAATAGATACGAGTGAGAGGTTAATAGAAACGAGAAAGGGGTTAATAGAAACACGTTTTTTAGGGTTGTCTATCGTAGACTAGTTCATTATACTTAGCTACCTACGTGCTATAAAAATATTATAAGTATCAATTAATTATTAGAAAACCATTTTAAGTAGTTATCTCTTTTTTTTAAATATAAATTAATTATAAATTTTAAATTTTTTGAATTAAATATAAACAGGTACGCTACCTCGTATTTCGTTCGCCATGCCGAGGATTTATAAACCAGATCCTCGTGGCAAGAAGTATACTAGGTATCCTAAAGAATTGTTCTTCTGAGCGATGCAGAATTAAAGAAAACATTGTCAAATACATTTGTTGAGACAGCATCAACGAAAACTATTTCTAGGCGGCCCACTTATTATAGGTGTGATGATGATATATTAAATGCTCTGATGGATTCAGATTAAATAGGTAGTATAACAAGTTACCAATTTAATTTCCAAAACTAAACCCCAAAAGTGAATTATATTGCTACTATAATCACAATGCTCCCAATTTTATTTTCAATTGTGATTTTTGATCTCATTTTATAGAAAACCTTAGATTATTTACCAAATATAGTATTTTTTTTTTTTAATTTTATAGTTTATGTTAGAATTAAACATTCTTATATTTTTGTTATTTTTTTAAGCTTGTTTGCTTGTAAAATATACTGCTCATGTTTATATTCCTAAATTATTTAATTAAATGTTCCTGAAAATCTTAATACTTTTATATATTCTTAGAAATCAGAAGTGAAAGAGAATTTTATTTAAAAAAAAAATAAGACACGGAGTAACCTTACAAGATTTATTCATTTACATCAATTAAATGTTTATCAACACAAGTACAAGTACGCGTTCTATTAGCACTAGAGAGTACGTCCGTCGCTGCCGCGAGCTCGAAGCAAAGAGAGCGATGCCACCGCATGATGTGACGTAGCGCACGCGGCGTTATTGTCCCGCCCTCCGCGCTCCGTTGCACGACGTCACTGAGTAGAGGAGCCGGGTCGTGGGAAAGTTTCTAACACGGCCTCTCCTGACAGCTGAACGTCCTCGTCAGCTTGATTCCCCTCGGCTTGGCTCTGCGCCTCTTCATCAGGAGTTCCTCGGGCTTGATCTTACTTTTACCCGAGTCAAATCACCGTCATCTAAAGCAAAAGAAATCTTTTGGTTGTTGTTTCATACTTTGTTGTCGTTGACAACCACACATTGTAAAATGATCACAAGTGTTCATTTCAAGCGATCAGATTAAAATAGGTAGCTACAACTCGTATTCACAAACTATAGCCACAATGTCGGGGCTAACAAACACCACAATGTCGGGGTGAAAACAATTGCCACAATGTCGGGGCTAACAAACGCCACAATGTCGGGGCGAACAATTGCCACAATGTCGGGGCAAACTATAGCCACAATGTCGGGGCTAACAAACGCCACAATGTAGGGGCGAACAATTGCCACAATGTCGGGGCTTACAAACGCCACAATTTCGGGGCGAACAATTGCCACAATGTCGGGGCAAACTACAGCCACAATGTCGGGGCTAACAAACGCCACAATGTCGGGGCGAAAAATTGCCACAATGTCGGGGCAAGTTACAGCTACAATATTAATCCCTCTGCGAAGCATCACACGCAGCTCACTCTTCTCTGCCCAGCACTGCAGCACCGGCCAAGCAATTCACCGCTCATCAGCAGGCTGTACGATGCGACGCTCAGCTGAGTGTGTCACGCGTTGTGCACACCCGACCCAGCTGAGGGCGCAGGATGAACGCTCAGCTGAGTATGTCACGCGCAGCAGTACTCAACGTAGCTCAGGCAGGCAGCACACACTCTTTGCACCTCTGGCCACGCTATGTTACACGTGAAGTTGGTCGCTAGTGGTCACAGCTGTAACATTTAAAAAATAGGCAACAAACATCTAATCATACGTAGTCATATTAGGCTAAGCTCCAAACCACATCTCATGTCGGTGGTAACAATATGTAGCACTGTTTAATATTATCCGGCAGTATCGCTCAACTTTTTGTTGTTCAATATCAGATATTACGTGTTGCAATGTGATGCACAACATTAAACTTATTCTCAAAATTCTGGACTCTAAAACAAGTGTCAATGCTTATTTACTACAATTCGTATGGGAGTAACCAAACAGAGGACTCACATTTTTATATAAAAGCATCAGTTAGTTTCGTCAGATTAAGACATAACACGTCTCAGTTAATTTTTCTTTTCAAAATGAGTGCAATGCTTTTATTACGAAAGTATTAACTCAAGAGGAATCTCAACAAAAGCTTCGTCTTTTGTTCGCTCGGTCACACCTGACCTTGACTTATGTCACGTTCAATACTATCTCAGTTGATTAAAAAAAAAGCACTCCTAATGATTGATATTGAAACTCGGATTAGTTACCAAACCACTGTCTATCAAAAAAACTTTATTCAAATAACCTTCAAAAGCACTATCGAATCGTCATTTTACCAATTAAAATTTTAAAGTGATTATTATTTTTAAAAGTAAAGCTACCACCGATTCGTAAATCGTTACGGCGTTACACCTATTTTTCCACGTCTGTAGCATGACAATCAATCGTACCTAATAGCATCACGTTTACGTGGATTTAACGTACTACTATCGCTTGGCGAACGCACAGGACTATTCGCTGAAGGCGCGCTCTTAGGTTTTACATATACCGACAGAAATTCGACCATATTATTTAACTGTAACCAAGCGTTCGTTGACACGGCTTTAATCTGAAGATCAGAAATGCCTCTGATCACTGAAGCAGTTTTTAATTACCTCACATGACCACAACAATCGAAATTCAGTTTTAAAATTCATATACGTGCAGTCCAGCCATCTAGCCATGCATTAGCATTTAGCATCACCACGTAAGCAACCGCCTATGTGTCCCAGACATTCTCGGTAGTCACAGCTATTTAATTTCCGAGCGCGATCTAATTCTGCGCACCACAGGTCAGAATCATGAACTGACATGAATCGACCCCAGTCGAAGTTCGATTTAAAGTAATGCTTAGATCTTACTTGAGTGAAAAACGCGTCAACAACCCTGTCCGCTGTCCCTGCGCTGTCATCGCGAAGCGCCTCGGACGCTTGACCTGTCGCGTGCGAATCCGCATCGTCCACAGAGACCTCGTTGTTTCCTGGTGCGAAAGTTGGGATGCACGCCCGGCGCTGGGATGTGGTATCGTACTTGACGTCAATGGCGCCGTAGTAGGCAGCCTACTCTCTAGTGCATTTAACCGCTCGAGTATTCGATTAAAAGGATCATCACGTCGTACACTATCACGACGGCCATACGAACTATCGCGGCGCCTATCCCTCGTACTTTCATAGGGAGATTTACTACAATTGTGACAGGAACGAGTTTGTATATCCAAACGGTCGTAATTACTACTGCGTGAATTACCACGACGTCTACAAGAATTCTGCTTTTTATATCGTTCTTCAGACGGAGTGTGTCCACCCGTAGACCCAGACTCACGATCAGACATTTCTAACTAAATAGCTGAATACCACACTTGACACAAATAACGTAACGAACAACACAAAGCTTTTTTTTTTAAATAAAACAAAAAATATTACGCAATCACTATTGTTGATTTTAAACAAAATACCACACTCGAGACACATATAACGAGCAACACGAGGTTATTTTTTTCGTATGAAAGAAGAAAAGAAATGTTACACAATCACTATTGTTGATTTATAACAATGGCGAACGGTCGAAACGCGCGTGTATCTATCCCACTTCTGATCTTAGAAATCAGAAGTGAAAGAGAATTTTATTTAAAAAAAAAATAAGACACGGAGTAACCTTACAAGATTTATTCATTTACATCAATTAAATGTTTATCAACACAAGTACAAGTACGCGTTCTATTAGCACTAGAGAGTACGTCCGTCGCTGCCGCGAGCTCGAAGCAAAGAGAGCGATGCCACCGCATGATGTGACGTGGCGCACGCGGCGTTATTGTCCCGCCCTCCGCGCTCCGTTGCACGACGTCACTGAGTAGAGGAGCCGGGTCGTGGGAAAGTTTCTAACAATATATATACTGATTTATAAAATATATACATACATTTATGTTGTCTTTGTTCTTACTTATTACTTCAATAAATAAATTAAAGTTGAATTTGACAGCCCTAGTGTTTTTTCTCTATTCACCCCTTCTCTCGTGTCTTTTGACCCCAGTTTCCGGGTAAATAGAAACCACCTACTTTTTCTCAATTTACAAATAATAGACATGATTTCGCTAATTTTTGGGATTCATATTTGGTATACTACAACACGACTCACGATTTCACAATGTTTTATTAAAGAGCTTCTATACAAAATATGTAAGAAAATCAGTGTTGAAGTTGAAAGTTGTGTCTATTCACCCCATTTTACGGTACATTCACTGGTGACTATATTCTTTATTGCCGTAGCCACACAGCTTAGTGTCAAAAATAAGTAAAGAAAAGTATGGTGACACCAATATGGAAGATAATAAGTTATCGTCTCCCAAAAAGAGGCAAAGGAAGGAGTTGCTCACAGTTTTACAATAATTAATGTCTTTGAAAGGTGCCAGATTATGGTATATATATTAATGGAACTCGATAAAATAAAATAAAGTAAACAAACGGAAAGGTGCGTGAAAATTTTGTGACATTCTTAGAAAAGGCGAAAAACATTACGGATTGGAACAACGTAGTATTCTTTGACTAGACACCTTGAACGCCAATCATACTGTTGGCAAAGTATGGACAGACGACACTGCTCATTCTTCGATTAAAGTACCGGAGGGTAAAGGCGAATGACTAATAATTTGCCACGTGAGCTGTGTAATGGGTTTGTCGATAACTCATTTCTCGCGTTTAACACCACCCTTATTTATTCACTATAGCGATAATTAATTTTTAATAAGCAGCTAAATTTTTTTTTATATAATCGATTAAAGGTTAACCGCATTTGTACTCGATAATCGAATTACATAAATTAATTATGCATGGTCACTCACTATAGAGTTAATTTGACATGTGTCACCGTACCCATCTACGTGAAATAGACTATAGTTTATCTGTGTTCGTTGTTCGTTTTTCGGTGTTCGTTGTGGATTTTAATATTATTGTGTTATTTTCTACGTTTTGGCTTGTTTACGGACTTTTAGTTTTTCTACGTACTACGTAGGACATCACCTGGCTTGTTACTTGAACCCCGGACGGCATGATTGATAACTTGGCTCTATTACACGGATTACAATTTTTGCAATTTTTATTAAGTGTTTTAAAATGCCGAAATCAGCTGAATTAAAATGTTATTTCAAATGTAACATCGATGGTGAGTACTCCAATTATTTAAAGAAACGTTTCAAAGCAGTATTTAGACATTACGTATTATACCAAGAGTAATAATACTCGACTTAGTAAAATTATTTATAAAAGAGAAGTAATTAATTTGTATGCCATTTTAAAATTTGGTTAGTAATAAACGTAACGCACTTTAATGGATAAAGCAATATTTTAAGAATATCAAAATTTTTCAGGACCTTTACATCGCTTTCCCAAATGGGAATATCCTCATACTGAGAAATTTAACCAATGGAAATCTGTACTTGACAACACAATTCAAGAAAGAGGAAACAATTATATTTATAATTCCATTCGTATATGCCACAAACATTTTGAGGAGCACTTCAAATCATCAAGCAGACGATTGACGAGGAATGCTGTCCCTACATTGAACTTAAGTAAGCATAATAACTTTATAGAGTTGATTTGGTTGATTTTATTTGTAATCTTTGTATTAAGGTGATTGTATACAGTTGGTGCCTGGGAGTAAATCGATTATTAAATGGAAAATTTTTCAAATTTTGATAGGAATGTCCATGTTAAAAAACAAGCATCCGATTTATTATAATAAAAGATGAAAATAAACAACAGTTTTATAAATTCTATATGGTACTGGTGTTTTATTTTTAAACCCTCGATTTTCTGTTAATATTAGGTAAAATAGAATTCATTTAAAATCAAATTTTTAATACTTAACACAAAAAAATAGAAGAAAATATTCTAAATGTACATAATCGTTACTTTTTGATGAAAATTAATGATAAATAAATATAAAATACGTTTCACACTATATCCACCAATTTATTAATACAAAATATTTATTTTAATAAATAATAAATAAGTGGAAAAAGTGTGAAAAGTACATACAGCATATTATTTGAATAATAATTATCATTCTGGTTAAAAATAAACAGCGCCCCTGTAGTATTATTATAGAAATAAAGTTGTATGTGCACGCCATCTGTTGGTGGGGAGGTCGTCATACATAATTTTATTTCTCAGTGGTGTATCTATACCAGTTTATAAGTGTATAATCTATGAGGGTAGACGAATACTTTTGCATTATGTTTTTTAGAATATTTTTTTAAATTTTTTGTTATGTAAAGTCATGGAAGAATTTCAGTTATGTTAAAATAAAATTTAAAATGTTCCCCAAATTGTGGTTTACTTTTTATTAAGCGTTCTTTATTATTTTACCAATATTATTACTTTCTATATTTTATGCTTTGCACTACTTTCCATACTAGACGAACTATTTTGCATCGGGGCTGGTATAAAGAAAGATACAATAGAAAATGTACAAAGGCGATCTTATCGCAAAATAGCGATTTCTTCCAGATAACCTTTGGGTATATCTTTGTCCTAGATAACAATGTTTTGCGATGAAATTTAGAAGAATATTTTTTGATCGATGTCGGTGAAATAAAAAATTGTGTCAGGTCGTAACAATTAAAAAATGTAAGTTGAAATAAATAAAAGGATTTTATTTAAGATAATTCCACTGCGATAAAAAACTACTCTCTATAAAAATCTTAGTAATAAAACTCGAAAATAAAAACAGAAACAAAGCTTCGCTTATTGAGCTGATAGTATAATGATGTCTCAGAAAGGTCCGTCCAGAGGCTGAAGCACAAATTATTCTCACACGCTGAGTGTATTTACACATTTCATTACACATACATTTGCACTCTTAAGTATTTCAATAAATCAACGATGTACATAAGTGTGTGTCAGTTTGTTAATTTACCTGTAAATTTTTAATGTAATGTACAATTTTAAATAAAAGTGAATACTTTTACATTGTAATTATCAATTAACAGCTTATGGAGTAATTATTAAACAATGAAATTATTAAACTAAGTCAGGTCAGTGGATGAACTAGTGTTATTTCATCGACAGATATAATAGCTTTCACTAAATATTTGGCTACTTATTTCAAGATATAGTGCAGACTAAATTAAGAACATCTTATCATGTTAATTACTTTCCCTTACAGTGGCACACCCCAGCAGTCCTCAAAAAGCAGAATGTGTAAGTGATGTATCAGCAATGGGATCTCCGACACTGGTTGAACCATTTTCCCCATCTAGCCCTTACGACCAGGAGTTTGCACCGACCGATCCTCTCCTTCTATACCAGCAAGGAATCCAACTGGACACAAATCAGGACTTTAGTTCTCCTCCACCAGCTGCAAGTGAGTTTGCGAACATTATATTTTAAAAAATCTTTTATACAAGTAATTTCTTTTCTTAGGGTTATTTTTCTTTTAAGAGGTGTAATAGTTAATTTAATTTTATTACAGTACTAGCGAGCCGCCCTGACTTTGCATGGGTGAAATGCTGATACTAAATATACTATAGAATGTCTATATACAACATTCACAGCTTTTTTTGTCATTAGACAATACAAACATGTTTTCTTTAGAGCTTACTCTTGAATTGATAAATTATGGTTTTAGTCTAATCCTATTCAACCTTATGTACATACTATAAATAAATACTATAATACGGCTTAAAAATTAACCTTAGTAGCGACTAAAGTGTGAACATACACAAAGTACTATTTTAATATATGACTGGTTTTAATTGAACATTTCAGATGATCAAGACAACTCGAAGTTGTGTCGCATTTGCGGCAAAGACAATATTGCCCTAATACATTTGTTTAGTGAAGAAGCATCACACAATAACTTAGTACAAAAAATAAACAAATACCTGCCCATTGTGGTGAGACCAATGTTTTAATTTTTATCTACATTACAAAACGACTTGATTATACTATTAATTTTAAATACCGTTATAATACTAGGTGGACCTCCATGACAAATTACCTCTGGGTGTTTGCCAGTCATGTGCAACTGCAGTGTTGAATTGGCACAGTCTGGTGCAGTGCTGCATAAAGACAGACAAGTTGCTGGCTTCGAAGCTTCAACATAGTAAAGAATCTGTAAGTTGCAGATTTAGTGTATTTAACTTGCTAAATTTGTGGTTAATAATTCACGAATTTAATTTAAAAATAACTTGCAAGGAGTGTGTGGGGTTGTTACTAATGTCCAATTATTCCATTAATTGGAACATAAAATGATTAGATTTGTTTTTTGACAATTGAGGTCTTGCATCTTAACTGATTCACGAATAAATTAAAATCATATGCTTTATAATACATACAAGTGTTTTATTTGTCTTTTTTTATCTTACAGATCTGCAAACCAAACGGTGAAAATTTTACTGAAAATGATAATGTAAAGACGAGGTATGTGTACAAATACCTTCTTAATCTATTATTTAGTTTATATTTACAAGCCTTCATATGAAATTTCAGGTTATCAACTGATTATTTAATTTTAATATTGAAAGAAGTTTTAAATGATTACTTCAAGATTCTGAATGTCGACGAAGACAATTCGGATTTAATGTATGTTTGTCAAATGTGCCCCGAGAACCCGGCATTGACATCTGCAGAATGTTTGTATGATCATTTGATAGCCTCTCATAATAAAGAGCTTTGTGACAAGTCAGCTATCGAGACATTTGTAAAAGAAAACATTACATTCGAAGAAGTCCTGAATAACGATGAAGTGTCAGATGCGGAGTCAGAGAAACATATTGTAGATATACCTAATTATTATTGCCCGTATTGCGAGAGTGTGTTTTCATCACCAACTCGCCTCATATGTCATCTGAACAAACATGTAAAAGTGAGCATCGACGACGGGGTCTTGTGTTGCAATAGTCTATACTCTGACAAAAAATCTTTCGTTTTACATTTGCAAGAGAAACATGTAAATAAAACCATAGATACGGAGTTAATCTGCAAAACATGTGGGTCTGTCGAAGAAAACGCTGAGGCATTGGAGATACACATAAACGAAAATCATTCAGGTGCCGAACACCAGAAGAAAAAGGTAGAGCCAAATCCGAAGTGCCAGACGTTCATTCCCGCCGTGTGCCCCGAGTGTAACAAAACCTTCGCCAATAAATACACCATGCTGAAACATATGGAGAGTCACACAAATGTAACGAACTGCAAATTTGTGTGCGATAAGTGTAATAAGACGTATAAGAGTCGAAGTAGCCTGAATCATCATCATAGGGTATGCCACGAAGGTCGCCTACCATTCCTATGCCCCATGTGTGGCGAGGGCTTTCCGAGACGCATGGCCAGGGATAATCACGTGCGCATCCACACTGGCTTCAAACCGTTCTCTTGCCAGTATTGCAACAAGTCGTTTCGAGCACAGAACACACTCGATTGCCACATACAAATGCATTTAAACATACGGAAGTACGAGTGTGACCTGTGCCCGAAGAGGTTCAGGAAGAGGAGTCATCTCAACTGCCATTTAAAATCTCACTTCAGGACGCGTATCGGTGAAGGACCCTGCGTGTGCCACATCTGCGGCAAACAGTTGCGTACACCAAAAGGTCTGCAGCGACACCTCACGGAGACGCACGAGCGGCAACGGCGCTACATCTGCGCCGTGTGCACAAAGAACTTCGCCAACTCGCAGAACCTCAAGCAGCACGTCCGCATCCACACGGGCGAGCGGCCCTACGTGTGCGCGCAGTGCGGCAAACGCTTCACGCAGAGCGGCTCGCTGCACGTGCACCTCAAGACGCACGGGGCGCAGCTGCCGCACGCGTGCGCGGAGTGCGGGGCGCGCTTCCGCCTGCGGAGTGGGCTGGCGCGCCACCGCCTGCGGCACTCGGGCGAGCGGCCGCACGCCTGCTCCGCCTGCGGAAAGGCCTTCCGCCAGCGGCACGAGCTCGCCGCGCACGCGCTCACGCACTCCGACTGCAAGCCGCACGCCTGCGACACGTGCGGGTCCGCCTTCCGCCAGCGCCGCGCGCTGCGGCACCACTGCAGGCGACTGCACGCCGCACAAGCGACGCACGGCGCGCACGCGACACACGGCGCGCACGCGACACGCGACGCGCACGCGACACACGACGCGACAAACGACGCGCACGCGACACACGACACGCACGCGACACACGACGCGCACGCGACACACGACACGCACGCGACACACGACGCGCATGCGACGCACGACTCGCACGCGGCGCTGGTGTACGACCACGGGGCGCGCTACGAGTGATGTGACAGTCCGATGTGCGTCTCTACATCGGGCTCGAAGGACCAATACTGTTTTGTACGTCAACAATTATAATGTTTGTTTACAAACTCTTTGCGTTTTTAATTTTATATCCCTTGGAAAAATCGTAACGACGTATAAACTAAATTATTCAGTGTGACATTTTCGAGAATCTTTTCTTAGGCTGGACTGAACTCGATTTGGATATAAATTACATAATCTATATACAAATATATGCAACTTACAATATCTATTTCTTTTTTGTTTTTTTTAATCACCTATTTTTTGACAGTTTGTTCATATGATAAATGTACAAGAGTCCATCAATAAAATACGTCACCGAAAATTTTACCCTTTTGAACCACTTTTCCCTCCTTTTTCACGTTACGTCACACTATCAGCGATCCCCTACCAAATATTACGTCACAGCAATAAAAGTACCCTTCAGATTTTTTTCTTTTTTTTTTTACTTAGCTCGGCAAACAAGTGTACGGCTCACCTGATTGCAAGCGATTACCGTATATACATTACCGTACCTTATAGACGTCTGCAACACCAGAAGCATTGCAAGTGCGTTGCCGATACTACCCTTAATTCTTCCCAGTTGGTTTGGTCACCTTACTCACCAACAAGAACACAACACTGCTTTAAAGCAGAATTATTTAGCTGTGATTTTCTGTAAGATCGAGATACTACCCCAGTCGGGTTGCTCCACTGCTTGAGCAGGAAATTTCCTGCTATGCCCTACCTCAGTTATTTTATGGACGACCACCAAGGCACCCATGCTTATTTTCATTACAGTATACAAGAACTCGGAAAAAGTAGGGGCGTCCGTGATAGAAATTGCCCCGAAGGCTGACATTGAAATCATAGAGAAGCTGAAAATAATCGTGGTCGTAAAAGGCAAGCAGTACCGGCTTGCGTGAACACAGCGGTGCCCACATAATCCTGACTCCCCAGAGCTGACAACACTGCTATTGAGTTACGAGTAAAACAAAACGTGACAGCTTGCCGCGCTCCTTAATAACCTCGCCGAAAGCTGACGACAGCTACCGTCAAGTTACGACTGAAGACAAGTCTACAAGTAATTCGATGATAAAAACTTAACCATCTTGTACTGTGTGATGTTTATCAGAAAAATAGAATCATCAACGAATAAAGCGACAAAAAGCCGGAAAGCACCATCTGCTGGTGACTTTATACGTCGAAAATGTTAACAAAAATGTTTTTCACATTTCCTCAAGTTCTCAATACAGTAATACTCAGACCACGACTATAAAAAAAATATACGATATAAAAAATGCTGAAAATCCTGGAACTATTAATTATATGAAATTCTGACATGTACATACATAATGTTTATTATGTAATAAAACTCTTGATAATTTTTATTTTATTATTTATTAGTTTTACATTTATCATGCACAGGAATCGTTGATCGCAATAACTTAAATAAAATTGATTTGTTACGAGATCGTTATATAAATATTTCATTAAAAAAAAGTTATAAAAACTACATTTTCTTGCCATTTTACTAGGTATGTAACTAATAAATGAAATTGTGTATACAATTTTGATAATATTAATAAATAGCTGACTTTGGTACATATATCTATATATCACATAAATTATTATCAATAGATATTTAACACATACAAATGTGACATTAACAACTAAAACTATAAATGTATCAACTGCTAGCAATCCTTATTAAATAAATAAATATGGATTAAAAGCTTTTATACATAGAAAGATCCGTGATAAAATTACATCATTTGATAACCATCGACCATTTAACATTTGAAAAATAAAAATTATATCAAAAAGAAATAGTTTTACATAGAATAATGATTTAGCCCAAAATTAATATTTTTGCCATAAATGCTTAAATAAATCTATTTGAATTATAAACGTGTGGAATCTCTGTAACAGTAAGTACCTACAGATCAATTTGATCAATTGTCAAAAAAAAATTTAATTTATTATATAATTAAAATATATTATACACATTACAACAAAAAATTCCATTAAACCAATCAATCAAAAAACAATTTTTGACACACGTCAAACACATTTTAAAAGTTCTGTGGGTACCATCTATCATTAACGGAATCAACCATAATCAACCATGCTCCACTGACACAACTGTGAGCCATTATACCAATCAGTCAATCAATTATTTTGACATTATTTTTTTTTTTACTTACACTACAAAAATTATTTAAATAAATATAAATGGTACAAAAAAAACTAATCCTTATTTATTTACTATGGCATATTTAAGTTAAAATACAATTATTATTAAATATTATTTATATGACGCTAGAAATAGTTTGTAGGGTAAGATCTCTTGATCTAACTGGGCTGGACTAATATTTTATTTGTTTTTTATTTTTATTGTTGTGTTATTATTAGTTCCTGGTATTTCGACAACAAACAGGTAGGTATAATATCCGCAATACCTCGTTTTACAAATTAAACACTATAACTTTAAAAAAATAACACTGCTCTCAAGCAGTGTTGTGTTCCTGTGGTGAGTATGGTGACCAGAGCTCCTGGAAAGCATTGGGGGGGGGTAGGTTCGGCAACACGCTTGCGATGCTTCTGGTGTTGCGGGCGTCTATTAGGTACGGTAATCGCTTACCATAAAGTGAGCCGTACGTTTGATTGTCGACTTAGTTATTTAAAAAAAAATGTCTTTCTAAACTTTCGAGCATAAAAGAAACTTATTTATTTAATGGGAAAATAACTTTAAGAAATAATACGAAATTTTCGGCGTGTATTTCATTAATACAAATAAATAACTTTAATATAATTATTTTTATGTATAAAGTTTTACAGAAACAAGACAACCAAACTCAGGAATAATATAATTGTAGTGCTTGTTACTTAATTAACATTTAAATCAATTTGAAAGGATTTTAACTGTAAACAACTTTCAAATGTCATTAAAACTAGCGACAGACTATATACCTATCACTATTGAAATATATTTCGCATGGTGGATATAGTATCTAGAACAATATCGTCCTTCTGAGACCTTGGGTCTCCCCTACAAACCTTTGTAAATTTAATAAGAAGCCATATGATTTTATTATCCATGAATTCTGATAGTGAAAATATTAATGGTTGGAGGTGATCGATTAACAACAGACCTACATACTTGATGGCTATTTTTAAAACAAAAAACGCAGTATCACCTAGGAAGCTTAACTAACAATATCGTACTTGTAAACAATTAAAACAATACATTGAATATGTGTTACGGACAGTTGAATAATTTTTTTTTTTTTTTTTTAGTTAATTATACTATGGACGATTCTTGGTATGACAATGATATAACATGATCATGAGTGAATTATTGGACGTAATATAATTAATACATGATAGTTAATGAGGTGGATAGAACCCTCCTTATTAAACCAACTTCCATCTCTCACAGTACTCGTATAATATTCAATTGAAACAATAAATTTGTGTGCGAAGTGTGAAACCTACCTCATAAATTAACCTCTATCTCTTCTCCACACTTCTGTAAAGTGCGAGTGAGATGAAACATTTTTTTTGGTAACAACATCGACAAAAAAGTTTGTAGGGTGGAGTACAACACCACCTAACAACATAAATACAAATCCCTCTGTTGAGTAAAAGATTATTTTAATGGTATTGGACGTATGAAATCTAAATGAGTTAGTGGGGTGGAGTGGACCCCCCCTCGTTGACGAGCCTCTGCCGCTCGCGGTACATGGACACCTGTATGTTCTGCAGCTGATGGTAGCGGCACACCTTGAGCGTGGAGAACACGGCGAGACCCACCCACGTCGCGAACGCGCCCCACGCTCCAAACTGATTTGGAAAATACATCATTTAATAGTGTAATTTGTGCTGTTCATAGTTGAGTGAGAGACGAAATGTAATAGAAAGTTAATGATTTTAAGCAAATCCAGTGAAAGTCAATTTAAAACTGAATTTATTGAGATAATTGTAAATATATATATTCAGCGTCTTCGGTGCGACAAAGCCTGCCCAGCGTGGTGATTATGGGCAAAACACATAAGTTCACGCTATTTTTGGCGTGAACTCTTGGAGGCCTATGTCCAGCAGTGGAATGTGATAGGCTGAAATGTTATATATAGGTGCAGTATGGATGTCAATAGTGTACGCAAGAGTAATTTATTAAGAA
Source organism: Melitaea cinxia (assembly GCF_905220565.1). Lineage (NCBI taxonomy): Eukaryota > Metazoa > Arthropoda > Insecta > Lepidoptera > Nymphalidae > Melitaea > Melitaea cinxia. Next base: position 725,665 of record NC_059411.1, read on the forward strand.
ATAGCCCAAATTATAGAAAGTCAGTTTGCAGTAACCCGTACAACTAGCAACTTTTTTGTTATTTATTTTATTCTTTTAGATAGATTTTTTTTAATAAGATACACACGGTCGTCTGTTCCAAAAATAAGCAACTTCATGCTTGTGTTATAGGTAACAGCCGACTGTTATAGCAAAAACTTTTTTGTTAAATATACATAGAAATAATACATATATTAGACACAGACTCAGGCGATAATCGAACCTATAACCACCAGAGCAGAAAGCAGGGTCACTACAAAGTGTGCCAACGGGTTTGTCAAAATGAGATACAATGGAACACACTATAGTCACATACAAATTATTTACTACAGACTATAAGACAAGCGTTATTTTTTTATTCATCTCCTTACAGCGGATATGAGATTATGCTATGTTTTTTAATATGACAAAAAAAATCAAGTGTTGCCAAACACATTCCAACTTTTTTTACATATCAATCTATAACATTCACAAATAGTAGAATTGCTACCGAAGTATTAAGAATCAAATTTAAAAACTAAATACCGGCTAAAAATAATATAGGGATCTGAAGAGGAGCATCATGAAAACTTTGATACAAAACTTGTTATTATTTTTCTTGGTTTCTATAGTGAGAGCCTAAAAAAGTGTAAATAAATATTTAAGAAGACTAAATTATTAAGGAGAACAATAAATGTCTCAGTCTTTCAAACGGTTTTAATTTAAACTTTACACTCACTTGTGCAGTTCCCAGTTCTATGTAGAATCCGTGAGTAGATATGTTGTCTTTCTTATCTATATCTTGACCTGTCGCATCCTCGCAACTGTAAATAAAGAGTATTGTTCAACATAAAACTATTAAAACACTATACATACAAATACATTTTGTTATTTATCTATTAGATTATCTATTAGAATTAAATCTAATTTAAGTCTACATTAAGGAAAGTTTCTTCAATGTTTTATAAAATAGTAAAAAAAGTATTTTGTTTGTTAAATAATTGTGTTTGCTCGCAAACGAAAAAAAAAACCGACTTCAATTACATCGACAAGTAATACAACGTAGATCGACGAAAAAATAGTCAAGCAACTACGCGTTATTAAAGATTCCTCAAAAAGTAGTTATCAGATCTCGATAAAATTTATATTTGACCACATGATAAACATCAGCTTTCGATTAAATTAAAAATTATCAAAATCGGTACACCCAGTAAAAAGTTATTACGGATTTTCGAGAGTTTCCCTCGATTCCTCTGGGATCCCATCATCAGATCCTAGTTTCCTTATCACGGTACCAAACTAGGGATATCCCCTTTCCAACAAAAAAAGAATTATCAAAATCGGTATATCCAGTAGAAAGTTATGCGGTATAATACAACGTAGGTCGACGAAAAAAGCGTCAAGTAAAAACACATTATTAGATATAACTCGAAAAGTAGTTGTTAGATCTCAAATAAATTTAAATGGGACCAATTGGCACACACCACCTTTCGATTAAAACAAAATTTGTCGAAATCGGTCCACACGGGCAAAAGTTCTGATGTAACATACAAAAAAAAAAAAAAAAAAAAAAAAAAAAAAATACAGTCGAATTGAGAACCTCCTCCTTTTTTGGAAGTCGGTTAAAAAAATGATCTCTGGTGTAATGACGAGTGTACCGTGTCAGCGGCGCCTAAACACCGACGATCGCGGGCTCGATTTCCGCTCGGAGTGGATATTTGTGATTATACAAATATTTATTTCCGCTCTGGTCCTTGTAGGTCTCCCCACCTTGCTTCGGAGATCATGTTAAGCCGTTGGTCCCGGTTGTTATCATGTACACCTAATAGTGATCGTTACTCAAAGTAGGGAATTAATATAACCGCCAACCTGCAGTGGAGCAACGTGGTGGATTAAGCTCTGATCATTCTCCTACATGGAATAAGATGCCTATGCTCAGCAGTAGGATATTACAGGCTGATATTTTATTTGTTATATATTACCTAATTTTTGAGTACCACACATACAACTATGTCACAATATGCCTATAGACGCTTAAAACCCCGCAGCTTCCCCACCCGACCCTCCCCAGGAGCTCTGGTCACCTTACTACCACAGGCACACAAAACTGCTTGAAAGCAATATTATTTAGCTGTTATGTAAGGTCGAAGTAATTTCCCAATCGGGCTGCTCCAGATTTGAACAGGATATTTCGCGCTGTGCCCTACGTCAGTTATCTGGTAGTAGATGTGGTTCTTTGATACAGGATTCTCATCCTGTTCAAGACCGTCGAGTGTGAAGGTATCAGCTAGTGTCGTATAGCCAGACCTCGGGAAGCGCTCCACGATGTTCTGGCACCAGGTCATGAAGCCCAGCGTGACGAGCGCGGCGGCGCTGACGGCCAGCGCGCACAGCGCCGCGCAGCCCGCCGCCTCGATGAAGGCCGACAGGAACGAGCTGTCCGTGCCGCGGTACACGAACAGCGACAGCCTGCGGCGCACCGGGCCGTCGTGTTAATCATCATCATCACTCCAGCCTATCACCGTCCACTGCTGGACATAGGCCTCACCAATTTCAGATGCTATAATTTTCTTAAAATTATGCATAAAAATACATTCAATCAATGAAAAACAACATTACACACACTACCATATATTTGACACACACGCGCATATATTACAAGTACGGTGTTTTACACCAGAATCTTAATAATGATCAAACTTATAATTTAAATTAATTGTGGTCAAATTTCAACCACTGGCGACTACTACAAATAATAACGAAGCGGTTGTGGATGGCGGGAGGGAATGTTTTTTTTTTTATGGATCTTCCCATGGGTGGATCCTCGGAAATGTTAAGCTATCGGCCCCGGTTGTTATCATATAACCTGATATGGATCAATAATCATAGTTGGGCATATACGCCAACTCGCAGTGAAGCAGTGTGCTGGATTAAGCTTCGACTTTTCGTAAGTCCTAGATGGAGAAATAGATTTAAGCTCAGTAGTGGAATGTTACTGGCTGAATCAGGATCGGCTACAAATTTAATAGTCAAACAAGCGTACGGTCCACCTGATCGTAAAGGGTTACCGTAGCCTATAGATACCAGCAACAACAAAAACATCGCTAGCCTGTAGCGGACCCCACCTATAACACTCCCCAAGAGCTTTGACTACTTAACTCACCTTTACACACAACATTACTAGACACATAACATGATTGATGGTATGCATTTACAGTAGCTTATAGACGCCTGCAACACCAGAAGCATCGCTAACGCGTTTCCGACCCTACCCCTATTCCCTCCCAGGAGCTCTGGTCACCTTACTCACCACGGGAACATAACACTGCTTGAAAGCAGTAATATTCCAGGGGGGGGAGGGAGAGAGAAAATTTCAAAAAATACCTCACGTAATTTATAATTTAAAGTAAAACTTCTTAACGCATGCTTGAATTGGGGAGTAAGCTGATGAATGTGTGACGAGAGTGTTACGAAAAGTGTGAACGGTAGCTGAGAGGGGGATATAAGTTAGTGAAGATAGAAAGAGAGAGAGTTATGTTTCGTAAGTTTTACTTCAATCTTACTGAAACACCTAATAGTAAAATTTCTATTAAATGAATAGGCTAACGGGCTAGCCTAAAGATAATTAGAAATATGATAATTTATGTATTTTAATTATAATAAATTCATATTACAATTTCAGTATTCAGCGTTATTTTCTATAGCCTACTATTGTTCTTTAAAAGAAATTAATTTAAGTCCCAGATAAGATGGTATTTCATAAATAGTGCATCTTTAATTTTTTATATAAAAATCAACTTCTAATTCATATAATTTGCTATATTCTAATATATTCAGACTACATATCTTCTCACCTGTATATCTGAATGCAGCACACTATGAACATGAGTACTCCGACCACTATCACATAGTTACAGTACGCCCGGGAAGCCCACATCACCAGCAAGTGACCGTCTTCCTCCTGCCAGGTGCCCTTTGAGAACAGCAGACAGTGACCACTGTGAATACAATAATATTTATACATATTTTATATATATTTCTCAGAAATTTTGTAGCAAAAATATTTGTTTAATTTTTATTTGTTGACAAATTAATTTACTGATTGCTAGATTTGAATGATACAAGATTTACAATTAAATTGACAAGGAAAAATATGTAAAGTGCATCCATAGTAAGATTACAAAAAATATATTTAAGGATATATATATATATATATATATATATATATATATACTTTTTTTTGTTCATTTTTTAGACTTATTATTCACATTATTATTCAGTAATGTTTTAATAAACAGGCCTAAACATAACATTTGGTTATGTGTCAAAATTATAAATTTTACATTTGAGCTTTAAATTATTTCATTTAGATAAGTAACTTGAATCCAATATTTGCTAAACTGACTTGAACTCATCTTGGTGCATACTCATCGGAACGATAATGCAAAGCGAGAGAATGAGGCCGATCACGTAGCCTGCTAGTTGACTTAATAGCAACACGTTCGTCAAAGCCATTACGACAATATATTAAAAACTGTTATAAAATAACTGGGTTACTTAAAAAATCTTTTGTTTGTTGATAAGAAACTACGACATAAACAGCAAAATCTATGGTGACAAATGGGTGACAATCACGAATTCACGAATAACACGACAATCTGTCAATTTGACAAACATTGACCGTTTGACAAATAATAACAAATCCATTTTACGTGACATTGGTGGAATCAACAGTGCTCAACTGGCACAACTGCAAGTCCTTAAATTAAACAACAAATAAGTAACTTTTTTACTATCATAATCTATGCAAATAAATAAAATTGGAGAATTTTTGTGTGTAATATTAAAATAACCGCATTTAACAGACAAAAAACAGACAGACAAAAATTGTAAAAAATGTTGTTTTGGTATATGTACCGTGTATACATCGATATGCATTTAGTAAGAAGCGGTTATTTTAATATTACAAACAGACGCTCCAATTATATTTATTTGTATATAGCTATATAGATTAATTGGTAGTCAAGAATCAAGATCGTCAAAACCTACAAAAATAATTTCCAATATTCAGGTTCATTTGTGAAATAAATATAGTATTAAAAGGAAAATAACCGTTAGACGATAAATTATTGAAATATTTATTACTTACTAAATTAGTATTCAAAAGATTGAACTCCATTTTACGTCAGTAATCTTTCGACTGAAGTTATCATAAGATACACAATAATGATTATGTATGGTGATAAAACGTAAAATATACACATTATTAATAAAATAATATTGGAGCTAAAACATTATGAACTACTACCTAGTTATTTTAGCTTTTAAACAAAATGCAACATCACAAATTAATGTCATTTCCAAATCGGCAGTCTAATGTCAAATTCCGTGAAATTTGTCGTTGATGATGTGTTTCAATCGTAGAATTGAAAAATAAATTACATTAATTAAACTTTTATTATGTCGTGTTTTTAGTTTTGATTAAATCTCAGTAGAAAACATGAATTTCAACGCTTCAAGGAATGGTAAGTCCGTCATAAAAATCACACGTTTGAAACGATAAGCAATATCTATTCGTAATACGAAGTTTGTCGGTAACCTGCAGGATATGTAGGGATGTGATCAGAATCATCCCTTTATTTCAAAAAGAAACATCGGCAGTGTACTACTAAAGCTGTTTATCCTATTTATGCACAGGTTTTGTGTGTGTCATAACAATTGAAAAAACAAGTGCAAAATAGACTAATGTTATGTATTATTTATTTATTTTAGCAAAAAGTTTAAGAAGTTGTATGACTAAACATCATACAACTTAGGTAGTTTTAGGTATATTTCAAGGTACAAAAATTCTCAATTGTACAATCGTTTTCATTTTATTGATAAATTTTATACTGTAAATGTTCTAGTGTATCAATAAATTTTCAAAATGATAGTGAAGGAAATTTGAAAAGTTAAATTTTCCCAATTAAATTATTGTCAATTATGCATTTCTGATATTTAAAAGATACACTCATCTTAGTAATAAAACTCCAAAATAGTTTTTAAAGCTTCGCTTATTAATGTGATAGCGCAACAATGTCTCAATGCATTGTCCAGAGGCTGAAACACGAGTTATTCTAACACACTGAGTGTGGCCGTATTTATACATGTCATTGTACATACATTTGCACTCCTAAGTATTTCAATTAATCAAAGGTGAATTACAATGTACAATTTTAAATAGAAGTGAATACTTTTACATTCTAATGATCAATTAACAGCTTATGGAGTAATTATTAAACAATGAATTTATTAAACTAAGTCAGTTCAATGGACAAACTATTGTTATTGCACCGACAGATAGCTTTCACTAAATTTTTGGCTACTTATTTCAAGATATATTGCACACCAAAATAATAACATCTTAACATGTAACTTACTTTCCCTTACAGTGGGTCACCCCAGTGGTCCCCGAAAAGCAAAACGTGTGAGTGATGTATCAGCAATGGGGTCTCCGACACCAGCTCAACCATTTGCCGCACCTGGTGCTTACGATCAAGGCTTTGCCCCGGCAGGACCTCCCCCTCCATACCAGCAAGGAATTCAACTGGACACCAATCAGGACTTTCATTCCTCTCCGACACCTGGAAGTGAGTTTGCGAACATTATATTTAAAAATTCCTTTTACATAAGCAATTTATTTTCTTAGGGCCAATATTTATTTTCTGCTTTGTGGTTACGGCACCAAAGACTATAGCTACCCCCTGTCTCCTTGTGGTTAAACTAATGTTTAGAGATGGGTTCTTCACTCATGAGGTGCCTCATTTGAGGTACTCGTGATCGCAAATTGAATGAGTTACTCGAATTTCAATATTGAACCACCTCACTCGTTTAGTTACTCGAATTTCAATATTGAACCACCTCACTCGTTTACGCGTCCTCACATTGAAATTATTGACGCGACTCACGAGGACTCGACGAGGACGATTAATTCTCACCTCAATGAGGACGATTCTTTGAGGATGAGGTGGAAGTACTTATTTCATAATTGAACAGCGAGTTAGAGAATGAGTAAGGTGAGGAGTCGAAATTTTGAAAACACAGTTACACACATTATGATTTTGATATTATGTACCTAATGAAATAATAATGTTTGTGATACTGATGTTTGGTAAGATGGGTTGTCTGGAAGAAATGGCTAATTAGCCATAAGTCCGCCCATTGTACTTCACTGTCTGTAACTATCTTTATGCTTTGTTTGTAATATATTTGTGGTGTACAATAAAGTATAAAATAAAAATAAATAAATAAGATATTATTCAGATAATATCGTAATATTAATACGTGAAGCAAAAACTTTGTACCTCTTTTTACAAAAACTGCGTAGACGGGGAAGAATGAAATTTCGCACACTTATAGTTTATATAGAGAAGGAGTCCAGAATGATTATATATTTTTCAAATTATGCATAAAAAAAACATTAAATTTAAAAATCAATAAAAAAATTACACAAAATTACACACACTACTATGTATTTGACACACACGCGTCAATCGAATTCAGCTTAGATTATAAACTACTAGCTGACCTGGCGAACTTTGTACCGCCTTCTTTATTTTTTTCTTAAATATAATAATTAATATATCAAAATAAAATATAGCCTATCTTTCAAGTTGGATCGAACTGCACATGGTGTGCGAATTTTATTATAATCGGTTAAGTGGTTTAGGAGTCCATTGAGGACAAACATTGTGACACGAGATTTATATATATTAAGACTAGCCGCTCGCCTAGCCTATTCAATACAAACAAACAAAAAAAAAAAACAAAAAATCTTTCCTTTTTATAATATTAGTGTAGTTAGGATTAATATTACCGTCAAATGTCTCATCGTCTTTACTTTCTATGAGTATCTTTTGTATGTAAACATCATGTTAAATACTATAGATTTATTTTGAATTAATAACAGGTAGCACAGTTTTTTTTTTTCTAATTGTACTCGCGACTTTTTATTTAAATAACCAGTTCATATTTTTTATTATTATGTCGGTAAAATTGAAAAATATTATTAATATTTTATCAATATGTAATTCGTATTAAATATGATTTCCAAAAAACACGATTTACTAAAAATACCGAGCTAAGCTCGGTAACCCAGGTACTCCAATTTTAAAAAATCATTTAAAACAAAACATTATTTATGAATAAATATTTGGTTTGTTAAATAATATGTAACGTTTAAAAGCGCACATCAAAACGCGTCGTTCTAAAAAGCAAAGTGATAATTATAAAAAATAAAAGTAGTGTATCGTTTATAAGTTAGCTACTCGTGAGGCATGCGTGACTCACGCTTGCCGCTTCCTCGGACAATCGGATGAATTCGGCTGTCCTCGTACGATACCTCGCCTCGAGTCGCCTCAAATGAGGGGTACCTCGTGAGGCCTCAAAAGCTAAAATGAGGGGCTTCCTCATCCTCAAATTAAAATGACGAGTTACTCATCACTACTAATATTGCAATTACTTTTAATTATTGTGTGTTATTCAATATACTACAGTTTTAAATGAACTCCAAAGACGCTTCAGCCTGTAATATCCCACTACTGGGCATAGGCCTCTTTCCCCATATAGGAGAAGGAACTCCAAAAGAACTCCAAAGAATTGTGACTCAAATGCTGCATTTTGCATTTACTCTTTAATGAATATTATTAATATAAATGAATTGTTGAAGGTTTTGCTCAGTACCCAAAATTCAAGAAGTGTAGGACAAGTTTGGCAATTATTTTTCAAAATGATCCAAAACTTTGTGCTACGTTCTTACAGAATGTAATATTAAAAAAAAGGCCATCATCATTACTGCCTATACAGCCCACTGCTGAAAGTAGGCCTCTATAAGTTTACGCCAAAAATAACGTGAACTCATGTGTGCTACCCATAGTCACCACGCTGGGCAGACGGGTTGGTGACCGCAGTACTGGCTTTGTCGCACCGAAGACGCTGCTGCCCGTCTTCGGCCTGTGTATTTCAAAGCCAGTAAGCAGTTGGATGGTTATCCCGCCACCGGTCGGCTTTTTAAATAATGATGATGAATTAAAAAAAAAATGAGCATAAAGCTGTAAAATTTTTGAAAATATAATGATTGTTTAAAATTAACATGTTTACACTTGACAAGACAGGATGTTTGTCGGGTCAGCTACTTGTTAGTAAAATTAATGCTTTGAACTAATTTTATTTTCCAATTTTAGACATAAGCAAATTCCAACTTCAGTCCTCCTGTGACCATGGTTGCTGTAAAGTATCCGAAAAGCCGGGCATCTAAAAAACCTAGTAAACTGCGATAAAATCCTAAATATTTGTTTCATTATAATGAGTGAAATTCGCGTAAATATTAGAAAATAATATTTAGACATAAGATAGATAAAAAACGTATGCAAATATCAAAAGTAATCCTTGTATTATAAAATTATTTACAGATTTTGGCTACATGGGTGGATTCCCTCCCAACATGCCAGCAACAGCAAATATTGGTTCTATGATCCAACAGCCTGTTATACAGGTAACTTGATCTTTTTAACTAATTGAGAAAAACTGCATTATGTTTTACATATATTTTTTACTTCTAGAAAACATTTCTAACCAACTTCAAAAAAGGAGAAGGTTACTCAATTCGACCGTATATATACAGTCGGATATATATATATATATTTTATTTTTTTTATTTTTGTTTTTATGAATGTTCAGGGATAACTTCGTCGTTTATGAACTGATTTTGATAATTATTTTTTTGTTGGAAAGGAAATATCCCAAGTGTGGCACCATGATAAGGAAACCAGGATCTGCTGATGGAATCCCAGAAAAAATTAAGAAAAACCCTCAAAAATCGTAGTGACGACTAGTTTATTTGTTAGTTTTTTTTTTTGTCTACTTACGTTGTATTACTTGTCAATATAATGAAGTCGGTTTTTTTTCGTTTGCGAGCAAACACAATTATTATATTCTCCACCGTTGGCTGTTGTTGTGATCCATGTTTAAGAAATTTATAATTTATTAAATAGAATTTTATATCTTATTATAATTCTAGTAATATAATAACTGAACAGGAGCGCTAATGATCATTTTTAAATAATTTTTGGGGGTAATTACCATGTTCATCCAGGGAGTATAAATTAAGTCTATGTAGTGATTGTTTTACGCGTCATAAAATTTGAGCTACAGTTCCAGAACTAATTCAGAGAAATGGTTGACTTCCTGTTGAAGGGAGAAAAGAGAGTAGACGGGAACTAATCATGACAAACTTCTCTTTCTCGACTTTGACTTTTTAAATGTAGCTACCAAATGTTTAGTATGCTGTAAGAAGTATGCGTGTAAGAGTGTTCTGCCACCCTGGTGTACTCCACGAGACCTTTTTTTTTATTTCACTAGGTCGGCAAACAAGCGTACGGCTCACCTGATGGTAAGCGATTACCGTAGCTTATAGACGCCTGCAACACCAGAGGCATCGCAAGCGCGTTGCCGACCCAATCCCCAATCCCCAGGAGCTCTGGTCACTTTACTCACCAATAGGAACACAATACTGTTTGAAAATAGTATTATTTAGCTATGATCTTCTGTAAGGTCGAGGTACTGCCCCAGTCGGGCTGCTCCATATTTTGAGCAGGGAATTCCTGCTGTGCCCTACCTCAGTTACCTAGACCTATCAGGTTCACACAAACTAAACGTGACTAGTGGGCCTAAGGCTTATCAGGCTGATCAGTGGTAGTTGTGACCAGTCCACGAGGCCTGCCAGGCTCATCGGTTTCAAGGAGCGCGTGGCTTACAGGACATGGCGCTGCAGTACGGCAACGCGCTGGCGGCGCAGGGCCGGGAGGCGGTGTCGCGCGAGCTGGGCCGCTTCGTGCCGGTGTCGCGGCTGCGGTACTACTTCGCCGTGGACACACGATATGTGCTCCGGAAGCTGATCCTCATACTCTTCCCCTACACGCATAAGGTATGAACGTACGCTTCCGATACGAAATTTTATAACAAGTACTATGTGAGACAGTACAAATTGTGATCTCATGCATCAGCCAGCCAGTTTTAATAAAAAGAATTTGTACTGTTAATTTTATTTTTTTATGTGTTTGTTTTAGCTAATCTAACCTCATGCTATGAAACCATCTCTTATTAGTGTAATTCAATGCTTGCGTTCCTGCATTGCATTTGTGCAATCATAAAAAACACCTTAATCACTGCAGGAACACGGCACAACTTAAGATCAGTATTATTTAGCTGTGACCTGTGAGGTTGAGGTACTTGCACAGTAGGGCTGCTCTTGAATTTAAGGAGAATATATCCTGTATGGATATACAATATAATACAGTATGTACGAATAGTACAGTAAGTTAAGTACAGTAAGCCCCACCGTTCATGTTCTAGGAGTGGATGGTGAAGTACGACCAGGAGACACCCGTGCAGCCGCGCTACGACGTGAACGCGCCCGACCTCTACTTGCCCGCTATGGGCTACGTCACCTACGTGCTGCTGGCTGGCTTCATGCTCGGTACCTCCCGCTCTCTCTCACTCATCGCACTCACCTCACCTACCTCACCTCATTTCTCCTCACCTCACCTCACCTACCTCACCTCATTTCTCCTCACCTCACCTCCCCTCACCTCTATCTGCCCGCCATGGGCTACATTACCTACGTGCTGCTGGCCGGCTTCATGCTCGGTACCTCCCGCTCTCTGTGTCTCTCTCTCTCTCTCTCTCTCTACCTCACCGCACCTCACCTCACCTACCCCACCTCACCTCACTTACCTCACCTCACTTACCTCACCTCACCTCACCTCACCTCACCTCATACCTCACCTCACCTCACCTCACCTCACCTCACCTCACCTCACCTCACCTCACCTCACATCACCTCACCTCACCTCACCTCACTTCACCTCACCTCACCTCACATCACATCACCTCATCTCACCCCACCCCACCCCACCCCAAAACTGAACCACTGATCTGTATGGTTTTACTGTGATAATCTTGTATATAAAATTCTCGTATCACAATGTTAGTTAAAATGCTCCTCCGAAATGGCTGCACCGAATTTTATGGAATTTTGTGTGCATATCGGGTAGGTCTGAGAATTGGCCAACATCTATTTTTCATACCCCCTAAGTTATAAGGGGGAGGGGTTAATGGGGCTAATAACATATATGGCAAAACAATGTTTGCGGGGTCTGCTAGTATTCATATAAAACTTATTAATTGCAGGCACCCAACACAGATTCTCACCAGAACAAATCAGCATACAGGCATCAAGTGCCCTCGCATACATAATATTCGAAATGGTCCTTTATTTGATGACCCTCTACATCACCAACACGGTAACATCCCTGAAGACTTTGGACTTGCTTGCTTTCTCTGGATATAAATATACTACGATGATCGTCAGCTTATTAGGAGCGTTGCTGCTGGGCAGTATGGGGTATTACTGCAGTCTTCTGTATTGTAGCATAGCGCTTTCGTACTTTTTGGTGAGTACTTTAAATAATTTACAGAATAACATTTGCCTGTTATTTGATATTGATCTATGATTTATTATCCTTTATTAGCTAAGATATGATAATTTACTAATATCTAGGCAAATTCCATTGCATGTAACATTTGGACAGATCCATTTTTTTTTTAAATACATTAGTAATATTCCTGTGTTAATGTTTTTGATGTCACCAAAAATATATAGATCTGTTATACCAAAATATAATTAGCTTCTTTATAATAAGGAGTATCATAAAATATTTTTTAAATGGTAACGAAAGCAATAATTTATTACAGGTCAAAACACTACGGCTACAGTTATTATCAGGGTCCCAAGGACCAGAACAGCCACAATACGGAGGTTACCCGAGCAACTATGGCAATCCCAATCCATATGTCGACAACTGGGCTAAACCATCCGGCAGTGGGACAAAGAGACGAGTTTACTTCCTGCTCTTTGTGGCAATAACCCAACCACTGCTGTCATGGTGGTTGACATACCACTTGGTGCCGTCTGAGCCATCAGTACCAGTGGCTCGATAGCGAGACAAAATGACCCATGAACGTGCAATGGGTTAATCTCACAAGTGTCTGGATTCAGTTTTAGTGCAGTGTTATTATAATGTGTCAACATTCACACCAAAAGTTTTTATAATGTGTAGTTTTGGATATTTTTATTGGCTTTGAAGTATCTTTGAAGTTTTTTTTTAAAGCTGATTTTAAAATTCTAATATCTCAGAAGTTATTTGGAAAAGTGAAGAAATTGTACTTAAAATATTGTTTATTACTTGAAATATATTATGTATGTGTTTACAGAATATTCTTATCTCTCAGTAACAAGTAACTTTATTTAAAGTAGAGTAAGAAAAAATGGAGTGTAGATTATTATTTCTAATTGTTTTTCTCTTTGACATATTACTAATAATTCTAAAACTAAAAATGAATTTGGGCACTTTAAAGAAAATTAACATGAAAATCACAGATAAAGTATATATATAATTAATTTTATCTGTCGTTTTTTTATGTGATAAAAATACAATTTACTTGCCAGCATTTTGGTAAGAGTGACAAACAGAAAAAAAACTAAATTAAAAATTTTATACAAGCCAGTGTTGGTACTCTGATCCAAACGATATTGTAATAAAAATCGTGTAATAATTTTGTAAATAATAAATTACTGTAAAGAGATGCGTAATTTAGATTTTTTTTACATAAAAACTGACAAGCTTATCCGAGTTTCTGTTCTTAACTTATGAGGCTTCACTTATGTGAGTTATTTTCCGTCTTGCGTGAAACAAAGTGTGTAAAGTTAGCTAACGTTGTTTAAGTGGAATGGCATTTAATGAAACAAGTCCACATTTATATAGCAACAAAAAAAAGGTAAAAATAATTTACAGAAAATGGCTTTTCGTCAATTTAAATTGCTTAAGGAACTAAATGTCTAAATAGTTTCGTGAGAAAATAAAACTAATTTGAATATTATGGATAAATTTGATAGTCCGACGCATTTTTTTTTTTTGTTTCTTTTAAACACCGCACTCAACGACCACCAGTAGGATTTTCTCCTATGTCGGGGATCCGGAAATACACTATACACGAGCACAAACACACAGACCACGACAAACATCTATATGGCCAATACAAATGTCTGTCGTGAGCGGGGATTGAACCTGCAACAGCCAGTGCTGTGACTGGTGCGCCAACGCGTCAAATTTGAAAAACCTGGGTTAATGATGAAACTCAAGTAGAATTTTTTCAAAACGTCGTAGATTCAAAGCCTAGCATCACTATATTCAGCTAACAAGAAAAGGATAGTTAAGAAGTCTATGTTTCGAGACAATATTATTAGATACACCTCCGCAATAGAGTAACTGGACTTGTGGGGGGATGTGACAGTACAGTAGAGCACTATCCAATACGATTAGACATGGGGTAAAATTATATATGCAAAGGCGTAGAGTTTAAAAACAAAAAATATTTTATGACTTAAACCAAACTTGGCTGAATTATTGTAATAGATAAAAAAATAGGCTTTATTAATTACATTATTACATAAAAATTAACATTAAACCTACAAGTTTCATTTGCATAATTTTGTCTTAAATATACCTTCTTTTGTCAATCCACATAATTAAACACTTATCCTTTGTAACGATATTTTGAATTTATGAAATATGTAAAAATATGATTTAACATAAATAGTTCTGTATTAGATATTTAACGTTTTGTAACTATTTATAGTTATTCCTAAAGGCAGGTCCAGGTGTGATTGTCAATCTCCAACTATTTGTACTTTATAATAATCAAAATAAAAAATAACTTTTACATATCCAAGTATTTTATTGCACCCCTCATTACACCAACATTGCGATTAATAAAAATTTCAAACTATTCCATACGCATTCATATAACATTTATAAATTGTTTTCATACGAACAAAGTATCATAAACCTAATTACATTTATGGAAACGTTTTTTTCTTATCTAAATAAACGTTAATAGTTAACGCCGTTTAAGATAAGAAAGACATTAAAAAATAGAATGTATTCAATAAAATAAAAGATTAAACCCACATACTTCAATTATAACAAAACGTGGGAAGCCGAAATGTTAAGAGCTAAGCGCCTACAGCTTTATATACTCTTTGGCCTACAGGCCAATTTAAAGTACCTAGTATTTATTAAGCCACGGCCTGAATGGCCCATTTATATTTTTTTTTTCTGTAGCACCGTGCAGAGTCCAGCAATGCGCTATTTGCGTGCGACAGAGAAAGCCATACATACTACCTTGACCTACTTAGCCCTGTTCAAGCTATGTAGGTGGCGAAGACGACTTCGCGCCATATTTGAAATAAGAAACCTCACGGATTTATTTCGTGATCATTTCGCCTTATCTACGACAAATATACATGTATTAACTATTTACAATAACATAAAACCATAGACGTCAGAAAAAAACTTAATTAATTTAGTTTCATTTAATTGTATAAATAACAAAATATGATTACATGACCGATATTTAATTTTAGAGCAAAAAATAGTAGCGCAAAAACTAGTTTCACTAATGTGAAGTCTGCCGCGGTTGCTGATTGGTTAGGTATCAAACGACCTTGCACGCTTTTTTTATTCATAGTGATGTATGTACTAAACTAATTATATTAAAATTAAATATAACTAATTTAATGAAAACACAATGGGTACGTAAGTTAAGTATGTCTTTTTTTGTAATAAAAAGAAAAGTAAAAACATAATCATATATTTAATTTTTGGGGATATAACATGGTGTGAAGTCCTCGTCCACCATCGCAAAGGGAGGATCCTCCGACCAGTGTTGTGTCTGGTGGGCTACTGCCCCGACGGTTTTTGTCGGGTTTTTACTTTCACTTTGATAAGTTTGATAGCGCAATAGGAAACGTCAGTTTTTCTCTAGTTACGTAGTTCGTAGTCGCGTGATAGATGTTGTCACAAATTAAACAGACAATTTTGATTACATCTACTGTTATCAAAAGTTGCTTCAAAAGCTCGAATTGCTAAATACTGCTTTTACTGGTAAACTATCTTTGACATAAACTCACAATTTCGAACTTTTACAAGTACTTTTTCTCGTAGTTTTGTTTGGGTTTGGTATAACTTAAAAATATGGTTATTGGTCAAGTTTTGACAAAATATACTGATAGTTTTACGCAATGTCATACTTTCGGCGAGGAAACAGCTCGAATCATAGACATTAATAGGTCTATCTATTAAGATTCATAATTGTTTTACATTAATAATTACCGAATATTTTTTGTGAATTTTATGTGTCGAAACATTATTACTTGTCTAGTAAATCTCCACATTTACCTATTCTAGTTGGTACGTACTGGTTCATAGATGTAAAATGTAAGATTAATGAAAATACAAGCGTTTTCAATAATATATTCATAAAATTTATATAGGAACTATTTTTTAGTTATAATAAAAACTTTGTTGACTTTGTTATAATAGTCGTGTACATCACTAAAGCAATCAGCTGGTCGCTGTCAAATAACAGTACTGCCAACGTAACGACGAAACAACTGCGGATAAGTTCACTCTGAGTATGCGCCATACACAACAGCCGCAGAACCGAGCAGTATCGACAAACGTTCACATTACATTTAGACGTAACAACTATAGTGTCACTTCTCTTCTTATATTTTAGTAACTTGACCATTTAAAATTTCAATTTATTAGTTTTAGTCGTTTAAGTGTTAAGTGAATTCGATTATATGTTTATAATGTATAGTGCCGCATCTTTATACGCATTCTGAAGCAATTACGTAATGGGAATTATGCTAGAGAAGTTTATAGTATTGCCCTGAAATTCAACATGGCCGCTGACACAGGAATGGATACTTGCCCCAGTCCGGAAATTACGGACTCCAGAAAACGACCCCTCGATGGAGATTCGGAAAATGGGGACGTCAAGAGATCGCACTTCAGCTCCGGTGAGTACTCGCACACCTGCACTCACGATTTGTTTCTACTCGATTGCGTATTTGGCAAGTAAAGTTAACATTGACACAGCAAGTCGACCCTGCTATGTATTACATACCTATACGGTCACCCAACAAGATTCTTATCAGAATGTTACGCCGCTGTTATCAGTTTGACCTATTTAATGATAATAATAGCGATTATGAGTGTAATAAGTCGAAATATTGTTAAAAAACAACTCTATGTGATTGTAGAGACTGAACACTTACTAAAATGTAGCAATTAAGTTCTGCGACGATAAATGACCGTAATTCTTGATAATTTTAGACAAGAAAATTGTGGTTCCTTTTTTATCGGAGGCGTCGATAAGCGCGCGCTTTATTTTGTATGTACTGTGTTATTTAATTGTGTTGAATGCAATGTTAAAAGTGAGTCGTTGTTTTTTAGTTCAAGACTTGGTGACGGCCTTGCCACTGGCTAACGGCCATGGCAATTTAACGTCTCATTTCGGTGAGTCGTCAGAGTAATTATGTTCGCTCCTCATCGGCTTTGTGGATTTTGGTGGCGCGCATGACTCACGCGCGCACGCGCTCACGTTCATCACCCTCTGATGCTCACTGATCACCGGCTCATCACAGACCACTCTCCGAAATAGCTCCTCATTGATATAACACAAGGAGCTGCCCAGCCCTCGAGCTATTTACAAATTTAAAATGATGGATATAATAGATGTCTTTATAACTTCCTAATTTCGAGTAATTTCGGGGCTGGGCTGAATTATTAATATGTGGGTGTGTTAATCACTGCGACAGTGAGCCATCAATGGAATGAGCTGGCGTAGACGTTAGCGTTTACGGTCAATTTCCATTGCACAGTAAACATTGCCTCGATGTTGTGAGCCTGTACTTAGCCTCACACCAACCCACTCATGGCTTAGTCGTTACATCGTTGGTGTGATCATCACCTCAATGTACAGTTCTCCGACATTACTATTAGGATCATTCGCAAACTCTCTTCTTGAAATTTTATTTCATATCTGATCGCTTTTCTTTGCTTTATTTATTATTTGAAAGTCATATCAACTAACCTACAGGATAATTAACATTATTTGCATAATCTATCCATTGACTTTATATAATAATGTCACACTGTATTTAGGTATTAGACTAGCACGGTATCAATGTATCATTTATGAAATTTAGTTGTTATATATTAAGTAAATAAAGAGTTTAGCTGTGATGTGTGAAGGCGGCTTACCTGATGACGGCAAGGTCAGTGTCGTTATGTCTTTCTAATGTTATTTTCAACTTAATCACCCAAAGCTTAGAGTTAGTTATGGCTCGTTGATGCTATGAATAATTCCAAGGTTAATAGATGTGTTGTCAAACGCTGCAGAGATTAAAAGAATGTTATTTTTGTGTTCTGTAATAAGCGTAATAATAATGACGCAGTAGATTTTTGACCAGTTTTATATATTTATTGATTCATTATAGTACGCGTTACTTTAAGGTTTATTCGGAAGGAGATAGTTACTTGTGCGAGAGTTTTGAATGGGCTTTGTAAGATATTTAGTATTTTTTTCTGCAGTTGATTGATTGATGGCATCATTTTGTTTATTCATAAACCACACTTGCTTTAAATGTCAAGGATTTGAGTAGTCTGTATAAACATTTGTGACTATTCGAAATTTGTAAAATAAAACTGAATATTTATGTTTAATTCGCTACTGATTCAACTTATGTTTTTCCTATTTAATTATTATTACGCAGTATGATTTTAAGACGTTAAAAATAAATTGAATATACAGAAGAAGACTTAACGCCAAGGAAGTAAATAAATAAATGTATCCTAATACTAATGCTGGAATTCGGTCGAAAACACTAATTCCTGTGCTGTGTGGTTTACAGCAGGGCTATTATGTACAATATAGGTAGATTTTTTATCGGAGGTTAAATTTTTGTTATTTCTGACTTTACCTTAATTCCGGTGCTGTAGTAAGTGTACTCATGCTCCTCCCTCTACTGCGACTATCACGCGTTATTTTCGAACAAATTTACGTAAAAACGATCTTTACTGAAAGATCAAAATACGATACGAACTGACCTTTAACGACTGACAAATCGACACTTTTAAACAAAATAACGCGTCAGACATAATATTCTAATAAAATTAGTAACATTGCGTGCTAGAATATAGGTTTAGAAATTCGAAAAATACCCAAAACCGAATCGGAGCACCATGCACTCATGCTCTCTCTGTTGTCTCTCTCGTCTCTCGCTCGTCTCTGTTCCGCAGAGGTTCCGCATGGTCGCCGAAGGCGACCAGCCTCAGCCGCTCCTCTACGCATTCGTTCGCGCGCTTTCGCAAGCAAGGGCGGAAGGGCTGCACTTCCCGCAGCGCCGGAGCCAAGCGTTACTCTAACCTTAAAGGTTACAGCGGGGTTTAACAAAAATTTAACCTCCGATAAAAAAAATCTACCTATATTGTACATAATAATCTACAGCAGTGAAGAATATAGCCACCCCTTCTCTTCTCTTGGCTGTCGTAAGAGGCGACTAAGGGATAACACAGTTCCACTACCACCTTGGAACTTAAAAAGTCGATCGATGGCGGGATAACCATCCAACTGCTGGCTTTCCAATAAACAGGCCGAAGACGGGCAGCAGCGTCTTCGGTGCGACAAAGCTAGCCCCACGGTCACCAACCCACCTGCCAGCGTGGTCTCTATGGGCAACATAAATTCATGGTGATCCGATTTCAATGACTTTTTTTTTAATCAAAAGGTGGTGCGTGTCATGTGGTCTCATTTAAATTTAATTGAAATCTGACAAGTGCTTTTTGAGTTGCTTGTAATGCGTGACTTGCCTATCTTTTTCTTCTATACATGTACGTTGTATTATTACTTGTCGATGTAATTGAAGCCTGTTTCTTTTTTTCGTTTGCGAGCAGACACAATTATTTCGTGTTGGATACTATTTATCAGAAAGAAAAAAACGTTACAATACACTACGGCCGATGGGCGCGAAGCATTAATAAAAAATCTTACAAAAACGGGAAAATATATAACTTTTAATAGCATAATTATGTACGATAATTTCTATCCGAACGAAGTCACGGGCCCCAACTAGTGTGCTATAAACCTTTTACATTCCAGAATAGAAATATTATTTAGTAAAATATAAAAACAAAATATATATATATATATATATATATATATATATATATATATATATATATATATATATATATATATATATATATATATATATATATATATATATATATATATATATATATATATATATATATAAATTAAAAATATATATTAATCCATTGTAGGCGGATATTGGTACATGACTGTTTCATAGTATTAATAGAGGAACTGTATTGTGTGAGTTATTTCTGTTTGTCAATAGCGTTATCTTATCAGTACTGCACTTCGTCTCGACAAGTGCCACAGCGGGGCGTTATATCATTCGCACTTTCAGCACATATATACTATATTTAACCTTAAAAAAAAAAGGAAATAATAAACTTTAAATGAACTGTTTGGATATTATTTGTGACTAATTTTACCTACACCAGAGCCGTTGTTACATTATTGCACAAGTACGTAAGTACCTACTCACAATAAATACTAAGAACTAACGCGTCCCTTTCACAATTATTTAGAAATCAAATATCCGCAACTATAACTATCGGATTACTTAAAATAATTTTGCTATCCGTAATCGCATACGAATGTAGGAAGGTTTTTTTTTTTTAAATATTTGTATCGAGTTTTTGACCATACGGATATAAAGATATTTACGTTCATAACGTCTCTTATAATGTTCTCGTGGGCCAATCGTATTTTATTTAGGAGCGTCATAATTTATAATACGCTTCAGCCATAATATCCCACTGCTGGACATATGCGGGTTGGCGGATATATTCCCTACTATGAGTAACGATCGGTATCAGGTGTGCATGATAACAACCGGGTCCGACGGCTTAACGTGCTCTCCGAGGCACGGTGGAGAGACCCACAAGGACTGCACAAACACCCAGACCACGGCAAACATCTGCATGGCCAATACAAATATTTATCATGCCCCGCACATCAAACCCGCAACCGCCAGCGCAACAGCCACATACCAGTGCCATGACCGTTGCGCCAACGCGGCGTCGTAATTTATGATATTTATTTTACAATATTTTGAACTAATTTTGAATGTCGGTTAAAAAGTACAAATGTAAGACAACGATAGCTTAGTTACAAAAAATGTTGCGTAACATTAATTATCCGGCAATCAAACGGAATGTATATTATTATTATTATTTTTTTTTTTTGTCTTATAACGATAATAAAGCTATCGACATTACAAAGAAAACCATTTCAAATTCAATATAGACATTTTTTTTTTGTTTTTTGTCTATTGAAGTTATTAATTGAATGACGAATAGAAAAGTGACGTTCATCTTCTTATATATGTATATATGAAATGCTCGTGTCACAATGTTAGTTACAATACTCCTCCGAAATGACTGGACCGATTTTTATGAAATTTTGTGTGCATATCGGGTAGGTCTGAGAGTCAGCTCACATCTATTTTTCATACCCCTAAGTTATACGTGAGGGGATTAAGGGGGCTGGTAACATATATGGCAAAACAACATTTGCGGGGTCAGCTAGTGTATGTATATCATTATTGCCAGTTAAAAATTTGAAAAAATCTTTAATGAGAAAAGGAATATACCGTTTAACGATAATTGTAATTAGGAAGAGTTCTTTTCTAATTATATCGTAGTAAAAAGAACATTTACAAAGACAGTAATTATAATGTAATTACAAAGTACTTAATTTAGTAATTAACTAGAATTGACTTTGAATTATCACGCTCAGCGCTGTCAAAGGGAACCGGTATCCTTTAGCACCAACAAAGCTCCAGTGTTACAAAGAAAAAAAAAATGTAAATCGTGCGAAGATCAAAGACAAGGTGTATTAAATTGTCCCGGATCCCCCAGTTGAACGTTTTCACATAAATTTCGAAGACGGCTAAATTTTACGACCGCGTTAGTGGCGTATCTTTTAGTCGCCGATCCGTTTTGTACTTTTAACTTTATTCAATATTTTCGTAACATATTTGAATGTAATGTGTTAGATGTAACCAAAATTTTCGTAAATATTTATTGATCTTCTAACCTGATTTTGTGATTATTTCATCTCTTATCATCATTCATCATCATCATTACAGCCTATACAGTCCACTGCTGGACATAGGCCTCCACAAGTTTACGCCAAAAATAACGTGAACTCATGTGTTTTGCCCAAAGTCACCACGCTGGGCAGGCGGGTTGGTGACCGCAGTACTGGCTTTGTCGCGCCGAAGACGCTGCTGCCCGTCTTCGGTCTGTGTAATTCAAAGCCAGCAGTTGGATGGTTATCCCGCCACCGGTCGGCTTTTTGAGTTCCAAGGTGGTAGCGGAACTGTGTTATCCTTTAGTCGCCTCTTACGACACCCACGGGAAGAGAGGGGGTGGCTATATTCTTTAGTACCGTAGCCACACAGTACATCATCTCTTATACATGTAAGGAAATATTTGATAGCGAAAAAGAAATCTGATTTCATTTACAAGATTGCTGAAAGTATTCTGAAATAAGCATCATAAACAAATGGGTAACTTGTTTAGCTTTCAAATATTATAAATGAAAGTATTTACTAAATTCGATAACCTTTTGTTTAAATAGAGGAGTTTCTCGACGAAAATATGTCGCCAACTACTATATTACTAAAGTTATTTAGTAAAATTGACAGGCTTAGTAGTTCGTAGAGTATTAAAAGCGTAATGGCCATTTATGAATCGTTTTTCCTTTAAAAGACGAAATATCTAAAATGCTAAACATTTTTAAAAAAATATCATATCAAAAATCGACCGTTCCAGCGGGGATCGAACCTGCATCTCCGACTGACCGTGTCGGTGCTCTAGCCAAAAAAATGTTTAGAATTTCCTAATGTGTCGGTAACACAAAAATAAAATCGTACAAATCTAAAATGCTGTTGGCATAGTATTAGTATTGGCGTACTATCGATCGCTTTATTTAATGGTCATCCAATTTAATGAAGAGGTTCGGTCTAAACCTGATTCCACATATAAAAAAAGTGTGGAAGTAATACTTTATTGGCTAGCTAACTTCACGTTGCTAACTTCTTCTTTGTTGACTAGCTAACGACAGGGCGTGGGTTTTTTGCGACGGTGTGCGCGTTAAAAATTACTCTCATAATTTTTTCCTAACGCTTCAAAGAATTATAACTTCAAAAATAACTATTTACCCGACAACAACAAGATAAAATAATAACACCTATAAAATAATATCATTGTAGCAAAAGTCGTGAAAAATCGATGCTAATATGTCCTCCGTATAATTATATATACGTAATTGGACGCATGTTACACGCGAAAAGATAATCATGCAGCACATGTTGACCATCCCTGAAAACGATTTAGTTATTAATAATTAGTCTTGGGCTGTTTGTGGATATATTTTATCCTGAAAATAAATTACGGATAGAATTTAACAACAAGAGATTGAATATGCCATAAGGACCTACTTCTCTTCTTTCTCTTTCTATGAAAATACTATAACTTTTAGATTCATATTTGCGAATAGAATTATCTCACACGTTCGAATTCGATGTAAAGAGAATAACATATAAACTTATTTTTTGGCCACCATTATCGGTGAAGCAGGCCCTTAATTCCCTAAACTTTTTTCCTTTTCGGCAAAATAAATGTGTATTGGCAACTGAGACAAGTCTACTCATATATTGTATATTGGCATGGACAATGTTTTGCCAGCATTTGTTATCAAACGCTTTGTTAAACATGGAATTTGGATTGTTCTGTAGTTACAAGAGAGGCGCCTCCATTAAATTAAATTAATGAAATGGTATTTGTATTGATCTTACGATCGCTTAATGGAGAGAATTCAGATTGATTGTTCGAATGGATACCGTTAGCGATCTATTTCTTGAATGGGTTTAATATAACGAATGGTAATGGGTTAGGTAGTAAAGCAAGTGTAATATATACATATAATCAGTATATATGTAAGGGTGAGTCAGAATCATACTAAAATGGTTCTGAAATATTACAATAACTACAAAATATATTTGTGATTCTATTGTCTTTTACTATTGTAGCCGTAATAAAACAAATTCTGCGGAAGTTTCAAGAATTAATTTAATGAAGATTTCATCATCTAATAGTTAGACAAATGTTCAGTAAATTATATCAGCATTAGCGTTCACTCTTTGTAGTTTAGTACATAGTATAGTATATACAGTGCTTATTTTTATGCTATTGCAGAAAACTTATTATCATAAAAAATATTTTTAGACAGTAAATGGATTCACAAACTTTGCCATTTCTCTGACTCTTGTAAGAACAAGAATTCGAACTGAATTCCTTGTCCTATGAATTAGATTAGGCTTTATTGTCATTTATCACCAGTAACATTCCTTACATCGATATTAAACGTCGAGGATGACATAATTTCTTATTCAGAATTAGGTACAATCTATCTGAATTTTATAAAGCTTGTTGAAATTGTTAGTTTCATAACCGGATTGTGACATTTTTTATTTAGCGCGTAAAAGTTTTGCCAAGTTAAATCGATAATTTATTTGGTTGTTTTTTAGTTTTAAATTCAAGAAAACATATTATTAAGCAATTTGTTTGAAGTTCTCTCTGTATTTGAATACATTTAAAGCTTTCAGAAGACAAAAAATAGTGAATTTATTTTATTTTATAAAAAGTTCCATTTACACTGAGTGTAGACCACAGAAGTTCTAAATAGGTCAGACGACTGAGGCGTTGAAAACTTTGGCCTCATCTTAACTCACGTTTAGAAATCTGACGGAGCGTGGAAACCCGAAGAAAGATTTTACTTTTCTTAAAAGGTTTTCATCTTTCGCTTAGAGCATAATCTAAATCTTTTAGGTATTTCGTCAGTTTAATAATGTACCTAAAATTATTTTATTATATACTAGCTGTGCCCGCGACTTTGTCCCTTTGGTATTTAATAAAATAGTTATTGTTTAGTTCGCAGAGTTATAAAAAAAAAACTAAATTAAAAGTAGCCTAAGTTACTCCTTACTAAATCAGCTATCTGCCAGTGAAAGCCCCGTCAAAATCAGTCAGTCGTTTCAGATTAGCCGGAACAAACAGACAGACAGACAAAAATTGTAAAAAATGTTATTTTGATATATGTACCGTGTATACATCCATATGCATTTAGTAAAAGCGATTCTTTTAATATTACAAACACACTACAATTTTATTTATTTATATAGAAGAGACAGCAGAAAAATTTCAATTAAGAACTCAGTAATAAATTTATCCATTTGAATATTACTTTAATAAAGATTTCCGTGTTATCAGCACACAGATACGATATCTAAAGATATTGGTGTATTATAAAACGATTTACGATATCGTTATCGCGGTTGTATCGCTAGAGCAAACACAGTTGCTATCGTTTTGACTTCGCTTCCTAAAACTGTACAGACACTTGCATTGTACTTGACACGTGTCTTCGTTCTGGTTGATGTCTTGCGTTGATCATTGGCGATTGATAATGTTCTCTCGATCATTTGTTTTTTAATTGTCTGAAATTAACTCTATCACTATATGATATGCTTCCCAAAAACATTCCGCGGCCGGTTAATGTTTGTTTTCTTCTAACTTTAGTGCCATCTTCTTTTTGTGTTGTCTTAGCTAAGTTTATTAGAATCAATGATATAAAATTATAATTTACCAATAAATTAAAGTTAAATAATCATGTCAAATATTTTCAACTAACTGCAGTTTAAGCGGCTTATCCCACTATTGTACTGTCAAAAACGGACCGTTTCTGGACTTATACATTTCAGTAGGTACTTGTCATTGGCAAAATCATCGGCGAAAAGCTGATGGAGCCATAGTCTTTAAAGAAGAAGAAGATTGATAATGTTGGAACACGATGTTTTTAGAGTAACTTTGATAGAGTTAGACATAATATCAGATTGGCCGATTACGTCTACCCTGTTGTATATTGCAAAAAGGCGAACATGTCCTCAATTGTAAATATGGGTATTATGAGTAATCAAGGTTTTACAAAACACACCTTTGAAATATACTAATGTGTACATTTCTTTAAAATAGAATTTTGTCATTTACTGTCTTATATTTCATTATTCTGGTCACTACCGGTGTTTTATACTAGTGATTACTTTAGACGTTTTTTAAGGTCTGAAATTAGCAATGTGATTTCGAAGGACTGTTCCTTAAAGGTCGTTTTCTCTATATTTTTTAGAAATGCAGACGATATTGATATTAGATTATGTTGTAATTTTAACTAGTAAATAAAGTAATGAATAGATTGATGATTATTTACTAGAACAGAGCCTATCTGTCTCTGATTTTACTTACAAGTGATAGTCTAGAAGTAGGCATATCTCTAGTAAGCACAATCTCAGATAAACAAAGATTACTGTAATTTTGTGTCCTAGCAAACGAAAAAAACCGACTTCAATTACATCGACAAGTGATGCAACCTAAGTTGTAGTTCTTTAGTGCGTTTGCACTCGTCACTACTACAATTTTCGAATGTTCCCCTCGATTTCTCTAGGATGCCATCATCAGATCCTGGTTTCCTTATCATGGTACCGTCCTTGGTATATCTTCTTTCCAACAAAAAAAGAATCATCAAAATCGGTCCATAAACGACGAAGTTATCCACGAACGCACATAAAAAAATACCTATATATCCTTTTTTGAAGTCGGTTAAAAACCAGCCCTTAATCTGTCATGTCTAACTGTTCCAACAATGCCTTAATAGGAGTTTTTTGGCCTAATAAATCGCTCGGCAACCTACTTTGCTATTACATAGAACACGACATGATTTATACTTCGATTGTTATTTTTCGTTCGAATGATTAGTGGCTAAGTGTTACCGGCACGCGCTGACACGGATTCCTCTCTCACAATTACAAATGCCTACAAATAATCTCCAAGCGATGAATTATTCATGACGAAAATTTAAACATCAAAAGCTTTGTTTTTGCAAGGAGAACTCGTTGTGAAGCAAATTATAAAACTCATTTTATAAGGATAATAACGAGTACGCTTGGGTAGTTAGTTACCTAGTGTATTTCATTCTATCTAATCGTTTTACAATACAGTGACGACGCTAAAGTACTCGTTTGCTGTTTAATATTCTAACAAATACTTAATGCAAAAAAGTTGATGAACAAAAAACGGCTTTAAAACTATGGTATCTATGAACGATTGTTCCGTAAATAATGCTGTTTATACGATATTGTTCGTCGAGGCAATAAATGTACATTATCAATTGTCACGATAGAAATGAACGCTGTTGCGATAACACACGTTTTTAAATGTATAATAAAATTGAATAATATTTCAAGCATTATTATCAAATAATATTATTTTACAGGAATATTGGAATTTTGCTTTAATCAGCTTATTAATTTTGATTGAACCACAAATTATACTTCTGGTATTTCAGTTAGATAAAAGTAGGTATAAATGAATTCACAAATCATTAGCACTCAACGCAATCCAAGATCATTCTTCGAACCAAAATATTTTCTCGCAAATAGACCTTGAGTAAAGGACCGTAATTCATCTCCCGAGATAATATTACAAAGGTACAGACGCGGAAATACCTTACGGAATAACGGAATCCAAAAAAAAAAAAAATCTGAAAAGAAACTGATGTTTTTCACTCAAACGAGTTTTCAACTGGAAAGGGGCTTGAGCTCCAAACAGTCCAATTAGACGAAGAGCCTCATGTACTAGTTTTAGGGGCTTAAAAATAGTCATTTTTCCAGGTCCCAGATTTTCATGTTTCGTTAATTTTGTATCGTGAAATGTATTACGTAATGGAATTGGATAAAATTTGATTTTAATACTTTTTTCTTAGATAGCGGTTCTTTTTTCTAAAATTTTTATTATTGCCTTGAGAATTGTAAACATAATTTATAATTATGAAGGTATATAAAGGAAAATAACAAATGTAAATCAAATTGTTAAATCAAAAGGGTTTGTGAATATTTCGGCATCGAAACATTTGGCAGTGAAATAACTCAACGAAGTTTGAAACAAAGGCGTTTACAGAGGAAACAAACTTTTGTTGATTTTGCCTCAAGAACTTGAACAGTTATAATGGAAGTTTTTTTTTTTATATTCCACAACTTAATATCATTACAGTTTATTTTAATAAAAATAATACAACAAAGAGAGCGAAATTGATCTTTTTCAAGGATCTAACCAAGTAATAACATGCTAGAGAAAGTAATGAGAGAAATTTATTCCAATCCGTCCGTTTACTCTTACAGTCTTGCTAAAGAAACGTGACACATATGATTTTTATCTTCCGCATACGAAACTAGAAAAAATAGCAAAACACCCAAACGACGTCTCAAGAAATCGCAATAAAACATCAGCCTTACACGTCGCTAATTCAAATTCTACGAGAGTAGGATCGGTAGAGCACAAATACTTTCGTTTTTATGGCCACCGCGTCGTTGCGCAATAGATTCCCCCCGATATGGTTATTGTTTTGCCAAGAATTGGCTGAAAGTCTTTATTAATTGTACCTATGTCAACTGACATGATTGGCAGCGTACGCCAGAAATTTTTGGCTTCGCATATACTTTTGGACACGTAACCCACACACGTTGCTCTTTTGTATTTAATCGTTTATTTGTTGAAAATAGTATAGTTCTTGGATCTATCTCATTACAGACGGTCGTGTTCATTTATTTATGTAATTGTTTCATGGGGAACAAATTGTTTTTATTATGTATATCACTATTTTGTGGATGCCTTTTTGTTGAAGTATTTACTACAACATTACATACATACATATACATTGAATATTATTTCGCTTTATTCAGTTAACTACCTGTACCCCGTGGTTTCACAAGAGTTAATTTGAAAAATAAAATAGGAAGGCTATACCTTCCTCGGTAAATAGGCACAAATCTAAGCTATCCAACACAAAATAATTTTTCAATTCGAATCAGTATTTCCTGAGATTAGCGCGTTAAAAAAAATAACAAATATTTCAGCTTTATAACATTAGTATGGATTGGTATATCGAGATTTTTGTCACGTATCGATATGAATTTTAATTCGAGTAGCGTATTTGTAAAGGCAAAATAAAAATTATACGAATAGACGCAAAGATTCTCGACACAGTTGATGGTAGGTCTGAGTAAATGTATAACAATGCCGTAATGAGTGGCGTGAAACTCATTTAGAGTTGTGTTGGTTTAGGTCTGCACCTTCAGGATGTGTTGACTGAAATTTCGCCGCTGGCTCGTAACAGCCGAATGTTTTGAATAAACTTCACCTAAATACGCTTACGTCTACCTTTGGGTATGTCGTAATCGGTAACAATCGACCTATCGTTAAAACGAATGTTTAATAACTGGATTTTAGTGCTTAGCTAATACTGACCGCCATTTTGTATTTTAATCAGTGTTTTTTTAATTAACTGCTGTGATATTGCATAAATGCATATATACCAACAATTATTAAAAGTAGCATCGCTTTGTTTAGCTATAATGTAGCAATTTTTTAGCAGTTAATGAAAATATATTAACTTTGTAAAAAGACGTGTTTATAGATCATTATAAATTCATTGTGTATTGTTATCACGGCAAACAGTACCAAGTAGCCAGTATGTGGAACGTTTCCATCGGCGCTTTTGGTGCAATGCGGCTAGGTCGTTTTTCGGGCTCACGGGTGGGGCCCGTGACTCGTGCTTTTTGGCTAACATCACATCGATAACCGGCTTTGATAACGTTACAGTACGTCAGTTATCGTTCCTATGCGCAATCATGCATGACCCATTTTCGATGTTTCGCGATTTTTGTAGGCGTACAGGCGCTGGTTACAAAAGTGGGACGCGTAGAATGACCTAACTTTAGCTACGTCTGGGGTCGCTGTCGAAACTCAAATTCGTTTTGCAGAACAACATTGCAACTTGATTTAAGCATCTTGAAAATTTATCATTACTAACACTTCATGACTTAATGCATATTTTAAGAGCAATTATTTCAAGGACAAACTCAATCAATACATTAGAATATCGTGTAGTATACATTTCACTGTTATCTAGAAGCATTGTAATAAATATTTCTGCTCCCATTAATCAATATTCATATGTTGAGGCTCCTATCGATTTGTGCTTACAGCTGCCGCTCTTTCTGCTTAATTTATTTCGATATTGAGGCTCGGATTATGAGGGTATTCGTTAAAATCCGCGGAATTTTAGGGCACGAACAACAAGATGTATTAAGGTTACAGTTGAATTAATCTTGTTTAAAGATACTTATATAAATATACATTGATATCTACATTTATAGGGAGGAGACATTGTCTTCATATTATTTTTGGCTCAATACCCTTAGAAAGTAATTGTTTAATAAAGGAATTATGTTTGTTTAGGATATAAATGGACTTTCGCTTGACGATAATAAAGTGTCTTTATCTCAATCTTTCGCAATATTAAATAAGTTACTCGAAAGTAGTTTTCCTCGTGCATAAGATCCGCAGATCTTTATTTGCAGTTTTATTATTAATACTGGAAGAATAAAAGTTACCAGCTATAGAAGTAAGTCGGACAATAACTATAAATCCTTGATTACGTTCAGTCGTGTCCAGTGAGCGAGCGTCTTCATTAACTCACATGACCTGATTATGATTTGAGAATAATGCTCCGACCTCGAAAGTAACTAGGAATCTTTTGTGCCGACATAATGGTGGCCCGAGGGAAATGATTTAGTGTCGCGTAACAAAAGAAGATGCGAAATTCTGGGACGGTATTTTAAAATTGAAGACGCAATGGCCATTCCGCTATGAAACGTCGCCGTAGTTGAAGTTTGTGACGTTTTTAATCATTTAATAAAACCGTGTAACGAATGAATGGCTTTTGTTCTATTATTTTAGTGTTTTTCATGAAAAAAGAGGCCTTGAAGAGTGAATTTCTCTCTTTTTGAAGCGTTCCAATTAGTTTTTTTTTCTTCTAAGATTTCCTTTGTAGATTCACTTTCTGTGGGGAGTTTCGAAAGGCGTGGGCTTATCAAGGGTTTGTTCAAGACGTTGACGGATTGTTTACGTCTAAGGATAGCCGCGTTAACCATGCGATTTATTTAAACGAAGTAGAAGTGTATTTATTTTGTAAATTTTCCTTGTACAATCTACAATTGGTATTGTAAATTACATCTATTGTTTGTCTTCAACTTTTTTTAGGATCTTCTAATGAGGATATGGTTATATACCATTACATCAGTAGACAATATTTTTATTTCGTACGGGTTTTGAGCTCAATCAATAAAGATAAATTTTTACTTAAAAAGTATAAAACTGGACAATTAAACTATAATATTATGTTCTATAAAACCTTTTAGTTCCATATTTATTTATATTTTAAGCAATAGTTTAGATGACATAGCAACAATTCAAATACTACCTAAACCTATTCACTTCGCGTTGTTTATTTTTTTTTTTCCAAGATTTTTTATATCAGTCGAAATAAAAACGACATTAACAGAAACTAGTAATTAGCACGTGAAACCGCACTTGGCAACCGAGCTTCGGTCTGCGTACGATGTGTTTAGTATGGTAGTCCGTTGTTGCTACACTGCAGTCTTATTGACTATTTATGTGTACGAGGTATGTATATAAAAAAAAAAAACTAAATTTAAGTTTGCATTAAAAGCACTTTTGATTCGTCATCTTACAAATATATCGCGCGAATTACTACTAGAAGTTGGCAGATAATTTATTTCCTTATCAAGAGTTACGAACGTTATCTCGTGTTGACAATAGCAATCTGGACAGACAGTCTTACGCGTTCTTCGTGGCATGAGGAGACCCACAAGGGCATAGGGACCCATACCAGCAACAAATATTAATTATGCAAATACAAATATTCGTTGCTAGCGGGAATCGTAAAATCGGTTTTTACAATTAAAGTGATATTAACTACCCGACAAACTTCGTACCGCCTGTATTTTTTTCTTGAATATTTCGATTTTTTTTTAATTTTCTGTCATAAAAACCTTGTCCTGAAAATAACGAACAAAAAAATTCATAAATTTTCCATCTTGGTGCAGTCATACATACAGTACATACATTTCTGTGATCTACTTTCTGTCTATTTATATGGTAGGTACACTATGGAAAGTAATGAAAGAAAATTGAGTGGAATAAGATTTTAGAATTTAGCAATCATCTTACAATGATTTGCAAAGCTATCACATTTATACGAATACACGAATAACTTTCACAATAACATAACCAAATGAAAATGATTGAATTATCAAGATTGCAGTATAAATTGCCATGTACAATTTTCAATACTGTTAATTCAAAGGGTATTTACGTAATTGTGTATGTTCTCAAACAAAAAATAAAACACAACTTCATATACACATTATAAGGAATAACTCAAAAACTAACAAAAAAAACCAGACTTCGAATTGAAAAAAAATCATCAAAATCGGTAAACCAAGCAAAAAGTTATTAGGTAACCACAAAAAAAAATCGACATGAGGAACTCTTTTTTTAGTCTGATAAAAAGATATTACAAGTATCGACCATTTACCTAATAGGAAACGAACGAAGCGAGTTCTAATTATAATAATTGTATTGGCAACCCTTGGTTCTCACGTAAATGGTGTTTACGCTTGAGCAGCCGTGGGTCGAAGTGGGTCGCACAACACATCGCTAAACATGGCGATAATAATGACACGTGTGTCGTGGGCAGCCATTAAAATATGGAACGTGTGTTTTATTGTAAAAGTGGAAGGGTTTGGTAATCCAGTAATATGCTAAAACTAACAGAAGATCTATCCTAATAATATTGTTCTCAAGCAGTATTGGGTTCTTGTGGTGAGTGAGGTGGTCAGAAAGCCTGAAGATGCGCCGTTTCTATAGCGCGGTAGTGGTATCGCGTTTGCTATGATCCCGGTTTTGTAAGCGTCCATATGCAACGATAACTGCTTATATAAAATCGATTTAAAATAAACAAGATATTAATAGGCTTTATATCAACATGTAGTAGCGTGCACGTAAGTCACGGAAAATGTCTTTTTTTATACGACAAAGTCGGCAAACAAGCGTACGGCTCACCTGATGGTAAGCGATTACCGTAGCTTATAGACGTCTGCAACACCAGAAGCATCGCAAGGGTGCTGCCGACCCTCTATCCCCAATTCCCTCCAGGAGTCTATCGAGTCAATCAAATAATCACCATTAAGGAGTATATAGAAGTAATATGGCAGACGTAAGTAAAGTCATGGAAACATGGAACACTAGGTACTTTATATTTTAATTTATGACCAAATCATTCCATTGCATAAATTATAAATAATTAAAATGCAAATCGCAACATGAATTACACAAAAGGAAATTTAATTCTGAAGTCTGTTAACGTTTTATTAAAACTCAACTTACTGCGATTATTATTTTGAGACTAGCTGACCCGGCGAACTTCGTATCGCCTAACACAAACTTTATCGTATGGTATTAAAGTTCAAATTGACTTTTGAGTATTATCACAAATCTTTTGTATGGGAGTATAGAAAAGTGTTGTTTTTAGACTTTTTCAGGAAATTTAATTTTTTTTTTTTTTTAGAATTTTTCTCTCCGTAAGAACCATCCTCGTACTTCAAGGAATATTTTAAAAAAAGAATTAGCGAAATTGGTCCAACCGTTCTCGAGTTTTGCGCTTAGCAACACATTCAGCGACTCATTTTTATATTATAGATTTGTTGTATTTCATGACGTTGCAGTTATCTAGTGACCTATCCACAACTAAAAACATGAGCGTTTAAGATATATAGGTAGTGGTGTCTGTTGTTAGAATGAAAAATAATTCTCAATTTTTAACCGGCTTCAAAAAGGACGAGGTTACTTAATTCGACGATTATGTTCGAGGATAACTTCGTCGTTTATGAACCGATTTTGATAAAAAAGAAATTGGAAATGAAATATCCTAATGGTGGTACCATGATAAGGAAACCAGGATCTGATGGTGGAATCCTAGAGAAATCGAGGGCGACCCTAAAAAATCGTAGTGATGACTAGTGCGTTTGTTAATTTTTTTCGTCTTTACTTACGTTGTATTACTTGTCGATGTAATGAAGTCGGTTTTTTTTCGTTTGCGAGCAAACACAATTATTATATTCTCCACCGTTGGCTGTTGTGATCCATGTTCAAGAAATTTATAATTTATTAAATAGAAATTAATATCTTATTATAATTCTAGTAATGTAATATTTTTAACTGAACAGGAGAGCTAATGACCATTTTTGTATTAATTGTCGATGTAATTGAAGTCGTTTTTTTTCGTTTTCAAACAAACACAATTATTACTCATAATCATACTTTAGTTATTTTATTGATGTATTGTTTTCTTATTATTCTTGATAATAAAATTTTATACAAATTTCAAAACAGAGCAAACATAATTTTTACTTAAAATATTGTAAACAACATTAACATATTAACACAGAATGAAAACATGTTTTCGTGCATTCCTCTTTTAGCAGTCTATATCATCGCCATATTAATTACTGTTCATCGACATAAATATATTATTATTATTAAATATCATAGAGTAGAAAAGTGTATTTGTTTGTAACGCGCTAATCTCAGGAACTACTGTTTCGAATTGAAAAATTATTTTCGTGTTGAATAGCTGATATACCGAGGAATGATATAGGCTATTTTATTTCAAGTTGACGTGTTTGAAACTGCAGGGCATAGTTAGTTATTATTTAAATGTATTTCGTATATGCTTGGTACAATTTATTAAAAGAACTTTATTGAATGCGGTGTAAAAATTTTCTCTGATAGTGTACAATAAAGAGTATTTAATTAGTAGTAATTTGTATTGTATTGTATTGTATTGAATGCCAAGCAAAATGTAAAATTGGAAGTCCTTCATTGCAATGTATGTCGATTTTTAGGTCGTTCGAGTCACAAACTGTAGCCAATTAGTTGTGAAAACACAATTCAAAAATCTGGTTCTTTAAAAAAAAAAAAAAACAACAATTCAGTAAAAGATAATTGTTCGGTTTATATTCTGACGTCATCAAGCGTGGTATTGTTTGGTTTTGACTGAATTTGTCATTGCTTAAATAACTTTGTTGCCTATGAGGTCGTTGTGATATCAATCATGGTGTTATGACACCATCAATTTATGACCAGATTGTTTGAATTGACGATTGAAATAGTGGACTAGTGTCTTATTAGACGTATGTAAATAATATTTATTTCTTAGCCCCAATTATGCGCAAAAGTACTTTTATATGTTTACTAACTGCGCCGCGCGTTTTCACCCGCGTTAATTCTGATCCTGTGGGAATGTCGAGATGAAAACTAGCCTATTTTTTATTCTAGATCTCCAGCTATCTACGTACAAAATTTTATTTAAATCGACCCACTAGTTTTTCTATGAAAGAATAATAAACATATATACATCCATTCTCACAAACGTCGCATTTTTAATATTAGTAGGACTATTTACGAATCATGGCATTTCAAGACTCCTTGATTATAGTAAATAATAATAACGGTTATTTTAATTGTTAGACATTTTTCATAAATTAATTATGAAAATTGACGCAGTTCTGAGGTTTCATTATTTTACATTTTAATTAATTTTCCGCCTTAATTTACTGCGCGTAACCTACAAAATCTTAATAATAATAAATGGGGCAAGTGAGTTATTTAACCCAAAAATGAGGGATGTCATTTTTGGAAAATAGTAAACTTTACCAAAATGTCGAGCGGATCCGCCCAACTATAAGACAGATGCCATCATGTCTAATTCGTTGTTAATGTAAAACTCTAGAAATTCTTCTAATATTCTAGTAGAAGTATACCTTCTGATCGTCTGCTATTATGGGTTTTCGTAGTAGTTGATCCATTGGGACCAGTAACATCACTTTTAGTTACATCGACAAAATGACACTAACAGGTACTTGGGGCGAAAACTCTAATAAAGGTGGGGACACACTTGCCATTTCACTTGATAAACCGAAGGCTTGCCTATAGTTTTACTTTAAGTGTAGTAATTACTAATTAATCTTCTGTACTTATGACCTTTAATGCTGGTGTACTGCACTGCGCTATTCATGCTACACAACGATTCTGCTTACCAATGATGTGCTAAAACAGAGTATAGAATAAATATCACAGCTAAATAAATAGTGCTTTCAAGCAGTGTCGTGTGAGGTGACCAGAACTCCTGGGGGGAACAGGATAGGGTCGGCAACGCCCGTGCGATGTTTTTGGTGTTGCTGTTGTCTATAAGCTACTCTAATCGCTTACCATCAGGTGAGCCGTACGCTTGTTTTCCGACTTTTTTGTATAAAAAAAGGGATAGTTACATTTGACGTCCTTGAGCAATAAAAGACTTCCACCCTCCAAGGGGAGTGCACGTTAATTCCACTGTTGAAGATCATTACAGACTTACCCATCAATACTTTTAAGAAAACAGTTGAGAGGTCTTCTAGATAATACTAAACTTTTTGGTTTGAAAACCTCTATACGAAACTTAATCAAAAACCGAATAGATCTAAAAAGAAACACCACAAATAACCGTTTCGCCGCCTCAATAACAAACAGTACAAATAGTTACATCACTAAATAAAGCTGAAGGTTACCATTTCGACACGCGAACAACATAATGTTAATGCCAGTAATATCTTATCTAGAGGAGGGAGGGCCATCGATCAAGCTAAGCGGTCAGCGCGAGTGGGCATAGATTCGTGCCGGAGCGGCGCAATGCGACACCATGCAGGGTTTACCTGATATATATAATATACTAGCTGATCTGGCGAACTTCGTACCGCTCTATTTTTTTTTTTTTAAATATAATAATTACATATATCAATATAAAATATAGCCTATCTTTCAAGTTGGATCAAATTGCACGGTGTGCAAATTTTGATTAAAATCGGTAAGTTTAGGAGTCCATCGCGGACAAACCACGTGACGCGTAATTTATAGATATTAAGATATAGTGCTGTTCTATGTTGTTATTAGTTTTAATATATATATATTATAAATATAATGACATTATGTTAATTGTTCCTGCTGTCTTTAAACTTAAATAAACGCCTTACGACTCAACAGCCCCTTATAAGGATTTTGAGTCCATGGTCCGGAAGCATATGATACAAACAGAATCGCCCAGACCATTAGTAATTAATAGAGGTAATAATTGACATTGCACGATCGATGTTACAAGGCTCGTTTAACTAAACTTAATATCCAAATTTAAAAAAATTAGTCCTATTTATCTTGATCCCCTACTTCATTTAATAGCTTGAAACTACCGATTTCGTACATGTAAAGGTTCTTACGGAAAATTTAAGTAATTTCCGTAACGACTATTTAAGCGCATTTGATAAGACAAGACATCGTCTGCTATATCAGCTAGATTACAACACTATTTGACTTCGATGTAAGACAACCTTATCTTACAAATAAGTTAATAATAAAACAAATGCCTCAAAATCAACTTATCTCAATTTCAATTTCTTATATTATTATTTCTTTCTTATATTATTAACTTATCTATATAAATAATAATAAATAAATCAATAGCTATGTCATAGGTATGTACTACTAGGTCTCTTATGATGTCAGTGAATATTTTTCCTCTTACGTTCGCTTGTACATAATGCGTAGGTCACGTTCTGGGTTACTCGGTAATTGCTTATTGAATAGAAACATTGATAAACATCGATTTAATATTATAAAACATAATTTTCCGCTGGGTTGCAGTATAGTGTCGTTGTGGATGAAGTTCTGACACTCCGTTTATAATAAACTAGCTGACCCGGCGAACTTCGTATCGCCTAACAGTCGATTCTTTAATTTTATTATTTTTTTTTTTTAGAATTTTTCTCTCCGTAAAAACCATCCTCGTACTTCAAGGAATATTTTAAAAAAATAATTAGCGAAATCGGTCCAACCGTTCTCGAGTTTTGCGCTTAGCAACACATTCAGCGACTCATTTTTATATTAATAATAAATAAAGCATTTTTTAAGTTGCGAGTCTTTCAAGAGTCACGTTTGAAAGCCACCCAACATGTTGGGAATTCTGTATTGATTATAATTATCTGTATAGCCTCATACTACTTTATTTATCAAAATGTTTATCTCTCTGTATAACGCTCATGAAGTGAGTTTATAAGGTAACACACAACTGCGCCAATGCAGCGCTGCACTGCGTCAGTATGCGGGCTGAATCAATACTAGCGTCGCAGGCGCATTGGATTTTAATTAATATATGTATATGTAAATTTAATATATCAAATATAAGAAACAAATTATGTCCCTATAATATAATCATAACAGTAGTATTTTTTTTTGTTGATATCGGTTAATTTTTTTTCTTATTAAGGAGGCGGTAAACAAGCGTACGATAAGTCTGTTGGTAAGCGTTACTACGATCTACCTGTGGTCGCCTGAAACACTGCAAGCGTGTTGTCGACCCAATCCCCTCATCCTATCCTTTATCTAGCTCTGGCATCCTTACTCACCACAGGGCACAACACTGAGGGCAGAATTATTTAGCTGTGACCTTCTGTAAGGTCGAGGTACTTCCCCAGTCGAGCTGCTTCAGATTTGAGCAGGATATTACCTGCTGTGCTTGTGCTTCCTTCATCAAAAATGAGAGTGAATTTTGAACGACATCTTATAAAGCTGCAAAAACAAAAATCCTCCTCTACCTCTACTTTTCCCACCCCGGCTACCGCTTCGTCTCCCCGAGTCGTGGCCTAATATTTCATATTTTTATAGTCGTCCTCGGTAAACACGCACAAATAAATTTTCGTATCGGTCCCATACATTATAACCATACAAATTTACGAGTTCATACCAACAAACAAACTGGTTTTATAATATATACTAGCTGTTTCCCCCAGTTTCAAACGCGTTAATTTGAGGAAAAAATAGCCTTACAAGCCTTGCTGGGTGAATAGGCTATATTAAACACAAAAAGGTTTTTCAATTTGAACCAATGACTTCTGAGATTATCGCGTTTGGACAAACAGAAGGACAAACTTATCAGTTTCATAACATCAGTATGGAACTATAGATTATGTATATTTATAATATAAAAATGAGTCGCTGAATGTGTTGCTAAGCGCAAAACTCGAGAACGGTAGGACCGATTTCGCTAATTCTTTTTTTAAAATATTCCTTGAAGTACGAGGATGGTTCTTACGGAGAGAAAAATTCTAAAAAAAAAAATTAAATTTCCTGAAAAAGTCTAAAAACAACACTTTTCTATACTCCCATACAAAAGATTTGTGATAATACTTAAAAGTCAATTTGAACTTTAAAACCATACGATAAAGTTTGTGTTAGGCGATACGAAGTTCGCCGGGTCAGCTAGTTATATATAAGCAGCGAAGATAATTATGTATTAAACCGTTACAAATTCATCTTTACGATACATAAATTTAAATTTCGTTATGTTTTTAACGTTGGTGTTTTTTTTTTTTGTATGTGCAATAGAAATTAAAATTCATAAAAATTTATACGAGCTTTAGCTTTGAAAAAATTTACTTCGAAATAACCAACTCTACGGGAGAGGAAAAAAACTTTATTTTTGTACATGGATAGAGTCGGTTATATTGATTTTTTATATCTTTTTGTATCCTATAAGTTGTTAGACGATGCTTGTGTTCGATGAGATAAAACGATGCGTCATTCGATTTTTCTAACTAAATGTCATCAATATGGAGAACCAAGTAAAAATTACTTACTTAAGAATGGTGTTTAAACTTCGTCGATGTAGGATATGTGTTACAGAAGGTCGATTAGATTTTATCTTTTCGGACGCTTACCTATAGGCCTCTGTCCCCATATAGGAGAAGAATCATAGCTTAATCCACCACGCTGCTCCAATACCGGTTGGCATATTGCAAATCTCAGAAACTTAAAATTAACCAGCACGGACGTTTATGGTATAAAATATTCATATAAATCTCCTGTCAGCGAGTTCCGCGTTCGCTCATTGCTCGATGACTCGGCGCGCGGCGAGGCGTTGTATCATAAGTGATATGACGCGGCTCTCAACGATATTATGTTAATATTTTATCGGTAAGTCAGAAATGTTCGATACTGATCGCCAGTAGTAAATTTGATGACATTCGTTTGTTTAATCGATAGATCGCGGTTTTAAAGTCGCACTGGTAGCCCTGAAGTTATGAAGGTTGAGTTTATTTCAAATGTGTTTCCTAATTTTTACAAAACAAAAAATTTAAAGTTTTAGTTCAAACTCTATGTCCAATTTTTGGCTTATAAGAAAGAAACGTGCTTATAAACTAAAACTTCAATTGGATTATATAAAAAAAAAATTACTACTTTTACACCATCAACGAAGTTGACCTCGGGTAAGTTTCATACGAAAAGCGTGGTCGTCGCCTTTAAGTCTCCAAAATACATATCTACGTATATAGGCTTAAATAAACTTAAATTTCCTACGATAATCAACTAATTAAGGATGATATCATCTGCGTAGATACGATGTTCCGTATGTTACTGTAATAATTGTGCTAATCGGTTTGCGCAATACGTCGCGTGTTGCCGAACTATTAATGGCAAAGTTTTTGCATACTTTCTTAATAAACGACTGGATTTACAGTCGATGAATATTTAAAACGTAAGCTAACGATGACAAGTCAATTTTTTTTATTAAAAACGTAAAACTTTCAATCGTAATGGTGGATATAAAAATAATTGGACGTGGATTCTGGTAAAATAAATTTAATAAGCATAAATAAAGTACGTCGAATAATGTTGGCGAGAACGATCCTTGCTCATAACAAATTTGGGTAATCTATAATATAAAAATGAGTCGCTGAATGTGTTGCTAAGCGCAAAACTCGAGAACGGTTGGACCGATTTCGCTAATTCTTTTTTTAAAATATTCCTTGAAGTACGAGGATGGTTCTTACGGAGAGAAAAATTCTAAAAAAAAAAAAAAATTAATAAAATTAAAGAATCGACTGTTAGGCGATACGAAGTTCGCCGGGTCAGCTTGTTGGTCATAAATATGTTCGACATGATCTGGACGATTGTATTTGTACTATGTGTTTTCAGACATTTTTTTATAAAGTTGACTTATAAAAAATTGTGAGTGTAAGGTATTTAAGTTCATATAAGTAGAGAAAACTCTTGCCGGTTCGTGACGAATAAAACTGTCGAAAGATCGAGCCAAAACAAAAGATTTATTTCTAATATTACAGCGATGAGATTCTCAATAATTTTTGCCAAGAGAATCGGAGTTGCGATTCAACGGATAACGCTGCCAGCACTCTGCTATCTTTTGACTTGAAAATGATTTATAGCCTAACTACAAATGTGTTTTAAGTTTTGTACAGTTGATAGGTAAACTTGCTTGTATTATAACAATCAATTTATTTTTCATATATATGAAAATGGTAGAAGTTTTAATTAGCTGGATTTATTTGTTAAATGATACTTGGGGGACTTGTACTAATTGGGTACCATTTTCGCTTGCGATATTATTTTAACTTAAAAACAAATTTAATTATCCTTAGTAACGCTAAAAGTTCGATCTCGTTGACTGTCTGTTCGTCTGTAGCATCGTAATTTTGAAATTAATACAGTCGACAGACATTTTATAATCCCACTCGTGTTTCGTGTGTACGAAGTACAGACAAGCGCACGACTCACCTGATGGTAAGCGATTACCGTAGCTTATAGACGTCCGTAAAACCAGAAGCGTCGCAAGCGCGTTGCAGACCCTATCCCCAACCCGCCTCAGGGGCTCTGGTCTCCTTACCACAGAACACACCACCGCTTGAAAGCAGTATTATTTAGCTGTAGCTTTCTGTAAGTCTGAGGTTCTTCCCCTGTCTGGCTTCTCCAGATTTTGAGCAGGATATTTCTCGCTACGCCCAACCTCAGTAAAACACATTATTACTTTTTAAAAATTTATTGTAGAAGTTGTGTGAAGCAAGTGTGTAACGTGATATGAAAAATAAGATTTTCATTCGGTCGCAACAATTTTATTGAATCAGCTGATGTGACGGGGGTTTTTAAGTAAACATTTGCTAAATTGAGGTTGACAAGTAAATACGAAACGAAAAGGTATTTGGTACATTAATATATATTTTTTTCTGTCGTCACTCAACATGCGTTGAAACACCGTGACGGAAGATTAAGTTAAAAGCCTTATGGATAAGAGGACTACACAAAAACCCATTTTTTTTATTATTTAGCATATTATGTAATGTGCAAATAATCTTCTTAATATATAAAATTCTCGTGTCGCGGCGGTTGTTACCAAACTCATCCGAAACGGCTGAACCGATTTTTATGAAATTTTGTATGCATAGGTCTGAGAATCGGCCAACATCTATTTTTCATACCCCTAAATGATAAAGGTTGACCCACCACTAAATTTTTTATTTTTTATGTTTTAGAAAACTTTATTTTATTATGATTTGACATTGAAAAATACATACAATCCTAAATTTTCACCCTTCTACCATCAACCCCTATTTTTAATAGCGTTAGCGACAATCTGGAAAAGGCCTATGATAGAGTGGTGAGGAATGAATTGTGGTCAGCATTGTCCGTGTACGGTGTGAGCGGCGCACTCGTGCGAGCACTACAATCTCTTTATAGGGATTCTAGTGCCTGTGTGAGGATAAACGGGGCATACACTGAATGGTTTAATATCGAAAAAGGTGTTAGACAGGGATGTGTAGCGTCACCGTGGCTGTTTAACTTGTTCATGGACAATTGCTTGACAGAGTTAAAAGAGAATGAAAGTGGGTTGAGAATGGGTGAGTTACTCGTCAAATGTCTTCTCTATGCTGATGACCAAGTACTACTTGCGTCCTCGGCCGAGGAGTTGCAGGAGATGGTAACTGCTATGAGTGGAGCTTTTGTTAGAAAGGGAATGAAGATGAATGTAAAGAAGACGAAAGTGATGGTGTTTGAAAGAGATGAGGTAGTGACAGACTGTAATATCGTGATTGGAGATGAACAAATTGAACAGGTGAATGAGTTTGTGTATCTGGGTTCGAAGTTTACAAGAGATGGAAAGTGTGAGAGTGATATTGAAAGAAGAGTGAATGCAGGAAACATGGTGAACGGAGCTTTGAACTCCTTTATGAGCAGTCGGAAGGTGTCTAAAAAGGCTCGTTTGGCTGTGCATGAGGGGGTGTTGCTTCCGACACTCATGTACGGAAGTGAAAGTTGGGTATGGCAGAAGAGACATGAAAGCAGAATAAATGCAGTTGAGATGAGAGCGTTAAGAAGTATGATAGGAGTTAAACTGAGTGACAGGATGAGAAAGAAACGGTGTGGTCTGAAAGAAGATGTAGTGACAAAAATTGAGAAAGGTATGCTGAGATGGTTTGGTCATGTCGAGAGAATGAATGAAGAACGACTGACGAAAAAAGTGTATAAGGCGAGTGTGAGTGGAAGTGTTGGAAGGGGTAGACCTAGGCGGACATTTCAAGACCAAATCGGGGACGTCTTGAAAAAAGGCCAGGTCAAGAGTACCCTAAACCGACGAGCATGTATGAAGGGAATAATGAAAGTGGATGAAGCGAAACAAGTATGTAAGGATCGTAGCAAGTGGAAAGAAGTGGTCTCTGCCTACCCCTACGGGAAAGAGGCGTGATTGTATGTATGTATGTATGTTTAGCGACAAGACAACGTTTACGGGATCAGCTAGATGTAATTATAATTATTATGCTGTAGAATTGAAATCTTCCGATTATTAAAGTCAAAGTAAAATAAACAATAATTTGTTATTTTCCTTTTCTTGATCCCAATTAAAGTCGTACTTAATAACTGATAATGATCGAGTTTAATGAACTTTTGTCCGAATTTCGTTTAAGAAGTAAATCTCTCCAAATATAAGGATGTCACGTAGCTGTCTGATAAGTCTTTTGTAAACGTTCAGCTGTTAAGTTGATTGATTTTTGATACTTAAGTGCTTAAAAATTAATAATAGTAACAAAAAACGAGTGTGCTTTAGACTGCACGACTGAAGTAAAACTTCTTCAGCTCCATCTGACTTATATCTCCCTCTCAACTTCCGTTCGCTATGCCCGCTCACACATTTCGTAACGCTCTAGTCACGCATCCAGCTTACTTCCCGAGTCAAGCGTGCGTAAAGTTTTACTTCAATAATATTATTTTTTAAAGACAATAAAAGCGAAAATTGTAACAAACAGGTGGGTTTTTTGCCCTAGGAGAGCAATCTCTTCTCAACAACTTTGGCATACAGTATCGAGGACAAGATATAGTACACGTAACCTATAAGAAAAGAAAAACTCATTTTCTTTACGATAGTGATTGATAGGTTTTCACGAAAGTACTACGTCTAGACCGAAATCTCTTCGCTTAGATAAATTAGACCATTAGCCCAGATAGCTCCATGGATACCGGCACTCGATCCCAGGATCAACAAATTAATTGCTGGATTAAGGACGAGCCTAATGTTTACTTTTATCTGAGTTAAAATATTGTTAATGATTTTGTGATTTATGGAATGGGTTTTGACTTACGGTATCTGCCATTAATAATAATAATAATAATAAATTGAAAACAATTATCGTAATTTACAAGTATCCAA
Source organism: Melitaea cinxia (assembly GCF_905220565.1). NCBI lineage: Eukaryota > Metazoa > Arthropoda > Insecta > Lepidoptera > Nymphalidae > Melitaea > Melitaea cinxia. The sequence goes on from NC_059411.1 coordinate 770,323, forward strand.
TTTTAAAACAGGCGAAGCCCCGTGGGACGCTTAGTAACGTATACAAATAGTGTGGAAAATAAAATTGGCTCACCGGACGAGACGCCAACGACCGTTTAATGTTCGTTACATCGATTTGGCGCAAATTTGCCGATTAAAAATGATACGGCGTCTCATTAATAGTGGAATGATGAGAAAAATCGTCGGTTTTATCTGACCTGACAGACGTGGGTGTTTGTCACGATGTTGCATCATTTCGTCTGATTTAGCATTTTTCACGTTCGTTTTTTAAATTTTATACAATAGAATAAAACAATAATAAGGGAAAACATGTGTCTGCTGCAGCGCTACTTAAATACTAAATTAGTACATTAAAAAGTCATGGTAAGACTTTAGATTAAGAACCATCGAATTATGGGAATTTGAGGGGTGGGGAGGGCGCTACCCCCGGTCCCACTGCTACCCTTCAGAACCCCATGGTTATGGAGATATTATGGAGATATCCATGGTTAAAGTTTTGAGATTAGAAGAAGAATTCCGCCAGCTTTTCACACGTTATTTTCGAACAGGAGTACGTAAAAACGATCTCGACTCCAAGATCAACAAACGATAAAACAAACGATAAAAAACATAGTATGTAACGAAAAAGTAACATTACCTAAATTAATACTTTCAAGTATGTATAGAGGCGGACTTATCGGAAAAGAGTGATCTTTTAAAGTAAGCTTATGGCAAAGGAAACGATATATTGATAGTATTAGATATGGTTTTATTACCCACACGTTGGCATACCCTATGATGTAATTGTTATTGCGTTTAGTTGTTTCAATAATGAATTATAATTTTTTTTTCGTTCATTAATGAATTATTAATGTTATTTTTGACTTATTCGCATTATAATTGCAGTTTTAAACTGCGTTTTTTTTTTAAAGTAAAACAAGCTGATCTGGCGAACTTCGTACCGCATACATAATAACGTAACATAAAAATATTTTTAAAATTTTGGAATAAAAATATCGCGGTCATTAATCGACATAAAATATAGCTTATATATTATGTTGGACAAAGTTAAATATGTGAGCAGAATTTCATTAAAATTTGTTGATACGAGATTTTCATATGGATTATACAAATGAGTTTTCATTCGAGAATTCTTTGGTTACTTTATCACTGTTGCGTTACTGTGTCCCGCGGTAACATCGTTCCTCACCAGTTCGCCCTTGCCAATTACGATTTTAAAGTGCAATAAAGAATATACATATCCAAACGTTTACAGACTATCATCATCATCATCATCATTACAGCCTATACAGTCCACTGCTGGACATAGGCCTCCACAAGTTTACGCCAAAAATAACGTGAACTCATGTGTTTTGCCCATAGTCACCACGCTGGACAGGCGGGTTGGTGACCGTGGCGGGTTACAGACTATAAAATATACAAAATTAATATGATTTAAATAAAATTAATCTGATATACATTATTCAATTTTTAAATGAGGTCAGTCTAACGACTCGTAGAGTATAAAATACATATTAAACGCAGCACAGCGAGGTCAGACGATGCAACAAAAGATTCTTCATAGACGAAGTATGTCTCATGTACGACAAAGGGTAGCCTAGAGGAATAAAGGTGCGGCTCGCTCTTGACTTTGACGACCCAGATAAGACCAATATATGCATTTCGTCCTAACGAGATAAAACTGGTGGTTTAGCATCTTTGGTATTAATTATTCGACTGTGCCATGAAAGATATAAAAATTAATCTTATTTTAATATTTTTGTCAAATTGCATATATTTATTACAAATAAAAATATGAATACTGTACTAAAAATGTATGAAAATATCCAAACCAGTCAGCCTGTAGCATCCCACTGCTGGGCTCTTTAACCGTGTAAGATGGGGAATTATAGTAGGGAATACCCACTAACTAGCAGAGAGCAGCGTGGTTAAGCATGAAAATATTATTAGAAATAATTGTAATATAAATTATATAATTAAATATATTAAAGAATCGCGATTCATGGGAATATATGGGAATGGGGAAAATGTGGAAGATATATATAAATCTTGTATGTAATATTTTCATCGAGTTGCGTAGGAAATTTGAACGAGTCGATATCGAAATTGAAGTTCAGGCAGCGTTGGTAGCCAAATTGATACTTTACGTAATTTGAACTGCAAATACCGACAATTTTGTTTGTACTGAAAAAATTGCTTAAAAATAGTAGACCTGGCGAACTTCGTATCGTCTTTTTTCTCGTTAATATTTATTAATTCTTTAAATATCTTCTATTTAAACCTTATTAAGACAGTATCGAACACAAATAAAAAAAAAACGAGTGTAATAAAACACACAACTGAAGTCAAACTTATTTAGTTGTCCCTAAATTAATATACGAAACGTAACTCTCTCTCTCTTTCTATTTTCACTAACTTATCTCTCAACTTCCGTTTGCCTCGTCTGATCACAATTTTCGTAACGCGCTCGTCACGTTTTCACCAGCATACTTCCCAAGTCAAGCGTGCTTAAAGAAGTTTTACTTTTAAAAAAAGTTATCCAAATTTGTGCAGTCGTTCGAAAGTTATGCGCGTATATACAGTCCAATGATTCATTTTATATATATCGAAATATAATGAACTATATTCAAACGCGATCTTATGGAAGCGATCCCAATAAGGGATCAACCTTTGAGGTCCGAAAGAAATCGAGTGCAAAGGATACGTGTATTCTACGTATCATACAGTTTGTTAGATCGTTTGCAATTCAGTCTTGTTCTGTATTGTGTATGACACTTATTCTATCAAATATTGTTAGGAATATCATTCTAGGTTATTTTTATCTCGAATGTACTATTATTTTAATCAACTGGGTCGATAAACAAGTGCCCGGCTCACCTGATGATAAGCGATTACCGTGGCTTATAGACCGATATAATTACGAATAATTTTGTCCAGCACTAAATGTGTAAGAATTAAATAAAAAAATCGATAAGACTTTTTATTTTTTTGAATTTCACTTTAAACGTTGACCTGTCTTTTTTATAATCTGTCCTAATAATCTAAGGCTTACAGTAACAATAGAATTTTGACCTATTTCTTATAATGCTTCTGTCAACTTTTATTTCTAGTAAATAAAATCAAGAGATACACATCGATACAGTTAACTATTCACTAAAAAACATGATTGCTTTAAAACTATCTTATAACCCGAACAACATCACATCACCAGTTGTACTTTGTTTCGAACCAAGAAACAAGAAAGATACATTTCGTAACAAAGTCGAGACCTCGAGCTTTGAAAGGCTCGCACTTGACTCGAACCAGACATTTTCGTTAACAGCCTTGAACGGTTTGTATTACATCCTAACGCACTAGTGCGTCACGTTAATACAATATTAGTGACTACATTTAATACATTAAGATAATAATATTTAAATACATTATCGCCTGATATTCAACGGCCCCCACTAAGAATTTCTCCTGTGGCGGGGGTCCGAAAATACCCAATACACAACCACAAAAATCCAGACCACAGCAAACACCTGTATGGCCAATACAAATGCGTACCATGAGCGCTTATTGAAACCGCAACCTTCAGCCATATGACCCCAATAAAAGCCAGTGCTATGACCCCTCCGACAACACGTTGAGAATTTATCTTAAAAATCTTCAGGTTAGTTGGGCAATAATATTGTATATAGTTGTAACCATCAAACGAGAGACACCGAGTTTCGTAATAAGATAAACATTAACTTTACCACCAAACCGTTGAAATATTTTAGTGCTGTAATTATGCTGGAAATTGTTGTACAATTGCTTTAAATGCCAAGCCTTGACCCTAGTCTAGCGGTTTTGGTACCAAATTACAATGTTTCATTGAAATGGTTTAGGGTTTTTAAAATGTACAAATTATGCTCACGATTCATTAAGATTTTTCGTTTAAGGAAACCATTTCCAGCAAATTCTCGAAATAAAGTTTGCGGAATAATGAGCTATGGACCAGTGTTCCGATTTTAGGTCTAAGCCCTCAAGTACGCTCTCAACAAAGGTTTTACATTCAACCATTGTGTAAATATATTCGGTATTTTTAGACTAACTCTTAACTATAGCTTTGTTTAAATGCTTATAACACTTTAAAGAAAAAAATGTGGAAATTCTCCTCCGAAGAGGTTTAAGAGATGTAAAATTGTTGGTACTATTTACACCTATATAGCTTTCTTTTTGATTTCAAATTAATACACGTTTTAGCGGTTTTGGTAATTTCACTCTTAAGGGATTTAATAATAGGGAATTAGGGTTTTTGTAAGAGTTCTACGATTTTTATACGATTTCATAAAAGAAAAAGCTGCTGATGTTCATCCACATATGTATACTTTCTTGAATAGCTGTTGATATCTCAACAAATTTGGAGAACGTTTTATAAAAATATAATGAAAAAATATAACTTAGGTCATCTCATGTTGTGCTCTTCAGAAAATGAGGGAAACAATTCAAGGAAAGGTTATAAAAAATAAATGCCACCTTACGAGTGCAAAATAATGTGGTTTTTGTTTTCAATACAAAGTACAAAATGTTGTTTTTGTTCCTTTACTATAATATTATTAGTATTTTGACGTTTTACCTCTTAAGTTTATAAACACTTAGAAATATGTTTTGCATAACACCCGGATGCAGTTTCCTTTCCGTGCCGCTAGATGGTGGTACTTGTTGGTTGGGTTAGGGTTTTTTTTTTTTTGATTTCGCAGGGTAACCCATTTACGGGTGATATCCAGGATGCCCGGGTAGGCATTCCTAGACCGTATGTCGGCTTAGCACTTGGGGGTGCACTACCGACCAAAACCCCTGCGGGAGCCTTCAGCCGCTTTAATTGGAAGGTCCCGGATCTGCAGGCAACAGGATCCCTCCAGCGACAGGCTGGTCTCGGCGAAAAGACCAGACTTCTCCTCCATGGGACTGTCCGGCTCACCTCTGAACAATCCCGACGACGCCATGTCTAGCAGGACCGGGTTCCCATCCCGGCCCGACATGAGCACAGGGGCGTTACTGGAAACGCATTAAGTAGCGCCTCCTACGCACCCCCGTTCGTCGCCTGCGGACGGAGGCCTCGTCAGCGGCCCCCTCTCTCATCCGCTCGTCGTTCTCCTTCTGGGACATTACTGTCTCGCAGAAGGAGACCATCGCCTTCCAGGACTCGTCGTCGCCGAGCATCGCGGTGATAACGCTCGGCAGTGACAAGTCCCCTCCGAGGACTGTCGTCAGATCGCGACGTAGCGCCACCCATCTCGGGCACACCTCGAGGGTGTACTGGGCAGAGTCCACCGCCGCGCCACAATCGTGACATTCAGTCGTCGGCTCCCTTTGGGCCGTCCGACACAAGTAATCACCAAAGCAACCGTGCCCGGTGAGAACCTGCGTCAGACGGAAGGTGAGGGGTTTGCGCTTACGGCGCATCCACCGCTCAAGGACCGGGCGCAAGGCAGCCGTTACGCGTGTGCCATACGGCTGCTCCGCCAGGTCCTCCCCCCACCTCCGCATTAGTGCTTCTTGCCCCATCCGGCGCACCCGTAGGAACCCGTCCAACGTGGGGTTCTCATCGAGAGCCCTCCTACCCGAGACGTATGAGTAGGTCTCGGCAAGGACCTCCGCCACGAGTTCCCACGGGGGATCGCCGGCTAGAGCAGTAGCTGCAGCAGGGTTAGGTTAAGGTTGCCAAGTTCTGACTCGTATTTTTTTCCTTTGAATAATTATATTAATTATCTATCGAACAGGCTGTGATTTGTGTTTCTAATTGTATTATAATGGACTTGAGTTATAGCAACTTAAATCATTAAAATGTTATTTAGATTTTTTTTTCGTATTTCCTTGTAATCAGAGGCTTTAACGTCCGTACATGAAATAACTTAACGACGCGTTGGCGCAGCGGTTACATCACAGGTTTATGGCTGTTGCGTTGGCAGTTGTTGGTTCGATCCCTACATATTTGGACCCTGTATATTGGACTTACAGATTTTAAGCCAAGATTTGGCCAGGGCGTTTATGCTTGTTTAGCGTGTGTGTTTCCGGACTCCCAACAAAGGAGTTAATCCTAATGCGGGCCGTTAAGTGTGAGGCGTTTATTATTTCTTAACAATAAATAATACTATACGTATATAAGTAACGTAACGTGAGTGTATTGAATGATTAAATGCTTATAAATTTCTGCTAATTAGGTAGTAAAAATTCTTCATTGACCTTTAACGCCATCGATTATATAATCACACGTGTAACGTAGAGTAACTGCACATTTCTTTGTGCGCATTACACACACACATGCCCGTTTATACAACGCTACGAATACGGGCAAATTGCTCCAATGTTGCAAACATATTAAGGGAAAATTTGAACGTCGAGACTGCAAAATTTCCCATTGTAATTAATGTTTACTGTGAAATAAGCTCGTTTCATTTCAACGGTGTCTTTCTGATTCCACTTAAGCCGTCGCACTCACACTCGACGTTGAGCGGAGTGTCTTGTGAAATTAAATTAACTAATTACGCGATGCAAAACGACCGAACGTTCAAATTTATATTTTATCCTTGACATGATGAATTTTAATTCTAAAATTGCTGTTAATTTTTGTTTGGTTACGATATAATGATATAAATTACATTCACTCCTTCAGTAACAATACTGGATGTTGTATTTGGGATTCTCGATTTCGATCCCTGCAGAGCCAACGTTATAGAGATCTTAGCAATCTTCTGGATCTTAGCCTGATTCTCTGTTTCTGAACCACCATTATTGGAGTAAATCTTGTAGACATTGCGCGTGAGACGTTTTTTAATAATTGTTATTTTCAAATTTTCGAGTAACGAAAACAATTTGTTGAGTTATTTTTTTTTATAAAATTCCAATCACACGTCGGAAGCCCGTCACGTCGAATGGCAGGTGTAGGATACGGTTCGTTTGAAATGAGGCCAAATGAGATGCGGCAGTGGGATGCGATTCAATTCTGCCGCGTAGGTGCCTTTGTGTCCTTGTCTATCTACTGTTCTATATTTTCTTGCTATTGGGTCAGCAGTGTATTTTGCTTACCTATTGATCTTTAGACGATATATTCAAACAAAAATGTATTGTCATTCGTTTTTTATTTCCAGTCTGTTTTAAAATGTGAAATGTGCAGTGCTTCGTAGCGGTATTTTGAGAACTAATTCATAATGCTCCAGTGGTCGCTTGAAAAGGTAACATACCAAAAAGTCGGCACGGCATAATTCGCGGAACAATGAGTGATCATTCTCGTCCATTTTTACGTTTCGTAAACACCGCTGAATCAGAATCGCAATATTTTTATCCAAACGTACGCTACAACTGTTATACAATATTCAGACGCTCAATAGTAAACACTGCCAGATAAATAAACAATAGACGAAATATGGAAAGGGTATTTTGTTTCTTTTAATTAGAGCCAGACATTCAGTCTAAGAGCTAACCGGATATTGTTCACGGACTGGATGCTCTGCGATTTATAAAACGTCCTCGACCACTTGTCCCTCCCCCCCTTTTAGTCGTTTGTCTTCGCTCACAGATCATAAGTAACGTGTTCTGTAGCGACACTCGGAGCATTTATCAAGTGATATTGTTCTAGTGCTGAACTGGTTAATTAATGGAATTGCGGCTAATATTATAACTAGTCAGATGTTCTTATGATATTTTTAGCTAATTTATCTCTATGACTTCATCTGAATTTATTGTGATGTACAAAACGAGTTTAGTTTGAGTTCTGTTCCGCGGGTTGCGGGCTCGATACCTGCCACATTGTAGGTGTAATAGTTGTATTTATTTAATTATATATGTATTATTTCGATGTATATTTACCTAAAAAAAAGTAACTGTAATACCCGGCTGTTACCTAGCATTACCGACGACCGTGTGTGCATAAAAAATAAAAATATATATTTTCTGAATATCTCTCTCGTAAATATACATGGGCCATTTACAACTTCATGATAAGGATAGAACATAAATATTCAAGTTATTTCCGTATATATTACATCTAATTCAAATGTTATCTCAAGCTTAGACGTGATTAAAAACATACCAGATAACTGAGAAGATGTTATATTGTTATGAAATCCTTGTTCCTTATAAACAGATCTAGCATTCACAGCAATCATAACTTCACGTTGATATTAATTAATCAGTAGTTTCATTTATAAATCTTTATTTATTTATCGTTATCTCGTCCACGTTTATTAATTAAATAATATTATAGAGGAATGTAATTTTAAATATTAAATGTACTAGCTATAATTATAATACTCGAGGAATGTTTAAATAAGATAAAAAAAATGCGACTGTTTTTTTTATTCATCTTCTAAAGTGTGTGGTGTGTGTTTTTGGGTTCCAAATCGTACCAACGTAACCCTATCCATGAGAGGGCTCTGTACAGACCTAAGACTATTTTTTCGTCTTACCGCGATTTTTAATAATCTATCTATCTCTGGTCAAAAGCTTACTAGCGATAGGTTTTTGAAATTCTATCTCTAGTAAGCAGAGTCAGAGATAGAGCACTGAAACTCCCTGTTAAATTATGTTTAGATCCGTTATAGATTAAAGCTTAGAATTTCACACGTGTATTACTAGAATGATAAAAGTAAAATAGACATTATAATCATTTTATATTATTCACAATTTTACGGGAAACCTTAGAAACAGTTTAGTAGTTATTAGAATCCGACTCGCTTTTTAGCCTTTTTATCAGATTCTTCCTTAGAACTTTGTATGTATTTTTAACTGGGTGAACCGATTTCGATTCTATTGTTCAATAAGGTGGTGCGTGTTATGTGGTCCCTTTTGAAATTAATCGTGATTTTTTGAGTAGTCTTTATTAACGCGTATTTACGTGACTATCTTTCGTCTACTTACGTTGTATTACTTGTCGATGTAATTAATGGAAGTCTGTTTTTTTTTGTTTTTTACATTTATTATTATTTCTTGTGATTTTATTCTTGCAAAACACTATCTCGACGGTTCCATTCAAGTTTGTTTAAGCGAGCCAATCGTTGTCCCAAGTGGTTACCATGTAGATAAGTTCGCAACAGCTACTTTGGGTCAAATATTGTTCGAGTGCTCGAAAGTTTGGGTCAATTTCACTTTAAACATTGGACTTTAAATGTTTGTACCGAGTTCGTATTTGAGATTCTCTTTGTTATTGTTCTGCTTACCATTTTGGGATGTAGTTTTGCCTTCTTATGTTCCGTTTTGTCTCGTTTGGAAATGATATCAACATTTTCTTCCGTATTTATCCATTTCGATCATTTATTCCCGGTGTTATTCTATTTCAATAAGTTTTGCATGTGAATAATTTATGTAAATGATATCTCTGTAACGTAGCCATCAATTACCACAGAACAAGCTATGTGTTGATTATCAGATTATGTTATAACCTAATTTGTTTAAATGTCTAGACTAGTTATAGATTTTAGTATTATAAATAAATAGCGTTGAACATTTTATTATCTCAAATTGATCATTTAGGTTTTTCGATATAGTAAATTTTTCTATTTCTATATTTTTGATTATTTAGGTAATGATGACGTGTCCTAGATAAATTAAACAATCTTCAACACTAACCGTCCGATATCTCAAAATCGTCATTTGTAACTCATTAATGCACTTACGACTGACATCAGCACAGGAGTGGTTTACAGACACACACATAAATGTGCACCTCATACTGACTCGCCGTCCAAAAGATTATACACGAACATGTGACGAAGTATATCGTTCTGTAATATTCGCTTCTGCTCTACCCTCCACCATAACAACATCGGGTATATCGAACCTTAATCAAGCATTTCTTTATCATAAATATCTTCCTAATACCCAAAGTATTCAACATTCTGATACTTGATAATCATATGGAATTATTGTAATATTTTTTTTGGCAAGTAAATCTTCTAAAACCCACGTGACCATTCAAGTATCAGGACGTATTGTTAAATGTTCTGCACGGTGTATATAATGTATGGTTTTTATCAGCCGTGGAGCCGACGTACCACTTCAAGGTGTTGGTGCCGTCGATGGTAGCCGGCGCCATCATCGGTAAAGGTGGCGAGACCATCGCGCAACTGCAGAAGGAGACGGGAGCGAGGGTCAAGATGTCCAAATCTCACGATTTTTATCCAGGTAAGTTTCATTTAGATCACTCGACGATTAGGTGAGATTGAAATTACTTGTAAAAGTCACGTCAACGTAATATCATGGAAATATAAAGTGGATCACGACTGCGTATCGTGCTTTAAAGTTAATTCAAAGCGTCGGTTCGAGCTTTCGACTCACGCGAGCCCGGCAAATTAAGTGGCCCTAGAGTTTTAACTCAATTTTTGCGCTGTTAAATTCGCGTGAAATTTTAGTTTTATTCGAGCGTCTGTTTTAATTCGCCGGTGTGTATCTCATTAAATATGAGAGCACACGTATTTTACGTTCGCGCTGGCTCGAGTTAAGTCGTTTTCATTTAACGTATTACGTATACACGCTTGCTTTTCATGGAAATTGGTTTAGTTGATTACTAAAATAAAATTATCTGTTTTATTATATAACTGAAGTGATTTTTTTTCTAATTTGATTTTGGGACTTTTCACAGCTAGGCTGGAAATGTCAGTTCCATAATGCCCTAATCACGATTGGCAATTCGACTATATATTCTATTCTTAATTTCTATTTTAGCCTAAAGTTATAAATTATCTTGGCTGCTTTCGATATTTTAGTTGCCAATACACTTTGAAAAATTCCTACAGAATTTAAATTGAAATGAATTTTATCATCGATAAAGGCTCTGAAACTCTTTCACGCACTCTTAAAAGTCTTAAAAATATTTCATAGAAAAAAATGTTATATTTTATGTATTTTATTACTGTTATAAATGCGCAAGTTTAGATGAATATTTGTAACTTAATTACGCCAGAATGTTTGAACGTATCTAGATGAAATTTGGCGAAAATATAGGTTACAGTCTGGGATAGCACTAACCTGCTTTTTATCTTAGAAACATGGGTGGTTTTATTGGGAATGATTTATTTATTACAGAGAAAGGGTTACATTATAGGGTTAAAGGATAAAGATGTGTGAACTTAGTGACACTGTATTGCATGTAAGATAATACTAGAGCACCGACACGGTGAGTCGGAGATGCAGGTTCGATCCCCGCTGGAACGGTCGATTTTTGCTTATCAAAACATGACTTACGCTATTTTTATACTGAAGAGGTAGACGGTTTTAATTTGATAGTAATATAACATTTGGGTGATCGTCACAATTTAAACGTGATCGATGTTGCATGCAACAGCTAGTGTTACATAAATATCTCGTAACAAACGTAAGCGTGAAATGTATTCAATGTGTAAAAGAGATAATCCTTGCTATGCACAGTCGCATGTATCGCATATAGGCTTATAAGATTCGCTATGCGGAATACCTCAAAGAGCAAACAGTGACCCAGATGCGTCAGGACCGAGACGAGCCCAAAGACGCTTTGTTCGGTTCCTACTTAGCTGCTTTGTCACAAAGGGCCGGGTAGCTAATGCGAGGGCTTTGCGGGAATAACGAATATTAGCAAATAAGGCTTGCACGTAATGAACTTCGAGTGACACGAATTTGAATGAATGACTTAAATTGTCTGTTCAGGGAAGTTTTTAGATGTTAACTTGCTAAGTAATTTTGTGCATGATTTTTGTATATAAATTAGGTAAACACTAAAAGGAAAGTGTTTATAAAAAAAATACTTAGATAAAAAATAATAATATCTACACAGTACACACACGGTCGTCTGTTCCTAAAGTAAGCAACTTATTACTTGTATTATAGGTAACAGCCGACTGGTATAGCTACATTTTTTTTTCGATAAACATACATATACACACACACTTTAGCCTATCGCAGTCCACAGCTGGACATAGGTCTCCACAAGTTCGCGCCAAAAATGGCGCGAACTCATGTGTTTAGCCCATAGTCACCACGCTGGACAGGCGAGTTGGTGACCGCAGGGCTGGCTTTGACGCACCGAAGCCCGTCTGTGTATTTCAAAGCCAGCAGTTGGATGGCTATCCCGTCATCGGTCGGCTTTTTAAGTTCCAAGGTGGTAGTGAAACTGTGTTATGTGTGTATCCCTTAGTCGCCTCTCACGACACCCACGGGAAGAGAGGGGGTGGCTGTCATTACTGCCGTAGCCACACGGCAGAAACATACATATAAATATTACAGATATAAATATATATATATATATTTTTTTTTCTATGGGTAGCTTGTTATTAGCTTTTCTTTATTCATATTCTGTATTATTTATAGTTATAATAAGCTGTAAGCTATCCTAATAAAATAAATAAAATAAAATATTACACCCAGACTCGGGGTGAGAATCGAACCCACAATCCCCGAAGCAAAAAACAGAGTTACTACAAACTGCGCTAACGGGGAAGTCGATGATTAAAATCTAAAGTTCCTTAGATAATAAAAAGGCATGTGTCTCAGCTCCGACACGCGACTGGAGTCGCTCCTTAAGAACGATTTCCGTTTTATTAAAATATATGCTTCTCTTTCACGCGAGACGTTGCGCACACTTGATTTGGGGAGTGAGCTGGTGAATGCGTAACGAGAGCGTTATGAAAAGTGTGATTGGGCGAGGAGAACGGAAGTTGAGAGGGAGATATAAGTTAGTGAAGATAGAAAGCGAGAAAGTTGCGTTTTTACAAAGTTTTACTTCGGTCATGTGGTCTAAAGCACACTCGTTTTTTTTTTTTCATACGACGCCGCTATATCGTTTCATTCTTAGTTGGCTGGAATGGCACCATTTGGAAATTTCGTCTATCACATAATTTAACTTCAAAATAGTTTTCGAATAACAAATGTATTATAATTCGTGGCTGTTAAATAAATCATTAGTTTGTACCTACCTATCGAGGTGTGTCAAGGTTTCGTAAGATTAGTTAATTCGACAATCGCTTCACTCGTTATGTGTAATATTTTTTGTTCATAAAATTGCGTAAACCGAATTTTTTTTAGATGCATGATATCATACACAACATACAATAAATAACATCGTTTAGAGGTAATCTATGACCGCCATTTTTGAATATTCGGAGATATAAAAAAAGTTCTCAATTTAATCTGTTTCCTCGGAGACTGTAGTATGTTAATGTTTTTTACTGTAATAATGTTTTGATAGTACGAGTTGATTATGATTCATCAATAGGAAATTATTTGATTACAATTATTTGACATCCACTGCTGCATATGCCTCTTTCTACATGCTGGAGAAGGATTGGAGCTCCATTGCGCTGCCAATGATAGTAATACCAAATTCTTAAGTTTTTGGACATATTTTACATTTAAATTGTCTCAATCGATTTGCTTCAGTGTTGCGCATAATGCTTTAAAGGGTTAAATAAGTAAATCAATACGGTTTAACCTTGAATGTGTTAATGATAAAACTTTGCGTTTTTTAAACGGTTTTCGCTAATTGGAATTTAAAACGTGTTCAGAATGAGGGAAATATATAGACGTAATTGTACATTCGATGAATAAATAGCACAAGAGTGCAATTGAAGTGTATGAAGATGAAACATTACATTAAATAAACGAGATAACGTGTGATAACACGTTCAATTCGTTACAAATTTTATCGTTTTAATTGTTTTGAAAGTGCTGTATCCTGCGGTAGGCGTTAAAGAGGAAAGGCTGAAAATAACTTTAATATGCTGGATAGAGTAAATAGTACGGTTAATTCGATATTGTTATCGGTGAATTTGTATGTATTGTTGTTTGTTTTTTTAAATATTAGATTTTGAGTTTTTTGTCGGGTTTCCTCAGCAAAATCTAGAGGATATTAGCTATCGATGACAGTTTTACATTACTGCTGTTAATTAAAGAGTAACATGAAATCATATTATTGTATCATAGCGATGGATGTGTTTGAGGAATATTCAGTAATAATAATAATGATAATTTTCATTATTACAGCCTATACAGTCCACTGCTGGACATAGGCCTCCACAAGTTTACGCCAAAAATAACGTGAACTCATGTATGTTGCCCATAGTCACCACGCTGGGCAGGCGGGTTGGTGACCGCAGGGCTGGCTTTGTCGCACCGAAGGCGCTGATAATTTTATTTAAAGCGATCGAAGAAGTATTTTTTTTGTCTGGATCTATTTGTTCGGGAATAACGCAAATACTGCTGAATTAAATCGTATGCAGTTTTCGCATTTGTGATCTTACAGGTCTAACTGAAAATCTTTTGTAGTTTTCATCTTAGTACACATTCTAGGAATGGATTGTTGCACTATAAACACTTAGTAAAATCATCGTCACGAGTGAAACTGCGGGCCATAACTGGTCTAATATATAAAATACTCGTGTCGCGGTGTTTGTAGTTAAACTCCTCCGAAACGGCTTGACCGATTCTCATGAAATTTTGTGTGCATATTGGGTAGGTCTGAGAATCGACCAACATCTATTTTTCTTTCCTCTAAGTTGTAGGGGGGGGGGGATTGAGAAGGTTAATAAAATATACCTATGGCAAAACAACGTTTGCGGGATCAGCTAGTTATCTAATAAAATTAAAGACGCAAAAGCGAGTATATCAAATCCATTGTACCGTAATGGGTTATCATCGTATAAATTAAATTCATCGAATAACAACACAAACGGTACATCAAAATGTAATAACAAACGTTCAGCTTTCGTCTCGTCGAATATTAACCGATCTCGGTCGAGATAGCTCTTGTTATGATAACTTTAATAAAGACGGGCTTGAAAGGGTCTTTCATATACATAAGTTGATGAAAAATCTCTGAGTATTCTGCGGATAATGTTTTTTTTTTGAAGTGTTACTTTTGGCGCGTTAGGGAAAAGCGATGAGAGTAAATTTTTACGATTTGCGCGCACACTGTTACCAAAAACCGACACCCTGAAGTTAGCTAGTCAGCGAAGAAGTTAGCAACGTGAAGTTAGCAAGCCAATGAAGTATAACTTCTTACGTGCGTACATAAGTACACACACTTTTTTGTTATTGTAAACTTTGAATGTTGGTTCGTGAAGCTTAATTCTGATGTAATGAAATTGTGATCGGTTAGTCTTCTGTGTATGAGATAAATATATTTAGGAAAAATTGATTTTAGAGGTGTTTAAGTGAGCATTTTTGTCGGCCTCCGTCTCGCATCTATCCGTATGGTTATCGTTCTGCATGTTTAACTTTTAGAACGTTTTTTTTTTTATACAATTAGGTCGGCAAACAAGCGTATGACTCACCTGATGTTAAGCGATTACCGTAATCTATACATGCTTGTAATACCAGAAGGATCGCAAGCGCGTTTCCGACTCTACCTCCAATACCACCCAGGTGCTCCGGTCACCTTACTCACCACAGGAACACACCACTGCTTGAGATCAGTATTATTTAGCTGTGATCTTCTGTAAGGTCGAGGTACTGCCCCAGTCGGGCTGCTCCAGATTTTGAGTAAGATATGTATAGCTGTGCCCCAAATCAGTGAAGTACACTATTATTTTTTAATTTTGTATAGTGAGGTCATAACGAAGTCGCCATTAAGTACGGACATCTATCACGGCTGAATCCGTAGGACAAAGTTAATACAATAGTTTTATTCCACAAGACAAGTCCAAGCAAGTGGTCATTGTTTTATGGATTAAGTGGACGTTACTGGAGTCCGTATAACAGTAACGTAAACTTCATAATAATAAACTTAGCTTGCATCTAGAAATGCATTTTACTGTATAAAGTTTTGCGTTTTATATTCCTCGTAATATATTTGTCTGATTCGAATCTTATTGTGGTAATTTTGTTTCATATATATTTATTTTACACTAGATTTTAAAATCAGCATTTTCCCCAGCTTTAGAATGTAAAGATAATCATCAAAATCGGTACACATAATAAAAAGTTATGAGGTAACAGGTAAGACAAAAAACTGCAGCTGAATTGAGACTTCACCCTATTTTGAAGTCTGTTAGAAACCACGTAATTATTGATATTGTACATTTTATTAATTCAAAAATGTAGAAAAAAAATATATAATCGTTTGATCCTTTTCGTAGAGTCCTTGGCTAGATAATTGTGATGTTTATGCTAAATGGTTTTTGTGAGTAATCCGGCTTGTAGATTTTAATGTAAGGCTAAATACAGACTAATATTCGTAAATTTATAATTAAAATTCATTTTATCCAAGAAAATCGCAAAAGCACCATTTTATCCTCATAGTATAATGTAGTGGTTGCTCAGTGGTCGCAATTCGATCATAATTAATTTAAATTATAAGTTTGAACATTATTATGGTTCTGTTGTCAAAGACTACACTTCTATGATAATAAATAAAAGAGTATATATGCGTTTGTGTGTCAAATACATGGTAGTGTGTGTATTTTTTTTTATTGATTTAATGTATTTTTAACGGATAATTAAAAATATATTAGCATTTTGCACTCCTCAATATAAACTATAAGTGTGCGAAATTTCATACTCCTCCGTCTGCGCAAATAAAAGGAGTACAAAGTTTTTGCTTCGCGTATTAATATGTTTAAATTATTATTATAGTATAAGTTATGTCAATCTGCAGTAGGATTGGAATGTAGATTCTGATGAGACGATGAGAGTAATCGGAACAACAAACGACTGTTGATATAATATTTTTAATCCATATACGAGTATACACAAGACGTATCTGACTTGTTCATTTTATTTTCAATAACTTGATTTTTTTTTAATAGTAACACTTAAGTTTTCAAAGTAATAAATAAATTATGTAGTTATTGCGTATGTAGTTATGCGTCCATAAATTACGTGAGGTGTTTTTTTAAATTTTCTATCCTTCCCTTCCCCCCTGGTGAGATGTCGTGAGATTTTATTCAGCCCCCTCCCCCAACCCCCAGTCTCACGTGAGATTTTTCAAAACGTGGGTTTCTTATGTAAACACGTTGGACTGTTACTGTAAAAAGAAAAAAGAAAATTGCTCCGTGCTTTTATTTACGACTAGTTAAGACTAGTAATCAGACACAATCAATAAATCAGACCCCTTAAACATCTCACGTATTTTATGAACGCCCCTTAATAGGAAGTGTATATCAGCAATCATTTAATAGACAAATCCAAAGGAAAGAGGAGGGAATCCTTATGTTGAAGTTCATTTTCAAGTGATATTTTTACCCGACTGCCAAGGAAGGGTTATGTTTTTCGCGCGTATCTTGTATTTATGTATGTATGTTTGTATGTAATATTCTTTACTACCTCATATTTCCAGAACCATTGAACGGATTTACACAATTGAGGTATCGTTAGGTTCGTCTTAGCTGCCCAAGTGTTCTTAGATAGGTGACATTAAAAAAAAATCAAACATGGCGGCTGCGCGAAGCCATTGTAGTTAATGAAAAAAATTTTTTTTCTCGAATACTACAATATGGGTATCAAATTGAAGGGCACAATGATTTTAAAAAGGTATATCATGATTATTATTACCGTAATACTAATAAAGAAATTATTACGTACAAAATTATTTTATTAAAGTTTTTAACTATGTTACATTATAGTAAATATTTATCCTACGTATTTAAAAAGTTCGGAAATTATCGTAAATCCTATCGGAAAGTTACTTAACAATTTGTTACCGACCTTCCGATTAATTACTCATTAAAAAGTTATAAGTTTCCGCCCTGAGTGTAGCAGTTTTATCGTATCCCGTGTTAATTGTTATCGAAGTTGCGAAGGAACCAACTCAGTAAATTAATTCCTTCAAGCAAATTTGTGAGACATTTTTTTTTATACGAGTAAATATTTGTTCTCATTTGATAATCTTGTTCTGTATATATTTATGACATACTAGCTGACCTGGCGAACTTCGGATCGCCCTATTTTTATTTCTTAAATATAATAATTACATATATCAAAAGCCTATCTTTCAAGTTGTATCAAACTGCACGCGGTGTTCAAATTTGATTAAAATCGTTTAACTAGTTTAGGAGTCCATCAACGTGCGTATATCAACTTGAAAGCTAGAGAGTCGCGGCTTTGGATATTTATTTGTCTTTTGGATTGATTTTTCGTAGTCTCAGTTAACTGAGGTTAGGGCACAGCAGGAATTTCCTGCTCAAATATGGAGCAACCCAACTGGGGTAGTACCTCGACCTTACAGAAGATCACAGCAAAATAATACTGTTTTCAAGCAGTATTGTGTTCCTGTTGGTGAGTAAGGTGACCAGAGCTCCTGGGGGGATTGGGGTTTGGGTCGGCAATGCGCTTGCGATGCTTCTGGTGTCACAGGCGTTTATAAGCTACGGTAATCGCTTACCATCAGGTGAGCCGTACGCTTGTTTGCCGACAGTGACATAAAAAAAAGTCTCGGTTTTTATAACGATTGTTACTTTGGGTAGGACATTTATCGGATACTCTTAAAGACTTTTTTATCAGAATTAAACTGTCAGCTTTCAACTACGTCTCATTTTTTCTAGACAGTCTCAGGACTGAAGTCTGCTATAAAATGTACGTGGAAAAGCAGTATAACTTGCATCTATAACTACTAATATTATAAAGCTGAAGAGTTTATTTGTTTGTTTGCTCGAACGCGCTAATCTCAGGAACTACTGATCTGATTTGAAAAATTCTTTTCGTGTTAGATAGCCCATTTATCGAGGAAGGCTACAGGCTATATATCGTCACGCTAAGACCAATAAGAGCGGAGTCCATACGACGAACTCGCGGGCAGAAGCTAGTGATTTATAAGAAAAAAGGGCAGGAATGGCTACGAACCCAGGATTGTTGTTTACCTTCTTACTTTTTTTTTAATAATAATAATAATCTTCATTTCGGGACTAGCCCAGTGTTAGTAACAATTTTGCTTATAATCTAATTTTAGTAAAATTACAAACCTTAAATAATTACATTTTAACACATTACATTTTTTTTTTGTCTAATTAATTAATATTTCTAATGATATTATAAATACAAACCGCATAATGTGTTGCGATGACATATCTCACGAGAAGATGAAGCGCGTGTCACTTGAACACGATTCAATGATTTAATGATAGCGTATATGACATTGCATGTACTTAAATATGATCAATATTTAAGTGAACTTGTGAATTTATTGCTCGTTGCTCTGTACGATTGTGAAACGTTACGATATTAACTGTTTCGTGATAGTCTAAATTTATTCCATTTGGGTGTCCAGTTGATTAATTTTTAAATATAAAATTTGCATTAGATTCGAATGAGAAAAGTAAGTTCTATTACTGTTTGTTAAGTTGAAGTTATCTGCAACGATAGTACACATATTAAACATCTACTGCGTTAGTAATTGCGTTACTATAATTTTAATCCCCACTTCCAAAATAATCGTAATGATTTTAGGGATTTAGGGAAAGTAAAAGCATGCTAAATTTGATGAAAACCTATTCAGTAATTTCGACATGATGAACAAGATACAGACACCTAAATAAAAATTGAAAACAAAAATATGCCTGCCTTATCGATTTCAGACTACCCTCTAAAATTTCATTTCGGTTCTTCAATGTACACAATTTTGTTAATTAGTTTCTTGTAAGTTAGACTAGCTGGCCCCGCAAACGTTGTTTTCCATATGTTATTAACCCCCCTTAATCCCCCCTTATAACTTAGGGGTATGAAAAATAAATGTTGGCCGATTCTCAGACCTACCCGATATACACACAAAATTTCATAAAAATCGGTCCAGCCGTTTCGGAGGAGTATTTTAACTAACATTGTAACACGAGAATTTTATATATATAAAATAAGAGAGTACATTGATATAAATAAGTATAAAAGATTCAGTCTGAGTTAATACTTTTTTCCTCGTCGTCTATGAGTTTGCTGATATCCAATAAAGGAAATGAAAGTCTGCAGTGTTCCTTATACTATGGTCTCTGTGTCCGTGATTACATCAGTGCCGACTCATGCGATGACAGAATATCCATGTTCTTTGAATTTTATTTTGAGCTTCACTATCCGCTTTGTTTTTGACTATTTTTTGTTCGTGTTTTTTTTTTTTTTTGTTAGCCGTTGACAAAGTCTTGTGATTAAAGTGGATTGAAATTTTAATGATAAATTTTAAGCAACAAAACAAAAAAATTAGAATTGTTAAAAAAATCGAATTAGTATCACTATTAGTCGGTCGATCGTGAGTTCGACGGTCATTTAATCTTAAGGTAAAAGACGTGTCTGTAGTCTAGGTAAAAGTCGATTAATATTATAGTTATATTTTCAATAAATATGGCTACATATATAAATATTACATTCAGAATCAGGACGGGAATCGCACCATGGAACGAAAAACCGAGTCAATATCTGGCTTGTAAAATTTACCTATGCTTTGATTATACGACGTGTCTATTCAAGTCAAAATATTTATTGAGGAACCAATTTTGTTATTGAAGAAAATTTTTATTTAATAAATAAAATCTCGTTGACTATTAATAATAATAATAATAATTTTATTTATTTAAGACTTACAGTCCACTTGTTAGTAAAATTAGTAACTTACAACAATGTTAGTATACTTATATTAAAATTAACAATTTAACAATTTACTTGCTTAAGCTTTCTTGCCTCGCCACTACGCCAACAAAGTGCTGAAGCGTAGGCTCAGCAAGCTTAGCACTGAACATTTTCAGAATTTTGTTAGAACTGAGCCGCATTCTGTTTAATAGAGAGGCGGTCCGTTTCCTCAAGATTGCGAAAAAGGAATCGGTATTCGCTTCAGTGAACATTGCAGACGCACTACAGAAGCATCTCAGTCCCAACAAAATCCTAAAATCATTATTATATCGGGAACCAATTGGACCTTTAGCATTTATTTTTTACTTTTTCAGTGTGTTAACATTTTCTCAAAGTCGTCTTCAATTGAAGACTCATTAATTATCATTCGTTCTCAGTAAGCAGGAAACTTACCGGATCGTGGAATTTTAATTGTCGATCCAAGTCCGGGATCACTTATAGTAACAGATACCTACTCTACTGTTCGTTAAGAACGCTCGTCGCATCTCGTAACGTGCGTCTTCGAGGCACTATCGTGATGTCATCGAGGTGAAATCAAAAGTTTTAGAGCATACATGACCTTCGTATATTATACTGTTATTATATGGATATGTAAATTGGTGTTTATTGATTACTTATGTGTGTGCAGAATTCATTAGCATTTCGATGAGAAATGTTTTAGAGTAACGTTTGAATCTCTTGAATGTTTTTGTCCGCATAGGTTTTTCTGTTTTGATTCTATCTTCGTTAGTTGTTTCGATAGTTAATACTAACCGTACCTTGAGACTTTGCTGGGTATCTTCTGACCCAGTTTGACTATTGGGATAAAAAATAGCCTATGTCTTAGCTGGATATTTACATACCTAAATTTTAATGCAATAAAATACGTTGTTGCGTAAACGAGGCAAAATATTCATAAAAACGTTTAGCATTTACGACTTCGGTTTATTAAAATAATAATATTACCATTTTTAATAAGTTAAGCTAACGAAAAATTTGTTTTATCATAATCGCTTCCACCTATCAGCAGATGATATCACTGAACGCAGTGTGATATAAATCTTCATAAAAACGAAAGTGCAAGCCGGTTATTATTATCATACATATTATGTTATATTATTAATATTAAATATTAATTTAAAACTCGTATCTGCTTCGCTTTTAACTGATTACAAATAACGTCATCGCCCATGTGTATTATACGCGATTTTGACCTTTAAATCTAACGCGAAAAGGACTATTTCAAATTGTCGTGTACTATCGGACAGTACATCTGTCGTTCTAGTGGCACGTTTTGGGTCATCGTTGTTTAGCTGTTGCCAAATATTGTTTGTTCATAGTTTTGTAATCTACGGAATCTTTATAAGAGTATAGAAGCCTTTTGTAAGCATTGTAAGTAATTTTATGTTTACCTCTACGTGTCCGCCAACCCACGGTGGATTAAGCTCCCATCCTCTTCCTTCACGGAGAATATGGGTACTCGACTCAAGATATCTTAAGTAATTTAAATATTCGTTTTGTAGTAATGAATGAAGACTAAGATAATGGTCAGCTTGGACTGCAGATTGTATTTGATATTGATATATGACGCTGAGAATTGTGTTTATTTACTTCGAACACAGTAATGTTAGTCTGTTCTCCATGCAATATACAATAATGTAATATTATTTTTATTGGAACAAAAATAAACTCTAAAACGTAATGATTCTACTCTCAAACGAACGAACTAATTCCAATTGATTAAAGTTTAACAATAAGTATATTCAAGTTTAGAGCAAAAAATATTGCGTAAATCTAATTTAAACATATTCTCGAACGCTACATTAGTGTCAGCTACGTCTGCAGTGACGGTTAAAAATATATGCATAGTATGAATTGCTAAAGCGCCCTACACTTGGCTGCCTGCCCTTGACCCAAAAATAACAAAACATTCGTCATGACACGCTAACACACTAGCGTTCTTTTATTCCATAAAGTACTACTTCAGCCGTAAAGCCTATAGCTAGAGCAATAGAGGCTATTTTAGCGCTTCTAATGACTGCGAAATATCACACTTACGTAATATTCGTTGAGACTTGTCACTCGACGTCTAAGACAGCGTCGCAAATTGCTTGTTTCAATTAGACTCGCTACTGCCGATTGTGATTTTACGTTTGATGTTTCGAAATTAAAGTCACCCACCCAGCATTTATAATTATTATATTTCTGTCTAATCTATTGTCGTCGTAAACTAATTATAATTATGTAATCTTAATTGGCTAATAATTTCCTAACTCACATTTACAAAGTTGAGCAAGCGACCCGAGGAAGGCTGTTTGAATCGTCTGTCGATAGATAAAAATGCTTCAAATAACTAGGTTGGCACGTGCGTTGTTATATTGTCGAGTTACCTATATTTGCATCCAATCTCATATTGCAGTATTTTGTTAAAATACACAGAAACGCTCAGTGACGAAGTCTGTTTAAATCCGGTTTAACTCTGTCCGCTAATGTGCTATCAACTAGTGGGACATCAGCTGACACATTATAGTTTTCTTTTAATGGAACTAGACTAGGTGATGTTGTTTCTCCGTCTCGTTTACCTACAGCTAACTTGTTCCACAATAACTCAACGGTGCGCATAATTGGATAAGGCTGATAATCACCCGTGGCCTTGCTTCTAACAATGCGCTATGACGTGAACTATTCACGCGGCAGGTTCAGCCACGTTTTCTCCTTCATTGCACATTACTTCTACACTTTGTCGATTAATGGTCGTGTTTTCGTGGCCAACTAGGTATTTGATCAAATTTTATGTCCAACGCTTGCATTGTTTGGATAAAGGAGAATGGGACTTTTGGGCCAAAATGTAATGAGTAGAGATATTGTTTAAAAAATTGGTCATATTTTTTTATTTTAAAATATAAAATATCAGCTCAATTCTGAATCTAGAAGCGGAGAAAATTGAGAAAGATAGTTTACATCAAATTATTTGGGTATCGATTCAACTATAATCGATTACAGAATTCAAAAAAAAAAAGGTTTGCACTAGTTAATTAATTCAAGATATTTAGATGCACAATTAAAGCTGTAAACAATAAAGTACATTTAAATAAAGTTACATTAATATGGACAATATCAATTAATATCTGATAAACCAAAATGATTATCGATTTCATATCGATTTAAAATACATCATATTTTTAATGACAGCTTTGAAAGCTGACTAACAATAATACTGTGTCCGTCACTCGTTTCGTGTTTACTGTTTTCCGATGCATTCTGAGTCCATTCCTGATATTTATTTATGGTTTCAAGTGTATATCAATATTCGTAGTGAGTTTTCAAACAGTCTTCACTAAATATAACAAATATTAATGCTACAAGAACTTAGTGATCGCGTTTTTTATAGACATTGTAACATAACCTCACTTTTACAAAAAGTCTAATAACTCCACTCTCAGATAGCCAAAATATAGATAATTTTCAGCGAGGAAACAATAAGCCTAAATGCATTAATTGATACCATTTTCATTTCATTACATTTTGGCCCAAGAATGTATGGAATCGTATCATTCTCCTTTACTTGTCAGTTGTGCTGTCGCAAACATTTGATCCAACCGTCAGCTATTTTAGTCTCGCTGTAAGCCCACGTAACACGAGGTATTATAATGCAGTACCGGATGAACGTGTTTACTTCGAGTTCTATAGATTTCCGTAGAAATTTCGTTAAAAGTAGCAATAATAGGTGACGACTAATTGTTTTACGTGGTTCGTAAACCTAACACCAGTATAAAATTACGCTCAGTTTTGGCCCACTGCTCTTAATTACACTAACATTGGACTAGCACCAAATGTTAATGACCCGGTTACAAGCGAAAATATGCACTAAAATTATCACACATTAATAATAAATTTGCTCAGCAGTCGCGCAAGGTCAAGGGAGCAGAACCGGTTCGCGTATGTGGCTAACGTTGCGTAATTTGGTCCGGTTCTTGCGACTCGTTTGACTTGCGAGGATGATTCTCGCGAGTGAGCAAGACGAACTTGATGTGATTTGTAATTTAATTCAATAAATATTCTAATTAAGTAGGTATGTGCAGTATTTATAATATTTGAATCGCTTTTCGTGTCGACACCACATTATCATAAAATAAAACTCCTTGCATATAATTTTCTCAAAATAACTCAATTTTTTTCAGCACTTAAACACGCAATGCGGACATTTTTTAAATAATCATTTCTCGAGACTGAAAAGGTTTTTTGTTACATAAAAGAACAACAATTTAATCTAAATTAAGTAAAAAAAACAAAACAAAAAAAACAAATGAGTTATTCCCGTTTGGGGGTCAACTACTGCACACTCGGGGCTACGACGCGACGAAAAATAGGCATAGTGACTTAACCCATTGTTTCGAGAATTTCATTCAGTAGAATAATGCCAGTATTCAGCATTCATTTGGACGCATAATAAAACCGGTCCGAGTTAAATGACTTTTTAATACGAATTCTGTGCCACCATTCAGAATTAATTGTGTTTCGTCTTATTCGTCCGGATGTTATACTTTGTATTCGTCTTTACGTTGTGACTTACTGAGTACATTCAAGAGGACGCCTTCTTCTACCAGTTCTTAAACGTCTTCAGAAAAATTACTTCTGCGGGCGTTTTATTAGTGTATTGTTACGCGAAAGTTTCTTCGAGGACTTTTAGTTGGTTAATGATGTTATTAACAAGGAATTACATAATTCTTATAGAATGTAGAGTAGTCATTAATTCGCATTGCAATTTAGTTTTATGCTTATATTTAACTGGAGGTCATGCGTGCCAGCAGTTGCATGCACGGGCAAACGTTCTGACGCTAGGCGCCAACACGCGAACTCTCTCGTTTTCATGTTTAAGGGCCGCGGTAGTTTCAAGAAAACCGAATAACAATAAAAACTTTGCTAATTTTCTGAAATTATAGCCATACCACATCGTTTACGTCTAAGTGTATAAATTTCTAAATTACACATCGTTAGATCCTTCTAGAAGTGATTATGAATCAGATAAATTTGATCATTCATCATAAAGTAAGAATACGATTTGCAAATTTTATTTTGTCTTGTCAGTGATGCTTGAAATACTCTGGGATATTTCCTCGCATAATTTTATTATTGTATGTTAATTCGCGTTTCGGTACTCATACAAGTTCGGAGTTTTGTACAAGTTCGGAGCAAGGTGGCCAGTAGGGTCGATGGATTAAACGAGCCAGATAGTTTATACAGGATGAATAGACGGGCATTCAATTAAACCAAGTATACTACACATCATAAAAAATCAGTGAAAGAAGTAAACTGGACCTGGATGGTGACTTCAGAATAATAAAATTTACAAGGCAAAGAGAACCATATTTATATATTTTTATTGCAAAACAAACAAACGCGAAATAATCAATGTGAATTTTTTGGTACTAAATTCAAAAAAAAACCACTGTTTATACATTTTTTCAGTTTTTCATACAATTATCAAAATTAATAAATAAATAAATAAATAAATATTTACACAATACACACACGGTCGTCTGTTCCTAAAGTAAGCAACTTAATGCTTGTGTTATAGGTAACAGCCAACTGGTATATATCTACATTTTTTTTTTCAATAAACATACTTATAAATAATACATATATAAATATATAAATAAATATTTATATTACACCCAGACTCGGGGTGGGAATCGAACCCACAACCCTCGGAGCAGAAAGCAGGGTCACTACAAACTGCGCCAACGGGCTAGTCTTAAATAAAAAGGTTTTGTATATTATTTTATGTGGCATTAAATATTCTTTTATTTAGTTTTTATTTCATAAAACTTTAGGTCTGATGCTTTTGAAGATATTGCAGATTTTCCAACCGACTCTTTTTTCTTTGCGGTCTAGTGTAGTAGTAGCGTCTTCGATGCGACAAAGCCAGCCCTGCGGTCACTAACTAAATTATATAATAGACTATGGCCAAAAAACATAAGTTCACGCCATTTTTGGCGCGCTTTGGTGGATGCTTCTGACTGACTGACTTAAGTAGTAATGATATTTTGTATGTTACGATGTATATTTTTGAAATTATACTTTTTTTGGCGCGTTAGAGAAAAATGATGAGAATAAAATTTCACGATGCACGCGCATAACGTCACAAAAAACCGACACCCTGAAGCTAGGTACTCAACGAAGAAGAAGTTAGCAACGTGAAGTTAACTAGCCAATGAAGTATAACTTCTTACGTGCGTACATAAGTACACTTTTTTTTAGTATGTTAGTCGTAAATATCTATTTATCGGGCATAATTTATCTTCAAGGAAAACACGATGACTTTTTCCGTAATAAAGTAATACATATTCAAAAGAATTATAGAAATAATGGAGAATGCCGGAGCCTGAATTTATTACATTCATAAATTATTAGTTGTACGAGTATATCGTAAGAGATTTTCAATTCTTCAAAAATATCACAGACGAAATAATATTATGTAGTGTTGTGTTCCTGTGGTGAATAAGGTGGCCAGAGCTCCTGGGCTGTGTTGACAGCTAGTGTAGAGTTGGCAAGGCGTTTTTGATGCTTCTGTGGTTGTAGGCGTCTACAGGCCACAGTAACCCCTTACCATTAGGCGGGCCCAGTTGCCATCCAGGTTGTGTAATTAAACAAGCAGCTGTTTTCTATAACTGTGTCTGCGATTTCGCGATAGTCACAGAATTGTATCGCTACAGTAAATCGGAAAAATGTTTAAAAGCGCAATAAGGTGTAGGGTAAAAACTATTTGAATATATTAAATACTAGCCGACCCGTGCCCACTTCGTTGGGAGTTAATTATTATTTTTGATGCGAATATATAGTAAAGTTTTGATTTCGCTCGCATTTCTCCGACTTGATTTACGTATACTATTATTTTTCACTGAATTTTTTGAACAATAAAATATAGCCTTTATCACTCCTGAACAATTTAGCTTTCTGTTAGTGAAAGAATTTTCATGATCGTTTAAGTTTTTGCGAAGATTACCCCCTACAAACAAACAAAGCTAGAAACTTTACCTCTTTATAATATTAGTATGGATTTATATAAAAAGACCTTGATGGTAAAGTCAATTATAATTAAAGTTATAATATTCACATCGTCACTACGTTTAATGATGCCAAAAAACTCGAAACACACTTTTTTGTACTCAGGTACAACGGAACGAGCATGCTTGATCACGGGATCAGTTGACGGTATCATGGTGGTCCTGGACTTCATCATGGAGAAGATAAAGGAGAAACCGGAACTCGTGAAGCCGTTCCCCGAGGGGGTGGACGCAAAGATGCCCCAGGATAGAGACAAACAGGTAAGATTGATCATGTCATGGTTAGAACTATTGCTATAATTGTCTTATATACTTAAACCTTCTTTCATATCACTTACTTTAGCCTATCGCAGTCCACTGCTTTACATAAGGTTTCCCAAACTCGCGTCAAACATCCCAGTTTTCCGCAATCCTCATCCAGATATCTAGTAAAATTTTATTGTTTATCCGACTTTTAAAAATAATTATTTTATAAAAAATATTTTGAAATATATGTTATATTATTGAACATAACTTTCCCGAAGGTAATTAAGTAAGTGGAAAATGTGCATTTGTGTTTGCGATTTTTTTTTCTTTTTTCTTTAATCGTTAATTGAAACATTCATTTTGTTCTAGTCTTAATATTGATTCCTAATTATACTTAATATCGTTTTAGCCAAGGTACACTTTAAATAAATATATAATATACTAAGTCATATTGCGTTGGTTAACGCTATTTATAGTTTTACTAGCTGACCCGGCAAAGGTTGTGTTGCCGCTAAACGCTTTTTAAAAATAGTGGTTGATCATAGAGGATTGAAAATTTAGGGTTGTATGTATTTTTAATGTTGTATCATAAAAAAATAAAAAAAATATATCTAAAAATTAAAAAAAATAGCCTTTTAATTTTAACATTTAGGGGGATGGAAAATAGATGATTTCAATTTTAATTACCCTTAACATTAAGGGGGATGAAAAATACATGTTGTTCGATTCTCAGACCTACCCAATATGCACACAAAATTTCATGAGAATCGGTCAACGCCGTTTCGGAGGAGTTTAATTACAAACACGGCGACACAAGAATTTTATATATTACATTGATATTAATTACGAAATAAAAAATAAAATGAACCTATCCAAGTCGTAATATCACAATAAGTAATTTAACACGTGCGCTTTAAACCAGCGGCTCTCAAACATCCATACCCCGGTTCCAAAGTAAAATAAAAATATAAGAATTTTTTTATAAAATATGTATATTCAAAGATGTTTACCGAAGTATTTAAATATTAAAAGTGTTCGTAATATTTGTATTAGTAATTCTATACGTCTAAAGTGCAAACTCTCACATAACGCTCGTGAAGGTCGAATACGTCGTAATAAAATGCACATTTTAAATATTTAAAATGCATGAAATGTGTGTTTTGATAAAAACTTCGTCTGCGGTAAGTAGTTTTAAATGGAACAATTATAATTTAATTATAAACAATACGCTTTTGTTTTATAAAAAAGAATGGTTTTTTTATAAGCACGGTCAGATTTTTTTCATCTCATCACATAAACACAACTGACGGGATACCTGATAAGGTTAAAAAAATAAAAAATTTGTTTAAGTATGTTTTTGACATCAAAAGGATTTCGAGCTTTTTAAGAATAAAATGTTAAAGACAAAATAACTTTAAAAAATTTTCTTTTTCACAATATATACACTATTACTTGGACATAAAAAAATACCTTCAACACACTACTTCACCCATAGGTGATATTCTTTTAACACAGTTCTTAACGTAACATTTCTACATAATAATTGTGTTTGCTCGCAAACGAAAAAAAAAACGACTTCAATTACATCGACGAGTAATACAACGTAGATCGACGAAAAAATTGTCAAGTAACAACGCATTATCAAAGATTACTCAAAAAGTAGTTATCAGATCTCGATGAAATTTAAATGTGACCACATGATAAACTTCGGCTTTCGATTAAATTAAAAATCATTTAAATCGGTACACCTAATAAAAAGTTATTGCGGATTTTCAAGAAGTTCCCTCGATTTCTCTGGGATCTTATCATCAGATCCTGGTTTCCCTATCATGGTACTAAACTAGGGATATCTTCTTTCCAACAAAAAAAGAATTATCAAAATCGGTACACCTAGTAAAAAGTTATTGCGGAATTTCAAGAGTTTCCCTCGATTTCTCTAGGATCCCATCATCAGATCCTGGTTTCCTTATCATGGTACTAAACTTGGGATATCTCCTTTCCAACAAAAAAAGAATGATCAAAATCCGTACATCCAGTAGAAAGTTATGCGGTATAATACAACGTAGGTCGACGAAAAAAGCGTCAAGTAAAAACGCATTATTAGATATAGCTCGAAAAGTAGTTGTTAGATCTCAAATAAATTTAAATGGGACCAATTGGCACACACCACCTTTCGATTAAAAGAAAATTTGTCGAAATCGCTCCACCGAGTCAAAAGTTCTGATGTAACATAAAAAAAAAAAAAAAAATACAGTCGAATTGAGAACCTCCTCCTTTTTTGGAAGTCGGTTAAAAAGAAGAAAGCTTCTGAAGTGCTTCTCAGAAATTCTCAGAAGAATTAATTTTCACTTCAGCCTATCACAGTCCACTGCTGGACATAGGCCTCCACAAGTTCGCGTCAAAAATGGCGTGAACTCATGTGTGTTGCCTATAGTCACCACGCACGGTGATCGCAGGAATAATATTAGGCTGGGCTTATTAATTATCTTATCCCTGGAAGATTGCCGGTATAGGCTGAATGAGGATTGCGGAAAACTGGGATGTCTGGCGCGAACTTGGGGAGGCCTATGTCCAGCAGTGGACTGAGATAGGCTGAAGTGATGATAATAATGATGATAGGCTTTTTATTTAGTTAACTAATTCAGAAAGTTAGAAGACGGATTCATTTTCTTTTCATTATATATTATGTTCTGTTCGGTGACCAAATTATGTGATATATCAAATATATGTAAATCAACAAAAATATATTTCAACTTTTATAAAATATTTATAAAACGTAAGGAAAAAAATAAATCAGTAGTAAATTTTATAATAACGTTCTTAGAATTTGATATTGCAATTATTTCTTAATAATGAACTCGAAGAAGTATTTTTTTACGATTGTTCACCTTGTCCGGACGTTTTTTGTTGACTGCTTGTAATAGAACTAGTTAAAGTTTTTTTTTTACAAATATTATGTTACATTGTTCAATGGATGAGTCTATACTAATATTATGAAGCTGTAAAGTTTGTTTGTTTGGAAGCGTTAACCTCGGGAACTATTGGTTCGAATTGAAAAATTATTTTTGTATTGGATACTATATTTACCGAGGAAGACTATAGGCTATATTTTTTTCCTCGAGTTAACGCGTGAAAAGTGTGAAACCACAGGGTATAGCTAGTAAATAAAATCAGTATTGATGTGCGATATAAAATTGATGTGCGAAAATTACAAGTTGCTAATTTCATTTATTTGTATGTTGTTTAGCAATGATTAACAATAAAACATCGAATTGAAATTATCTATTTAAACTATGTCATAAAGTTAATCACGAATATACCTGTAAATAAAAAATAATAAATTAAAAAATAAGTAATTCCTATTGCTCATTACTAGGTCGACAAACAAGGCTCATCTTATGGTAAGCGATTACCGTAGCTTAAAGACGCTTGCAACACCACAAGCATCGCAAACACGTTGATGATCCTTCCCCCCCCAATCCTCCGCAGCAGCTCCGGTCACCTCACTCACCACAGGAACACAACACTAGTTGAAAGCAATATTATTTAGCTGTGGTCTTCTGTAAGGTCGAGGTACGTCCCCAGTCGGGCTGCTACATATTTTGGGCAGAATATTTCCTGCTCTTTTTTTTACGTGGGGAAAATCCATCATGGATACCCTCCAGCACGAGGGTGCCAGAGGGTTATGTCAGACTCCTACTGACTAAAAACCACCACGTGTGAGCAGTCATCCGCTTAGATGGGGCGAGATGGGGTCGCGCTAGCATTCACCACCTTCCTGCTGTGTCCTAATCTAAGTTTAAAAGTATCGTAAATAAATCACAAAAGTTCTTTAATTTCGTAACGTTTGTGGTTTTAGGATTGCGGAAGTATTTTTTTTTTCTACATCAATGCCTTGATAAGTCCTAATTAAATTCTTTAAACATGTCGTAAACTGGTGATATTTTCGCAAGAATCGTGGCCTTGTTCAACGCGATAAGATTGTATGGGTTATAAAGGGTCAAATTAATTCGGGATAACGCACATAATGTTTTTAAATATTATTTGAACTAAAAAATAGAGTTGTACGTACGTACTTGTTGTAAGCAGTCAAAGGCATGATTTGATTAGTCTATTCTACCACATTTTACATTAATGTTATTTGTTAGACATATTTATTAATCCAATAACGAGTACGTATTCGCTTTCAAGAAGTGTTGTGTTCCTGTTGGTGATTAAGGTGACCAGAGCTCCTGGGGGAGGGGGGATCGCGCTTGCGTTGCTTCTGGCGTTAAAGGCTACGGTACTCGCTTACCATCAGATGAGCCGTACGCTTATTTGCCGATTTATAGTTGTATAAAAAAACAAAAACAAATCATTTAAATAATTCAAATAATTGACTATTTTTAAATCATCATTACAGCCTATACAGTCCACTGCTGGACATAGGCCTCCACAAGTTTACGCCAAAAATAACGTGAACTCATGTGTGTTGCCCATAGTCACCACGCAGGGCAGGCGGGTTGGTGACCGCAGTACTGGCTCTGTCGCACCGAAGACGCTGCTGCCCGTCTTCGGCCTGTGTATTTCAAAGCCAGCAGTTGGATGGTTATCCCGCCACCGGTCGGCTTTTTAAGTTCCAAGGTGGTAGTGGAACTGTGTTATCCCTTAGTCGCCTCTTACGACACCCACAGGAAGAGAGGGGGTGGCTATATTCTTTAGTACCGTAGCCACACAGTACATTACACAGTATTTTTAAATATACGAGTATAATTGATATTTAACTAGTTCCTTTACCTTTTATATAGTGATGATAAGGAATAATAAGAGTCTGTGTTATTTTATGTTGAACTATCTATGTAGGGGAGAACCGGGTAATGGGCGCGGGCCTACTAAGAGAAAATTTTAATAAAAAAATATATTTATATAATTTTTTAATTAGGAACTCTTTCCTTGTTTATTACAGTTATCATCAATTACCATGTATGTCATCAATTACCATTAAGGTACAATAAAGATTATACAAAAAAAAAAACAGACTCTCTCATTGTCCGACATATGCGGATAACGAGAGCCAATGTAACCCTTATATGGCTCAATGGGAGCCATAATTTAACTTCTTTTACGATAATTAAACTAAACATTTTAAATGATATCTCAGTTATTAATACACAGAAATATTTATTTGTAAAACAAATTAAATTGTCAATTTTCAAACAATACAATGAAATAAAGATAAAGTAATAAGCTTAACAATAACTAATAATTTACACTTTGATAGCAGATGTTAGTTATTATTATAACAAAGAACTGTTTGTTATAAATAAATAATTAAAAAAAATAAGGACATTAATTCTTAAATGAAAACAAAAGATCCAATTACTTTTGCATTAAAAAAAACACGAATATATTAAATATATTAGACATAGTCCAAAGATGGTTAGCTAATATTTTTTCTTGCGCAAATTTCATGCTGCCATTTTTTTCATTGTCAATATTTTAATTTTTTTTTTTAAATTTTGACATTAACCTCGCATGACAAAAAATATTTTTTTTATTTGCATAGTTCAGTTAGGATTTAGAATATTTTAAAATTATCAGAACAATTTGCTTAATTTTAAACGATATGAAAACAGGTAATCGGTTTTTGAAGGCATACAGAGAAGCACACATAAATATATTTTTATCGTATTTTTATCGTCGTTTTGCAAATATATTATTGTTCTATTGGACAGACGTAATGAAACAGGGCGAAAGTGATTTATTAGAAGTTCAATATGATCGTTTGTTGTGGAAACCATCAATTCTCGTCACAAAAAAGAAAACTTCGCGGGATAATGAAATTTCCGCCGACGCGCGACGTTCCGCAGGGATTGGGAATAAATATTTACGCTTCCACGGCTGTTTCCACTTTCCAGAAACCTATTAAAATAGACCTTTTAAACATATGAAAATATTTAATTATAAATTCAATAATTAAACCAGCTTGTGTTAATTCATTCATAGCGTCTACAGTGCGACTAAGCCAGCCAGTAAATGTTAATTCATATAATTATTTAATCGCAAATGAAAAAAAATACTAATATCAATTTACATAGACAATTTATTTAATAAAGAACGCGTCAGATCTTGATCATATTTAAACGAAACCATAGACAAGCATCAGCTTTCAATTTTTAAAAAAAGAATCTTCAAAATTAACCGATTAAAATGTTACGAGGTAACACACAAAAATTACGTAAGTAAAATAAATCGGTTAAAAATCTAATTACAGAAAATTCTAAGCCAAATTACATTTCACGGTTAGTAATTTTTAAAAATTAACCCGTCATGAATTAGCCAGTAATCGTAATAAACCTAATTATATTTAAATTAAACTACATTTAAAATTATAATGCGTTTTAGTATTAGTAACGTAGCTAAAGTCACAGGTGACTTAACAATACTAATACAATAAAGATGTCGAGTTTATTTTTGTAACCGCCCTAATAATGTAGAAAATCTTTATGCGTTGAAAATAGGTTTTTTTTGACACGTGAATCGACACCAGGCGGCCGCCTCGCCTACGTCGATTCACGTGTCCTATTCACTGGTACATCACGGCTCGTTGAATCTCTAGTGATATTTATATGAGGTAAGTTAAATATACATTAAAAGTTGCTTTATACGGCTATAAATAAAAATTATAACGAGCGTCTTATTAACCTAAAAAGTAGAATACATATTGCCTTTGCCAAAATAACTTGATACATATGAAGTCCAGTTTTTGTTGAAAATTATGATTAACATTGTTTTACGATTATAATGTTGCTGTAATTAAAATATTGATTTAGCAGAGGGTAGTTTCGAATAACTTGTAACGTTAAGACGTCTGACAGTCCTCCTGTGACCATGATTGCTGTAAAGTATCCGAAACGTCGGGCATCTAAAAAACTTAATAGACCGCGATAAAATCCGAAAAAGTTTTATCATTATAATGAGTGAAATTTACGTAAACGTCAGAAACAATTGTTTTACAAATTTAACCTCTTTATCTGATTTAATTAAATATAGCATATAGTTATTTCGTACTGCTTCAGCTGCCTTCCAGTTTAAATTCCGTTACAATTAATCTCACAAAAAAAAAATATAAACAAATAATTTTTTCAGTAAAAAAAAAATGAAACACAATGTGACATTACGTCAAAATATTATTTTTATTTACTGAATAATATTGTTATCTACTTTGTCTATTAAAAGAAGCTGAGATGATATGAACGAGAGATAAAATCATAAAATAAAAGCGATCTACGTAAAATTAAAATGTATGCTTGTTTCACTTTTAGCGACGTCGCTTATAAAGTTAATACAATTATTTATTTATTTAAAATTAAAATGTATCATTTGCGGTGTGTGAATAAACGCGTTGAGTATTTTAACAATTATTCATCCCGTCGCGAATAAGTACGATGTTTCAGATTAAAACTTCATACCAGCAATCGTGATAAATTCGTTTTTATTATCGCACTGTCCAAAGTAAATGCAGATAGACAAATTTATGGCTAGATTTCTGTTATTTTTGTCTGAAACAAACAGTATAAAAAGCTATTAAATTACGTGTGATGTAATAAAGCTGTGCATTCGAAAGTAAAATATGAATTTGAATTTCATCCGTCATGCATCATCATCGTCATTTACTATCGAGCTGGATATTTATTTATTTACGTAAATGTATCAGTAAAGTAAATATATCACCACAGTGTTGTGAAAAAATTTGCTAGTTTTTATATATTTTCATTTTTTATTACACGAATTTTGTGTTTCTCAAAGATTAACAAAATTAAAGCGAATTTAATACTTGAAAAACTCACTATGCCATTATAGGTATATACTGATTCCAATAGAGAATATTAGTTTTGCTTTATAGACTGCGATATCTCGGCTCATTTCATATTAAGAGCCTGTTTCACCACCAGTGGATAAAGGTTATTCTACAAATAGGTTAAAATTAAACTTTAACAACAGGAGGTAAAATAGGCCATTAAGACTTGTTTCACCTTAATTAACAAAGTACAAGTTTTAAATACATATTTGCGAAGAGAAATACCTTATAAATTACATTGGGATTCGATGGTGAAAAAGAATCGTTGAAAACTTTTTTGAATATTGTTTTTCGTCAAATATCGTTCCTTATACAAGTCGTGATACAGGTCCCAAACTTTAGATAATAATTGTCGTAGAATAAGCTCGGGTGTAATGAAATTGTACGTCGAGTGCACGTGGTCGCTATCTAGACCCGGACGAACAGTTGTGGATAACGCTATACGAGAATGACGGATGACAGTGTCCGGCAGTAAAAAGTTTTTGTTTTAATTATTCTTTTGTACAATCGAATTCTACTATATTTATGAGATATTTCTATTCGCATGAATTAATCTTAAATTTGTAGCTTATTGATTGAGGAGTCAGTCTATTTTTGTGTCTATTTTTGTCGTCATCCGTCAAATAGCGTTATTAACAACTAGTGGAACAGGCCCTTATAGTGGATAATTATCACCGTAATTGTCTGTTCTGTTCGACGTCATGATGAAACATTGCCATTTATGTTTATATATACGGAGTTTCATACACTCTTGATAATTCTGATAATATAGTGTACATTTCAACTATTTTTAAAGCTTTATCAAGTTTTGTTTTGTCTTTGGTAATAGTGAAAAACAGAATTTATGTATTTATGCATGATTCATTATAACTTATAATTCTATATTTGTATTAAAAAAAAAGTTTTGGTAACCTACAGACGGTAGTTTTGTACAGACTGTAGTACTAACTCAAAATCGATTTTTTAATTACAGACAATATTTGCTAGCCAGCGGACCTTTTTTAACCGACTTCAAAAAAAGGAGGAGGTTACTCAATTCGACCGTATATATTTTTACAGTAATAGTCAAATAACCTACTATTTACAAAAGATTAAATTTTCGTCTATAAAGTCAATTGACAACCTATAAAATCGATAAATAATACAAATGTGTGATTAATATGAAATAAATATAACTAAAATCATCACACAATAATTTAATGTATTTACTTTTTACAATTGTATATTAATTTACCTAACTCGATAAATAACTATGCAAGTTATACAAATATAAATATATAATATCTACTTATTATCAGACTAGCGCATAACGTCGGTAATTATATGAAGCACTCAAGTATCCGTCCTACATTCTGAAGGCTAGTTGCACCTGCTAATACATAAGTATTACGTCTAAAGAAACATGTCTTGTCATTTTAAAACAATGAAATGGGTTAGGTTACGCTTTATTTATTGTGTTTTTTTTTTTTGCGAGAAACCGGTAACTTAGTCTGTAAAATAACTATTGTTTTATGATTGTGTGGAAGATAAGTTCCAGTAATTATTTAGGTACTGTAAATGAGTTGAAAACTCAAAAAAAACTCAGAACTATATTAACTCAACATGAGCTCCATTTATGCTTTGTATTATTTCCGATAAATATGTTTTCGTTAACATTT
Organism: Melitaea cinxia; assembly: GCF_905220565.1. Classification (NCBI taxonomy): domain Eukaryota; kingdom Metazoa; phylum Arthropoda; class Insecta; order Lepidoptera; family Nymphalidae; genus Melitaea; species Melitaea cinxia. The sequence goes on from NC_059411.1 coordinate 807,651, forward strand.
ATGACCGCACTAATATTATTATTATTTTTTTCGATTATTATCTAAGTAGGTATATCTTAACATATTTTTTTTGAATGAAATAAAATTTTTACGAATTGATTTATTTTTAAAATATTTTTGGAGCAAAAAAACAATCAGGCGGTAATACAAAAATACTTTGAGAGCCGCTTCTCCGGATGACGTCACATCTGTCATTACAGGTGTTGCGTCCCTTTAGAATTTCAATTGCTAATTAAATGGAGAATATCTCGCACTTCCTCGATATTGGGTCATGTTACGAGCCACGTGCGACCCGTTTGTACTATTTAGTGTATGGAAAGTTAATGAAAGTATTGATTATACGTATATCTATAGATGTTATAATGAAACAACTAATGCGGATTTTATCGCGGCTTATTAAGTTTTTAGATGCCCGACGTTTCGGATACTTTACAGCAACCATGGTCACCGGAGGACTCTATAGATGTTGTTTGAAAAAAAAATATGGATAAAAATATCGCAAACAAAGTTAACTACATACAATGATACAGTATATTCGATACAAGGTGAAAGTTTTATATAAAAATGATGGAATGCAGGAGGAAATTAAATACGCGATTCACGATTTCACGATTCAGCCTGGAACATCCCACTGCTGGGCATAGCCCCCTTTCTCCGTGGGTACACACTAAACACGATTTTAATATGTCGTATTTTATTAGATTACATAACTTTTACATAACACAAACATATTTTAAATAAACTTTTCATGAAAAATATCAGCCGGATTCATGTCCCTCTCAGTAAAAGTTTAATTCCTGGTCAAATCATGTTGTGTTACACTTAATATTTTCAATGTATAAAGTAGAAAAAAAAACGAAAAATCGAAAATTCAACAAGCTGTAAAAATCGATAACGCGTCGTCGCACACCGCCATGGCCAGTGGGATATGCAAACAAAGCTCAGCGTGGTGGCTCGCGACGGCCCTAATCCGGCTCTTGATGTGGGTTTCGCTGGAACAAATACATGTTTGTATTTCTTTGTCTGCTGTTTCTTATACAAGGGAGACAGGCGAGAGGGATTAAATTAAACCTCAAATAAATATGCACTGTTTATCATTTCTAAGCAACATTTGATTAGCCCGTTGGCGTAGTTTGTAGTGGCCCTGATTTCTGTTCCGCGGGTTCCGGCGCTCCGGCCTGAGTCTGGGTGTAATATATGTATTTTATATATGTTTATTTATTTAAAAAATTGACCGCTCCAGCGGGATTCGAACCCGCGTCTCCGACTGACCGTGTCGGCGCTCTAGCCAATTAAGCTATGGAACGATGTACCCGCCAGAGCGAAATTCTTGATATGATGATTTTTATTTTCGGTTTAAGCGAACCGTGATATGATATGATATTCAAAAAATGTTTAGAATCCCTAATGTGTGGGTAAACACAAAAATAAAATCGTACATATTTAAAAAATATTTAATTATAACAACCGGCTGTTACCTGTAGCACGAATTTTATATATTAGATAAAAATCAGTCAAATTGAAGCATCATCACCGCGAAGTAAATGATTTCATTTCATTTAAAAAGGACAGAGGTCATGTTAATCGTTCCGTGAAAAAAATCAGTTTCATGTCAGCGAGACTGGAATAACAAGCAGGTCTTAGCTAAAGTGAAAATGTGAAAAAAAAAATTATACGTGAAATTAAATCGTTACTGGCTAAGTCTGTACATTAAAAGATATTTAGAAAAAAAATATGGGTGTTTATGAAAGCAATAGGAGTACGTACATTTTTACAATTTTTGTGTCAGTTTCTTTCAGAATCACGCAATATCCATTGAAACTTTCTATGGTATTCGCATTTAAGATTCCGATGGTCTAACTTAAAATCTGGTGTATATTTATCTTAATACATTATCAAGGAATTATTGCTCTATAAACAATTATATTCAGGAAATAAAAGTCTTATACAAAGATTAATTTAACTATCCTAGTTATAATGTAAGTAAATACATATTTAACGTTAACAATTTTAGTTTAATCTTAACAAATTAGGTACCGTGCGTACGAAGTCACAGATAAAGCTTGTTTTCTAATAAAATTTAAAGAGATTGATAAAGTTACTTTTATTTTTTATAATATTAATATATGCCCATATACCTAATGTAAATAAAAGTGCCTCACGCTTAACCCCCCCCCCCCCTCCCATAGGATTTACTCATGTGTTAGGGTTTGGAAACACACAATACACAAACACAAACGCCCAGACCATCGGGATCGAAACCGCAACCGCCAGCGCAACGCCCATAAGTCAGGGCTGTGACCGTTGCCCTAACGCGTCAAAAATGTATTATGTTAATTATAATTTTCCGATATAATTATGTACAATAAATAATAACGATTGTATTACACGTGTTCACTGGCCGTATTAGGTGCCGTAGTCAGGCCTAATTAGCATTCGTCGAGTGTTTCTACGTGTCGTGATTACTAAACACTACTTGTTGAAACCCGCCGCATCTCTCTACAGACATTAGAGTAAAGGTTACGAATTCGAGTTATTTGTAATCGATACGCAAACGGTTGCACGGTTTTGCACAATATTACACACGTATTAGAACTTACAAGTTCCGTGAGATGTACCTAATATTGTTGTTAGCGTTGAATATAACATGGATACGTCATCACGAGCGAATTAAGAAATTACATTTTTATAAGCGCTTCTCGTTAGTAGAACAGTCTTTTAATCAAATAATAATAATAAATAAATATTCATTATTGTACACCAAAGAAAAATACAATATATTAAGATTACTCTTAGCTTTGTACAATAGGCGGCCTTATCGCTAAAACGCGATCTCTACCAGGCAAGCGTGTAGTCAATATAAAATATATAAACAGGGGTTGTCAATAAGAGATCACTATAATTTACCTTTGTATTTTCAAATAAAAATCATCATTCATCATCATCATCATCATCATCATTATTTTAGCCTATCGCAGTCCACTGTTGGACATAGGCCTCCACAAGTTCAGTCAAAAATGGCGTGAACTCATGTGTGTTACCCATAGTCACCACGCTGGGCAGGCGGGTTGGTGACCGCAGGGCTGGCTTTGTCGCACCGAAGACACTAGACTCAAATAACAATATCGTATGTTTCTTTCTTAGTAGTGTATTAAATAAATAACACAGACATTTAATTGATTAATGATGTTGTTATAACGCGGAAGGTGAGGAAGGAAGGTCGTGCGGTATTAGATGTTTCTGTTAGGTAATCAGTGACGCAGAGGTTGACTGGGAAAGAATGACAATAAGTCGGCCTTTTCTTCCGACTGTTTCTTTTTTTTAGTTGTTGATTAGTAAAAAGTCTCAGTAAAATTAATAAATAATGAAATACGACCTCTCTGGTGTCGGCGGCACCTAAACACCGACGGTCGCGGGTTCGATCCCCCCTCGGAGTGGCTATTAGTTTGTGTGTGTGTTAGTACAAATATATTTTTCCGGTCTGGTTGTTACTCCTTGTGGGTCTCCCCACCGTGCCTCGTAGAGCACGTTAAGCTGTCGGTGCCGGTTGTTATCATATACACCTGATAGCGATCGTTACTCATAGTAGGCAATGCATCCGTCAACGCGCAGGGAAGCAGCGTGGTGGATTAAGCTCTGCTACAATCTTCGCACGCTTTACTAGGTGACGTGGATACGAAGATGAAGATTTCAGTTTCGATTCTAAGCGTCTTGTCTGGGTGTATTATTTTTATGTTTATTATGTATATGTCCATTTATTTTAATAAAATATTAAATACTAGCTGCCCGGACAGACTTCGTTATGTCAAAAGTTAATAGTATTTTTTTTTAAGTATTAAAACCTTCCGAGGATCTTAAGGAACATACAAAAATAAATAAATTAGCCGAATTGGTCGAGCCATTCTCGAGTTATGCGCTTAGCAACATTCATTTTTTTATTCATATATATATATATATATATATAACGACACGTGACCTGGATTGATTTTCAAAATGACAATCGCGGTACCTTCTCCTACATGGGAAAAGAGGCCTATGCCCAGCAGTGGAATATTACAGGCTGAAGCATATCGCGGTACCGAAATCCTTGACAAGTAAGTGTTCATTGAGACCGTGTAAGCTTAATACATATATATCACAGCAGCTTGATACCTAAAACTCAGGTATCGATTGCTATAAGAACAGAAGACCGTCTGTATGTCAAGTATCATTATAAAATACGCTTACATTGTGTCGTAAGCGGCCGATATAAATGTAAAGCATCTACTTTTGTATGGATTCTAAATATGGGTTAGTGTAATGAGGCTTTAAATACTGAACGCTTGTACACGTAAAATGGCGTGCTGTGTGCGAAGTAAGGTAATATTAACTGTGTATTAGTGTCAAGATGTAAAAAAGAAATACTTAAATATTGATAACTAGCTGACCCGGCGGACTTCGTATCGCCTAACACAAACTTTATCGTATGGTATTAAAGTTCAAATTGACTTTTAAGTATTATCACAAATCTTTTGTATGGGCGTATAGAAAAGTGTTGTTTTTAGACTTTTTCAGGAAGTTTTAAATATTTTTTTTTTATTTTTTCTTTCCGTAAGAACCATCCTCGTACTTCAAGGAATATTTTAAAAAAAGAATTAGCGAAATCGGTCCAACCGTTCTCGAGTTTTGCGCTTAGCAACACATTCAGCGACTCATTTTTATATTATAGATTTGATAACGCTTCAGCCTGTAATATCCCACTACTGGGCATAGGCCTCTTTCCCCATGTAGGAGAAGGATTAGAGCTTAATCTACCACGCTGCTCCAAAGCGGGTTGGCGGATATATACCATACTATGAGTAACGATCGCTATCAGGTGTACATGATAACAACCGGGGCCGACGGCTTAACGTGCTCACCGAGGCACGGTGAGGAGACCCACAAGGACTGTACAAATACCCAGACCACGGCAAACACCTGTATGGCCAATACAAATGTTTATCACGCGGGGATCGAACCCGCATCCGCCAGCGCAACAGGTACAATCCATGACTGTGACCGTTGCGCCAACATTGATAACGTTGCATACGAATTTCATGTCTTTTTAATATGCTCAATTGATGGGTAGCCTATGAACGTCTGTGATAACAAAAGCATCGCAAGCGCGTTGCCGAGCCTAACCTACTACTTAATGGATTACTTAAATACTGCTTATTGGATACAGACTATTACAAAATGTATAAAAAAGTGAATCGCGAACAGGCTACCTGAAAATTTTCTGACCAGGCTATATAATATCGACCAGTTCTAACCAGATATTTAGTAAAAGCAGAAGGTCGTTTCTAGTTCAGATCTCAGACTAGTAAGATGTTAGAAAGATACAATATGTTCGGTTCATGAAACTGTTTTTTTTTTTTTAAATAATTAATACAGATGAGTGCTTCTGACAATAGAATGTTGTACACGCACAGATAAAGTAAACAAATTATTTCGTGTCAATAAAATGTACGGTGAGCGACAAAAGCTGACCTCGTCTTTATTCGCTGGATGCCTGTCATTTGCACGTTTCACCGACTGCGGTGTGTTATTGTAGTTTAATAATACTATAATAATCATTTGATGAATAGATTTAACGCCTAGTTTAATTTTACTTGTATTTGTGGTTTTTTTTTGTAAAAAGTTTTGAAACCTATCCCGAAATTTACATTACACCCCTCCGTCTCCCTCCTTTCTATTTTCAAAAAATACTAATAACACTTTCTGCCGCCCTCGATTCTGATTGGTTGTCGCCAGTGAACAGGGAAGCGAGATCCCACAGGAAATAAATTGAGTGACTAAATTCATACATTATATTAAAAGAAATACTGACTCACCCCCTTCAGCCTATCGCAGTCCACTGCTGGACATAGGCCTCCCCAAGTTCTCTGATGTGATGTCTGGCGCGAAAAGAAATAATAAGATAATAATTAATCATACATTTGAACTGTAATAATACAACACGCCTCCACAGGAGGCTGTGCTTTACTCCTACAAAATGAAAAATACGTGAAGCGTTTACTCTTAAAACTTTATATTTTATAACAATGCATTAATTTGCTATAAAATACACACTTCTATACATAATTACACGTCAAACTATAAATTAAATATCATTTGAGGTCTGTTTTGAATACTATTATAGTAAAAAGAATCGATTGAAAAATATTATGTTGACTACAACATTTGGATGTAGTACAAAATAACGCAAAAACCACTTGGCGAAATAAGCTGTTTTTTTCTTGTGTCAGATGACTATTAACTAAGAAGCCTATTGATAATGAAAGCTGAAAAAAAATCTGATTTCTCACAGTAAATATATTTAAGTTTCTATCATAATAATATAGAATTAGAGCCATCTGTGATTATCTGCAAGAAGCAAATTAAGTAATCGAAGTAGTTATCGTTGTTTGTTCGATCATTAGTTCCTAAACAAGCTACTGGTTAGCGTTGCTAAGTATAAGCTGCAAAGAATAGTTATAAAGAAGTGCGTGGAGGTGTGCAGTTTTTTATTTTCCAAATTTTTCTTTTATCGTATTATTAAAAATCACAAATCTATAATATAAAAATGAGTCGCTGAATGTGTTGCTAAGCGCAAAACTCGAGAACGGTTGGACCGATTTCGCTAATTCTTTTTTTAAAATATTCCTTGAAGTACGAGGATGGTTCTTACGTAGAGAAAAATTCTAAAAAAAAATTTTAATTTCCTGAAAAAGTTTAAAAACAACACTTTTCTATACTCCCATACAAAGGATTTGTGATAATACTTAAAAGTCAATTTGAACTTTAATACCATACGATAAAGTTTGTGTTAGGCGATACGAAGTTCGCCGGGTCAGCTAGTTATAAATATTTTCCTCTTTGTTAGCTTCTTTAACATTGTTGAATATTTTAATGAATGTATTTACTATACAATATGAAGCTTTAATATAATGTTTTTCATTTGTATCTACATTGTATATGTAACACTCGTTGTACCTATTAACAACGCAAAGAAAACGCTCATATGAATAATTTATTAATGTTGATATAATGAACATCAAAGCTAATATACACTGAGGCACGAAAGCTAAACTGATTTAATTACGGGTCTTTTACACGGCAGCCCTAAAACAATGTCGTAGAGGTCGTCGAACTAGATGACAGTAGACTTTTAATTTTGACACTGAAGTACTTTGTTACAAGTACTAATATATATATGTATAATTGGAAATAATTGTATTTTTAGTTATAAATGCTAATGTTCTATAAAGTAAAACTAGATGGCGCTGCCCTACGTTTAACCATGCTAACGTTTGGTTTTGTAAATTATATTATGTATATAGTTTTACAATATTTTAAATAAAGTGCTACGCGTTTTCCCTGGCTCAATCGACTGAGAAACAATTGACAAATTTGTTTGCAAATTAGGTAAAATGTAAAAAACTATTTGGTATTGACAATTTAAGAATGGAAGTATCTGGCAAATGAAATTAAAATAGCGCTTAATTTAGACATTTTTTGGATTTACAGGTCACAAAAAAAAATTATCATATAATATAATATTATAAATAATTGTGTTTGCTCGCAAACGAAAAAAAAAAAACCGACTTCAATTACATCGACAAGTAATACAACGTAGATCGACAAAAAAATAGTCAAGCAACTACGCGTTATCAAAGATTACTCAAAAAGTAGTTATCAGATCTCGATAAAATTTATATGTGACCATATGATAAACATCAGCTTTCGATTAAATTAAAAATCATCAAAATCGGTACACCCAGTAAAAAAGTTATTACGGATTTTCGAGAGTTTCCCTCGATTTCTCTGGGATCCCATCATCAGATCCTGATCACGGTACCAAACTAGGGATATCCCCTTTCCAACAAAAAAAGAATAATCAAAATCGGTACATCCAGTAGAAAGTTATGCGGTATAATACAACGTAGGTCGACGAAAAAAGCGTGAAATAAAAACACATTATTAGATATAACTCGAAAAGTAGTTGTTAGATCTTAAATAAATTTAAATGGGACCAATTGGCACACACCACCTTTCGATTAAAACAAAATTTGTTGAAATCGGTCTACCCGGTCAAAAGTTCTGATGTAACATACATAAAAAAAAATACAGTCGAATTGAGAACCTCCTCCTTTTTTGGAAGTCGGTTAAATATTATTTATCGACTCCATTATAAATAAAATTAACTTGGTACTCCTATGTTGATTGTAGTTTTTGTTCGTTCTAACCCTTTATTTTATATAACTAAAATGTAAAGTTATATAAAAATCACGGAAATATCGGTGTCGTTTACAGTATATCGTTATTGTTTCCGAAAAATAAAATACTCTTCAACATTCCATTTACATCTACTACTCGAAACCTTGAAGTATAATATTTCCATATAATTAAATGAACAATACGAATAAACAAATATTAATTGTATTTTAGAAGTTTGTAAAGAAATCGTACCGACGTAGTATAACACAAGAAATATAAAAATACTAACTGTGCCACGCGGCTTTACAAGCGTTACTTTGAAGAAGAAAATACCCTATATAGCCTTCCTAGGTATATGGACTATCCAACACAAAAAAAAACAATTCGAAGCAGTAGTTCCTGAGATTAGCGCGTTTAAACAAACAAACGAACAAACTTTTCAGTTTTGTAATATTCATCATCATCATTACAGCCTATACCGTCCACTGCTGGACATAGGCCTCCACAAGTTTACGCCAAAAATAACGTGAACTCATGTGTTTTGCCCATAGTCACCACGCTGGGCAGGCGGGTTGGTGACCGCAGTACTGGCTTGTCGCACCGAAGACGCTGCTGCCCGTCTTCGGCCTGTGTATTTCAAAGCCAGCAATTGGATGGTTATCCCGCCATCGGTCGGCTTTTTAAGTTCCAAGGTGGTAGCGGAACTGTGTTATCCCTTAGTCGCCTCTTACGACACCCACGGGAAGAGAGGGGGTGGCTAAATTCTTTAGTGCCGTAGCCACACAGCACAATATATATAGGTAGGTATAGGTAATATTAAATACAGATTACCGATTTTCATTAGCGACCTCGCGTATACTTTGTTCCACTATTACAAGTAACATCGCCACTACAAAGGAAACGTACAAGAAATAATAATGCGAATTTCCGTTGTTAAAAATATAAGAAATAGCTGTGGAATGACAAAGGAAATGTTTTTAGTTTTTTCTTTTCAATGAGCTGCTCTTTTTACATGCTTAATATGAAATTTAACTCCCTCTGTAATTATTTTTTTCTTCATCTACATGTTTTATTATGTAGAAGATTGTTCGCGTTGATGTGAACACATAAACGGCCATAGTTCACATAGTTATTCGAATTCAGACTAATGTTACTAACTATTAACAAGTTTGACGACTCGTGCTTTTCAAAAATATTTCATTTTTAACGGTAAACGTGAAGCGAGAGAAGCAATGAATATCGTTCCGGCCACAGACCATATCGAGTCTGAAATATCAACACTATCGGCAAAAATTTGATCATATCTGTATATACCATTTATGTCGTTAAAAAATAAAATATCATTGCCTAATATCGAAGGTGTAGTTTAGTTTAAACGTATTCCAGGGTTAAAGAAATCTTCATATCTCGAAAGGAATTCGGACAGTATCTTTCTGCCCATCTCCAGAACACAGCAAATCAAGTTCGAATCCTTTTCCAATCTTGTAGAACTTGAATTCATCCATTGCTGGGATATTCACAGCCAGTTACAGTAATAGAGGCCTAAAAGTGAAACATTTACTGTCGTTATGTTTGTGTGATTGATGTGAGTGATATTCTCTTGCAGGTGAAGATCCTGGTGCCGAATTCGACGGCGGGTATGATAATCGGCAAGGGCGGCAATTATATCAAGCAGATTAAGGAGCAAAGTGGCAGCTACGTGCAGATATCGCAGAAGGCGAAGGAACTCTCGCTTCAGGAGAGATGCATCACTGTAGTCGGTGAGAACGTTTATATTAGAACTCCAAAGAGACAACAAATATAATGATAATTTTCACTGGATTTTAATCATTGTTTTTCTTTTCATTCAAGTTTTGAACAATTGAATTAAAACAAAGCAAAGTAATAGTCTCTTGGCTTAACGTGTGTCCTGTTCTCCATTTGGGGACGACATCACACCTTGCTATTACTCCAACTCCCTCTGCCAACCTAATATTTATCAATTATCGTTGCTCGTAAATTCTTCGGTTTTATTCGCATTTAGTTTTAGGTCGTCACTTTAAAAAAATTCAATGGCTACAGTTACGTTTCAATGAGTCATATCGTGATAGTTGATGATTGGAGATGTTTATGTTATTTTGTTGTGATGTGATGTTTCACAGTATATTTTACTTTTGGAGAATGTTACTCAATAGCGCTCACTGATGAATTTAATACGAAATAAAATTGAAGTCGAGTCAAAAGGTTTTCAGTTCTTCTCCATTGTAGAACAATGATCTATGCTCAGTCCACCACGCTGTTCTACTTCTAATTAGTTACGCTTGACAATCACAAACCTACACATTTCGATGTTTGACATAATAATATAAAATTATATAGATTTGTCATCAACAAAAAGAGTAAAGTACGTACTTACTTTGACAAAATAAAATGTGAAATACAAATATGGAAAGAGCTCAAAAGCGACCTAAGCATTTAAACGCCAGGCCCCATTTATAACGAACGGGGGACCTAGTTATTCTAGACTAAAATTTAAGACGACTTTTTTATAAAATGAAATATTAATGAATGCTTTAAAAAAAAAGTATTTTAATGTCCCCCTCGACGGAAAAGACCCACAATATGCGGAATTGGAACGTGACCCATTTTAAACCGTATTCATATATTTGCTCGTAATAATTAAAAGAGCCGCGAAATGGCTACATAATGCGCCACTACATTTTCATACTCGACTTTTATATTTAAACTTGTTTATTTGCGTATCTTTCATCGTTTTTATTCGAAAGTTAAAAAAAAATTGTGCTATCATCGCATGGTAACACTAACCTCTGCACCTAACTCATCATCTTAAGTATTTCCAAGATCACTTCACGTTTAAAGGTCAAGCTGTCTGTGTCTAACTGCAATGCCTATCCATCTTCTACCAACGAGTTTTCACCTATTTTACGGTGGCGGATACCCATCAATGTAAATTTTATAAAGTGTATATGTCATCTACCCTCAGAACTGTTTTAATAATTCTTTCATCTTTAAGAAGCTTCTTAATGCAAAAGTGAGTTAGGGTATATAAAGTCACTCTGAGATTCTCAAGTGCTAAGCAGTACAAGTTTTATAACCAGTCGAACGTGAAACCGCACAAAACCTATAAACATCCAAAGATCTTATCTTATAATTAACTTTTAACCTGAAGTCAATGCGTACGAACAAACTCTTTACCTTTTTAATATTAGAGTATGCTCCAGTTTTAAAAATATTTAGGCTATGAAACATTAAACTATGTTTAATGTTTCATAGCCTAAATATTTAGTTCAGAGCAGTCGTCAACATCCGTGTATTTTACTTGGACATGTCAGGTGCATAATAGCTGCCTGCAACTTTGCTCACTTTTCATTTAATTGAAATGACCAATGAGTCAAATTTTCCAAGTTTCAGGGATTTCATAGATTTTTGTTCAAGACCCTAACCTTGACCCTTTTATTCTTAAAGTAGACCACATTATAACTAACTGCAGTGTAGCAATCTGCCATTGCAGGTCAGGATTAAAAAATTGGAAGATATTTTTTTTAATGCATGCAATAAAAATGTGTATATTTATTTGTATAGGGATGTACTTATTCGCGTAATCGTGCACACTTAAAAACTTCTGTTAACAGTGTTGGCTTAAACCGGATTAGATTTCCACGAGTTTCGAGCTGGTCGCAATTTTTTTTTTACCATTTTCGTTAAAATTCATTTTTTTATTGCTCTTGTAATCGCAGCGGTTATTATAAATTCCGCATAATATCTGCATTGAGGTGGCGTAGTCTACGTTAGTTATACGTTTAACGTGAACTGTAATGGTGTAATTACTCCTTTATGGCACGATTTTCTTTATTTAGTGTGGTAAATTTTGACAAAGAATAAAATACATTAAGAGTCATCTACGCTGCTACGAATATTTACGTTTCCTAATAACCACGAGTATTTTGTAATAACAAAAAATAATGCAAAATCGTTTCAATAAAGTTAAGATTATCTCGATTTTCAAAGTCATCTTCAAGATGTCAATGTCAATGTTATAACAGCGAAGTAATACTTTACTTATAAATGTAGATATAAAAATACTTATCTAGTGGAATAAAAACAACTGTTTTTTGCATTTTCTAGGTGAAAAAGAGAACAATAAGAAGGCCTGCCTGATGATACTACAGAAAGTGGTGGACGATCCCCAATCGGGATCGTGTCCGAACGTATCTTACGCGGATGTGGCGGGTCCAGTGGCCAACTACAACCCGACCGGCTCGCCCTACGCCGTGCCCACGACCGAGGTGACCGAGGTGACCGCTTGAACACGCTACTAGCTCCCGCTGAGGCTCTATCTTCTAAATTTTCAGCTTCTGGCTACTTCGTGGCCGTTTGTGACATATTTGGACAAATAGGTGGAGATTATTGCTAAAGTATTGTTTAAAAATATTGCGTATTAATGCACGCAATATTTATCATAGGTTTTGTGTTATAGAGATTTTGAAAGAAATTTGTGCGTTTAGTTTTCGATCATTGATTATGACAGTTAATCGTTCTAATAATGTCCAGATTAAATCTACTTTTATGTAAACGTTTTTTAAACAATAGCCTTACAAAATACAATACGTGCTTCATATATTTAGCATCAGCAATAGACTTGTTTTAAAACCGTCTATAAAATAGATCGATGAGAGCTATTGACCAAAATATCCAACTAAACAAAGAGTTGGCTATCGGCCAAGTGTTGCAAGTAATTGCTGTCATCATTCTCGGCCGTTTTACACACCATCGAGATATTTATCAAGTATAACAAGCAATTACGGCATCGTTTCCCCTTGATACTGTGTTAGCAATCTCTAACTTTGACCTCATTACCTTAGCCTTATGATATTTTTTTACCTTGCATATATGTCGTGTTCTATCAAATGCTTAAATTTCGTTTTTATAAAAATTATTGTTTGCTTAATACTCTAATATATATTGCTATTCGCTGTTATGTACTAATTTTTTTAATTTGCAATATGATTTTAATTTTCTCATTATTATAACAACATTTTCTAATACAGATCTATAGGAAAGTCATGATACAATCATTTACCATGTAAATTTATTTCAAGCAGCGTCACTCTACTATTATTAAGACAGCAAAAAGTCTGTATTGACGATATCATCCTTACCTTATTTTCGTACGTAATGTACTTGATATCATTTCCTTAACAGTGAATAAGCAACATTAACATTTTTATGAACCGGCTTTTTAAATATCCTCGTAATATAATACTTTACATGTTCAAATATACTTTGTGAAATAACTGCTTCTATATAATGATCTATTTTTTTTTTTATATCAATGATATCTTGATGCTGTATATGTTATAATTTGGAAGGTATATATTTATTGTATGTATACGTTCGGAGCCTCAGCGCGTTTGTGGGAAGCAACGGGCGTGTTTAAGTGCTCACTACACGTGCCGTCCGTGCATCCGTGAACACTACACTACTAACACCTCAGAACGGAGAGTCTTGTAAGAGTGATATGTACAAACTAAATTTTAGAAGAATTTGGCGATCTCATGTAGCGTTCTTAGAGTTCCTATATGAAATTGCTCATGATATTTCTTACACACTCTCTGTTCTGAGACTACACTGCTTACTATATATAATATACAAACATATATACACCTATACTGTCTAGTATTGAAGCAGCTTTCTTTTAAAGTCCGTATTATATTGTAACTACCCTCTATTTCTTTTATAATTGGCATTTTTTTTCTATTTATTTGCATATTCCAAATTTTATATATTTAAAATTATATTTTACAAAGAATTTTGGTCCTTACCTTTGGTAATTACCAGAAAATTTCTAATAGTGAATAAACTTTACCATAAAGTTGGGGTTATACGGAGCCAGTCACTAGCGCCAGTCTGACTGACATGGCAGAACGACTGGACTGACTGAAACAGGGTACACCAGGCAACTATGCACTGGCATGCCATTGTGACAAGGACTGGACACGTTTCAGTACGTCAGAAACACGCGGTGCGATACGATGCGGTGCGGCGCTTTGCGATTAAAAAACGCATTACGTTTTAATGTGCGTTTTCTCTATATGCTCGTAGTTGGGTTACGGATCTAGTCTGAAGTCCCAGATGAGTATCTGATCTTAAAATATACTTTTTCTGTTAATTTACTTAATGCGATTTTTGTGATATGTATTAACTTTGAAGAATTAACTTATTTTTCACTTTTTACGCAAAGGTAGCTCTCAAAAGATTGCTTTAATGATAGGACTATCTTTGTAACCTGACACATTTATTTTTGACTAAAATTATAATTTATTTATTTTTATTTATGTCATAATATTAAGAAAATAAATAATAATATACCCGCGATAATATTTGTATCTTACTGTACGTCTGACGAAATGTCAGGCCAGAATTGAAGATGCCACCTGCCTTTGTAGTCGATAAGCCTGTGTCTAGATCCGTTAGACCTCTAAGTTGTGGCGATTTAAAATATAAAAACCAGTACTCACTGTTCCTGCAACACGCCGCACCATGCGTAATCGCATTCAGTGTGAACATAACCTCAAATGTGATCAAGCCCTCACACTAAGACGCTGTGTTCCAAAATTACAGAGTCACGCACTAGTGGGAGGCGGGTCAGTGGCTGGAGTGGGAGGTGTCGGTGGAGTGGGGGGAGTGGGTGGAGTGGGGTCTGTCCTGCTCAACGGGTCCGGTCTGGGAGCCCTGTCTTTGTCGCTGTCGCTGGCGCCGCCCGGGACTCCGCCCCCTTCGCCTCTCACCCAGCATACGCTCGACCACATCAAGGTAAGCCTTTAGTTGTTTTATTTTTGAAATTTTTAAATATGTTTTGTGTAATATTTAATTTCTTCAAGTGTAATTTTAGTCGTGGTAACACCACACACGTTTTTTAATTTGTTTATTCGTCGTGCGTTATCAAAATTTGTTTTGTTCTGAAATTTGAGTTGATTAGATAGTATTTCAATTAAAAAGGTGGTTAAAAATTCCGAAGATATTGGCTTTTTTTTAAGACTGAGTGTTGGAGTTGCCGGTCTACTTCTATTGAGGATAATAAGTAATGTATCGTCCGAATATTTTAGTTTTGTCCATATTTATACAGTTCCGTTAAATGTCTGTAGCCTTTGCGGTCCGGCGTTTGTATTATCAAACGCCAGGTGGTAGCACAGTATATTGACTAATATAGAGGAGTATGTTCATTTGTCCCCTGGGTTCCTGACGCTCTGTCTATGTCAACGGTATACGGTTATCTGTGGTTGTGCACAATATAAGGTCATAAGTATAAGGTCGAAATACGAAAAGTACTTTTACTCGTCCTCTGAATTCTTCTCCTCGTTGTTACAAAAGTTATTACTATCTTTCGACTCAATGGTAGGCTATACGTACTTTTTTTTGTCATAGACTATTTTACAGATTTTTCTGGTACCGGTGTACTTCCGGCAACTACATTGGAACATTTTGATTTGTTGCTCCATGAATCAAGGGGAAAAGGAATGAAATTATTTGGCTGGTTTTTTTTTTTGTAGGCCAGCCGTTTTAGAATTCTATTAAATAAATAATCTAGGGAAATATCTGGAATGTGTTTCCAATGACCTTTTTTTTTCATAAAATAATTGAGTCAAGGGAAAATATGTTTTGGCTGAAGGTTGTAGGCATGCACACAGTGCCCACAACAATGGCTCCTTTCTGACACCGCTGTACTGATGAGGAGATAATTTTTTTGAAACCCCGCTTACGAATTATGAACCCCTAATTTTTGGTCACGCTAACGTGGACTCCCGTCGAATCTCCCGTGGACCCTTCGGGCTCTGGACCTGCACCACTTTGGGGATCCGTGGTATACGGTTATTCGTATATCTATCGGTCCCCGGGGTACCCATGTCTGTATACCGGTCGTCGGGTGCGGCAGGTGGCGCTCCGCCAGGCCGGCTACTCGGAGGCCGGCATCTCGGAGATCGGCGCGGCGCTGGCGCTGCTGGTGAAGCACGGCGTGCTGGGGCTGGCGCTGCCCGCCGCGCTGCCGGCGCCGCTGTCCGCCGCCTACTTCCCGCTGCAGCAGGACTCGCCCGCCGTCTTCGGCCCGCTGGCGCAGGTGCAGCTCGGTGAGTCGCGCCCTTCTGCGCAGCCAACTCGTGTAGGACCCGACCTACCAAAAAAACCGACTTCAATTACATCGACAAGTAATACAACGTAGATCGACGAAAAAATAGTCAAGCAACTACGCGTTATCAAAGATTACTCAAAAAGTAGTTATCAGATCTCAATAAAATTTATATGTGACCACATGATAAACATCAGCTTTCGATTAAATTAAAAATTATCAAAATCGGTACACCCAGTAAAAATTTATTACGGATTTTCGAGAATTTCCCTCGATTTCTCTGGGATCCCATCATCAGATCCTGGTTTCCTTATCACGGTACCAAACTAGGGATATCCCCTTTCCAACAAAAAAAGAATAATCAAAATCGGTACATCCAGTAGAAAGTTATGCGGTATAATACAACGTAGGTCGACGAAAAAAGCGTCAAGTAAAAACGCATTATTAGATATAACTCGAAAAGTAGTTGTTAGATCTCAAATAAATTTAAATGGGACCAATTGGCACACACCACCTTTCGATTAAAACAAAATTTGTCGAAATCGGTCCACCCAGTCGAAAGTTCTGATGTAACATACATTAAAAAAAAAAAAAAAAATACAGTCGAATTGAGAACCTCCTCCTTTTTTGGAAGTCGGTTAAAAATAGTCTCCATCTTTGAAGTAATATAACAAGTCATCATCTAGATTCTAGATACCATAAAAGCACCAGTCTATCTAAAATAAACAAAACGATTATACAGCGTGTGACGTCACAGTACATGTGGCGAGCGCAAGGTCGACCTCTGAGTTATGATTTTATAATACATTACAATTGCTTCCATTGTTTCAAATGGAATGTTTACTCTTATAAATATATTCTCTATGTAATTAACTAGTGACATCTTTATATAAGACGCTTTTATATGACGTACATCGATATATTTACTACATACTTTTATACATCTTCATCAAATGTAAACTTCACCTTTAGTTAATTTAATTTTGTATATAAGTCACTGCGTCATATTTTCAATGTCTCGAGTATGTTGTTTGTCTGTCTCCTAATTTGTTGTCTCATCAAAATCGCTCACATTAAAAAAAATTGACATTTTTTGCAACTACCCACAGTGATATTAGATTTTTAGTAAATTTTTATTAAACATTTAAGTTATAGCTGTTAAGAGTATCGGTAGTTTAAAATTATCACATTTATCAGTATTTTAGAAATAAATACGTTTTTCGTATACATTATATTATTGTTATATTTAAAAGTACCGATATGTGAGATTATTCGATATTAGCGCGTAATGTAAGAACTACTGGAACCGCTACGTCGATTAGCCCCCCCACCCCTTTTTAGTTTCATAATTCAATAAGTATTTTTCAATAAATTTTCGTATCGTAATTTTTAAAAAATATATCAAATTGCATAGATTCGTCTGATATCGTTTTTGAATAAATATTATAGATTCATGATAGTCTTCCAAGTATTGCTTAGCATTTCAACATAGAGTATTTACTATTTTTATGTAATAAATTTTCAATAACAAGTAATAGATAAGATATTTGCTTACTTACAAAATTCATACCTTACGATGGGTGCTATGTAAATGAAAAAAGTCAAATTCACAAAAAAAAAAAAAAAACAAAAAAACAATACCATAAAATTGGAATACATGCGCCAAAATTGTTAAAAATTCTTTTCGTATTTTCTAGTAAAAAGTTGCAATTTAATCTTTTTTGGTGTATTGTTTGTAACTGGCTGGTTTTGATTCAGTGAAAAGGTGACTCTATATTTTTAAATTTTAAGTGCGAGACAAAAATCAAAATAAGGACTTCTTGTTCACACACTTTGGTCTTGTGGTCAGGCAATCTAAAGTTCCTTTAAGTCAAGTTCCTTCAAGGGACTCTCTCTACGTTTTTAAACTTAAATGATTGTATACGCACTGTTCGATATATTAATGTCAATTATTAAATACATATGAATACTCTCTTAATTTTAATATTCTCTCAAACGCCATCTTTTAATGTTGTGGACAGGTGTCTGTACAGCGCCCTCTGTTTTCTTATTACGACGCTACATCCTCAATTATTTTTTAAATATTTCTAGATACCATACCAAAGCATCACACTATAAAATTATTATGAAGCACAAGTTATTATGAAAATATATTGGAATTGACATGCATCACTTCTAATTATGTTTTATTCAGTATAAATTCTCAATTAATTTTGTCATTAATAGATGCTTACAATGTTAGAAGAGTTTATTAATTAATTTCTTGTAGTTTATAGTGTTTTGTAGGGTACTTATATGAAAATAAGTTTGTTTTTTTTTTGTTTTTATTTTTCGTGTTTGGTTTTGTGTTTCCTTTTACTTTTTATTTTTTTTTGTTTTCCACGTTTGTTAATTTAAATTTTAAACGGATGGATGGTCGTAATTGGCCTTTTTGAATATATTTCATTCTTGTTTGTTTTATAATTTTTTCTGTGCTGTGTACCATCCCTTATAAATAAATAAATAAATTATATACGATATACAAAAATAGTCATTTACTTATTTAGCTCATTTATATAGGACCCATCGTTTCAATTTTTTTATATATGTTTTCAAATGTGTGTTCCTCATCTAGAACTTAGTCTGGTAAACACTATGTGATATTAATATATTGTTTTCTAAATGCATGATCATAAAGGTATACTGTATTGCTGATTTTATTTTATATAACACGATTGGCTTCTATTGATTCGTTCTATTAATTTATCGAAATTTCTTAAACATCGCTTTATTCATACCATCTGTCGGCAATACATTTTTAACATAATTATGAGCAGTGGACGATTTGCAACTACCCTCCTTTTGTATTAGACTATATTTTTTTTAGGTATTTATTTTAAGTCGTTGCTCGAGGATTTAAATTTGTGTCCAAGTTTAGAACAAAATTTTGGGCCTTATTTCGACAAGAAATGTTGTCCATATTTAGAACAGAAATTTTAGCCTATCATAACTGGAATACAAAATCCTTTTAATAGCAGAAAGAGGTCGAAAAGTGTGTCTGGTTTAATCTGAAATATTTTTTAAAAAATCAACCGATATAATAAAGTTTTACTAATTGATTTATAGAATTTCAGTGTTTTCTTTTTTTGGAAATATATAATCACTAAAATCCATGGTGCCTATATCTGTTGGCAAATATTGCCATATTCGATTGCTTGATTAATAATTATATTTTTGTTTATATTTTTAAAGCCTATTTGTGACTTTTTCACAAATACAGTACAAAGTACGCTCACGTTTCCACGTTTTTTGCAAAGGATTTATATAATAGGGTTAAACCAAATCATCTGATTCATTGGGATGTTAGTTGCACAGCTTGTCCGCCGCTCAACTATGGAACGAACAACTTAGGTGTGTAATGTTTAAGCATCATGTAACATAAGCCACGTTACAAAACAACAATTAAAACAAAATTTTTCTCTCTTTTGTTTCAAAGAGTACTACTTGTGACCAACGATGCTGAATTTAAGGAAAATGACCGAATATAATCAACTTTAGTCTAGTTAGAATTAAAAAGGTATATCCACTTTATTTTTTATATATTTTTTTAAAAAAGATAAATTAAAATCTATTCAATGTATAATAATTTATTTGTAAATTCTTGCTAATAAGATTCAAGATAAATTAATCGAAGTTGTTCCTTCCATTACACTGACATGTCTCGACCGCACCACAGCGCTGCCGTTCTTTGCCTAGACTACTTGAAATTTTCCATAACTCACGAATTCGTATTGTTACTAGTCACTGGGTTATGCTGGTGGACGTTTTATTTGCGTTTTTTTCTTTTTTCGTGTCTCGTAACACCTTTGGTAATTGGCTTTAAACTGACTTTCGTATTTAGATAGAAGTTTATCTGAGTAGTAGAATATGTAATCTGTGATTAGCACTCATCTATTTTAAATAAGTAGTAATGATTTATGATCACTTTCGATATCTTAACT
Organism: Melitaea cinxia; assembly: GCF_905220565.1. Lineage (NCBI taxonomy): Eukaryota > Metazoa > Arthropoda > Insecta > Lepidoptera > Nymphalidae > Melitaea > Melitaea cinxia. The sequence continues at coordinate 827,973 of NC_059411.1, forward strand.
CTTTCATAAACTATGCTAATTCGATGATACGAAGTTATAACCGAATCCCTAATCGGATACATTTTCAAAATTCTTTTAAATTTCGAAAGCGAAACGCTCGCGTGCCCGCGTCCGATTCTCACCCAAAAATTTTACGATATCGAGTACAAACCGACTCGAATCCTATTCAAAATTAAACGAACCGAAACGGGGAAAAACCGCGAATCGCTGGACATTAGCATCACCCGAGCGCTGTGCGGCGGCCGGCGCCTAACGCACGTGTTGTCCGCAACAGCGCGAAACGTTCTAATGTAAGCTCGGCTCGGCTCGGCTCGGCTCGCTCGGCTCGGCTCGGCTCGCTCGGCTGGCTCGGCTCGCTCGGCTGGCTCGGCTCGCTCGGCTGGCTCGGCTCAGGTGACGCGTCCGCAGGCGGCGCGCGCGGCGGCTCGCTCGAGCGTTTCGCGGAGGTTGCATTCGAGGCGCTTCGCCCCCCAGCCGTGGCGCCCATCAGCCTGCCGGGCGGCGTGGGCTTCCCGTCCGCCGGCCTGCTGCCGCTCTCCAAGAGCCCCACGCCGGCGGACGCGGGCGCCAAGGACTCCAAGAACGTGGAGATCGCCGAGGTCATCGTCGGGGCCATCCTCGGTGAGTGCCTTCCGATTGTTTTAGACTACGTGCTAGAACTTGTTATTGAAAACTTTGTAAACGATTGTCTGATAAAGTCTGTTTGATATTTTCTTAGGCATTTTTTTTTTTTAATTACTGCATATTTGAATTTTTTTATTCCCCCAAAATTTTTGTTAAAGATTGCAAGAAAAATTAAGAAGATATTTATGATAAATTTATTTTGTACTCGATATGGACAAAATGTGGTCACGCTTTTTTAATAAAACTGGGTCATCTGATGATTAGCGATTACCGTAGCCATAGACCTATCCCCAATCTCACCAGGAATTTTGATCACCTTACTTACCACAGGAACACACTGCTTGAAAGCAGTATTATTTAGCTTCGATCTTAGTAATGTTAATCTCCAAGATTAGAGTAGCAAATCAGTTTTCTCGATTGCCTTAAAAATAAAATTGGAACATTGAAAGAAAACGTCGAAGCAATTTATGTTGTACACATAGACAAAATATGGTCACGCTTTAAAACCAAAATACCCGGCCAGGCCCCGGCGGCCGCAGCCTGGTGGAGATCCAGCAGATGTCGGGCGCGAACATCCAGATCTCCAAGAAGGGCACGTTCGCGCCCGGCACCCGCAACCGCATCGTCACCATCTCGGGCACGCAGACCGCCATCAGCAACGCGCAGTACCTCATCGAGCAGAAGATCCAGGAGGAGGAGCTCAAGCGCACGCGCCACAACGCCATCTCCGGCCTCATGCAGTAGCGCCGCTTCTAGTCAGGCTCAGCCTCGCCCGAGCGCAGTCAGTCGGCCGACACGTAGTCACGGATATGATTTTATTGCATGTAGTTCTAGTTTTCAAGTTTCATTCGCCGCGTCGACGCGAGTACGATTGTGATAATATCCTATCACGGAAATTCCTATTCCAGACACGTTTTTATTTTTATATACATATATATATGTATCGTTCGCCGATTACGTTTTTTTTTTTTTTTTTATTGTAATTATTATTTACGAAGTTGATTTCATTGTAAATGTTACCATTGATAAGTTATTTTAGTGTACTTGACGTGTTAGGGTAAATTTGAATTTATATTGAACGTTTCGCCGCGCAGTTATACGAGCCGCGCAGCAGGGCGGCGCCCGGAGTGCAATAGTTACAGTGTTCTGTCGCCTTGTTTACAGTCGACGGTGACTAATTGTTTTCATTCCTGTTCTCGCGTGTTTAAAGATCTTTATTTTTTATACGTTTACGATATATTTGTTTTCTTCGCGTAGGATCGTTTCGTAGTCGTTCGTTTCTTCGTCGGTCTAAATTTTTCGTCTTAATGTATAAGTACAATTTTAAAATAAACGATGCATGTCCATAATAGTAGAGGAGTTATATATTTTAAAGGTTTTAATGCAGATTTCTATATATTATTCGAGAGGACAATATTAAATATTCTTATTTACAGTTACGATCTAATTAAAAGTATAGTTTATTCCCGAGCGCCGCGGTCCCGGCCGGCGCTCCGTCTCGTAGGATAATGAACATAATAATGTAAGCTGTGATCGTTACGTTTCGACATTGTCAAGGTACTTCGTCTCGGTTACGACGTAGCGTAGTTCCGAGCTCACGGAACATCCTCCGGGTGGTAGTTTTAGTTGTTCGCTTACCTCAGAAGTGCCATCGACGTAAGTAGAGGGTAGAACCGCACCGCGGTCCCACGTTGGGCGCCAGTTTCGAACTTTATGCTAGTTGATTTTACCGCGTCGCCGGCTTCGGTTCCGATCGTGGCTGAGTCGGAAACGCTCTCGGGTGACGGCCGAGCTAATTAGATCCAGTTATAATATTAAAATGTTTCCCCGGAACCGAGCCCGGCGACGCGCCACGGCGCCGATCGCCTTTCAAAAGGATTGAAGTACAAATGATTATTAAACCATAATAAATATATACGAATCGGCTTAAAACTATCGTATAGTTCGTAAGTGAAGGAATTGAGAGATGATTCTCAGTTCGGAAGTCGCAGCGACGTCGGCGACGCCGTGACCTCGAGCGGACGTGAGTTAATATTATATTAAATAAATTTAATATTATTGTTGTAATGTTACAACTGTCCAACGACATCTGATAACAAGTTGTGGTTGTTATGATCTTATATTATACGTGTGTTATGTAGGTAACATTACATCGTAGTTTCATTGAAGTAGCTAGCGTAGTGTATATTCAATCTTTAAAAATGTATTATAGATACGCTGTTCGAACTCTCTGGTGTTTTTCGACTTTCTCATCTTACTATATATTCGGGGGTAGGTGCATATTTTGTCTCGTGTCAATTATAAGGTTCTTCGCGTTCGCGACCCCGGGCGAGTCGGTCGGAGTCGGTCGTTCGCAGTCGGGACTCCGACTGGGGTTACACGGGGGTCGCGAACGGGTGGACCGGCGGGTGAACGGCGAAAGCCACCCGACGCGTATTGCCTGTCAAGTCGATTTTACAAGCTCAATTTTATTGAAAAAAAAAAGTTCTCGATTAGCCAGTACGTGTAAGTGAATACGTCAATTATTCGAAATCGATGTGTCCGAGCGGCAATCGATCGGGTCGCCAGTAGTCGTGGCCTGAGCCGGGTCTCCGCACCTGTATCTCTTCGGGTCTCATCCTCCTTCGTCGTTTGATTTGTTCTTTACAATGTTTCCGACTAACCGAATAACATTCCATCTGTTGTCTCTCTTCTCTTCCGTAAATTAGTATAAATCTTATCGAAAGCTTTACACAGATGTTAGATTGTTGAATTATTATAGATATCTAGTCGTGTTATCGCATGCCCCGGTCCCGATCGTCGATCGCAATGTAAAGAACATCTCGAAGGTTAAGAGTTATCGATTCGATTATAGTTAGTTAAATTAATCATTATTAAAGAATTAAAAACGATACATCGGGTACGTATAGATAATTTTTAATTAAAATACTGCAAAAAAAATGTTGACGTTGTTATACTGAAGTTGTTACAATATTTGAGAGTATATTATCGTGAGTGACAGACTACTGATTCTTAGTACGGTAACATTGTCAGAAGTTAAAAAAAAATGTTTGCGTGGAGAGATAATAAATAGTAAAAGTCGTCCCGCACTCGCGCCGCGGGTGGGGGGGAGGGGGGAGATATAGCGGGTAGTCCCCGCCCGCGGCCAGGACTCGATGTCGTAGGCTAAGGTAGGTTAGTAGCGCGGTGTAGGAACTTGGCTGTGCGAGTCGAACTCAACATAGCGGCCGCCGCGCGCCTCCGCGCCTCGTAATCTGTATATAATTGCATAGCATTCGTTTCATTTACGTTTCATTTACGTTCCTCCTTGCTCATTGTCATCAATTTATTAAAGACTGAGGAATCAAATCGCGCATATTGACATCGTCACGGACGCGCCCGCGTCGGTAGGGAATATTGTAATATAGCGTCACGCGCGGCGGCCGGGCCTCATCCTTTACACATGTTGAGATTGATATGTTAAACTAATTCTATTGAATTGTACCTTGTTGCGTATTATAAGTGTGTATAGACAGCGCCGACTCGGTACGTTGTATATGATATGTTGATACATTTGTTGCTGTACAGATTCAATGATGGAATTATAATATTTTATTATTATTATTATTATTAATTATTGTTTTGTTAACTTGGTTTATCGTAAACGGGTCTGCAAATGTTATGACGAGAGATAAAATTTCATTATGTTTTTAAAATGCAATGTTTTTTATTTTATTTAAAATTCGCTATATTTTAGTCAGAGTTTAATAATTGTTTAGTTGTATTGTGGAAGTGATTTTCTAATTATTGTTATTTTGCAATATCGTAAATGATAAGAGGTCAATATGAAGGTTACAATGTCTTAGTGTTAAAAGCTCGAAAACCAATAAAAGGGTACCTTGAACATTGTCTATAACTATTATATTAACATTAAATAAATGCAAAATGATTCGTGTTTGTTTCACTTAATACCTCCCTACTGCCTTACAACAAAATGTATGCAACTGAGAGTTATAAATTGAACCATATGTACACATACCGTTTATATAAACAAAATCATCTATATAATGCGTTGGTGCAGTTTATAGTGGCCCTCATGGCCATAATGCTTACTGTTCCGCGGGTTACGGGTTCGATTCACGTCTAAGTCTGGGTGTAATATTAGTATTTATATATGTATTATTTGTATATATATTTTAAAAAAAAGTTCTCACAGTCGGATGTTACACAAGCATTAAGTTGCTTATCATAGGAACAGACGACCGTGTGTGTATGTTGTAAGATATTTATTTGTTTATCATTTATAATAAATCAAACATCAGAATATCTTGTGCCTAAACTGCCGTATTACATGATATTATAATAATTAACACTATCTAAAAATGATTTCAACCCGCATTGGAGCAGCATGGTGGCATGGGTTAAGCTCTGGTCCTTCTCCTACATGAGGAATGAGGCCTATGCCCAGCAGTTGGGTGTTACAGGGTGAAGCGTAAAAATGATGACACGAGAAGAGATAGCAAGGAACCCATCAGTGGCAGGTCAATAAAACAAATATATAATCTTCGAATATTTATTAATTCATTGTGTGTAAAAGCTAAATAAATCATAAGATGAGATTCATATAAAAATATATATGGACGGCTTTATAATATAAAGGTGTAAAAAACTACAGAAAGAAACAATAATAAATTCTTGATAACTAGGTACAAATGGAATGTTAATACATTTAGAGATTCTTAAGTCGTGACTGATATCCTTACAATAAAATTACATAAAAATGCACTGTTTGTGCGCCTCTACGTCTATGAAATAGTTGTCTTTTAAAATGTCATATGTGCAACTTAAGATTTTATGACCTAATTATTTTCCTAACAGACCAAAGTCCATTTGAACTAAATTTATACATTTTTGAATATCATATCAAAAATTGACCGCTCCAGCGGGATTCGAACCCGCGTCTCCGACTGACCGACGCGGTCAATTTTTGATATGATATTCAAAAATGTTTAGAAGTCCTAATGTGTGGGTACACAAAAATAAAATCGTACATATTAAATTTATACAGTTAAAACATTAAAATTAGACATTAGTTAAATCCTATACAACTTTAAAGCTCTACTATTGATATACTACAAATAATTGTCTAATTAAAAAAAAGTTATGCCCAGTAGGACTTGAGATGTGGTAACATGATTATTTTATTTGATTTTGTGTCCAGCTTTCGCTATTAATCTTTATTATATTACTTTAAAAGGAGAGAAAATTATTTGTCATCAAAAAGCAAAAAAGAAATGTTTGCCCGAAAATAGCTTTGAAGCCTCAACAATTGTCATAACCATTTTCAGACGAGAACTATGTTACTATAAAAAAAAAAAAAAAAAAATATAAAAATCATTAGAGTTACCACTTAAAATAAAACTACAGTCTTCATAAATTTTTGTAGCAATGAAAATAACAAATATAAAAAAAGTGTAAAGTTGCTGTCTCTAATTTTTCTTTATTAGCTGCCTTTTTATATATTTTAATTTTTTTTTCTAATAGCAAAGCTTGAGAACTAAACTACAAGCTTTAATAAAAAAATTCAAAAATATATTTTTATATCAAGTAACTTAGTTCAGATCAATAAATTCAACATTATATCTTGTAATATACTTAAATATTGCTTTAAGATTTCCCTATAATACTCTTATTAAGTACTTATAATTAAAATGGAATGTTAAAATTAAAAAAATGAATTAAAACGAAATATTACACAAGTCAAATTAACCTAATAGTACATGACAGTATTTGTATTCAAAAACGAATCTTTGGATTTAATGTTTTCACTTAACAAGAGAAACATTATTACATGTATTTAGAAGACTATACAATAGAAATGGGAATTTTGGAGGCAATTTTCAAAACTAAGCAAGTCCAGTTTTTCACAACTCAACCTAGAATGTTTGAGAGTAAACTTGTATGTTAAAGGTTATTTTTAAACTTTGGACAAACTTGAACATATTTTCTATTTAATTTGCATTATATTAGACTGTGTGCTGTTTGAAAAATATAAAGTGGTTCCAATCTTTAATAAGTTTTAGTTGACCACATTTGCAATATACCTCCTGATTACATATCAATTTGAATAAAATATTTTGTCCAACATTTCTAAAAATAATCTTTAATGGTACAGTCAGTATTAATGATAATCCTATGAAAGTATTTCAAACTGTGGCACGTGTGGTTCATAGTTATATCCATTATAATGAGTGAAACTTAGACATCTAGTGGCCGGGCCTTCCGCAAAAGGTGTCAGTTCATTCAAAAGAGATGAGAAACTAGGTCTTTCATCAGGATCAACTTGCCAGCACTGCAAACACAATTGGAACAGCTCGTCACCTACATATGACGGTTGCGAGGGTCTCATTCCCCTTAGAACTCTAGCTGCAACATCCTTGTTACCAGTGGATGCATATGGTGTAGCTCCTATTGTTAAAACTTCCCACACAAGGATGCCATATGACCAGACATCAGCTTTGAGGTTAAATCTATTCTGTCTAAGCATTTCATGTGAAGTCCATCGAGTATAGTCAGGAGTTTCATGGAGTGGTCGAATGTGAGACAGACCAAAACCAGACACTTTTGCAACACCATTATCCCCTATCACGATATTCCGACAACTCAATTTTTTATGAGCAATTTTTTTACTTTGCAAATATTCCATTCCACAGGCTACCTCCTGGCAAATTTGGAGTGCTTTCTTTTCAGAAATAAGGCAGAATTTATTATTTTGAAGATCTCTATGTCTGCTCTGTAGCAACATTTCCTTAAGAGTAATTTTAGTATCCTGTAAAACTACAAAAAGTGAAGTGCTTGTTTCACAAATACCAATTAAGGATATAATGTTGTCGTGTTCATTTGACTTAATAAGCAAATCTAGCTCTTGCAACATTAGTTTTTTGTCAGGTTTCTCTAGCTCTCTGTCTGATATCACCTGGATGAGCCCAGAAGTCTGAGCACCATGCTGCTGCACTTTACCTTTTGTGAATTTCCCATAACTTCCTAATCCTACTACACATGAGATATCTATATTAATGAGATTCCTTGGAATATTCCATAGCTTGCGTTTTAAATTACCATAATAATCTACCCTTTCATCTTCGTCTTGCAAAAACCCTGAGTTTTCAATCTCCAAGCATGGTTCACTGAGACTCAATGGCATGGCTTGTGAGCCGCGTTCTCGTCTGACCATATGGATCCTCTTGCGAAGTATTATCAGTAGTCCAATGCCAATCAATAGCAGCACAATACCTATAGCAATAGCTGCTCCTAAAGCTACAACCATGGGTGAAACTTGTTCCGGCTCATTTATGTTGAGTATTATTTTCTTAGTTGATTCAGCATATCTTATTTTTTTGACATGATTTTTCTCACTCACAATACCAAGGGAAACTTCGATATCATTTGTTAGTGGTAACGGTGCATTGTAAAACCCATTGTATGTGATCTCATCACCAATTATAAAGTTATTTTTAATGTCATCTGGGTCTAACTCTGCTGTTATATAATATGGAAGCCCTTGCTCTTTAGCATATGTATAGTTGCCTAAATTGTCTGTAATGAAACCCTGCTGATACAGCTCTATTGACACAACTACCCTATACATAGAAACGGGTCCGTTAACATTTTTTGCTGGTGGAATGTGCACCAACATCTGGTCTCCGTGTCTCTCTAACATTTCAATATCCGGAGGGCTCGGGTTTGGTGTGCCAATAATAGTTTCAGCTTTCATAGTAATATTTGCACCTAGTTCTTCATAATTTTCAGCTGCGACACTTATGCTGTATGTGGAGCCTGGCTGAAGGTTTGGTAACTCGGTTTGAAATGTTTCATTAGACACCCTCCACTCGAGAGGTATAATTACAAAATCTGCATAAGTGTGGATTATAGTTGCAGTAATAATGTACCCAGTGACACGTGTGAATGCTTGTGGAGCCGTCCAGAGCACTCGCAAGGTTGTTTCGGTTATATTAACTATGTCTATCGACATGGGTGGACCAGGCGCGGTGACTTCAGTATCATAAACGCTGGCTGCGTTATCACCGCCACATTTTTGAGTCTCATTTTTTGGACAGGGAGTATCACACGAGTCTTCTCCTAGCTTAAAATGACCGGGATCGTTAGCACAAAAGCATGTAGACTCGTTTCCAATTAGAGCGTATTTATAATACACTTGTTCGCAACCAGATAAACATACGTCAACAGACTGACCTGTGTGAGTGTTAAGCACGTCGTCTTTGAGCTTGTAGCAACCGATGTAGTCGCCACGATCACTAGATATGTATTTAGCATACAATAATATTACCGCTGCAAAGATTACACACGGGCGTTCCATTGTTGATGACTTCACCTATACATTGTGTTTCAAAAACTCCTTCCTTGTTATAAGTATATAAAAATTAATTATTGCATGTAAAGGTTCACAATTTTACAATTTGTATTTGAAAAAAACCGTTTAATCAATAAATCAGGACGCGGAACTGGACCGCATTTCGGTTATTTATTTTGACATTTTCCTTTAATTTGTCACTTATGACATCAGACTAGGGATGCACGGACTCCAATTATAATACAACACAACGGTACATTACATTGTACATTCGTACATTGCTTCCGCTTTCAACTACAGTTTTAAGAACAGTAATATTGTTATTTATTAAATAATCATTAAAAGATAACTATTAGAATTAAATATTTTAGTATTTGTAAGTAGTCTGCCCGCCATTAAAAATTTAAAATGAATACCATCTTATCTTATGTATTAAAGAATGGCAACTAATTTCTTGGCATCAAACTTTGACAGTAATTTTGAAATACAAAAACGTTAATAAACGAACTAAAAGTAATAAGTAAACAAATTTAGTTTATTTGCAATTAGATGGAAAGTTCGTGACTTTTTAACAAATAAAGTTTAATAAAATGTCTACGAGATCTGGAAAAAGTAAGTACAGTTCGATCTTTGATAACATTGTCAATTAAATAATAATGAGAAGTTACATGTATTGTATGGGAATTGTTTATGTTTGAAAATATAAGTTAAACCAGTGATATGCATTTTATTTTTAATTACAGGAATTCATAGCATAGCTAATGAGAATGTAGAAAATATCTTTGAGTCTAAAAGTGATAGGAACACTCGTAGCAAGCGGCAGAAGATCGAAAATGATTTGCCATTCACGGAAAAGAAACGAAAGAATTACGTGAGATATCCTTCGGAAGAAAATGTAGCTAACATTGAAAAAATAGCACCGAGCGTACCTAAATTGAGGAGACATACGCTAAAAGAACAGAATATTCTCGCAACTGATTCCGAAACTTCTAACGACGAAAGGAAAACTGTGCGTTCAACCCGTCGTACTAAAATAAATGAAGAGGAATTAGAAAACACTGAAACAAAAGTAGAAAAAGTAGCCACAGAGAAAAAGCAAAAGGGTAAAAAGAAGAGTGTAAAACCAATAGTCACAGAAGAAAATAATGAAAATATTCCCCAAATAAAAATTTCCAAAAAAAAATCCAACAAAAAGAAGAGTAAAAAAAAGTCAAACTCTATAGTAGTCGAAGAAATTCATGACAATGTAGATAATAAGAATTTAAATAATAGTAAAGCTTCTAATGATTCATTTCACAGTGCTCCTGGTAGCCCGACTTCTATTCCTTCTGCGGAAGAGCCCAGTAGTGGTATATCAGATAATAAGTTGAGAAAGAATAAAAAACATGATATCGTGGAGTCTAACATTTTAGCTGAGAAAACTAATAGAAAAAGGAAAATAACCATAGAAATGGAATGTGATGCTAATAATGATGACATTAAAGATGATTCAAACCAAAAGTTGTTAAGTAATCCTGATCATAAATCCATCACAAATCAAGCTAATGTTAGTAATGAAAAAGCACAAGAAAAGGATGAATTCAACGAAAGTATTGAAATAAGTTTTAAAAACAAAAAACGTGCAAACAAAAAATCAAAGAGAGATAAAACTGACGCATCATTTGAGATCGACAACGCTAATGAAGAACTGATCACTTCGAAACTTAACAATACTGACACTAAACATTCAAGTCCTAGAATTGCAACAAATTTCAACACCACTTTTGATAAAGAAAGTTGTCAATCAGATATAGACGTAATTAAAATCACATCAAGTGCTTCTAAAAATAAAAGAAAATCTAGTATTAAGAATTCAACATACGATAAAATTGATAATCAATCGATTATGAACTTAGATGTCACCTTTGAGAAAGAATCTCAATCAAAGGCGGAAAATTTTCTTGCAAGCAATACAACAGCTGAGCTTAAAGATTCAAGCAATTCAAAAGATTCTTTTATACAAAATAATACAATAACACTGAACAACACATATGATAAAAACTCTAAAACAGAAATAATTGCTAACTCTCTTAACACTACTTTTGACAAACCAACTAAACTAGACACAACTTTTGACAAAAATCTCAAGAAAGATTCCATTGACCAATCTCAAATGAATCCGCAAGCAAAATCATCCCTAATTAGCTCGGACACGACGGAAAGTTCAACAATAAATATAACAGACGACAATTCACATGTTAGCTTAACAAGCGACGAGTCCAAAACAGAAAACATTTTAAATACAACACCGGTATTGATAGAAAGTAGTATGGATGACTCGAGTGTAGTTAACAATGAACTTACAACAGAAACTAAGAAAACGCCACTGAAAAGACAGGGAACATTCACAGAAATTACTAAAGATTCTCCTTTGAACCGCGGTAAGGAAACCAAACCGATTACTCCGTTAAAGAGAGACATAACATTTACAGAAAGCGACATCACTCCTAAGAAGAATACACCTGACTCTAAACATAATCCAAGAAGATCATCTATAAATACACCTCAATCTACAAAGAAAATATCCACGACTAAACCAGAAACACCTCTTAAACGTGAAGGGACATTTACAAAAGATAGTCCAGACGTCACAATGTCTCCGAAACTTAAAAACCAGTTGACACCAAGACGCAAGTCATTACCGTCTCCGGGCTGCACTCCGTTCCCTCACTCTAAAAGCTCTAGCAAAGAAAAGAGCGTTTTAAACTTAACCCGGTCGATAGAAAAGTCTAGAAGGTCGTCGGTAGCAGATGTACCGCCGAGAATGACGAAAGTAATGTTCTGCAGTCCTGTCAATAATCCAGTCGTTGTGTCTCAAATGAAGGGAAAAGTTATCAAGTCAAATTTAAAAGGATCAAACAAGAGTTTTATATTTGATGATAGCGGTAAGTTCATTTTATTATATTGTTTAAGATATAAAATTTGTATTTTTCTTTGCAATTAATTTGTACTTTTTTGACCGTTTACATGGTTGAATAATTATTTGATATTTTTGTGTTGAATATACTTGATGAAAAATCTCTACTAATATTATAAATGTGAATGTAAGTTTGTTTGTTACGCTTTCACGCGAAAACTACTTAACCGATCATTGTGAAAGTTTGTACACATATTCTTGGAGGTATTAGAAGTAACATAGGATACTTTTTATAATTATTCGATGCTTTTTAATATAAATTCAATGCTAGCGAAGCCGCGGCTCAAAGCTAGTATTGATATATTTAACAATTTAATATTAAAATTCATAAAAAATCGTTTAATTAATCAACTTGTTGTTTTTTAAAAGGTAACAGAAACTGGTTTCAAATAATTTAGATAAGAATACAAATATGGAAATATTAATTTGACGACGTGTTAGCGCAGCGGTCACAGCACTGACTGTTGCGTTGGCGGTCGCGGGTTCGATCCCCGCACATGACAAATATTTGTATTGGCCATACATGTTTGTCGTGGTCTGATCGTTTGTGCTTGTGTATTGTGTTTCCGGACCCCCAACACAGGAGATAATCCTACTAGGGGCCGTTAATTGTGAAGTGTTTATTATTTATTTATGGGTAGTAATAACTCGTCAGACTGCCGGCCGGCCCGCAAGCGTTCGCACACGCACAGCGAGGCGGACGGCGAGCGTACCGCACAGCTGCGCTCCGCTCAGCGCTTGTCGCGCTCGCGCACCGCCAGTGCTACAGGTCACTTGTATTTATTAACCGATTTCCAAAAAGGAGGTTTTCAATAGGGGATCGGACAGTAATTCGATTAAAATCTATAATGTACTTAGATAAAATAAATATACTGTTTTACGATTATTATTTATCGAATAATAATTAAATATAATTTGTTAAAATATATGAAAATGAAGAAGTGAAATGTTGTCATTAACAATATTTTTAATCTGTACTGAAACACCGACTACAGTACGTGACGTCATTTGTAGGATCAAGCATTGGCCGCGTTCCACTAAGCGTCCGCAACGCTCGCATCATGTTTTCACCATGCCGCCATATTGCGAGCACACAGCTGACGCCTGACACTTAACAACGCCCAAATATACGTTCCGTTTATAAAATTCGCCCACAACGCCCGCGGCATTTTTTACTTTAGTGGAACGCCAATTTTAGCGGTCGTGATCGATGGCGTTGTGGGCCTTTGGTGGAATGCGCCCATTGTTTTGGGGTACAAATGACGTCACGTGCTATCAGTAAACGTGGCCTTTTGGCGGGATTTTTAAACAAACAATATTAAAACATGATTTTGAGTACCTAAAAGGCTATAAGTAAATAAAATTTTATTTTTTATGGAAATAAGTATCCATAAAGATTAATTTAAAACGCTTTCTGAAAATTAGTCTGATCCCCTATTCGATTGTATTTTTTTAACTTATTTTATCTAAGAACTTTTAACTGGGCGGGACCGATTTTGACTCCTAACGGCGTTCTTTCAAATGGCCGGCTTTGAAGATCTAACAGATCACTTTCGGAGTGAAAAAAAATTAGCCTATTTTTAAATTTCTACAAAATCTCCCATTTGAAGGAACGTGATTAGGACACTGTATATGTATTTTCATTGAATGTCACTATTTAGTTAATTTAAAAAAAAAACAATAATATCCTAACGCCATCTTTGGGGCCTGTGGATAAGCGTGTAGTTGCTAGCACAGCGCCCTCTATTTTCCTTTCGACCCCAGTTATAAGAGCCTCGTCGATATACAGATTGTATCTCCGATAAATCTACGTTAAAATATCTACATACAGTACATTTATAATTATAACATAAATAATATTGCGCATATCCAGCTCGTCTCCAAGACACCTCACCGGCTAAAAAGCCCACTAAGGAAGCTCGTCGAACCAAGTTACCCAACTTCGCCGCTCTGCATAAGAAGCAGTTTGCTCGCATGGAGTCGCTGGACGAGTGTGTGATGAGGAAGGCCAAGCGGGCGAAACTGCTTCTCACGCCCAACACCGCCTCCAAAACACTCCGGACCAGCCCTAAAGGTACATTACCTACTAATTGTATGTCGACGACCGCTCTGTTGTAATGGTGCGTGTGCCGTGTCGGCGGTACCTAAATACCAACGGTCGCGGGTTCGATTCCCGCTCCCAGTGGATATTTGTGATACAAATATTTATATCTGGTCTGGTTATTAGTCCTTGTGGGTCTCCCCATCGTGCCTCGGAGAGCACGTTACGCCGTCGGTCCCGGTTGTTATCATGTACGTTACTCGTAGTAGGGAATATATCTGTCAACTCGCATTGGAGCAGCGTGGTGGATTAAGCTCTGATCCTTTTCCTACATGGGGAAAGAGGCTTATGCCCAGCAGTGGAATATTACAGGCTGTAGCGTATAAGCAAATGGATAAAAACCATGTCTAGTTCGGATCTTAGACTATAACATATAATTCGAAATGGACGTGTTATTGTGATCACACAGCGCCATCTCTTGGAGCATCTATTGATTCGTATAAGTTAATATTAATTTTGTATGGAATTAGAATTTTATTTTTATTATGCTTTATATTCTATATCTGCAGTAAAAAAAATATATTGTTAAATATAGCAGCAAATACGCGATTCTTTTAGCTTGCTCATAGAATCTAGGTTCTCGTTAGGCTACAAAATGTCATTCTATGACACGTGAAAACAATGGTTATCAAAACTCTGCACCTGTAAAACTATAATTGATGGTTTAGTCATAGATAAAAAGTAGTGAATGAGTGTGTTAACCTACTCATAATTTTATCTATGAGTCATTATATTATACATACATATTTCGCTATTTGGCGTGGCGATTGATAAGGAAAAATATTTCATTAATTTCCAGTCCAAAATTCCATTTTGATCTTGCTTACTGGATAGAATTTTGATTTAAACATTACCTAAATGTGACACAGTAGGTGAGGTTAGAGATAAACCAACCTTTTTTATATGTATATATATGGTATGGTATGTATAGGTCGGTAAACAAGCGTATGGCTCACCCGATGGTAAGCGATTACCGTAGCTTATAGACGCCAGCAAAACTGGAAACATCGCAAGCGCGTTGCCGACCCAATCCCCTGTTCCTCCCAGGACCTCTGGTCACCTTACTCACTTACAGGAGCACAACACTGCTTAAAAACAATATTATTTGTTAGACTAATAAAAACTATTTATACTAATATTATAAAGCTAAAGAGTGAACGCGCTAAGCTCAAGAGCTGAAAATTGAAAAAAAAATCTTTATGTGTAGGATAGTCCATTTACCGAGATCAGGTATATAATATACGTTATATATGTACGTTTTTCTTATCTTAAGTTGACGCGAGACAAACCGTGGGGCTCAGCTAGTTTCTTTTATATCAATATTACGGTACATATATAATTGTATATTTTATATCATTATATATCACCGTTATTTGGCTTCAAGAGCAATTTTGATTATCAATGTTTTATCAGTCAATTATTTAGCTTCCGATAACATTTTGTGTACACCAGCTACCAACTGTGCAAAATTATCGCATTTTTTTTTGCGGAAATGAACGACAATTATTTTGCTTGATTTTGGTTGTCAGCGCATTTAAACTTTTCCCAAAAGTAACCAGATGAGCAATACCGGATTTAAAAACAACCGCTCTGGTGTAGTGGTGCATGAAGTCGCCTAAAACATCTACGGTATGCGGATCCGATAACAACCGCTGTAGGTGGTAACAACTGGTGTAGTGGTGCATGAAGTCGCCTAAAACATCTACGTCTACGGGTTCGATTCTCGCTCGAGATGGATATTTGTGTTTGAACAAATAATCCTTTCTTTGGATGTCTGACCTTGTGGGTCTCCCCACCGTGTCTCGTAGAGCAAGCTAAAGTATTGGTCCCTGTAGTTATCATGTACACCTGATAACGATCGTTACTCATAGTAGGGACTATATCCACCAACCTGCCAGCCCAGCGTTTTTTGGCGTGAACTTGTAGAGGTCTATGTCCAGCAGTGGACTGCGATAGGCTGAAGTGATAAAGTGATGAACGCCGCATTGGAGCAGCGTGGTGGCTTAATCTCTGATCCTTCTCCTACATGGAGAAAGAGGCCTATTCTCAGCAGTTAGCAGCAGCATGTTACAAAAATGCATGCAATACCGGATAATATATAACCATATATAAATAACCTCTCAAATAAATATAAAATTGTTATACATCTATAAAACCAAATTCAGAAGTTATTCAATTTTTCAATGTGTTTGCTATCATGTCGGCGTAGTAGTAGACCCTATCCCTAATCTTCCAAGGAGCTCTGGTCACCTTACTACATGAAAATAACACTGCTTAAAAGCAGTATTACTTAGCTGTGATCTTCTGTGAGGTCGAGCTACTGCCTCAATAGGGCTGCTCCATATTTTGAGCAAGAAATTTCCTGCCGTGCCCTACCTCAGTTACCTCAATCTTTACCCAAAATTATTTTTACGTTCTTAATAAAAGGTTATTAAAGTTGTTTGTTCGCTTATCTCTAAGCACACGTGTGAACTAATTATCTTATCTTGAAACAAATAATGCCAGACGCTTCCCCGTTCAAACTTTAATTACAAATAATGTAATGTTATAAAAATTCACGTTTTCTTTTATCTTTTATCTAGGTGACGCTTACCTGTTGCCGTTGTTTTGTAAATAACTAGACGTCTTATTTGGTTTTACTTGTGTTTTTATATTGCAACTGCTGCGTTGGAAGGTGTTTATAACATTTTTTTAGACGACTCTGTCGGAAAACGAGCGTAAGTTGCAGCTGATGGCAAGCGATTAGTGTAACTTACTGACGCCTGCAACACCAGAAGTATCGCAAGCGCGTTGCCGACCCTACCCCCAATTCCCCCCAGGAGCATTGGTCATCTTACTCACCACAGGAACACACCACTGCTTGAGATCAGTATTATTTAGCTGTGATCTTCTGTAAGGATGAGATACTTCCCCAGACGGGGTGTTCCATATTTTAGGCAGTACATATCCTGCTGTCCCCTGCATCAATGAATTACTTGTTTGTATGGTATTTTTTTCATTGCGTCTATATAATGATGAAATATTTATCAAAATCTGTTTGGTAGTTTCAGATGACATCTTAACTATTATATACATATAGACAAGATTATATGTCTATATATTACTTTTATATAAGTAGATTTAGATAAATATAAAAAAGTGTATTTTTTTTTCAGTTATATTCCATACGCTATCAATTTTACTGTATTTGTCACATGATATGACTTTATATAATTTATGTAGTTTGTAATCTTGACATTTTTATGTAACTAACAATATACTTTCAGATATTCATCCTCAAAATTCAAAGGAAGTTCCAGCTGATCCACAAAAGAAAGAAACACCGAAATCAAAACAGCCAGAACCAAATCCAGGGTTCACGAGATTTGGTTTCAAGCTGAACCTCGATGTAAACCCCTTCAGCATCCCTCCGAAGAATGAAGTGAAAGAAAAACAAGCTGTATTAAAAAGACAAGTAACTCTGCCGTCTCTAGCGGGAGCGACAAATCTTCGGCGGGAAATCGCAAAGCAAGCTGTTATGAGGGAAAAATCATTTACAGAAAAGCGTTATACGAACAGAGATGAGAATAGGACTGTAATTAAAGGTGTACGGACAAACAGACGGTTCGAACTTCAAATGAAAATGAGAAATATTAATAATCAATAAGTTTGTCTATTATTTTTTTGTTTTAATTGATTAAATTATGTTTACTAACACATCGTCTTTATTATATAAACAAATTTTAAGTATCGGATAAAGTATATTCGTTACTGTGCTGGATAAACTTTGGCCACAACAGTGAAACATACGCTGAAATTAAAAGTAAAATCTATTACAATTTTGACATTATATAACTCCAAATATAAATATATATACAAGGATTATAATGCAACTAATCAATACTGTAATTGAGTGTACGCGTAAGTGTAGAACTTAAAGTTTAAATAAAATATAAAAATTAACAGAATAAAATTAATATTTTTTCTAATTTTAAGGAGACTTTTTATTATTCTTTAATATTTTTCATGGTTAAGCTATTAATTAACATTTAACACACAAATAATTGTTTAAAATTAATACAAGTACTAACTTTAGTCATTAATTTTTCTATGAAACAAAATATAAAGCAATTTTTTACATAATTGCGTTCATTGTGAAGATAAAATGGGAATGGATATATGAAAACGGAAATTATTAACTTAATATTCGACTATACAAAAGAGTGATTCAATTTAAATTTGTGTCATAAATGTAAAACATTATAATGTAAAAACAGATTTCAACATTTTGAAAGTTTAAATTACAGGTTCCCAAAGAGTCGTTGTTTCCCCAGTTGATTCTATTACCTTTAAGAAGGTTCTATAGTAAGCAGACTTGGCGACAAATATTATGCAATATATGTATAGAAAATAATTTCTTTTTCATTTTGAAGTTAATTTAAGCGGGACAAATGTTTTGGTACAAATATTATTAAGCTAAAGAATTAATTTGTTAGTTTAAACGCGCTAGTCTCAGGCACTACTGTTTTGTATTAAAAAAATAATTTTGTGTTTGATAGTGCATTTACCGGGAAAGACTAAAGTTATCAAATATTTTAACGGTTTTTTTTTTCTAAAATTAACGCGGAAGAAACCTCGAAGCACAGATTCAATATAATTAATTAGTTTTAAAAACGTTAACTAGAGCTAAAAAAATAGTTGATTAATCGAATTGAAAAACTTTGAAAAGCTATGACTGCGATTCAAATTACTTTATTTTTTATCTAATTATACTTCCGTTATTACACAGTAATAGATACATAGTTACACAGATAATATCTTTAATACAATAATACAATAAATAACATAAAACACTAATTTAGGCGAAATAGTTTGTAAATAATCTGTTTTATCACTATCTGTACGGTAAACATGGAACTTTATTCTTTTAAACAGTAGACTAATAAATAATTATTTAATTTCATAAATAAACTTTATGTATATATACTTATTTCAGACTAGCCTGTTGGCGCAGTTTGTAAAGACCCTACTTTCTGCTCTGAGGGTTGTGGGTTCGAATCCCCCGCCAGTCTGGGTGTAATATATATATATTTATATACGTATTATTTGTATGTATGTTCATCGAAAAAAAAATGTAGCTATACCACTCGGCTGTTACCTACAATACAAGCATTAAGTTGCTTACCGTAGGAACAGACAACCGTGTGTGTATGTTGTAGATATTTATTTGTTTATATGTAATTATTTATTTCGTGTGTGTATTTTAGTGTTGCACAAAGAAATACATATGTATGATGGAAATTATGTATACCTATGTATTAAACAATTGCTATGTATTACATAACATTTAAAAAAATTTGGTTACTTTGTAGTATTATTATTATTTTAATAAACAATTGCTATGTATTATATAACATTTACAAAAATATGGTTACTTTGTTGTATTATTATTATTATTATTATTATTATTTTAATTAATCATGAATACTATTTTGGCGTGACATTAATGTTTAGTTTTCATTTTTCATTTTGGCAACTACTAAAGACTTGAATCATGAAAATAGATTTCTTTCCAAGTTTTGTTAGTTTCGTTGACCTCTGTTATAAATTACATACACGAATGCTCTGTATATTTTACAAGACCTTGTGTTTCAATATTTCACGCTTGTTTAGATTCAACCAGGAACACGTAGCGGTAAGCAGGCACGTGTTAGTTGTCATGTATTAAATTATTAAGAATTAATTATTTATTTATTAAAGCCCGGTTCCTATGTTTAACCATTAGTTTTTTCATCGTCATTCATCATCATCGAACCATTCAATTTTTCGAACATAATTGTCATGATTGACGTGTTTTTAAAACGTCACGTAAAATATTTGTTTTATAAATATAGAAAATGGGTTAGGTTAATAAAAAACAAGAAGAATACCATTCGTAATGCATGAAACGGTTTTATAAGCGTCAAATAAAATAAAAAAAGTTTTAATTATAATAAATCAGCTTTTACCCGCGGCTTCGATCGCATTGATTTTTTTTAAATAAAAAAGTATCCTATCGTACTTCTAATATCTCCAAGAATACCTATGTGTACAAAGTTTCACAATGTCGGTTAAGTAGTTTTCGCGTGAAAGCGTAACAAACAAACTTACATTCACATTTATAATATTAGTAGGGATTACGAGATTCAATATCCATTATCATTTCTTTTGACAGTTTAAATTTTTACTTCAACTCTATAACTTTATAAAGTACTCAATTAAACCTTGTTTGATCTTTGTTATATGAAAAGTTTATTAATTCGAAACTTTTTTAATATTCTCTCTTGTTCTGACTTGCTCACACTAATGTTTTGTCATAAGTATTTAGTTATGTTACAAGGTAAAATAATTTTTCTTTTTTTTTTCTTTTATAACAATAGATATTATATACATAAAACTATTTCGCCTTTAATTTAATTTTTTTTTAATATATTGTTTAAAAAAATTACATTTCTAGAAATCGTGAATAATATAGAGTAATTAGGGGTAACCGTGCGCAGTGGGTAAGTGAGCGCACCGTGTATATCTCCGGAATGAGGTGCGCGGGAGGGGTGGTTTGTTTGAGTGAAAGAAAGACACCGTAGCGGCCAACTAATTGTGACATGACATTGCACCGCATGGTGTTTTATTCACTTCTGATGCGTTTTGAACTAAATTTATTAGTTTCATTGGTAATTTTTGGCATTTTGGAAACTCGTGTTGCATCTATGTTTTGAATCCAGTAAAGGTAAGTCATATTTTGCTTGATAATAAGCATATTGTAGTAGATTTGTGAAAAATAATATTCAGGTTATGTTCGCTGCCTAAACCTGTATCAACATTTATTTGTATTTTGACTTCCTGGGGAAAGTGTGCGCGGGTAAGTGTGCGCACGCGTACAGTTACCCGTGCCTTCATAAATTTTTAGATGGCATTATTCCTTATATGATTTACAAATAAAATTCTAATTACACCTCTTGAAGGTGCTTATGTATTTTGATTTCTTTATTTTACAGTGTTGATCATCATGCCGCGAACATATATAAGGAAAAAACCTGAACTAGCACTAGTGACAGAACGACAACTTGCTAGGGCTAAACAACTTATCCGAAATGGAAAAAGTAAACGAGCTGCTACTACCGCCATAGGCATAAGTAAATCCTGCACAAGAGGCTTAAACTGAATGAACTCGCAAATTCAATGGATCATTTTATGCCAACATTCGATAATGAATAAGAGCTTCTTCTTGTCGTTCATTGTAAGAAAATGGATGAAATATTTTTTGGACTCACCATAATTGATTAATGGAGATTGGCATATGATTATGCATCTGTGAATAATATCAATAACATATTTGATCATTCTTCAAAAATAGTAGGGCGTTTCTGGGTTGCATGTTTTTTAAAACGTCACGCTGAACTAGTCATCCGACAATCTGCAGTAACCAGTCTGTCTCGAGCTATGGGGCTTAATAAAGTTCAAGTTGACCGATTCTACAAAAACTTAGAAGAATTGTATGAGAAATACAAATTTCAGCCATCGCATATTCAATGTAGATTAGACTGATATGAGGACAGTGCCAAAGAAAACTCCAAAGGTGGTTACTAAAAAAGGAAAGAAGATAGTGGCTAAAGTTGTATCCGCAAAGAGAGGTGTCACCGTGACAGCAGTCTGATGTATGAGAATTAATGGCCAATATATCCCACCAGCGTTTACTTACCCTCAGAAAAGACCCCGTGATAATTTAGCGGACGGAGGCTCATCACAAAGTATTTGCATGGTGTCTGACAGTTAACTTTGTGATTGAGATAAATATGATTGAGCTCGAAAAAATATACTAAGTTAAATTACCTTTGTGACTAAAAATGAAGACTGAATTAGTAATAGGATCTTCCAGACAGTATTGTCCCCAAAATAATATTTTTGTAATTGTTTGTCTTTTTACTGAAGAATGCGTTTACTTACCCCATACGCGTTCACTTACCCCATAGTGATGCGCACAGTTACCCGCAATATGGGTCAAGTGAACGCATTCCGATTTTTTCTCTTTAATTGTTTGTTGCATAAAGATTTACTTTAAATTTGTTTAATTTTTAATTTCCATTTATAGGCTAATAAATGCTCTTTTCAAGGACAAACTTTGTATTTCTTTAGCTTTACTAGTTAAGACACAGTATCGTATGAAAGGCAAAAGTGCGCACAGTTGCCCCGAATGACTCTAACGCTCATCATTCTTATACGTTGTAAACTTCACGACGATTTAAATAAAAATAAATTAAAAGTTGACTGTTTTTAAAAAAGCTTACAATATGTCATTAAAAAAGCTATCAGTATAAATTTAAAATGGCGTGTGACCTTGAACATAATGGCGCACCACAGCGTAGACAATAATGTATTAATATAACTAACTTTATACATAAATAATATTTTTAAACTATAGGTATTTGTTTTATTTCCGTCATTTTCCCGACTCCCACGAGGGCAATGATTCAAGAACAGTCGTTTACGTGTTCGAGTCTTATCAGCTACGATTACTCAGAGCATAGCACTTGGCGTTCGAAACTGTCTCGAGTTTCACGAATCTCTTAAACAAGGCATCCATCTAGAATTCTATATAAACTAGGATATAATATATCTAGGAATAATGTTCTTTCTCTTTATATTCAAATGATGCTTTATGTAAATAGTGTTTACAACAAGATCAAAATTTAGAAAAGATAGGAAAAGCTATCTTTGAATTTAGTATGTTTTTGTTAAATATTAGAATAGTATTGGTTTGTATTCATAATTTTTGCCATGACTATTCAAGTATAATCAAATAAATACTAAAGCATTGTCTAATCACTCGGCAATTTCAAAACATTCTTAGAAATAAATAAAAAAGATTAACTTACTACCTGATTTATCGTTTCACTGGAGCTGGTGACGCACGATTTTCTTTTTAATACTGCTTACCTTAAATAAAAAAAATTACTGTATTATTTGTTAATAACGATTCGATTCCCGCTGTAGGCAGGTATATCTATTTGTAGAAATATTTGTTGCTGGTCTGCGCGTTCTGGTCGATCTCACAGCTGTTATCGTCGATACCTGATAGCGATCGTTACTGATTGTAAAAAAATTATCCGCCAAACTGCAGTGAAGTAGCGTAGTGAATTAAGCCCTTTTTCTCTATAGAGAAAACTCGTCCCATTTAGGTAAATTGCAAAGTTACAAACCCTACGCGTTCTTTTCTTAGTATCTTACAAATGGAAAGTCACCAAAATAAATAGATATATTTTACGAATAATTTCCAAGTATTTAACTTAACTACGTGATATATAGTGGTGCTAAAATGACGGTGAGAAAACATTTAGCAATGTATGTGAACAAGCAACGTGTGTAGTGAACTCTCGTCAACCGTCGAACTCAGTATGAAGATAACATCGTGAGAAAACTTTCAAATTTTAAAATTTTGCGAATTATCAAGTTTATTGCTATGAATTCGAGAGAAAAATGACACATTTTCGTTCGTCATTTTAGACATAAATTATGGTTCATCCTAGCATTATGGCTGGGCTTAGTCGAAAGTCGACGTGTTAAGCCCTGTCTTTCCAAAGAGACGTAGGTATAGTAATAGTAGCAGCAGACGTAGGTACAGCAAGGGTTAAAGTTGTCATTGATTTCTAGAAATTTTATCGCTAACCTAGTCAAATAACGACATTTTAAAAACTAAAAATGAATACTATTGAACTTTCAACTTTAAAAACGATTTAGAACAGGCGCCAATTGACAATGCTACCGTGCTAGCTGCTGCTTAGCTAAGGCAGTAATCTTTATTTTTAAGTTATGTTAGACGAATGTTAATGTAACATTAACCATATTTTATTAAACTAATATAAACTAAAAATATTACTAATATGGTACCTATATATTATATTTAAATCAAACAAAACAAAAACCTTAAACTAAATTTTATTAGATATCGATTTTTATATTTTACTGTCTTTAACCTAAGCACGGCAGAATGATTGTAGGTACAAGATTTGCATTCATATTATTATTTTTTATAAACTAGGTCGGCAAACAAGCGTACGGCTCACCTGATGGTAAGCGATTACTGTAGCTTATAGACGTCTGCAACACCAGAAGCATCGCAAGTGCGTTACTGACCCCATTCCCAATACCCCCCAGGAGCTCTGGTCACCTTACTCACCAACAAGAACACAATACTGTTCAAAAACAATATTATTTAGCTGTGATCTTCTGTACGGTCGAGGTACTAACCATGTTGGGCTGCACCATATTTTGAGCACCAAATTTCCTACTGTACCCTGTCTTTTTCTTTCATTAAATGCTGTAAGACATGAATAGCTATTATTGTTATATATTTGTTTTATTTTTGTAATGCCTAAAGTCAAGAGCTACTGAATCGATTTTAAAAATACTTTTACCAATATTGTATGACTCATGGATTTAGCCAGTAACAGTAGTGAGTACATATGGACCTATGCCTCTTTCTCTATAGATGAGAATCTCTGACAATTTGACTAGGCCATTGGCGCAGTTTGTATTTTTATTTGTATACTAGCTTCTGCGCGCGACTTCGTCCGCGTGGAACAGAGGCGCGCGCAATACTTGATCATTATTATGCTGCGATGTTATTTTAAAACTGCGATATCTATAAGATACTCATTGAAATTGAATTATGTAAAAGGCTATTATATTTTAAATTAAATACTTATGATGAATAATGTATTTATTTAGATAAGAATTAATATCATGTTTATAAAAACATCTTCACAAATAGTACATTATTTTAGAACAAACTTGGTTAGCATAAAAAGGTTATAGTGAGCCAACCTTAAAAGTTGGGTATATGCTGTCGCGGACTTTTTTTTTAGAACTTTTAAAGAGGATCAATTCTGTCATACATGATTTTTGCGAAACTTGAACTGTTTTCACAGCGCACGCAGCGGAAGCTCTCAAAAGTAAAAAAGAACCCCCGATTTTGAAACATTCTTCATTGGTGCTCCGCTCCTTTTGGTCTTAGCGTGGTGATATATAGCCTATAACCTTCCTCGATAAATGGGCTATCTAACACATAAAGAATATTTGAAATCGGACCAGTAGTTTCTGAGATTAGCGCGATCAAACAAACAAACAAACAAACTCTTCAGCTTCATAATATTAGTATAGATAAGTATATAACCTAAAAATATATGTAGCTTTTTCAGCCGATTATTACCTATAACACAAGCATTAAGTTGCTTACTTTAGGAACAGACGACCGTGTGTGTGTTGTAAAAAAAAAGCAATTTATATTGATAAAGCTGCTTTATCACTGAATGACATGGACTTTATTTTAACGGAAGATAACGAAACAGCCACAATCGCGTAGGTAGGTACACGTGGCGGGCGGAAAGCCAGTAGCTAAAACATGATTGTAAGAAGTAAGAAAAATCAACTTTTACAAAATACTAGATTAATTTTTACCATTTAATCCAACTAAAAAGAATAAAATAAACATAAGCCATAGTAAGATAAATTAGGCGTTACTCATTCTATCTACGTACTTTTTAATTGTGTAACCTATTTCTGGATCTTCTGTTCATTTTACTTGCAAATGAATACCGCCTACTTCTAACGTTCTAAGTTCTTATCTTACTTGTCTAATGAAAATATTTGAATAAGAGTTATTGTACCACAGTAAGCCTTTTTAATATTAAAATTATGTAAATTCCTTTAATTATTATTTCCAAATTGTCTCCTTCATCGCGATCACAGCTAAATAACACTGCTTTCGAATAGTGTAGTGTTCCTGTGGTGAATAAGATGGCCAGAGTGAGCCTCAGGCGTGAGGAGGGTCGGCAACTCGCTTGCGATGCTTCTAGTGTTGCAGGCGTCTATAGGCTACGGTAATCGCTTACCATTAGATTGGTCGTACGTTTGTTTGCCGCCTTGTCCTATTAAAAAAAATTGACATACCAATAAACATACATAGATACGAATAAACAACTATATGCATAATTCCATACTTTCAGTCGGGTAAACATTAATGAAACAAACAAATTGACTACAATCAGATTTATTAATGTATCAACATAGAAGCACACGATCTTTATTACAAATCGAAGATTTAAAACACTAGCTTTTCATTTTATTTAAATTATAACATTTTAATTTTTTAATTATCATAGAGTAGAATATAAAGTCGATTGTCATTTCTATAATATCCATATGTCATAATAGTTCCGTTTCACCGGTTTTGAATAACGCTATTTGACGGATGACAGTAACCAACAGATAAAAGTTTTTGATATAAAAAAAATTTACCATCGAATTTTATTATATTTATAAGTTATTTCAATTCACAAATGTGAATATAAAAATTAATAATTGTAAAGAAACGACAGACTTTAAAGTCGTATTCGTAAGTTATGTGCAGGATAAACTTTACCCACCACCGGTGGAATCGACCCTGTCTATCTGT
Organism: Melitaea cinxia; assembly: GCF_905220565.1. Lineage (NCBI taxonomy): Eukaryota > Metazoa > Arthropoda > Insecta > Lepidoptera > Nymphalidae > Melitaea > Melitaea cinxia. Next base: position 854,473 of record NC_059411.1, read on the forward strand.
TTTGTCAAAGGGCTAGCGATTTAAATCTTCGACTTTTACAATATAATTCCCCATTCCCAAAATCACAGTGACACTCCTTACTTTTTATTTATTTCTTTTTAGGTTACTAAATATGACGATAGCTGAAAAATATTAATCCTAACAAAACCATTTTTTTTTATAAATTTCAATTTATAAGTACCAAATCTCGGTATAAAAATAAAAAAACGAAAACTTGACATTGTTCAAGTAAACGTAGGTACTGTATTAGTATGAAAAATAGTTTAAGTTAGGAAAATGACAAGAAAATGGACTTTTCTTCGTCGTTTAAAGAAAAAGTAATGCACATAGTAGTATACAATATTTATTTTGAAATAAAATAAAAAGTATACCTACAATGAATTGATAAATAGTTCAAGTTTTTTTTATTAATTTTAAAGATTTGTATTTTTCAGCTTTTGCCAATTCGCGTCATATCACATAAAAAACTTGTACTATATTAAAATATGCCATTAGTTCCGATCGGTAATAGAATACTTAAACAAAATAAATATCTCACTCGTTAGATTTTTTTTGTCGATAAACTTATTTGTAAACAGCGTTTATATAAAATATTACTATTTATCTGTTTTATGGGAGTCAACTGGCTGTTTCTACGAAACAAATTAAGGATACATGAGAAAGTACACTAAAAGTTAGGCTTCAGTATCGACTTTTAAAGTTTTTTTTTTGCGTTAATTATCAAAATTCCCGTTATATATTATAGAAAATCATATTGTTAATAACATGTTTTGACTCCAATTTTTAAATTAATACTAACAATAGAAACAAAATTAAATTCACAAAAATAAAAATGTTACATTATTTTCAGCTATTATTAATATTATCGAAGTTTATAGCAATTTTTCTGTCGAGCAATACAAAGATTGTGAGGACGCCATTTTGTATCGCGGCCCGTAACACATTACCGTTTATTTCAGAATTGGGTCAATTAAGTTTATAGTTTCTCGTTGAATTTCCTTTCCATTCATATTAATAAAACTTTATTAAGATAAATGGACCAAAGTAAGTTTTTTGAGCCCAATTACAATAAAGGTTTTATGTAATATTGGAGCGATTATACAAAACAACGTTTGGAAATGGTCCCAAAGATAACACATAAAACTAAATTACAAAATATATTTACATAAAAATTTCCATGCAAAAAGCGTGTGGAGATATATTTTTTTAATATTAAAAAATCCAGTTGACTGATAGCTTCCCATGTTTTTGTGCTTCAATGAAATTTAATTGACCACACCTCGCTCTCTGATTACTGATCTTCCTACATTTAGTAATACTATCTATCACCTACTTTATTGCTACGCTACATTTTTGGCGATTTTGCACAGAAAGTATCGAAGCCATTTTTTAGGCACTCCGAAAACCGGAAAAAAATCAGCAACAGTGCACAACAGATTTAAAAACTATCCTTGGATATGTCGCAATTTTTTTTTTACAATAACAAAAATATAGCATTTAGTGCTAAGTTTTTTTTTTCAATTCTAATATTATCACCTATTTTATATTACATTGCTGAGGCACCTAAATACAAGTAATCTTACCTACAGCTCGAGAATTATAGAAACTTTTTTTTTCCTATTCACCCCATCAACACAAATAGAATGTGAACATCTCAACACTTACCTAACGGGAAACAATTAGGTTATCTTACAAGGTTATTTACAAAATCAATACACACACAATCTATAATAATTATCTTTATAAATAAAAAGAACAATCTAGAAAGGACGTTTAGAGGGAACTTTGAATATGTTAATTATACGTTTTATTTTATTATATTACAAAATATCTTAAAAATACTTATAAAATAAAAGAAAAATAAAAGTGTTTATAACATATTTTTACTTAAGTAAATATATATTTTATGAAGGATTTATTACCTGTTTCAAGTATGTCACAATATTTTAATATTACAAGTCGATTCCGGATGAGCTGACATCACACAAAAGAAAAATTAAAAATAAAAATAGTCATAATGAGATAGAAGTTTTTTTAATTGCACTTATTAAATACCTAATAATAACCTAACTATATATATAACAAGCTAGGATAAAAAAACATGTTGTTACTTCGAATGTTTGGTTACGCAACCAACAAATGATACAATAAGCTCCGTTACTATATTTAAAAACGATTCGTTTTTCTTACGACTCACGATAAGTTTTTATTTTTATTTTTAATATAGATGCGAGTTATAAAGTGGAATACATATTATTAAATTTTTATTATTATTATATTATGAATGACATCTATTATATGTTACAAGTTTAAGTATATATTGCTTTTTTTAACATATAAATAGATTGCCGATGATTTCATGATTCATTTACAAAACTGGTTTATTTATACTGTTTTTTTTAAGTGAGAATTTTATCGCATTTTATTATAATTAAGACCAATGAATTATTTTAAGGTCAATGAACATAATAATGACACAATTATTATTAAATAGTGATAAGATTATAAACTTACGAACGAATCATTTTTTTTTAATACTGTTTTTGTACGTGGAAATAACTTATACATATAAATAGTTTTTGTATTAAATTCAAATGTTTCTATAGGTATAGTTTCCCGCATTTCCCGCTATTAAAATTGAATTAAGGAAACCACAGAAAAATATAAACCTCATTGTTAAATATCCTTTTTGAAGGAATATTAAGATTTTGTTTTCTAACTGTCATATGTCGCTAAGATGTGGCTAAGGTTAAAATTGAAAAGCTAAATTTGTTTATTGTTAGCAGAGTTACAAAAGTTATAAAACTAACTTACACTAAGTACTACCTACAGGAGAACAAAAAGAAATTTTCTAATAAACCGCTATGATACTTGGTATATATGTAGATAGACGATGAAAAAAAAATATAGACGTCTTTTTACCTCACATTTTCACGGGATCGGAAGCGGGTAAAACCGCGAAGTGCTGCTAGTTTGTTAACAAAGTAATTTATTTTGTTAGTGAAGAAGTCAATCCATACTAATATTATAAATGCGAAAGTAACTCTGTCTGTCTGTTACGCTTTCAGGCCTAATCGCTCAACAGATTTTGATTAAATTTGATGTTAAAATATAGTAGACCTTAGGGAAAGGGCAAAGGCTATCTTTAATCCTGAAAAAAGAGTTGAAGGGGGGATATTAACTACTTATGAAATGCGGATAACGTCGCGTGTATCAATTAGTAATAAATAGTAAGGATTTCTATTTTATCGTTCTAAATAGATATTTAACGAGGTTATCTTAACACTTAACATGATTTTCCATAAGAGACAGGGATTAAGAGTCATTTTAGTTACATTTTATTAAATTAATCACGAAGGTCAGAATAATAACTTATTTATTTATTTATTGAGAGCTGGATTCGAGTCCGTCGCTCTTAGAATAATAACCGTTGGCGAGTGCTGCCAACTGTCTCGTTTCTAAAGGTAAGTTCTAGTTTTCATAACTGGTAACACAAATTACGTCATTACAGACTTACCGATTAAATACAAGAAAGCAATTGTTTAAATAAAAAAATGTTACACAAAACCTTTTTGTTGTCATTATTTGTCCTTGTAGCTTTTCCGTGTTTTTGAGAGCACATTAAGACGTCAGTTCCGCTTGTTATAAAAAAAAAGATCATTATTTGGTAATTGCTGTGTCTCGCGGGTTTATAACCTAAAGCCTTCCTCTGTCATTTACAGAGACTAATACACAAAACTATGTTTTTATTCGAGTCAGTACTTTGTGATATAAGCGCGTTATAACGACTAACAAACAACTTTAGCTTTATAATGTTATTTTAGATGGAAATCCGCTATCACGCTGTTGTAAAGTGTGACAGAAGTGACAGAATAAGATCCAATCGTTTTCATAAATATTTTAATGGTTACAATTGAAAAACAAAATTCCTTTTTTCGCATAAAAGAGTACTGCTATGCTTAGTAAGGAATATTTACAGTTTTTTACAGTTTAGTTCATTTTTACCGACTACAAAACGGAGGAGGTCCTAAATTTGACTATATAATTATGTACTTTGTCTTTTTTTAATAATGAGCTTAAGTATAAAACAAATCAAATTTTGGATTATGACTATTCATCTTTAATCACTAAAGTATACTCAAAAATAAATTATAAATGATTGATCAAGACTTTTGTGCACGACTATCTAGACTTGCGTATTGTCATTAATATTTCAGCACGTGTCAAGTCAAAGTCGAAGTTTAAGTAATGTTAAATAATTCAAATCCGAGTATATTAGAGGTAATTAGTGTACATAAATAAACAGCAATCTTCTGACGCAAGTTCAAGACCGGTCGGACAGCTGACGGCATCTATATTGTAGCTATTTTGGATGTTAAAACACGTTACTGAGACATTTTTCTAGATTTTTTTTTCACAAAAACTTTCATACTATAAATAGTATATGTATTATTTAATTAATATTTTTTCTTCATATAAGTAACTGCCAATATATAGATAAAGAAAAAAGAGGGTAGAAATATACCCACATAGAGCTGTATAGGCGCGAAAACCCAGGGGATTATTTATATTATTTTGCTCTTTATTGCCTTCGATTCGTTTGAATATCTCAAAGGAACAGTAAATTCTTCAGTATAAAACATGCTTGTGCTTTTTTAAACTATAATCTATTTCTAGATACAATTGTGACGGAGATTTTTATAGCTTAAAAACATTTTACAAAGTCGTATATTTGACATACACTCTCGGTCGTCTGTTCCTCAAGTAAACAACTAAATGCCAGTATTAGAAAGCTTAAAAAAGGAGCGTAATCGATGATTATTCTCAAGTTATGACGAAACCAAAAAAATAGGAATATCTATTTCTTATTTTCATAATAGAATAAATAAATAGATAAAAATAAAACCAAAGCAAAGCAGCAAAATGTAACTAGTATCAATAAATTGGCACGCTACATGTTCAAGTGAAGCGGGTGCATACTTTTTGGCATACAACCAATATAATCCATTTCTGAACACGAACATAGAAACGAAAACTATGTGACTCATTTTAATAAATTTTTGTGAATGGCGACACAAAATAAACGAAATTTTCACAAGAATGTCCTTGAAATTAATTTATAATAATATTTCATGGAGTAAAATTTATTTTATTAAGTATTAAGAATATCAAGATATAATTTGCTTTTAAGTCTTGAATTTATCGAAAGTTTTTCAAAATTGTTACAAAAACTTTCTAATAATGATACTCTACGTGATTTCGCTACTAACACGAATAATAAGCATATATCAAGAAATAAGGAAAAACTTTTTAGACCATTAATTTTTATTTTCGCTTCTCTTTTGTCAGCAATTTTTTTTTCGAAGTATATGACTAGTCGTTTTTATAAGGATGTATGCCAATGAGGCCAAGGCGTTATAGGTCTTTGTAGATCAAAGAAATAACCTGTGACATTATAATTTTATTTTTAAATATGAAAAGTCGTTAAAATATTGCTGATTTATTGTAATAAAAGGAGTACTATTAATAAAAAAAACCTACTTCAATAAAATTATAGGTCGTAGATAATCGATAAAACAGTCAATTACATATTGTTTATACATACGCATTATTAGGGCTAACTCAAAGCGTACACGTCAATTTCAATCAAATTTAAATGGGACCACGTGACAAACACCAGCTTTCGATTACAAAAAGAATCATCAAAATCGGTACACCCAGTAAAAAATATGAGAAAACACACATAAAAAAAAAACATTCTGGCGTGTTGGCGCAACGGTCACAGCACCGGTTTGTGGCTGTTTCGGGTTCGATCCCCGCACATAGCAAACATTTGTATTGGCCATCCAGATGTTTGACATGATCTGGGCGTTCGTGCTTGTTTCCGGCGTTTATTATTATTTATCATTCGAATTCAAAGCCTCATCTCTTTTTTGAAGTCGGTTAATAAGAAATAATCCATACGATTACTAGCTTAATTAAAACATCTAACATCATCTACATAACATAGTATGTAATACAATGAATTTAATTGGTTTATTAGACTTAAAAACTGCAAGAACAATTTCATGATTATGTATTATCAAATCTATACACATAAATAAAATTGGAGTGTCTATAATAATAAAATAATCGCTTTTTTACTAAATGCATATGGATGTATACACGGTACATATACCAAAATAGCATTTTTACAATTTTTGTCTGTATGTCTGTTTGTTCCGGCTAATCTCTAAAACGGTTCGACCGATTTTCACGAGACTTTTGCTGGTAGACAGCTGGTGTGATAAGGAGTACTTAGGCTACTTTTATTTTAGCAATTTATTTATCTTATAGCTCTGCGAACTGAAACTTTTGTTAAATTTCACGCGGATGAAGTCGCGGGCACAGCTAGTAAAAATATTCTTAATTACGCTTTATATATGTCTGACATTTTGATGGAAAATTGACAAATTATCTTCAAGCGGAGCGGTAAATTGATTATGAGGATAATGAAATTGTCATTACGATACAGACGTATTTTGACGTAGACGCCATTTTGTGTTGTTCTTGTGGTCTTATCAAGATGAATTTACACGAAAATTACAAATTGTTAACGCTCACGATTGTTTTACGTTAAGTTTACATATTATATTTTCACATTTATATTTATAGTAAAATTTGTAAACATAACTTTTCTATTTATTTCATATTGCTCGGGTTTAATTAATCTAAAATTCTGAGAGTCATTTACATATTTTTTCTTCTCTCATTCATTTTATATGTAATAATATTAGTGGTTTGTGTTCATGAGACCTTATTTCAAACATTAACGTTCTTGTTTATTGTTGACATTGAAATAAATATAACAGCGTGGGAAGACGAAGACAATTGCTTTGAGAATGTAGAGAAAATTAGCACTTTACCCTCTAGCTAACCCCCTCTCTTCAAGTAGGGGGGGAGGAGTAAATCATAGAGCACAAACAAAGAAATGTATGCACGGCGCGGAACAATAACAAAACGAAAACTACTTTGCCATGAAACAGTCTGTGAACAGGCTTGGTTTAAACCACAGATACAGACTACATATTATTAAAAAAAAAAAAAAAAAAAATGTTTAATTTTTATACAACTATTCTTAAACTAGATTTTGCCAGCAACTTTGTTTACGTTGGAATATGTGTAAATGTAGAAGATCTGACTAGCCAATTGTCACTACAAAAAAAGATACTTAATTAATTCTGTGAAATAAAAACATATATCATCTATTCAACTGAAATCGGATTTTTTCCGACATAAATAGCAACAAATCTGTATAAATAAAAATGATTCGCAGAAATTTATGTACGCACACAACTTCCTAAAGAGTACACCAAATTGGTTTCTTTTTTTTCCGTGTTATCGAGTTGTTAAGCCCAATAGTTAAAACTTTCCTATATATACCTAATAGCAGGAAGATTTTTCGCAGATTCTTAACTAAGAAAAAAAAACTGATCTAAGAAAAGATCAAAGTGTTTTTAATTTTTATATTTAGTACCTTATGAAATAGTCCATTACACGTAGCAAATTATAAGAAAATAAAACGTGATTAATGCTATGTATCAATAAAATGACTAAAGAATTATTATTACGTAACATAATGATTTTTAATACACTTATGTAGGTATGTTAGATGTTTGCTACTAGTAACGCTGGCTTTCAGGACATATGTATAACCGAATTTATAATAATTAAGTATTTAAAAAATTAACTGTTGAGTTTCTTGCTGGTTTTTCACAGCAGAACTTAAAATCCGAATCGTTGCGTCTTACCGCTTTTCCGCAGCAGAATTTACAGTGATCACTTTACAAGTTTACAATAGGCATACATGAATAAAAAAAGGTTTATATTTTAATTTTCGATCTCTTATCAAAACTGAATCCGTGTAATCTTAACCAAAACTGTACCAAACTCCCATCAAAAACAGGCGATAAATAGCAACTATAAATATAGACAATTGAGTCAGACAATCGGAATTTTATAGCTAATATTGTTTATACTAGCAATATGGCCACTTTATACTTCTGCTTTAGTTGGCAAATCCTAAAAATCATTGGAATACACATATAAAAGTAAATTAATTACTTATTTAGAAGGAACTATTTTTATCCTTCTATGAAAATAAATGTTTTGATGTATGTTTAGTATTTAATCACGACAGAACAGCTGGTCGGTTTTAATTGAAATTCGAAAGATTGGTGTCAGCAGTAATAAAGAGCAACTTGTTATCCCAAAAATGTAATATTCCTGTGGGATATTTTTGAAAGCTATCAGCGAAATACACAATATAGTAATATGACGTAGAACGATCGTCACGTAAACATTTTATGAGGTTGAGGACGAGTTATGATATTTGTGTGGGCCGAGAATATTAACTGTGAATTTAGTTATAAAACGTTTTTTAACCATACACTGCTTTTGTGTATTTCAGTTAAAAAAGCAAGAGATTTCATTGAAAAAGAATAGTTCTGTGGCATCGTTAAAAAGTATTTTTAACCGACTTCCAAAAAAGGAGGAGGTTCTCAATTCGACTGTATTTTTTTTTTTTTTTTTTTTTTTTTTTATGTATGTTACATCAGAACTTTTGACTGGGTAGACCGATTTCGACAAATTTTGTTTTAATCGAAAGGTGGTGTGTGCCAATTGGTCCCATTTAAATTTATTTGAGATCTAACAACTACTTTTCGAGTTATATCTAATAATGCGTTTTTACTTGACGCTTTTTTCGTCGACCTACGTTGTATTATACCGCATAACTTTCTACTGGATGTACCGATTTTGATAATTCTTTTTTTGTTGGAAAGGGGATATTTCTAGTTTAATACCGTGATAAGGAAACCAGGATCTGATGATGGGATCCCAGAGGAATCGAGGGAAACTCTCGAAAATCCGTAATAACTTTTTACTGGGTGTACCGATTTTGATAATTTTTAATTTAATCGAAAGCTGATGTTTATCATGTGGTCACATATAAATTTTATCGAGATCTGATAACTACTTTTTGAGTAATCTTTGATAACGCGTAGTTGCCTGACTATTTTTTCGTCGATCTACGTTGTATTACTTGTCGATGTAATTGAAGTCGGTTTTTTTTTCGTTTGCGAGCAAACACAATTATTATTTGGTCACTCATGATTTAAATTATATTCTGTATATTTTAGATGAAAATATTAAACAATTTTTGACATATATAACCAAAAAAAATTAATTTTTTTTATATTATTTTGATAAAAATTCTTATAAAAATATAAATAGTCGCCAATTTCCACTCTGACAAATAAAAATACAGATTATAACAACAACTAACGCTTTCGTCTGTATTCGAAGCGCGCGTATTGCATCGCGTTCTCACGGCGGAATTCCCGCCACAAAAACCAGTTACCACCATCTTACTTGTACATAATACATACATAATATGAAACTACAGTTCATGTACTTTATGCTTCGTTTTAGAATTTCAAGGTCTTGAAACTTAAGTAACTCAAATGTATGCTAATATTATGAATACGTTTGTATGGATAAGCTGTTAAAATTCATGAAAAACAATTTTTTATATCTGTATGTTAAAATGAATCTCCAAATTATGTGTGCATGAACACTGCCTTGAAGTATCCAGAATTTCTGCACCCAATTGAATATTTTTTTTTATTTCGTTATTGACAAAATAAGGTTTGTAATAAAAAGAATCTATATCAAATTATTACTCTTTTTAACCGAATTCAAAAAAGGAGGAGGTTCGCAATTCATTTTTTTTTTATTTGATGGAGATCTAATTTAACTTATTATATTATAAATTTTTTGAGTTATCTTTAATAATGCGTATTTAATTGATTATTTTTTCGACTACCTGCGTTGTATTACTTATCCATGTCATAAAGTCGGGTTTTTTCGTTTGTAAGTTGTACTTGACAGATGAAGGGCATTTAGACAATTGTAACTTGATCTGATTCTTTCAACAGATTATTTTTGGACTCACTAATTATGATACTACGGTTTCAAATACAAATTCCAGAATCTAATCTTGCGAGACTTGCTGGCTAAATATGAGTACTATTAAAAATGTGAAAGTTGGATGGTTGTTTGTTATTCAATCTCGTCAGATTGGCTGAAAAGATCTGGATGAAATAAACGGAGACAGATTATAATCTGGAATAGCACTAGGCTACTTTTTTTTTAGGAAAAATTTACAGTTCCCGTGGCATTGACACGAGAACGGAGTCGCGGGCAATTATCATTATTTTTTATTTTAATTTAACAATAGTCCAGTAAATGTATAAAAAAGTTATTATTTTATAATTAGGATTAAGTTTTTAAGCGGATATAAAGATCTAAATTAAGTCGGAGTGAAGCACCGGTGAGAATTAAACTCCTATTCTCCCTCTACATGGAGTGAGGCTTATGCCCAGCTGTGGGATGATAAAGGCTAATTCAGTCAATCGAATAGCTTCCACCTTTGTTCAGAAGGCATATCCTTCTAGAAGAGAAGCTAACTCTAGCGAGTAGCTGTATTTTACTAGTTCTATCATAATATCATTATCTCTATTGACATAGTAAATATTTAATGTACAAAACTTCAAGAACGCATTATGGATATAAATTAAATATTAAAACGTTTACGACATAATGTGATAAGGTCGTTAAAAATGTGTAAGCCTATTTTATATATGTACTTTTTTATTGTACATTTTAAATCTTTTCATAATTTTTACTGGATGCAACGATTTCATTATTTTTTTTTTTAAATCGAAAGTTGATACTTGTCAGTGGCGTAGCGTGGGTTTTTGCCGCTCGGTGTCCATCGAGATTTGCCGTCCTTACCAACTGATTTTAAATTTTTTTAACAAATTAATTTAACACACTCATTGCAAGCACAATTTTTATTGTTTTCATTAACCGACTACAAAAAAAGGCCGAGGTTCTTGATTTTACTGTATTTTTTATGTGTTACATTGCGGACGCCATTTTGATTTTTTTTTTGTCAATTTGAAAAAATCGTTGTGATTTTGCCGTCCCCTGTCGTCGTCCCCACGCTACGCTACTGGTGCTTGTCGTATGGACCCATTTAAATTTGATCGAGATTTGACGAGTCCTTTTTGAGCTATTCCTAATAATGAGTATTTAATAGCGTATTTTTTCGACTATCTGCGTCGTATATTTGTCGGAATAGATTAAAGTACATTTTTTCAGTTTGCGAGCAAACAAAATATTTTTTTATATTATAATATAATAGAGCAATTGGATGTAAAAATCCTGGCCTTTTGAAATGTTACAGAGAATAGTTAATATCTTTACGACAACTTTGACCCCAGACAACGTAAAACACACCGGCATTGGAATTACAAACGGGTTCTGAATTAAGATGAGGCGACGCCAAAATGGCTTAATATTTGCTTTTATTATAAGGACAAAATTTTAAGACGTTTAGAGAACCCACGCAATTTTATCTGCGTTTATATCATTATAGAGTTCAGAGTGAAATATACATTTTAATACTAATAATACACATAATAATTGTGTTTGCTCGCTAACGAAAAACCGACTTCAATTACATCGACAAGTACAAAGTAGGTAGACGAAAAAATAATCAAGTAAATACGGGTTATCAAAGATCTCGATCAAATTTAAATGAGAGACAACTAGACAGGCGTCAGCTTTCGATTAAAATAAGAATCATCAAGTACACCCAGTAAAAAGTTATGCGGTATAATACAACGTAAGTCGACGACAAAATAGTAAATATGCATTATTAGATATAAACGTTTACACATTTTGGCTTTTATGCTCAAGGAAACTGAACTAATTGAACTGAAATTTTTGACTTTTTAAACTGTGTAGTAGCTCAATAGTATTTAATCAAATTTTGCCAATTTTCTTTTAAGTTTTTTATTACTTATTTTTTTTTTTTTTTTTTTTGGTGCAAGGTTTTGGCCAATGTACTGACAGACAAACGAAAAGAGTTCCCACTTTAATTTAAACCTGTTAATTTCATTATGTATTATCGTTATTTGCTGTTATACGCATACAGATTTGATAAATATACTGCACTATATAGAATATTTTTTCCTGTTACAACGTTATTAGTTTGTACCTAAATTTTTTAATTAACTTATTGATGTTGATAAATTATTTTGTTATTACAGTATACATTTGCGATACTAAAACTTTAACTGAGATAGGGCACAGCAGGAAATTTCCTGTTGAAAATATAAAGCAGCCCGACTGTGGTAGTACATCGAAGTTACAGAAGATCACAGCTAAATAATACTGTTTTCAAGCAGTGTTGTGTTCCTGTTGGTGAGTAAGGTGACCAGAGCTCCTGGGCGCAATTGGGTATAGGGTCGGCAACGCGCTTGCGATGCTTCTGGTGTTGCGGATGTCTATAAGCTACGGTAATCGCTTACCATCAGGTGAGCCGTACGCTTGTTTGCCGACTGTTATATGTCTTTAAAAAAAAAAAAAAAAAAACTAAAAATATGTTTGTTAATAATATTTGCTTTTGACGATTTTTTTAAAAACTCTTTTACAATGGTATACATTGCATTTAAAGGTTTGTTTATCAATGACTGAAAAAAATAAGTGTTAGATACCATATTTGTATAAAATTATATTTTATATAAATTTATACTTTAGAAATATAACCAGCATGTATTGGTAATCATTTCAAGATCACAGAACCATTTAAAAGGCCTATAACTCAAACTTATTTGGATTTGTACCTCAAGGGCTCTAAACAAACGCACGTTACCCTGATAAGAACCGGTTACCGTAGCCTATGGACGTCTTGCAAAACCAGGACTCCAAAGTGGAGTTATTTTTTTTAAACAATAACTGGGGAGTTTCTTGCCGATTCTTCTTTGCACATTACGAATCGGTGTTTGCTTCACTTTTAACGATAGTTGAAATTTTAATTTGTTGACGAATCGACGGTGCTTTTGAAGCCTACTTAAATAAAGTTATTTTTAATTTTAATTTTGATAAACTTAAGACTAATTAGTAAAATCGTAAATCGTTATTTGCTACCAATAATCGACAGCGAAATTGCGGTTATCGGCTAGTCAGATATTAAATTAATTGTTCAAGATATCTATTCACCAGTTACGTAGACATTGCATCACTGAGTATCTGTATTAGTCATTACAAGTCAAGTTAATTGATAAATAAACTTTATTTCTATTGTTATAAGGTTGAAATTTATGTAAACTGTTTAAAGTAAACCTGATTAGTGTTAAGCCGTGTTCGATATATAAATGACAAATTGTCGTGTGTGCGTTCATCGACTATATTTTTATCGATTTTCACGTGTTTTGTAAGATAATAATTGTGTTTGCTCGCAAACGAAAAAAAAAAATCCGTAGTCAAGTAAATACGCGTTATTAAATATTACTCAAAAAGTAGTCATCAGATTTCAATCAAATCTAAATGGGACTACACGACAAGTATCAGCTTTCGATTAAAACAAGAATCATAAAAAATCGGCATTATTATATAATATATATAATTGCTCGTTTAAAGGTATTAGATATATATCAAAAACCCATTGAAAGAATAGACAAGAAATAAAATAAAAAAAATTTCACACAGGAGAACTACGCAAATTAAAACAAACAACACTTACAAACAAAAAAACGCAAATAGGTCAACATAAATGCGATCCGGGGGATTCCCCGATATTCTCAACAAGTATCGAGAAATATTTGCCGATAGAACTGAGGCATTTAACAGCAATTTAACGGAGCGATTTGTAAGCATTCTCTTCATTACCGGTAATCCATGGCTAGAATATCTAAGAGAATAATTTAGACATAATCGATTCTTTAAAAAAACTAGACAATCTACGGGGTTCCGCTTGCGTGCAAATTAAAATATTACTGTTATAAAGCCTATAAACCTTTCTCAATAATTTACCAGTCTAAGTATTTAGATTTTTTTTTAAATAATGAAACAAATATTCGCAATTTTTTTCTAAATACCCACAATCCTGATATTTAGATGGACGTTTTTCACTTTTTTACGTAAAATCAACTAAAGCAATTACGATAAAATTGTGCATGGAGACCGCTGGATATTCGAACAACTCATAAGTTGCTTTTTATCACAAAATTACACAGAAAAGTAATCTGATAAGACACCAAGGCAAATCTTTGTAGAATAACAAATAAAAAACAGAACTTTAGTGATGTAATAAAAGAATTATTTCTAAAGTGTGTCGCCAATCTTTTTTTTTTTTCAATTTCATGTATTCCTATTTGAAAGAAAGATATTCTTAAGAAATACTGTCAAGTACCAATACTTATTTGCGCTAGTGTCTGAGTTTTCGCAAGTCTCCTGTGAGTGCTCCCTCTGAGGGGCCTTGAAGCGTAAACCGCAAGTTGACGACACCCGCTTAAGATGAATGGATGCTAAAACAATCGGGGCAAATATTATTTGGTTATACAACCAGGATGGCAAACAAGCTCCACCAGATAGTAAGCGGCTACGCTAGCCTATGAGTCTCTGCAAAAACAGTACCAAGGACAAACTGTATAGAAGTTATATTTTTAGGACCAAATAAATGGGTATTTATTTTTGTGAAGCGCTATTGTATAATGTTAATTTTGTGCTAGCGGGTTTTGGTCTTAATTCGAAAATCACCCGACTCAACCACAGGCGACCTCTGTGCAGAATTCAAACATATTGCTTTGTTTTGCGCAGTTAATTTTGAAAGTTACTAAATGAATGATTTATTTTATTACTTATATTATAAATCTAAAAAATTCTAGCATTAGCTTCCAGTCAGGGTGGCGCAAATGCCCCACTTTGCCCTACTGTGAGTACCCCCACGCCATAAGTCTATGTAGGCGATTGTTAAATAGCTTTAGTACAACAGATCCGAGATAGACGATTAAACCGTTACTTATAGATAAGTAAAGAGACGTCAACATCATATCTTTATAAGATTTTTATACGTAATATATTCTCTTTAATACTTGACACTATCAATCCCCTACTATCCTACATCACATCTCAACATACGATCAACTTTATTATTTTATCTTAATACAGTACAGACACAATTTTATAATACTCAGTGTAATATAAAAATACCCTCATGATATAACGAAACGTAGGTCTACATTTCAATTACTAGAATGAAAGATTTTTTTTCTTTATTTTAACTTTAATTAATGCTATGAATTTTTTACATTCGCTACGCGAAATTAACAATAAAGAACATAAAAGAAATAAAATAGTTATTAAAAAAAAAAATTATAACGTCAATTAATTCACTAAAATTTGAGCAAACATAGAATCCTCCCTCCATAGATAAAACCCGAAAAAGTGGTTTTATTATATGAGTGAAATTCGCGTAAACATTAGAAAACAAGGATAGAATCGTAAAGCAGACGATTCGTAAAATATTATATTGTATACAATTAAACTGGCATAAGGACTGTGACATTAAAATACTTTAAGCTTGCTTTGTTTAAGAAAAAAAAAAATATCAACGGAATCCCCTAAACATGTATTCCAATTTTAATTTAATATTGCGAAATAATTAAGTGTACAGCATTCTTTTTTTTGTATTTTAATATAAATATTCTTTTTTTTTGCGATGACTTTTAAGTTTTTCTTAATTTTATTTAGGTTTAAAAAATGTTAATGTTAGTTTTTTTTTTATAATTAATGAAATTACGATAATAAATAAACCAAGAAATAGGTAATCATTGAGAAGCTGTTATCTTCTACGAGTTCCGTTTCTGACAACTCATAAAAACATTGTTTATACGAAGAAAAAAAAAAACTGTAATCATTTGACTGGCGCTTTAGTATTTAGCACAGTCAGCAGTGACCTTGCTTTCGGCTTCATGGTCAAGGATTCGACTTTCTGGTCCGTGACCGTCTTGAGATACATACATCGCATATCTACGATATTAATTATGTACCGTATTGTATGTGTAATGATACCTGTCACCTAAAACACTGGCATAAACTATACATGAGAAACAGACGACTGTGTGATTTTATTAAGCATATATGCAGCTATTAAAGCTGTATATCGTATTATGTAGTTAGATAATTGTGAAGTTGGCAGCACCCACCGGAACGTTCGTCACAAACAATGCACCATTCAATCACTAAACAATGCAAAATGTTTATTAGATTCGAGGATATATGATTTTCACAATAACACGCATATATTAGCTTTTGCTTATGATTTTTTTCACGAGGAAGTTTTATCGTTGAATTTTTTTTAAAAAGCTATCCCATGTTTTATTAACACATATGGACCATGAAATTTTTGGCGTTAAAAGTAGCCAACGTCAAAAAGCCACGTATCTGTGACCCAGTTAACACATATCAGATAGACGATTTTTTTATGCCATGGAGGCAAACAAGCGTCTGATGGGTAAATTATGGACGCCGTTGCCAAATCTACCCCTGCTGTCAACACTGCGCATCCCTAGGAGCTATGAAACTATCATTATACAAAAATCTAGTTCTGCAAAAAATACTTTTTTACCCAAGAAAAATGTAGTTTTCTGTGGTAAAAACTAACTATTACTATCCCAGATTACATTATATTAATATTAAATATTAATGACGTGATTGAGTAATACGCATCCGTCCAAACTTTCGTATTTATAATAGGAGTGATATTTTTAAATCAAAATATAGTTTAAAAGAAATATATCACGTGGTTCTACGTGACTTCATTGTAAGTAAATTCAAAATGGACGTGCATAAAACAATAAAATTAAAAATGCAATGAATAATTTACAATAAATTTGATAAGTACGTCTAGACATCACGTCGAAATTAGGTAATCAGAATATGTTTAAGCCGTTGAAGTCTTAAACACTAGGTACGATTAACGAGTAAAGATGAATGTATACCATATTTGTTAATTTTAGTGAGATCTGATAAGTACTTTTCGAGTCATTCCTAATAAAGCGTATTTACTTGACTATTTTTTTTTTGTCTACACCAACGTTGTATTACTAGTCGATGTAAGGAAGTCGGTTTTTTTTTGTTTGCAAGCAAACACAATTATTTATGCCCATTTTGAGTTCCCCATATTTCGCTACTATTGCAAGCGTCAAGGTCAAGGGCACAATATAACAATAACATGTACCAGTAAGTAGGGTAGTGTGACAAATGTGATGTATCGTTTAAAAATATATCTGCAGATTAACTTGAAATTATAAATGTAACTAGCTGATGTTAATGTTATTTTATCTTGCTAACTATCGAAAGCTTGAAGTTCAAATAATCATAATTAAAATGAATTTATAACACTAAATGAACCAATTGGTTGTTTTGCGTTTTAAATCTTTTTTAACCAATCACTGTTATTCATCGTTCCAATTTCATAGTGTGGAAATACTTGCGCTATGACAAATACAGTCGATTTTATTGAAACAGCTGCGCCATTACTTCGCAACACCCCGCTTGTCGCACAAAGTACGATCTATACTAATACGATAAAGATTAATGATATGATTTTCCGTTTGTTTCTAGTGGATAAGCCAAAAACAATCTATCTGGTGTAGTGGTGCGTGTGCCGTGTACGCGCCATACAAACAACGGTTTGTGGGTTCTTTTCCCGCTCGGAAGGGATATTTGTGTTAGAACAAATATTTCTTTCCGGTTTAATGTGTGACCTTATGGGTCTCCCCCCCCCCGTGCCTCGTAGAGCAAGTTAAGCTGTCGGTCCCGGTTGTTACCATAAACACCTGATAGCGATCGTTACTCATAGTATGGAATATATCCACCAACGCGCAGTGGAGCAGCGTGGTGAATGATACTCCGAAATTTCTCCCAAATGGAGAAAGAAGCCTATGCCCAGCAGAGGGATGTTACAAGCAGAATCGTATGCCAGAAACTACTGGACTAACATTGAAAATTCTTTCACCGAGGGAAAGCTAATTTATCACTGGGGTGGCATAGACTGTATTTTCGAAATAGTGTTATTGACGCGGGAGAAGTGGCGGCATAAAGCATAGATAATATACTTAAACTAGGTAAAAGCTCGTAGACTTGTAACTTGCCATTGTCTGCACGTAAGACATGTTTAAAAAAAACGAATACTACAAATTTTTAAATCACTAATAGAAACCTTGACAGTTATTTTTAGATTTTTATTCATCCGTGTATCAATTGCAAGCAATTTGATTTTATGTACGCATTTAGTATTATTTTAGTATTTTATATTAAAAAAGATAAAAAGAAACTTTTTTATTTCCAAGACAATAAGTTATAATCAATTTTGTAACCAAATAAAATCATACAAATTAAAAAAAATAAAGAATAGGAAGCATAAAAAACCATTTTCCTATTGTAAAAAAAAAAAACAAAAGAAGCTTTCTAGAATGGCTAGAATTTCATTCAAAGCGTCCAGCAATTTTAATCTGCGAATGCGATATCGTGACCCATTTGCGATTTTAATCAATTTCGTGAAGGTGAAGGCCTAACAATACAGAACTGTTGCAGCATACTACGACCTTCATAGGTTCAATGTGGTGATGCGGTTGGTACCACTGCAGCAACCATAATTTATCAAGTTTACAAGTTTTTTTTTAAAATGCAGGTCAGCAAAGTTTGCGGCCCACATGATAGTACCTTAGCTTATAGACGCCTGCAACACCAGGAGCATCGCAAGCGCGTTGTCGACCTTACCCTCGACCCTACCCAGGAGCTCTGGTCACTTTAATCAACACATAAACACAACCATTATAACTTGTCGACAGTGTACGAGTTACATAGGCAATATAAATAAATAGGTACATGGTTGTTATCACAGACATTATACCATCAATCCGATGTGAGCAGCGTGGTGGACTAAGTTCCAACGGAAGAAGACAGCAGTAGGATGTTACAGGCAGAATTGATTTAACAAATAGAAACTATTATCATGACTACTACAACTGTAATTTGTGGCCATATAAGGATAAGTTTTCTAAGGAAGGTTTGTCAGAGATTTTCGTGAAAAAAATCTGCCAACCTTTTTGACCTTTGTTGGTAAAATTTCGAAACTTCAATGTCACTATGCAATTTGTAATTTTTTTTTTCGAATTTACAATAATAACAAGATGAAGGTAAAACAGAACAGTCTAATGTTCAACTGGTTTATATTTGAAGTAATAAAAATTAAAATAATAATATGTGCATCTATTTCCTACTTCTCAGTCTAAAAAAACTGTTTACTAAATAATTGTGTTTCCTCGCAAACGAAAAAAAAACCGACTTCAATTAGATCGACGAGTAATACAACGTAGATCGACGAAAAAATAGTCAAGTAACTACGCGTTGCGTGCTGTGTGGCTACGGGTGCTGTGTGGCTACGGCACTAAAGAATTTAGCCACCCCCTCTCTTCCCGTGGGTGTCTTAAGAGGCGGCTAAGGGATAACAAGGTTCCACAACCACCTTGGAACTTAAGAAGCCGACCGATGGCGGGATAACCATCCAACTGCTGGCTTTGAAATACACAGGCCGAAGATGGGCAGCAGCGTCTTCGGTGCGACAAAGCCAGTACTGCGGTCACCAACCCGCCTGCCCAGCGTGGTGACTATGGGCAAAACACATGAGTTCACGTTATTTTTGGCGTAAACTTGTGGAGGCCTATGTCCAGCAGTGGACTGTATAGGCTGTAATGATGAACTACGCGTTATCAAAGATTACTCAAAGAGTAGTTATCAGATCTCGATAAAATTTATATGTGACTACATGATAAACATCAGCTTTCGATTAAATTAAAAATTATCAAAATCGGTACACCCAGTAAAAAGTAATTGCGGATTTTCGAGAGTTTCCCTCGATTTCTCTAGGATCCCATCATGAGATCCTCATTTCCTTATTATGGTACCAAACTAGGGATATCTCCTTTCCATCAAAAAAAGAATTATCAAAATCAGTACATCCAGTAGAAAGTTATGCGGTATAATACAACGTAGGTCGATGAAAAAAGCGTCAAGTAAAAACGCGTTATTAGATATAACTCGAAAAGTAGTTGTTAGATCTCAAATAAATTTAAATGGGACCATTGACACACACCAACTTTTCGATTAAAAAAAAAATTGTCTAAATCGGTCCACCCGGCCAAAAGTCTGATGTAACATACATAAAAAAAAATACAGTCGAATTGAGAACCTCCTCCTTTTTTGGAAGTCGGTTAAAAATACAATTTGAAGACCACAATTATGAATGCAGCAGTTTGGCTTGTTTTATACAATTATGATTCAACTGGTAATTGTACCTTGACATTGTTTTAGGGTGAATTTTATTCTTTTGTTTCATTTGCAATGTTTGTGAGTTTTTACAACTATTTATTTTATTAACAACTAGCGACCCGCCCCGGCTTCGCATGGGTACAACGCTGATACTATAGTACAATAATGAAGTACATTATTTTGATCATGTCGTAAGGTTTAGCCAGCGTTTGCAATGTAAGCGCAAAAAGTGTGTTTATTGACGACATCACATTAGAAACCTCTAAAACTATCAGTGTTCCTCTACTATATTATGCACGTATTATACATATGAACCTTCCTCTAGAATAACTCTATTTTCTAAAGAAAGTCGCATCAAAATACGTTGCGTAGTTTTAAAGATCTAAGCATACAGACAGCAGGAAGTGACTTTGTTTTATACTGTGTAATGATGATCTTTGAAGTAAAATCCAAACATCAGAGAATTATTTTTAATTTTAAACCATTACCATCTGTTATGACGCTTAATAATTACGAGGTGAGAACAATTGTTTGAGTAAATACTGAAGTTGGCGTCAGCAACACAGTTTTTTTATATTTCCTTCCTGCTTTTCATAGTCTGTCTTCTCTATGAGTAATATGTTCATTACTAAAATTTACTAATAAAAGTTAACAAAATTGTTGTTTTTTTTTTAATGATAAATATTTACCTAGTATTACATTATCTATGGTTTCGATAATACAAAAATTAAAGAGTTTTTAAATGACATTTTTTTGTTGATAGTTTTCATTGTTACAAAAATTAATATTATTACTGATTTTTGAATGTTTTTTTTTTTTATAATCCTTTGTGTACACCTCTGTGTGTGTAAGTTAATTACATTTTACTTTTAAATTATGTTTTTTATTGCTTAGCAGTAGCGTGATCTAAGCGCAACATAAAGTCCTTCATAGATAAATAACGTCTTTGTTGAGTAGAGTTTGTTTGAGTTTCTTAAATGTTGTAGCAGGCAACGTAAGCTATATAAATTACTATAAAGCTTATTAATTTAAAATGATAATTCACAATTAATTTTTTAATTTTTTTCTTAGCAACAGGACCAGTTTTTACACGTTCTTTGAATTTTTTTTACAGGTGATGAGAATTAAAAGAATTTTTTTAACTCAGCTTCATTTAATGACCCGTGTTTAAGCAATTTATGATTAGCTAAACATGCAGTTGTCCTCATAAGTGCAATTATCTTTATCGTTTTGTCCTATTTATAAATAGTACGGTAACAGCCATTGTTGTTAAGCTTTTAAAATAATTGTGTGATGTTCAGCTCGAAATATGAAACAGAAAACGTAAAACGTCTTATGATTTTATTTTATATATAATATGTACATGACCACTAGAGCCAGTGAAGATACAAAAATAAGTTTAAAGTTTTAAAAAACATGAACAAGTATTCATTATCAGGTAAAGAAATAATCAACAGATGAAATGCAGGAATGTAGACGATGTGCAATCATAAAATTGTGGACTCACTTTGTTCACTGAGTTCGCTTTGGTACCTTCATAAATGCAATCTCCTCGACGCCTCACGGCGTACACAGCCTGACAATTATACGCTGGCCGCTCGGCCGGCCTTCACCGCTAGCTAGAGGGCCGCGGACTCTGGAGCCATTAACGGGGACAGGGGACCGGCCACGCGTCGTCCACGCTCGACCTCGAATCGCAAATCTGGTGAAGATCGCCTTTGTCCAACGGTTCCGTCTTCAGGCAAGAATGCAGCCACGAGCAGAGCACAGATAACCAATAGAGCACCAAGCACAAAAGGAGGTCCAGGGATCATTCTAACGTATTTCTCTTCGTCTGGCCTTGGATTAATGCCAGGCACTGCATGTTCTTCGTTTAAGTCAACATGGAATAAATAAAAGATGACGCCAAACATAGCTGGACCTAGTCCATTGCAGAGGCCTCGGACACCAGTCACCATTCCTTGGACAACACCTTGCCGGTCTGCTCTGCTATTCACTGACACATACGCACTGATTGCTGGGTATGTAAGGGAGCCGAGGGCCGCTAACACACCTGCAGCCCACATCATCCATGTACGGCTGCCGAAGCCGTACCACATGAGTTGCATCATCTCAAATAGCAGTCCAAGCATGATAGTGTGCTTTGCACCGAGAGATCGCATGAGGAAGCCAAGAACGACTTGCACGGCGATACTGAGGACGCCGACGATCGCGATGAATATCGCCACTTGCACCACACCAAAGCCCATCACTAACTTCAAGTACACGAAAATGCACGAGTATTGTCCAGCTTCGGGCAAATACGACAGAAACACTGCCACACACAACATGAGCACCGTGCGGTCGGCACCGACTTTCCTTAGAGCAGCAAAGGGGTCCGCTTGCTCCCAGCTTATGGCCGGGCCCCAGCCGCTCGGCCTGACCTTCTCCGGAAGACTTTCAGGAACAGCGACCATAATGAAGAAAACGTCCAGGACCGCCACAGCGGTTGCGGCAGCGACGACCAGTGCCTCGCCGTACAGATCCATAAGATAAGCGCCTAAGGCGGGCGATATCACCATACTAGCGGCGAAGGTCGCAGACACCAAGCCATAAGCGCGCGACCTCTCAGCCTCCGTTGTTACATCAGCCACGTACGCGAACACGATCGAGAAGGTCACAGCAAACACACCACTGATGCTTATCATCGCGAAGAACCACCAGGTGTTGAAGGTCATTAGCGGAATCGGCGCGCACGTGAAGAATACTGTCACTAGTAGGAAGAATTTTCTCCCCCACACGTCAGATAGAGCTCCAATTAGTGGTGCTGATAGGAACGATAAAATTCCTTTGATGCCCATTATGAGACCATTCATCAGAAACGTGTGATCGGGAAAAGTAGCGTTTAACACGGATATTATCGGCATGGTGAGCAGGCCCCATGCAAAAAACTCCAAGAAAATAACCACCAATGCGTGGAAGACTGAAGGCTCTCCGATACCCGACATTGTCATTATCCCGTCTTTCATAACAGTTTTTCTATTCCGAATCACCATTTCTACTTCAGTTGTTGTAGTCTTTGTGGGCGTCATTTAAAACTGGAATATATTGTTTTCCTAATAAACTACTTATATTAAAAACATATTGAAAAATCCTAAGCACTACATTGATGAAAAGTTGATAAAATCGAGCAAGTACTAGCAACGTCAAAAAATCACTGAAATTGAAAAACAACTCGATATTTGAGTTGCCAGATAAACTGACGAAAACAATGCGGTCTCTATTTTTTTAACATAAAATAAAATGAATTTGTTAATAAAAATGTTAAAATTAAAAAAGCAATTATTTTAAAGCATTTTATTGAAATCAATCGTTTTCTTATATAACTCATATTGTAATTATTATGCCGTATTATTAATTTATTATACAACGCTAACTCAAATTTTAGATAACTTATTTTTTTTTTTATGTGAACTTGTTATAATATGTTCTATATGTATTAAAAAAAAGTGATATTACAATGAATAAATTAACTATCAAAGATACCAAATTGAAATTTTGTAGAATCTTCTTAATTAATATAAAAGGTATCACGTTTTTTCCTCTATTGTAAAGTTCACTTTTATAAGTTAGTAGAGTAGTCATCATTATACATGACTACTCTACTAACTTATAAAAGTGAACTTTATATTACTATTAAATAGGTAATGGTTTTGTATCGACTTAACTATTTTAAATATATGCTTTAAATCATACGTGATATAGTTTTTTTTTTTAAATAACTTTTGCATAACATAAGTTTACCTTTGTTTACCTCTTTTAAGAAATATGAATGATGAATTTTATAAATGATTCAAAATCCATACCAAAGACAGAAAAATCTGTAAAAATTTTAAAAAATATAAGCTGACATTGGGATGTGAATTCTGTGGTTTCTCAAAATTCTTCAATTTCATGTTCGACTGAATTCAAACTTTTTTGTAAAGATCTACATACAATCTCAATATTACTTGGATTAACAAAAAATTATGTTGTATTGAAGTAGTATCTATTTCGTTAGATACTTGATGGTTCTTCTGGATGAAAAAAGTTTATGACGTTAGATAGATTCGTGTCACGACGAGAACTACCTTCCATGATTCGGTCGGATTGCGGCACCAACTTCAAAGGCACGAACAACTACTTAAAAGAGATATCCGATTTTTTGGCGTCTAACGAGACTGAAATTCCGTCTAGACTAGCTAGTTGCAGAATAACTTGGAGGTTCAGTCCCATGTCATGACCCTACTGGAGAGGAATATTTGAAAGCGTGGTGAAGGTTGCCAAGACCCATTTGCGACGAGTAATTGGCGAGTCTGTATTGACATTCGAAGAGCTCGCAACTGTGTTCAAACAACATTTTTAATGCAAGCAATAACATTTTGAGATAGTTCAACTAGACATTTGTAATTGAATCCTTTGTTTAATTGTAAAACGTGAGTGAACCACGCCTAACACCGGCTATTATTGCTGGTTCCTGCTTCAGCCCGCCAACTCAGTTAAGTATAGTTAATTACTATTAGACGTAATTATTGGCCAATTGTTCTTTAATGCTAATTAGATTACACCTAAGGCGGCTTCACCGGTCAAGACTACGAAGACAAGGTAAATTTGTATACAAATTAACAAATTATTTAGCGCTGTATATCGCAGCCATATGTTCGTCCCATTTGAACCTGAGATCAGGCTTCCACTCATAAAAAAATGTCAGGTTCGCCGTAACAATGTTAAAAGTTTTAACGGTAAAAATTGAATCCGTTAAAATTAACGCTATTTAACGGTATTTTATAATGGTAATTGGTAACATTGCCAAGCCCTGCTAAATTTTCCGTATTTTACAGAAGCTTTGATAAAACTTATCACTTTAATCCTGTGTGGTTATGGAATACTTTAATTTTATGTTCAAAACCACAGATTAGTAATTACTTAGCTAGCTATTCAAAACTTCAAATGTCAAATATTGACATTGACACTAATGCAAAATTTTGCAAAGGAGGCGTTAATCCCAGTAAAATTTAAGATTTAACATTTAAAACAAACAAAATGGTGAGAATTGATAAATAAGAAAAGTTCACAGGCCCTACCATGTTACGTTTAAACTAATCACGATTGTTTTTGCCCTAGATTCGCTTCATTCTTATACAAAATCGTGCGGGTAAAACACGATTAGCTAAATGGTATATGAACTTCGATGATGATGAAAAACAGAAGCTTATTGAGGAAGTACACGCTGTTGTGACCGTTCGTGACGCTAAACATACTAACTTCGTTGAGGTAAGAATAATTTTTGTGATTGATCTAATTGTAAAATACAGTTTTTCATGCACGTCATAGTTAGTAGGAATGTGATGGTAATCAGTCGATATTCTTGTAAATGATGAACTTAAGCACGTTAAATTTCATAAATTATTGTTATGTAATTATTTTATATTACACTAGCTATGCCCAGTAGTTCCACACTCGTTAATTTGAGGAAAAAACGTCTATTAGCCTTCCTTGGTAAATGAGCTATCCAAGACAAAAATTTTCATTTCGAACCAGTTCCTAAGATTAGCGCAATTATACAAAAAAAAAATGTGATAACAAACTTCAGCCGTATAATAATATTAATACAGATAATGTTAATTCTGGGCTACATTCTGCTTAAGAATTACTATTGTATTGTTTATTGTATTTTTTTTTCTCAGCACTTACTTGCACAACGTTAAAAGACGGCGTGATGGATATGGAAAGCTTCTTAATATAATATAATGTTTTTCCAGTTCCGCAACTTCAAGATAGTGTACAGAAGGTATGCGGGTCTCTACTTCTGCATATGTGTGGATGTGAATGACAACAATCTCTGCTACTTGGAGGCCATTCACAACTTTGTGGAGGTCCTCAATGAGTACTTTCACAATGTCTGCGAGCTTGATCTGGTTTTTAATTTCTATAAGGTGAGATAAATATATCTTCTTTTTCATAATAGAGTTTACTTCAGGGAGGTAAGCGAAAGGAGTATGAAACTGCTATAAAATTTCATAAATATACAATAATATTAATTTTGATTAAAATGCTTATGGTACATTCTTGATTTATTGATATTGAAATTGTCTGAGCTTATTATTCTGTGCAGGATTACATAAACGATAAAAATGTGTGGACTTTATAGTGATGCTTTATTTCATGCATAACATTACCGAATTTGTATAAAAACACTTTTTTTTTAAAAGAGTAATTGAGGAGTTTCTCGTCTGTTCTTTGCAGAATCTGCACCCCGAACCAGTGGGGTAGCCTTACTTAATAATAATTAAAGTTTTAATTTCTAGAATGACATTTTGAAGTTGCTTTTTGAAGCCTTTTTGAATGATTTTTTTCACACTATCTAGATCCTGTTTTAAGCACATAATCCGGGCTAATTTCTGAAACTACAGGACCGATTTTAATTACATTTACATTTTACTCAGATATATAAGTTTGTCGAAATTAAAATATAGGCTATATTTTATTTTCATTATTGCGATATTTTTATTGTAAAATAAAAAAAAAAGTTTATGTCAGTACGAAGTTCGCCAGATCAGCCAGTAATTACTATTAAATTAAATATAAAATAAAAATTATATAGTATGAGGACATTACTGAAAAACTGTAATTTTACTTGGGCTAAGTCATAACTGTTTAAAAATGAATTAATACCACAAGGGCAATGTTTCATTATTAAAAATAATTGAAAAATTATATTGATACTTAATTTGATTTCAAATCATTATAAATCATTTGTTATTAATTTTATAAGAAAATTAGATTGAATTTTATGATATTTTTTTTAAATCTATGTTCAACTTTCATGAATCAAAGTAAACGACTATTAATTAATCTTATAAAAGAAATGTATGTGTAAGAAGTGACACTTCATTGGCTAGCTAACTTCACGTCGCTTCTTCGTTGACTAGCTGACTTCAGGGTGTCGGTTTTTTGTGACGGTGTGCGCGCGCATTGTAAAAGTTTACTCGGTATCATTTTTCCCTGACATGCTCAAAAAAGTGTAACTTCAATAAATATGTTTCAGGTATACACGGTGGTGGACGAGATGTTCCTAGCGGGAGAGATCAGAGAAACATCGCAGACTAAAGTTCTCAAACAGCTTCTAATGTTAAACTCCTTAGAGTAACTGAACCCGGTACTAGGTCTCATATTGAGTATTTAATATATATTTACTTCATATTTATATTTCAAACAAAGCTTTGTATATAATCAATATGTTTAAAATAATGTAGTTTTCTTTAAGTAACATTTGTTGAATCATTTCATTCTAATGTTTCTATTCAAATGTTTATTTGAAACAGAATAATGTGCGGAATGACAGAAAAAGACATTAAAAAATTAAATAAAACTTGAACAAAATTGTGAATTTATAAATCAAAAACTTTTAATATATTATGCTTATTTATTGAGTTTAGAATTTTTTATAAAATCAAAAAATTGTATTACTTTTAAAATTAAAATATCATCTCAATAAAATATCCTTAAATATTTGAAGTATAGCAGATATTGCGGATTTGCTAAGGGCTTTTAATTTGCTCCGAAAATACAGGACCATTCTACACGAAGAAAGAGGCCTTTGCCCAGCTGTGGGATGTTACAGCCTCAATCAATTAAGCACTCATAGATGAATATAAATATTAGTAACATCTTTGATCCTTGAATAAGACTGCAAGTATGTCTGTATTGAATGAGAGCTCGTTTGGTGTTCTTTAGGTTAGCGCAGGTGTATCCAAACTACGGCCCGCAGAACTAAATCTGGCCCGCAACAGCCAATAACTACAGTATCTATGCTTAAGCATATGAATTATAATATATTAAAGTTAAGGGCAGAAATAAAAAACTGTTTGGCCCTTGTAACATATTGAAAAAATTATTATGACTCTTAGGCTTCAAAGTTATTAATCAATAAAAATTTTGAAGTATTTAATTATAGTGCGAAGCTTAGAAGTATCTTGAAAATGTAATCAATAATTTGAAATGATAGTAAAAGGCGTTTCAGAGATAAACTTGTTGTGTAATACATACTGAGTGGATACAAGCGAGTGGCATTTTAAACCTCATATAGATAACATTTCTAAGCTACATAAAAACAAATAGGAACAGTATAGGCACAAGAAACGTTTACAACTACAGTTTTACAGATATTGCTGTTCAGCGGTTCAGTACTTGCTATTGCGGGTCAATATGGAAATAAATTTGTACTGTCATGTAGATGTGTGTTGTGGTCTGGGCGTTTGTGCGTGTGTATTGTGTGTGTGTCTGGATCCCCGATAACGCTGCAGGATCCAGAGATCCCTACAGGAGAAAATTCTGCTAAGGGTTGTTGAGTGTAAAGCTCTTATGGTTATTAATCTTAACTTGGTGCCTCTTTCTTGTATTCACTCTATAAGTATTTTAAATGGGTTCATCTTATTTTATATAAGAATTTGTCCCTGCGACCCATCAAAATGTATTTCCTCTATAAGAGTCGTAAAAGTATCAAAAAATCATAATTATTTTAAATAATCAGTTCAAAATAAACAATTGTATAAAATTTAAATATTTTTAACCCGTTACAAGTGAAGTTAATCTTATTGATAGTTGAAAGTGTAATTTATGAAATATTCGTACTAGTGAATACTCATTCCACTGTATATTGAGGACTTATTAAATGTTATTACAAATTATATGTGTTTTATTTTAATATTACTCGCTAAGTGTGAAGACCGTTTTCAATAAACTAATTCTGGTTTTGCCTACTAGCGATGAGTGACGTAGCGAGCTTAACCCGCGCCGGGGCACAATACCTTTTCACCCCCTCCCCATTCGAAAACTATATATATATGTTCAGCAATTTTTTGTTTTGGGGGACATTTTGTACCCCTTTGTGCGTAGCGCCCGGGGAATGATGACCCCTCTTGTCTCCTCGCTACGCCACTGTAGCGATAGGTTTTTGACACATTTTGTATGGAACTGACGTCAAAATTCTATCTCTAGTGTGCAGTCAGAGATGGAGTATTGAAACTGGCTGTTAGGCTAGTAAGGGAACGTACTCATACTACGAGACCCGTGCAGGGGGTAGGGGGTCTTTAAAAATACCACGTTTGGTCACAAGGGCGGGGGGGTCTTAGGTTTTAGTAACGTAGTCAATAATCTCAAGAAAAGTAATGCTTTTTCGAGCTATATTCAAACATGGCGCTTTTGTGATATTAATAAAGAAACGTGAACAAAATAGTTCTTAACTTTCTGTTTGCAAAAAATTATTAAACCATATTTCCGGATTACTACGTTAAAACTCAAGGGGAAGGGCAAATACTACGGGTGGTCATCAAAGCGGGGAGGGGGTTAAAAAAATCCCCTAATAGTTGTCACTAAGTAGGTAACTGTTTTTTTTTTATACTGCTGTGGTGGCACAAGCCTACTACGTATGCTGTGCTTGTTTGTTTCATAGTAAAAATAAACTACAGGTAGAGGAACCAAAATGAAAAATACATTTTTAGTAAAAATCATATAATATAAAAAAGTAACATGTGAGATTACAAAGTAAATGTGAGATTACAAAACAGCCGTAACGATTAATAAAATTGACTCTTATATAAAACTATATTAAACCCTGTATATACACATTATACAAATATTGTTTGATTTTGGCGATGCACAAAATCGCTGAATACATTTGAATGAAACTTGGCACGGAGTTGGGTTATAGTCTGGAAGCAAGGTTAGATTCATTCCAAAATGATTCCCTAGAATCGATAACGACGCAACACTGCCGCGTGTAGTGAAATTTATTTTACAAGACGTGAAAAGTAGTGTATATTTCATGCCAAGAGAACCAAATTTACAACTATTGACAATTTTATTAAGTAAAAGAGTAACTCAAGAGTTTATTGTTTCTCCAGTAAAATAAATTCCAAATTTATGGTAGTTTCACATTGATTATAAAACTTTAAGATAATTTGTAAAATAATGATAAAAAGTGGTTTTTGAAGCCCGTTTGAATTAAGATACTTGTCTCCACAACACACACCTACTCGATTAAGATGATTAGATTTGATTAATAATATTATTACGATGTATGTTTATTAACATTGGAATGCGAAGTCCATACATGGCTTGATATTTACAAATGACATTCATCCCCACTCCCAGCGGTGGAGGATTGGGCTAAACATCCACAGGTCGGGGTGGCCCACGTGAGACACTTCGGAACCCAAGTCGAATTTGCTCCATCTGTATATTTGTGAAAAATAATACATGAATCACAATGAAACGTAATGTATATCGATTAAATATAAAAAGTTAAAAATGTTTGGCATTGTTATATATTTTTTTATATACAACTAGGTCGGCAAACAAGCGTATGACTCACCTGATGGTAAGCGGTAACCGTAGCTTATTGACGTCTGCAACACCAGAAGCATCGCAAGCGTGTTGCCGACTTTATCCCCAATCCCACCAGGAGCTCTGGTCACCTTACTCACCAACAGGAATAACATTTGTTGAAAACAGTATTATTTAGCTGTGATGTTTCCTACATCAGTAAATATATTAAAAATATCTAGTTCAATTTGAAAAAGCCGCATACTATTTGCATAATGATGTACTTTGTAAATGTTCTAAATTTAAAAAGAGCGAAAAGTCGTAACTTGTGACGTCACTTATTTTCATCATCCCAAGGACAGTAACAGTGGATGTACTATAACAAAAAACTAAGACAAAAAATAATTTTTGACGAGTCTAGCATTAGAGTAAGTTCTACCTAAATTTGAATTTTAGTAGGTAACACTCACTGGAAGGGCGGTATCCCGCGCGACGCGTTGTGCGGCGGACTAGCGACACTGAGGAACTGGTAGCGCGTGCGCAGCTTCGCGCTCGTGAGCTTGGCGTCCGTCGCGCCGTGGCTGCGGTGGCCCAGCGCGCGGAACGGGTACGTGCCTGAGTGGAGTGTGTATGTACATTGTTGTGTGTCTGTTACATTACATTACATTACATTACATTACATTACAGCCGCGCTCGTGAGCTTGGCGTCCGTCGCGCCGTGGCTGCGGTGGCCCAGCGCGCGGAACGGGTACGTGCCTGAGTGGAGTGTGTATGTACATTGTTGTGTGTCTGTTACATTACATTACATTACATTACATTACATTACAGCCGCGCTCGTGAGCTTGGCGTCCGTCGCGCCGTGGCTGCGGTGGCCCAGCGCGCGGAACGGGTACGTGCCTGAGTGGAGTGTGTATGTACATTGTTGTGTGTCTGTTACATTACATTACATTACATTACATTACATTACAGCCGCGCTCGTGAGCTTGGCGTCCGTCGCGCCGTGGCTGCGGTGGCCCAGCGCGCGGAACGGGTACGTGCCTGAGTGGAGTGTGTATGTACATTGTTGTGTGTCTGTTACATTACATTACATTACATTACAGCCGCGCTCGTGAGCTTGGCGTCCGTCGCGCCGTGGCTGCGGTGGCCCAGCGCGCGGAACGGGTACGTGCCTGAGTGGAGTGTGTATGTACATTGTTGTGTGTCTGTTACATTACATTACATTACATTACATTACATTACAGCCGCGCTCGTGAGCTTGGCGTCCGTCGCGCCGTGGCTGCGGTGGCCCAGCGCGCGGAACGGGTACGTGCCTGAGTGGAGTGTGTATGTACATTGTTGTGTGTCTGTTACATTACATTACATTACATTACAGCCGCGCTCGTGAGCTTGGCGTCCGTCGCGCCGTGGCTGCGGTGGCCCAGCGCGCGGAACGGGTACGTGCCTGAGTGGAGTGTGTATGTACATTGTTGTGTGTCTGTTACATTACATTACATTACATTACATTACAGCCGCGCTCGTGAGCTTGGCGTCCGTCGCGCCGTGGCTGCGGTGGCCCAGCGCGCGGAACGGGTACGTGCCTGAGTGGAGTGTGTATGTACATTGTTGTGTGTCTGTTACATTACATTACATTACATTACAGCCGCGCTCGTGAGCTTGGCGTCCGTCGCGCCGTGGCTGCGGTGGCCCAGCGCGCGGAACGGGTACGTGCCTGAGTGGAGTGTGTATGTACATTGTTGTGTGTCTGTTACATTACATTACATTACATTACATTACAGCCGCGCTCGTGAGCTTGGCGTCCGTCGCGCCGTGGCTGCGGTGGCCCAGCGCGCGGAACGGGTACGTGCCTGAGTGGAGTGTGTATGTACATTGTTGTGTGTCTGTTACATTACATTACATTACATTACATTACAGCCGCGCTCGTGAGCTTGGCGTCCGTCGCGCCGTGGCTGCGGTGGCCCAGCGCGCGGAACGGGTACGTGCCTGAGTGGAGTGTGTATGTACATTGTTGTGTGTCTGTTACATTACATTACATTACAGCCGCGCTCGTGAGCTTGGCGTCCGTCGCGCCGTGGCTGCGGTGGCCCAGCGCGCGGAACGGGTACGTGCCTGAGTGGAGTGTGTATGTACATTGTTGTGTGTCTGTTACATTACATTACATTACATTACATTACATTACAGCCGCGCTCGTGAGCTTGGCGTCCGTCGCGCCGTGGCTGCGGTGGCCCAGCGCGCGGAACGGGTACGTGCCTGAGTGGAGTGTGTATGTACATTGTTGTGTGTCTGTTACATTACATTACATTACATTACATTACATTACAGCCGCGCTCGTGAGCTTGGCGTCCGTCGCGCCGTGGCTGCGGTGGCCCAGCGCGCGGAACGGGTACGTGCCTGAGTGGAGTGTGTATGTACATTGTTGTGTGTCTGTTACATTACATTACATTACATTACAGCCGCGCTCGTGAGCTTGGCGTCCGTCGCGCCGTGGCTGCGGTGGCCCAGCGCGCGGAACGGGTACGTGCCTGAGTGGAGTGTGTATGTACATTGTTGTGTGTCTGTTACATTACATTACATTACATTACATTACATTACAGCCGCGCTCGTGAGCTTGGCGTCCGTCGCGCCGTGGCTGCGGTGGCCCAGCGCGCGGAACGGGTACGTGCCTGAGTGGAGTGTGTATGTACATTGTTGTGTGTCTGTTACATTACATTACATTACATTACAGCCGCGCTCGTGAGCTTGGCGTCCGTCGCGCCGTGGCTGCGGTGGCCCAGCGCGCGGAACGGGTACGTGCCTGAGTGGAGTGTGTATGTACATTGTTGTGTGTCTGTTACATTACATTACATTACATTACATTACATTACAGCCGCGCTCGTGAGCTTGGCGTCCGTCGCGCCGTGGCTGCGGTGGCCCAGCGCGCGGAACGGGTACGTGCCTGAGTGGAGTGTGTATGTACATTGTTGTGTGTCTGTTACATTACATTACATTACAGCCGCGCTCGTGAGCTTGGCGTCCGTCGCGCCGTGGCTGCGGTGGCCCAGCGCGCGGAACGGGTACGTGCCTGAGTGGAGTGTGTATGTACATTGTTGTGTGTCTGTTACATTACATTACATTACATTACATTACATTACAGCCGCGCTCGTGAGCTTGGCGTCCGTCGCGCCGTGGCTGCGGTGGCCCAGCGCGCGGAACGGGTACGTGCCTGAGTGGAGTGTGTATGTACATTGTTGTGTGTCTGTTACATTACATTACATTACATTACATTACATTACAGCCGCGCTCGTGAGCTTGGCGTCCGTCGCGCCGTGGCTGCGGTGGCCCAGCGCGCGGAACGGGTACGTGCCTGAGTGGAGTGTGTATGTACATTGTTGTGTGTCTGTTACATTACATTACATTACATTACAGCCGCGCTCGTGAGCTTGGCGTCCGTCGCGCCGTGGCTGCGGTGGCCCAGCGCGCGGAACGGGTACGTGCCTGAGTGGAGTGTGTATGTACATTGTTGTGTGTCTGTTACATTACATTACATTACATTACATTACATTACAGCCGCGCTCGTGAGCTTGGCGTCCGTCGCGCCGTGGCTGCGGTGGCCCAGCGCGCGGAACGGGTACGTGCCTGAGTGGAGTGTGTATGTACATTGTTGTGTGTCTGTTACATTACATTACATTACATTACATTACATTACAGCCGCGCTCGTGAGCTTGGCGTCCGTCGCGCCGTGGCTGCGGTGGCCCAGCGCGCGGAACGGGTACGTGCCTGAGTGGAGTGTGTATGTACATTGTTGTGTGTCTGTTACATTACATTACATTACATTACATTACATTACAGCCGCGCTCGTGAGCTTGGCGTCCGTCGCGCCGTGGCTGCGGTGGCCCAGCGCGCGGAACGGGTACGTGCCTGAGTGGAGTGTGTATGTACATTGTTGTGTGTCTGTTACATTACATTACATTACATTACATTACATTACATTACAGCCGCGCTCGTGAGCTTGGCGTCCGTCGCGCCGTGGCTGCGGTGGCCCAGCGCGCGGAACGGGTACGTGCCTGAGTGGAGTGTGTATGTACATTGTTGTGTGTCTGTTACATTACATTACATTACATTACAGCCGCGCTCGTGAGCTTGGCGTCCGTCGCGCCGTGGCTGCGGTGGCCCAGCGCGCGGAACGGGTACGTGCCTGAGTGGAGTGTGTATGTACATTGTTGTGTGTCTGTTACATTACATTACATTACATTACATTACATTACAGCCGCGCTCGTGAGCTTGGCGTCCGTCGCGCCGTGGCTGCGGTGGCCCAGCGTGCGGAACGGGTACGTGCCTGAGTGGAGTGTGTATGTACATTGTTGTGTGTCTGTTACATTACATTACATTACATTACATTACAGCCGCGCTCGTGAGCTTGGCTTCCGTCGCGCCGTGGCTGCAGTACACTAAACGATGTTTTACATTATTCATTCGTTCTCAAATCAAAGAAAAGGCAGCTGAAATAATAAAAGTAGCTCAAACTACATACTCGTATTAAGACATACTCACCATTGGCGGGATTGAGGTCGTTTCTCGCAGCGATGGCGTTTTCGGCGCTGTATGGCGGCGAACAGGCGCAGCGCGAGAGCGGGTCGCGCTTGTAGTCGTTGTAGCGGAGCACCAGGAACATGCTCTGTAGGTCCGTCACACCCGCCTGTGGTATCAGGGAATATAACTATTGGCAAATACATTATAACACACACACACACACACACACATACACATGCGTTCATACACATGACGTGTTAATTATTTTTACCTGGCTTCAAGTTATTTACATGACAAAATAAATTGTATAAATGAAGAATATATTTTTGTTTTACTACAACAAACTAACAAGACAAAAATCATTCAATGACTTTTAAAGTCAATTGACCTGGCAAAAAACGAAAAAAAAAATCTATTAGTCCTTCGAGCCGGATTTCAAACACTTTTTTTGTCAAAGTGTCAATATACCTGCAAAGACTTGAACATTTTGGCTCTTGGATTGGTGTGGTAGCCGAACCAGTCGCCGTAGGTGGCCACGCGCTCGTTACCGCCGCTCATGTTGAAAACTCGCGGGAAGTAGGGAATGTTGTATGACGGGAAGTACGACGTTTCTTTTAAGAGTTCCGTTCTGAAACACAACTTATTTTTAACATAAAGTGACATATATTACATGTTAATTTTTATACTTATTTGTCTGGGGAGTAAGCTGGTTAATGCGTGACGAGAGCGTTACGAAAAGTGTGATCAAGCGAGGCGAATGGAAGTTCAGAGGGAGATATAAGTTAGATGGAGCTAAAAAAGTTTTATTTCAGTCCTGCAGTCTAAAGTACATTCGAACACCACCAGCCCACCACCACCACCACTTCAGCCTAATACAGTCCACTGCTGGACACAGGTCTCTACAAGTTCACGCCAAAAACGGCGTGAACTCATGTGTTTTGCCCATAGTCACCACGCTGGGCAGGCGGGTTGGTGACCGCAGGGCTGGCTTTGTCGCGCCGAAGACGCTGCTGCCCGTCTTCGGCCTGTATATTTGAAAGCCAAGAGTTGGATGGCTATCCCGCCATCGATCGGCTTTTTAAGTTTCAAGGTAGTAGTGCAAATGTGTTATCCTTTAGTCGCCTCCTATGACACTTACGGGAAGAGAGGGGATTGGCTATATTCTCTACTGCCGTAACCACATAGCAAACTGCCGTAATCACACAGCAATTGTGCGATTGCTATTGTGAAACACCATCTTATGAGATCTGCTTTTACATATCTTTTTGGACTAAAGTTAATTAAAAAAATTAAGGAACCAATGATTAGCCGGCGAGTGCTGTAATAAATTGAATTAATTCATTCGAAATGTAAGAATGAACAGAAACAGATAATTGATTGATTGATTGAATGATGTTGATTGATTCAGCACGTGTCATCCTATTGCTGGGCATAGGCCTCTTTCTCCATACGGGAATGGCCGGAAGCTAAGTTCACCACGCTGCTGAATCTGAATGATGGAATGAATAGTAAGATTGAAACGATTGAGTGAATGAACTTACAGATCAGCTGCCTCCGTATATCCGGGCAACTGTTCTATCACCCAAAGCAGTCCA
Organism: Melitaea cinxia; assembly: GCF_905220565.1. Classification (NCBI taxonomy): domain Eukaryota; kingdom Metazoa; phylum Arthropoda; class Insecta; order Lepidoptera; family Nymphalidae; genus Melitaea; species Melitaea cinxia. Next base: position 891,144 of record NC_059411.1, read on the forward strand.
GGTGCAATGGATCCCGGAAACTTCGAGTTTTTAGGCTTGAAATTGTTGTAGTCCACTATGTACCTAAAATGAGAAGTTACATAAAAATACTGTATAGTATATATCTGACTTGTATGATGATATCACAGTTTTATATTATACAACTAAGTTAAATGGCTGGTAAGCGATTGCCGTAGCTTATAGACGTCTGTAGCACCAGTAGCAAGCGCGTTGCCGACCCTATCCCCAATTCCTCCCAGAAGCTTTGGCTTCCTTATTAACCACAGGAAAAGCGCAACTTCAGAGCAGTATTCTTTAGCTGTGACCTTCTGTTAGGGGTCTTATTATAACATGATGTTTGTTAGCAACTCTGTAACCTCCTACCCCCCTTGGTGATATGAGCTGCTATTTTAGACTACCCCCCATATCCAAAATCGAGTGTATTTTTTTTTTGTTGAAGTATTTTCAAATTTTCAGAGTATTACGTTTAAATACAAGTATAATCTGATTAAATTTTGGAAAAATAAAGCATTGTGATACAAATTTCTAGAAAAACACTAAGGTTACAGGTGTTCCCACATTTTTAAGGCTTAGAAATCGTGCGTTGAACCAAAAAAGGCACACGCGATATCTCATTACAGCGATGCCAGCCCCTCGTGATATTTCATGATTTTTAGGGTTCCGTACCTTAAAAGGAAAAAAACGGAATCCTTATAGGATCACTTTGTTGTCCGTCTGTCTGTCCAGACACTTTGTCTCAAGAACGCGTGGAGGTATCAAGCTGAAATTCATTCAAATGATATAAATTCAAATACCAAGGTCTGCTGTTCCTTATTAATTTATAATTATAATTAACATAATTATATCACATTGTAATTTAACTTTAATAATATAACTTCTAAGCCAACGCAATCAAATGATACAGCCGTTTATGTTACAAATTTTGCCACTCGCAAGGGAATCAACACCTACAGGGTACTTCCCGTGTACTCAGAATCTTGAAATTTGGTACGAAGCAACGTCTTATAGCACAGATAAAGGAAAAATTGCGAAAAGCATAAATTTTTAGTTACATCATATAATAAAAATATTTTTAATATTTTTTGTACGGAACCCTCGGTGCGCGAGTCCGATTCGCACTGGTTGGTTTTTTCCTAACTCCTCTCTTCTTTTCGAGCCTAACTTAATTAATGGAGAATCCTAACATTGAGATAATTCCCCAGTAGGACTGCTCCAGATGTTGGATATTTTTACATGTGCCCCTAAACCAATAAAAGTTGCTGTAGCAAGTAACGTTAATTTGCGAAAAAACGTGAAAATGACTTTAATTACATCGACAAGTAATAAATACAATGTAAGTAGACGAAAAAATAGTCAAGTAAACGAAAAAATAGTCAAGTACACTTGCGTTATCAAAGATTACTCCAAAACTAGTTATGAGGTATCAATCAAATTTTAAAAGAACTACAAGACATGCATCAGTTTTCGATCAAAACAAGAATCATCAAAATCTGTATATCAAGTGAAAAGTTATGTGGTAACGACGTAGGTCGACGAAAAAATTGTCAAGTAAATACGCATTATTAGTTGTAGCTCGAAAAGTACTTGTTAGATCTCAGTAAAATTTAAATGGGACCACGTGACAAGCAACACCATACGATTTAAAAAAATCATCGAAATCGGTCCACTCAGTCAAAAGTTCTAAAGTAATTAATACATAAAATCAAATACAATCGAATTGAGAACCTTTTTTGGAAGTCGGTTTAAAACAGTGATTCCCAAAGTGGTCTATATTGACTCCCAGGAGTCTCTGACGACATGCAAGGGATTTTCGTCAGCGAAATTTTTTTTTGAGGGTTCATGAAATGAAAATGGGGGTCCACGATAGTGGATCCTAACATACACTGATAGTATCTATCAACTTACATTGTACTATCTTATAATAAGAAGATATATACATTATTTATAAAAGTATATATGAAGTGGTATGTATATATATTATAAACTTAAAAATTACTTTTTAGACACTATTGTGACTTGATATATTTGATTGTTGTGCATCTTTTTATTTGAGTTTTTAGTCCCAGCTTGCTTCTGATAGAAGGGTGGGCAAATGTGATTATTTTTTATTTTTTGTTTCATTGGTTATCACTAAATAGCGTTGTCATAAACCTGCGTGGTTAATGCTATTTATAATAAACAAGTACATTGTTGTTTTTTTGATAAATAAATAAAATAAAGTAAAAAATTTATTATGTATGTTTATAAAATTGTGTAAGTTGTAGGATGTAGGAATTCGCTTTGTGGTCGCAATACATTTTGAACTTGTAAAAACCTGCACATAATGATATACCATTATCATCTTGTTACAAGCATACGCGTTTAAAAGCATTGCGAACTTGTACTGACTTGTTCAATTTATAATTTCCTTTCCATCGTCGCACTTAGTGAAAAGGAAGTTCGGCGCTGTTACCAATCTCCTAACGATAAAAAGAAACAGACTGGACATCATTAGCCGAGGAGATTTAAGATTAAACCTAACAAATAAGCCGCCAAATGTTGATAATTTATTATTAAAGCATCAGGTTCATTCTTCTATGACATTTAAAAAACATTTACTTATTGCTTAGTTTATTTTATACAATTTACAATTTATTTATTTATTTCCGTATTTACACAACATATTCAAGTAACAAGTGACAAAAAAGGAACAATCAGTTTCTAGGTTTAATTTGAAAGCAATTACTATTTTGATCTCTACTTCTCCTAGCTAGGTAGCTGAGCTATCTGTATTAAGGAGAAGAGATTTGCCTCCCAAGAATTCTACAATTTTTACTTTTCATAGTTTGCCACGAGTTGTTAGTTTATTTTATGTTACGTGTATTTTATATAACAGATACAAAATTTTATTTAGTTTTAATTTAAATGTCAGGGGGTCTACCCGAAACCGAAAACCATGGCAAGGGGTCTACTACACAAAAAAGGTTGGGGAACCTCTGGTTTGAAAGAATATGTTTTATCGTTTTCGTAACATTTCTTATGAATGCTCGGCTCCTATTGGTCGAAGCCGGACGTTTTATTATAGCCTATAGCCTTCCGCGGCAAATGGACTATTCAACACAGAACCAGTAGTTCCAGAGATTAGTTCGTCTACACAAGTTTAGTAGCTATATAAGTATGATATTTTTTAACTTTGTAATATAAGAACAAGATTTATAATAGGTATTGGAACATTATCTATTAATTTAATCTGGAGGCACCAATTACTAGTTGGTATTGTAAGGCGCTTGTTTGTTTTGATAAATGGCGTAATATCCATATCGACGCAGTGTCTATGCCTCTTCATAGATGGCGCTGGCTGTATTTTGCATCGCGCTTACATTGTTACAACTTGGGTGGTATAAGTTGGCCTAAGAATCCGTCAGTTGTATCACAGTGTAAGCTAGAAAGTTACACATTCAAATGAACACGAAACGCTTCCACACTTTGGAACGTATGAGTGTACTTGAATAATTTCTAGCTTATGAATTAAGTATATTATAAGTAAGATTAAAGTTTTCATTATAGTAACTCTTCCTTCAATTGACACAACAGTAAGTATTGATAAATTGTTATCGTAGTAGCTTAGTTAGTAACTAAGTAATATTAATGAAATTATATAACAAAACGCGTTATCTAGTAGCGACTAATTAGCCCTATGTCGACATACTACACGGTCTGTATCTGTAACTATCTTAAAACTACGTTTAATGTATATTAATGTGTGATGTAAGTATAAATGTTAAATAATTGTGTTTGGTCACAATCGAAACAAAAAAAAACCGCTTCAATTTACAATTAAACATCGATAATTAATAAAATATCGCCAACAATCAATTAAATACGCATTATTTAGGATAACTCGAAAAGTATCAATCAAGAATCATCAAAATCGGTATATCAAGTGAAAAGTGCGTTATAATACAATGTAGGTCGACAAAAAAATTGTCAAGTTAATACGCATTATTAGATATAACTCGAAAAGTACTAGTCCTAACTCAATCAAATTTAAATTAGACCTCATGCCAAGCACCAACTTTCTAAAACAGATACATCAAAATCGAATAACTGCGCAGTTTCTTGCTAGTTCTTCGCTGTAAAATTTAAATTGTGCTTCAGTGACATTACTTGTAAGGATTATTAACATTGTTTGAAGCTTATTCGAAGAAAGTTATTTTTTTATTTGGATTTTAGTACTTTTTAACCGATTTCCAAAAAGGAGGAGGTTCTCAATTCGATTGTATTTTTTTTATGTACGTTACTTCAGAACTTTTGACTGGATGGACCGATTTGGACAAAATTTATTTAATCGAAAGATGGTGCGTGTCATTTGGTCCCATTTAAATTTATTTGATATCTAACAACTACTTTTCGAGTTAGATCTAATAATGCTTTTTTACTTGACTATTTTTTCGTCGACCTACGTTGTATTATACCGCATAACTTTTCACTGGGTGTACCGATTTTGATGATTTTTAATTTAATCGAAAGCTGATGTTTATCATGTGGTTACATTTAAATTTCATCGAGATCTGATAACAACTTTTTGAGTAATCTTTGATAACGCGTATTTACATGACTATTTTTTCGTCTACCGACGTTGTATTACTTGTCGACGTAATTGAAGTCGGTTTTTTTTTTTTCGTTTGCGAGCAAATACAATAATAGTAATAGATTATAGAATAGAACATAAAAAACACTGGAATTGAGCAGGGCAGTGCGCAGAATTTTGTAAGGGTTAAATATATAAATGTAAGAACCCAATAAAGCTCTTAAATTAAAATCCCTTCCTATTTACTGCAACTTTTCATTTGCCTTAACTGAACACGCTGTATGATCCTGTCTGTGTGAGTGAGAGACGACATGAGAGGGAAGGTTATGAGGTAAACCAAACTCAATGACGGTCGATCTAACACTTAGTTTATTAAGATTATTTTGAGTATAAAACACACTTCAGCCTATCGCAGTCCACTGCTGGCCATAGGCCTCCCCAAGTTCGCGCCACACATCCCGGTCTTCCGCAATCCTCATCCAGCCTACACCGGCAATCTTACGTAGATCGTCGGTCCAACGGGGCGGAGGACGTCCCACACTGCGTTTGCCAAGACGCGGTCTCCACTCCAGGACCCGTCTACTCCAACGTCCATCGGTCCTGCGACACAGATGACCAGCCCACTGCCACTTCAACTTGCTAATTCTGTGGGCTATGTCGGTTACTTTCGTTCTCTCGCGGATAGTCTCATTTCTAATCCTGTCTTTGAGAGAGACCCCAAGCATAGCCCTTTTTTTGAGTATATTTTGAGTATATATAGGCAGAAGTACAGACGTCATTCGCAGCAAACAAATAACAATTTCGTAATAAATAAGCTAAATTAAGGAGGTTATGAGTTTGCAAGACAATCATATTGCTCATCATTACAGCCTATACAGTCCACTGCTGGACATAGGCCTCCACAAGTTTACGCCAAAAATAACGTGAACTCATGTGTTTTGCCCATAGTCACCACGCTGGGCAGACGGGTCGGTGACCGCAGTACTGGCTTTGTCGCACCGAAGACGCTGCTGCCCGTCTTCGGCCTGTGTATTTCAAAGCCAGCAGTTGGATGGTTATCCCGCCATCGGTCGGCTTCTTAAGTTCCAAGGTGGTTGTGGAACGTTAGTCGCCTCTTACGACACCCACGGGAAGAGAGGGGGTGGCTAAATTCTTTAGTGCCGTAGCCACACACATCATATTGCTCAATATGCGTTAACCCGTAGACGCGCTATTTCAATAATACCATGTGGACGTTTTGGCTAGATCTACCTAAAAATTCTTTATTAAAATCTAAAATATTAATAGCTTCGAGTCAGAGTGGGGGAAATGCCCAACCTCGGCCCACTGTGGGGCCCAAAAATTGAGTACCCTTCTTTTTTGGAAGTTAAAAACGTACTCACCACTGGTTATTGTAGGTTCCACTGTTGTGCTTGCGGAATATTTCGACCCATTCCTTTCCGCTCCTCGCGAGACGATTAGCTACCATAGCTCGGGCGTACTCCAAAACCTTGAACCAGATATATTTTGCATGATTTCTAATTCTGGTAGCGTAAATTTAGAGCAGAGGGGAGAGGTTGGTGGATAATACTACTGTGATATTTCTTTCAAGAAGTTGATTAAAATCCTACAGAATAACGAGAAAGGCTGGTGTGAAACACTATATAAAAGATTTTTTTCTAGGTATTTTAAGGAATTAGGGTGGAATGGGTTTCCTTTAGGGCGATTATTTATTTATTTATCTTATATATGTATAAAATTCTCGTGTCACGATGTCAAAAATATTGTGCATATCGGGTAGGTCTGAGAATCGGCCATATATGGCAAAACAACGTTTGCGGGGTCAGCTTATTTTTTTTTTTATAGTTATAATTTATTTATAGATTTAGTAAGTACTGCGTGTAAATTGAGGCATTTCCTTGCCATGTTAAGTAGGTAAGTGTTCTAAGACACGTGTAAAACATAAAAGGAATGTTTTACCACAACTTATGACAAAGTGCCAAAACGCAGTCGAAATTTTATATATGTAAATAATAATAAGTAAATAAATACCTTATAACATGCACACACGTCGTTCGTCTGTTCCTATGGTAAGCAACTTAATGCTTGTGTTACAACTTACAGGTAACAGCTGTTATAATTATATATGTATATATATACATAGAAATAATACATATATCAATATATAAATACAAATATTACACCCCGACTCAGGCGGGAATCGATCCCCGCAACCCGCGGCACAGAAAGCAGGGCCACGACAAACTGCGCCAACGGGCTAGTCCAAGTAGTATAATATATATTTTTTTCTTTTATTTAAATTTATTTTGATTAGGAAAACAAACTTACAACACTCATCCAATAAATAAAATATATCAGAATAAAATAAAACAAGTTTCCATATAAAATTAAAACAAATATTTAAAGTTAAAATAAAAACAGAAGAGAAAAACAGTTAAAATACAAAACGATTGTGCTTTAGACCGCTTAAGTAAAATTTCTTTAGCTCCATCTAATTTACACTTACCTTCCTCTCAACTTCCGTTCGCCTCGCCCGATCACACTTTCCGTAACGCTCTCGTCACCCATTCACCAGATTACATCCCAAATCAAGCTACGTAAAGAAGATTTACTTCAACAGTTTTAAGCAAATAATGCAAGCATGCATATTTACTAAAGTTCATGTCAAATATATCCAAGTTTTCACAATGTTTATTATAATTATTCTTTGACGGTTAGCAGGAAAGTGGACATAAGGTGCCAATCAAACCACTTATGTCCACTTTCCTGCTAACCGTCAAAGAATACTTATAACAAATGGACACAACGATAAATAATGAAAGTTTATTATAATTTTTGGCATGCGCGTAGTTGCCGGAACAATCTAGAACCCACCTGGCCCGCGGGCGCCACCAGCTCGAACAGCGACCGGTTGCTGTTCCCCACCGTGGTCTCGGCGGCGACCAGCCCCGACGATATGATGTAGAAGTCGTCTGTCGACTGAGAGGTTCGCCGTATGTCATATATAGGTCATATATACGTCACTGATGTATTTGAAGTTTTGAACACCGGCAGTTTTAAATATGTCCATTTTAAAATCTTTGAATATTCATTCACAACAGCCTTTCGAAGTCCACTACTGGACATAGGCCTCCACCAATTCATGTTTTTTGCCCATAGTCACCATGCTGGGCAGGCGGGTCGGTGACCGCAGGGCTGGCTTCGTCGCACCGAAGACGCTGCTGCCCGTCTTCGGCCTGTGTATTTCAAAGCCAGCAGTCGGATGGTTATCCCGCCATCAGTCGGCTTTTGTAGTTCCAAGGTGGAAGTGGAACTGTGTTATCCCTTAGTCGCCTCTTACGACACCCACACGAAGAGAGGGGTTGGCTATATTCTTTGATGCCGTAACCACACAGCATATAAATATTCATTATATAATTATATATATATAAAATATAACAAAATCAGGTTAACTTTTCCTTTTTATAAACAAAAAAACGTGATTTTTAAATAAGAGAAAATTTTCAAATTAGAATTTTGTGATGTTATCGGTACGTCCCTTTTTTGCTATTACTGCAACACAAACGCTTGGGTGGCCCGATCCACGGTATTAAGAGTACTTAGAATTTTTTAGCCTACCTGATGTTAACCGGATACCTATGGACGTCTACAACACCTGGAGTATCACAAACGCATTACCTACCCCCTAACCCCGACCCTACCCAGTAGCTCTGGTCACCTTACTCACCATCAGGAACACAACACCTCTTGAGAACAGTGTTATTTTGCTGTAATCTTCTGTAAGGTTCAGATGCTTCCCTAGTTTGATAGTTAAAATAACGGATTTGCTTTAGACCACACGGCTGAAGTAAAACTTCTGCACAATAGGCCAGCACTGTCTTAGATACACGAAACAAAACTGGCTATGAGAGAAAGAGAGAAAAGTGTACTCACACCTTTCTCTCTTGCTCCGTTCGCCTCGCCCAATCACACTTATCATAACGCTCTCATCACGCATTCACCAGTTTACAGCCCAAAAAGCGTGCGTTAAGTAGTTTTACTTCAAAAATCACGATAACTAGAAATTGTCAGCATTAATATTGACCTGCACAAACGCTGGGTAGGAACTGAAAGACATCTTCCGTCCTGGAATGGGTTTTTTGCTGTTCGGAGCGAGTCTGTAGTTGAGGACATACATCTTCTGGAACCGGAGCATGGACTGATAGCTGAAATAGAATATAATTTTGTTTTTGTAATATAACGGTCGATCGACGCATCGATTGTCGCGCTCGATGACCGCGTCAGTCGTGAATAAACGGTGTCACTGACAACTCGCTGTCCTTTTATTTAAAACATTTCATTGGCGAACGAGGATTAATTTATTAAAATGTCGATCGGAAAGTTATCGGAGTTCAACATAACATCGGGAAATTGGTCGATGTACATTGAAAGAACAGAAATGTTTTTTAAAGTTAACGCGGTTAAAGAAGACTTATGGCTACCCACTTTAATTGCGGCGATGGGCGATGAAACGTACGAGTTACTAAGTAATTTGACGAGTCCCGAAAAACCGAGCACCAAGACTTACGCAACGGTGGTGAAGCTGATGGGTGACCACTTACAGCCGAAACCATCTTTTATGGCAGAGCGATTTCGATTCCGCCAAAGAAGGCAAAATGCGGGTGAATCAGTTTTACAATATATTTCGGAACTAAAAAAAATGTCAAGATTTTGTGACTTTGGGACGGTATTGGAAGAGAATATGCGGGATCAGCTGGTATGTGGTCTTCGAAGCGAAGCTACTAGACAACGTTTATTCGCCGAAGACAGCTTACAGTACGCGAAGGCAGTCAAAATTGCCTCAGCCATGGAAGCGGCAGAAAGGGATGCCGCAGCAGTGGAGCAGACAAGCGGCAGTGGCAGTGTGAGCAGCGAGGGCGTGGCGGATTCCGTGCATGCGGTGCAGGTGGCCACGCGGAATAGCCGAGGCGGACGTGGCCGGGGCGGCCTACGGGGCTCAGCGGCGGTGCGACGAGAGAAAGAAATAAACAGTAATTGTGCGGCTTGTGGATCTACGGATCATATAAGTGTTGGGTGTCGGTACAACCGGTTCATCTGTAGTAGATGTGGACAGAGGGGACATTTACGTCGTGTATGCCCGGTACGGTCAGGTGGCATCTCTCGGCGAGAAGGGCTTCCAAACAATAGCATGGTTGCTGGCTTCGCGGACGACAGAGTGCACCGATCGGAGGTGCTAGGGGTGGACGAACCTCCTTTATCGGACGACGAGGTCGAGCCGGTCGTAGAAGATCTACATCAACTTAGTCTTAACAGTTACAAGCCGGTGAGTTTAAAAATATGTATAGATGGTATCGTTTTACCTATGGAAATAGATACTGGATCATTAGTATCATGTATTAGTAAAAATACTTATGATAAATATTTTAAAAGTAGGTATTTAGAGAAATCAAATATGTTATTTAAATTTTATGATGGTTCTACGATTAGACCCCTAGGGGTGATCAAGCCACTCGTCAAATATAAAAAAATAAGTAAAATTGTAGAATTATTTGTAATTGAGGGTGGTACCACTTCGTTATTGGGAAGACAGTGGCTTTCGGAATTTTACATAAAAATACCATTATATAAACATGTAGAAAATATGAATGTAATCAATGGGGAAAATAATTGTAATCATTCTATTAATGCATTACTCGACAGATTTAAGGAGTTATTCTCGGAGGGACTGGGACGGTTCACGGGCGGTAAGGCTCAGCTGCGGGTGCGCGAGGGGGCGACGCCGGTATTTTGCCGCGCGCGGCCCGTGCCGTACGCGCTGCGCGAGCGGGTCGAGGCGGAGCTGGCGGGCATGCTGCGCGCGGGCGTCATCGAGCCCGTTGACAGCGCGGACTGGGCTACCCCACTGGTACCGGTACGTAAGGCGAATGGTGGACTCCGTATATGTGCTGATTATAAAGTTACTTTAAATCCGTTTCTGTTGGTCGATAAATATCCGTTACCGCGAATTAATGACTTGCTTGTGAAATTTAATGGTGCTAAAATATTTACGAAAATTGATCTTTCACAAGCCTATAATCAAATAGAGTTACATGACCCCGATAATTTGACAGTTATTAACACTCACAAAGGACTTTTCAAGTACAAACGATTAGTATATGGATTGTCTTCGAGTCCTGGAATATTTCAGCGAATTATGACTAATCTTTTGAACGATATTCCGGGAGTAGAAGTTTTTATTGATGATATAATAATCGGTTCTCCTGATACTCGCGAACATTTAATAACTTTAAAACGTGTTTTAGAGCGGTTACGAAATAACGGAATGAAACTTAAAAAAAGTAAATGCCTATTTATGACAAGTGAGGTTAAATATCTAGGTTTTATTATTTCAGCCGAGGGTATTAAAGTGGATCCGGAAAGGGTGGAGGGAATAGTAAATATACCTCGCCCGGTTAATATTACGGACTTAAGGGCCTTTCTAGGCACTATTAATTTTTACGCAAAATTTGTTAAAAATTTAAGTACTATATTAGCACCACTGTACCACTTACTGAGAAAGGGAGTAAATTGGATATGGAATGATGAGTGTGAAGTAGCATTCCGGACAATTAAGTCAATTTTAGTTGGTGCGGATGTTCTAGCGCACTACGATCCGGAAGCGCCTTTGTTTTTAACGTGCGACGCGAGCGCGCGAGGTATAGGCGGTGTGCTCACGCAAACTGACACGCGAGTCGCTCGCTCGGGCGAGTCGGCGCGGGAGCGGCCGGTCGTATACGTATCGCGAGCGTTAACGGCTGCCGAGAAACATTACTCTCAAATTGAACGTGAGGCTTTAGCAATAGTATTTTGCTTTGAAAAATTGCATCAGTACCTGTACGGCAGGCGATTTACATTGCGTACCGACCATAAACCTTTGGTAACTATATTTGGGCCGAAACAAGGAATTCCGTCGATGGCTGCAAGTCGGTTACAACGGTGGGCTATTAAATTATCGGCATATACCTATGAGATTGAGTACGTTACATCAAAACAAAACGGCGCTGATGGTTTATCTCGATTGCCAGCAAGCTTTAAAAATAAAAATAAACATATTTTTAAAATTCCGGAACAATCTCACTTACACTTTGCACATAATGCTTTATTATTAGATTATAATGAAATTAAAAAACAGACTTGCCGGGACCCACTACTGGGTCGTGTTCTCACTTATATTCGTGACGAGTGGCCTCCACATAATGAGATGCTGCCTCTCAACCCTTACTTTAATCGTAAAAAAGAGTTGTATGAGGAGTTAGGTTGCGTGATGTGGGGCCACAGAATAGTGATACCGGAAACCTGCAGGGACAAGGTTTTAACTGACTTGCATGAGGCTCATATGGGGATAGTTAAAACGAAATCTTTTGCAAGGAGCTACGTATGGTGGCCGGGCATTGACGAAGCAATCGAGAAAACGTGCCGCGACTGTAGCGTGTGTGTCACGGAGAGTGAAGCGCCACCGCGGCATATGCCATGCCCATGGCCATGGCCGAATAAACCTTGGGCTCGCGTACACATCGACTTCCTGGGTCCTCTTGCGGGTCGAATGTATTTAGTGTTGGTGGATGCGAGAACTAAATGGATAGAAGTTTGTCAGGTACCTAGCACAGCAGCTAGTCACGCAATTAAAATGTTGAGTGGCATTTTTGCTCGTTTCGGTTTACCTAAACAAATAGTATCGGATAACGGCCCACCTTTCTCTAGCAATGAATTTTCAACATTTGTCAATACGAATGGTATTCAACATTTATTTTCGGCACCATACCATCCGGCATCAAATGGCGCGGCAGAAAATGCCGTCCATACAATTAAAAGGACTATTAAGAAAGCTATTAGACAAAATTTAGATATTAACTTATTTTTGAATAGTTTTTTACTTTATTATAGGAATACGGAACATTGTACAACAGGCGAAACGCCAGCGTCACTTATGTTCGGCCGCCGGTTACGTACTAAATTTGACGCTATGAGGCCTAATAGGGAGCTTAAAGTTAGAAACGCTCAAGAACATCAACAAAAGTACAGTACTCATGAGTCGCGCCTGTTGTACCCAGGGGACGATGTATGGCTACGTCAATATAGGGGGAACGATAAATGGGTGTCGGGGAAGGTAGTGGATAAGATGGGGACAACAGATTATAGGGTGGTAGATGCAGCAGGACGCGAAACACACAGACATATTGACCAACTGAAACAGCGTAAACGGAGTTCACTAATCTGTCCTTCTAGCCCAGCGAGTGTCGGCGAGGAGACGGGAGCGACAAGCACCGAGCCCGAAACGCATGACACAAACAACCCCGGGGACGATGCGCACGCATTAGCCCACAGCCCGACTCGCGAACGTGAGAAAATTGAGGAATGCGTGGAATCAATCCCAACTAACACACAGCAACCCTCGCCTCCCATTGAACCGCCTCGGTCTCGTCCCATACGTAGATGTAGGATGAAATAATGTCATCTTTCGACATATAGTTGTTTCTTTATTGTTAATTTTATTTTTATTTTATTTTTTTGTTGTTGTTTAATTAATAAAATAACTATGCTTTAACATTTAAATAAGCTGTTAATTGTACCAAAATAGATTGTTGTAGGTAATAGTTCATAGCTGTTGTGTGTATGTGCTTATGTAAGGTTATGTAAATGCTGTATATTTGTAAATCGTTTTTTTTTAAATGTATGTCTTAAATAAGGGTGGAGGTGTAATATAACGGTCGATCGACGCATCGATTGTCGCGCTCGATGACCGCGTCAGTCGTGAATAAACGGTGTCACTGACAACTCGCTGTCCTTTTATTTAAAACATTTCAGTTTTCTATAGCAAAATAGAAGAATATAATACGACCAATCTCTACTAATATTATAAATGTGAATGTGAGTTTTGGTCCGGGAGACAGGTACAAAAATGGTCAATTATTTCCTCTCTAACTATAATCCGACAAATTTTAAACTTGGAGGAAATGATTTAAAAAACCCTTTTTTTTCTCCATGCGTGGGAGGCTGCCACTGCCAGTCCCACCCACGGAGTCTCAGCTGACGGTCGCGAATATATTCATAATATAAATCCCTAATGTATATTACGAAGTTTCGAATTGGGAGGAAATAGGTCATGAAAATCTGTTACTGGCTCCCGGACCATTTGTTACGCTTTCACACGAAAACCCCTTAACCGAACATCATGACACTCTGTACATATATTCTTGGAGGTATTAGAAGTAACATAGGATACTTTTTATTAAAAAAAAAATTCAATGCGAGCGATGTCGCGGGTAAAATTTAGTTAAACATATTTAGTCCACTTATCTTTAAAATTTTGACGGTAAAGTTGAAACTAGCTTCCCCGTTCTGTTTTATTTATTATTATTTATCTTAGTCAGGAAACAGGAAACTTATAACACTAAATCAATATCCCAAACATACGTTTCAAAACAAACATTCGTCATGAGTAGAACCGTAGAAGTGCAACTCACGACCGCTAACGCAAAAGCTAATAACTGTGACCACAGCACAGTTCGTCTTGTTTGTTTCTGTACGGAACTTTCAATAAGTCTATACTGACGTGCTTAGGAAAAGGCAGTAAATTATAAATATCGAAACCCAAGAAAATATAAGCTTCTCAGCTTTACTCAATACTGTTAACTCGGTATACAAATAATAATAAAAATATCGAAAAAACATAGCCTATTAGTCTTCCTCGATAAAATGGGCTATAAAACAAAAAAAAAAAAAAGAATTTTTAAATTCCAATCAACGAGTGTAAACACACAAACACTATTCAACTTTATAATATTACTAGCTGACTCGGCAAACGTTGTCTTGCCGCTAAACGCTATTTAAAAACAGTGGTTGGTGGTAGAAGGGTGAAAATTTAGGGTTGTATGTATTTTTTCACGCCAAATCATAATAAAATAAAAAATAAATAATTTATCTAAAAATTAAAAAATAAAATATAGGGGTGGACTGTCCTTAACATTTAGCGGGATAAAAATAGATGTTGTTCGATTCTCAGACCTACCCAATATGCACACAAAATTTCATGAGAATCGGTCAAGCCGTTTCGAAGGAGTTTAACTACAAACACCGCGACACGAGAATTTTATATATTAGACTATAGATCAATATTAATATAGGTTTAATAAATTAAGTCAAACGATAAACTTCAAAATTGTAATCATAAAAGAAATGAAACAGCGTAGGATAACAGCCGTTTACTTGCACGGCAGATTAGAAGTCAAGTCAATATTACCTGTTCCAAGTGACTTGAGAAGTATACAGATCAGACCAATCCGGCAAGAGCTTCACAAGTCCACTGCAGTGCTCTCCGAATAGTAGCCCTTCAGGGGTCTCTTTAGGGGATGAGACAGCTATCGCCAGCTCATCCAGGTCCCCCAGCATGTTTATCCAACTGAAATAACGAACCTTCCACAAGTGACGTCACAAGACATGCAATTAGACATCAAAAGCATTTATTAAAATAAAGATGATAAAAACTAAAAAAAAAAATTGTACTGTTATTTTTTTTTTAATTTGTGAATATTACTTTTCAAAAAATATTAAAATCACTCAAAGGTAAATGAAATTGTATTAAACACATTGCAAACATAAAGAAAGTTGTTATAAAGTATCAAATAAAATAAAAGTAAAACAAATAATATAACATTACATATCATAATATAATACTAATATTATACAATAATACAATATAGCGTAACATAATATAATGAATTATATAATACATAATAAATAATATGAAATTACATTACATGATATCTCTGACGGTGAGCCACTCGTACGGATTGCTGGTTGCTTGATTGTAACCAACCGCTAGACCTTCAATCTGGATGTAGTAGAGCTTCATCTGTAACAGAACTATAATTATACTAATAAAATAGAAACCAGGCAAGTGCGAGTGGGATTCGCGCACCGAGGGTTCTATACAAACAAAATTATTAAAAATATTTTTATAATATGATGCAACTAAAAATTTATGCTTTTCGCAATTTCATGATTCTGAGTTCACGGGAAGTACCCTGTAGATGTTGATTCCCATGCGAGTGTCGAAAATTTGTAACATAAACGGCTGTCTCATTTGATTGCGTTAGCTTAGAAGATTGATTTTTTTTCACAGCTCCAAGGAACAGTAGACCTAAGTATTTGGTATGAATTTCAGCTGGACACCTCCTTGTCTTGACAGACAGACGGACAATAAAGTGATCCTATACGATTTCCGTTTTTACCTTTGGAGGCACGGAACCCTAAAAACAATATTTTCTGTATATTAATAGGTATAAAAATTTATAACTAAATTTTGCTTTATTTCACCTGATACCAATAGGGGTCTGTAGGATTTGCAGTGACCATAGAAGCAATGTAGTCTTCATTCTTGTCAACAAAATCCTCAATCAACCCGCACACTTCAGTTTTGTTATAACAATACCTACAATTAACAAATAAATAATGTTAGAACTGTATAATCATTGTATGTATGATTATATTTTTTTATTAATTATTAGACAAACATAATATATACAGTCAGGACTTACCACATAAAAAAAATTGTTAAGGTAGGTTTATACAAGACAATAAAATACATACCAATTAAAAACTGCACACACACACACACACAAAAATACAAACACACATACATAATTAGACATTAATAGTAGCTTTTAAAATATATATCTTCATACAAAACATAAATATTACAAACCAAAAAGTAATTTATGAATAACATTAAAAAGATAATTAGAATGTAATAACTTACTCAAAGAAAGTATAATTATAAAAAAAAAATTAATTAGATGCAATCTCTTTTTGTAAAAACTTTCATCATTACACTTTTAATAGAAAAAAAAAAAAAAAAAAAAAATTAAATAGTATTTTACCCTTTAAGCATATTCTGCCAATGCATCCAAATAAGGTCTCTGGAGAGGTATCCTTCCAGGAAACCTGCTGCATATGCCTGTTTCTCATCGCTGGAGTCTCGTGATGTATGTATTTCAAGGAATGCCCAACTGGAAAAAAAAAACAACTCTAGTTCAAAATATAACAAATTTCAAATAACATGTCATTTTAAAGAAAAAATATATATCACTTAATTTCCTTCACAAATAAAATTTATACAGTACAGACATATAAGTGGTTTATTTAAACCATAAATTCAGCTCTGTCGGAGTTTTTGTTATTTGATCACTATTTTTGTCTACTCTGACCAGACTATAATTACAATAGGTATGTTTCTATGAAAACTTGTTTCTGATTATATTCCGCTTTATATATTTCTATGATACATTTATACATACTATTATAAAGAATTAAATTTTGTGTGCGAATTTATCTGTAGGTTTGGTTTGTAGGTGATAATCTAGTAGACATATAATACTAATTTTAAAAATTGTTGTATCAGTAGAACCTTAATTATTTCTGTGCATCACAGGGTTATATTTAATTTGTAATGAATTGTTTTTAAAAAAAAAACTGGCCAAGTGCGAGTCGAACTCGCGCACCAAGGGTTCTGTACAAACAAAAATTATTAAAAGTATTTTTATTATAATATGATGTAACTAAATATTTATGCTTTTCGCAATTTTGCCTTTATCTGTGCTATAAGACATTGTTTTGTATCAAATTTCAAATTCCTGATTTCACGGGAAGTACCCTGTAGGTTTTGATTCCCTCGTGAGTGTCGAAAATTAGCATCGTAAACGACTGTATGTTTTGATTGTGTTGGCTTGGAAGTTTCATTTTTCACAACTTCAAGGGATAGTAGACTTGAGTATTAGATACAAATTTCAGCTTGATACCTCCACGCGTTCCTGAGAAAAAGGGTCTTGACAGACAGACAGACAACAGTGATCCTATAAGGGTTCCGTTTTTTCCTTTTGAGGTACGGAACCCTAAAAATAACCTTTATGAAACAAGTAAAAAAAAAAACGCTTGTAATAAATGAAAGAAACCAGAATATTTGGTTACTTACCCTGTATTGTTTATTTCGTTGCTGTATGTGGCTCTGGCTACGTACACTTTTGGAATTTCGCTGTAGTTATCTGTAACCGATACCACAGCCTTCCCATTAGACCATGTGACAAACCCATATTTAGATTCACAAAATATAAACAAACTAAATAACAATAAAAAACAATATTTCACATATAGATTCATTGTGAATTCAACAAGCCATACTTCACAATAAATAAAGGAAACTGTACAGTTTGGTATAAATATTTATCTAAAGTGAACTAAATTGATAAACAACTCGATAAAGTTCAAATCAAAGGTCCATAAATCATTTGAGCTTTGCATATTATGAGCGATTTGTTTGTTATGACTTTGGATACGTCAAATGTCAAAGATTGCAGAACGAAATGACAAGAGGGGTGAGTGACCCGAGTTTAATTAACTCATATTATAACTCCCGTATATGATAATAAATAAATAAATATCTACACAATACACACACGGTCGTCTGTTCCTGAAGTAAGCAACTTAATACTTGTGTTATAAGTAACATCCGACTGGTATAGCTACATTTTGTTTCCGATAAACATACTTATAAATAATACATATATAGATAAATAAATAATATATATTACACCCAGACTCGGGGTAGGAATCGAATCCAGAGCCCCCGGAGCAGAAAGCATGGTCATTATAAACTGCGCCAACGGGCCAGTCAAATGATGTGTGCGGCATAGTTTAAGCTTTTAAAGTAAAAAAAAAAAATTATGCACTATTTCTAAACAAAAATTGCATTTTTTTGCACTTGTCTAGATTTTTATTTACTATGTACATACGATTAAAATGGAAGCAAATTCTTGATTCGTTTCGGGTTTTATTAGGAATAAAACAAAAAATATAAAAATTCAACAAAAATAACTAACATTTATTGACTAAAATTTATTCAACTAATTTCCTATCAAGTCACAGATAGTTTGAGTCCTATTTCTCCACACTTGTATCCAATCTCTCTCAGAAGGTAAGGAGTTCTCTCGTGAGCCGGTGTCCTCATCCACTCGTAGACATTGAAGGCGACCGTGGGGTACCCTTGCTTCTCTAAAATATCGACTATGAGCCTGAACGGCCCTCGGAGACGGTTGCTATTCATGGAAAAGCAGCCTTGGTTAAAATTCATGATGCAGACTCTGAAACATTTTATATGAGTTTATAAAGTCTTATATCTACTGTATGTATGTGCACTTGAGATAAAATAAAAACAAAGAACACAATGTTTCTCAAACTTTTATTTTACAGTTTTTTTTTTATACATATATTATTTTTTTATATAATTAGGTCGGCAAACAAACATAAGGTTCGCCTAATGATAGGCGATTACCGTAAGTTATAGACGTCTGTAACAACAGGAGCATCGCAAGCGTGTTGCCAACCCTATCCTCTATTCCCCCCAGGAGCTCTGGTCAACTTACTTACCAACAGGAACACAACACTGCTTGAAAACAGTATTATTTAGCTGTTATCTTCTGTAAGGTGGAGGTTATACTCCAGTCGGGCTGTTCCTTGCTTTGAGCAGGATATTACCTGCTGTGCCCTACCTCAGTTAAATATATGTTATATATAATGTATTTTGCTGTGTGGTTAGGGCATTAAGAATATAGCCACCCCTCTCTTCCCGTGGGTGTCGTAAGAGCCGACTAAGGGATAACACAGTTCCACTACCACCTTGGAACAAAAAAAGTCGACTGATGGCGGGATAACCATCCCACTGCTGGCTTTGAAATACACAGGCCGAAGACGGGCAGCAGCGTCTTCGGTGCGACAAAGCCAGTACTGCGGTCTCCAACCCGCCTGCCCAGCGTGGTGACTATGGGCACCACACATGAGTTCACTCCATTTTTGTGCGAACATGTGGAGGCCTATGTCCAGCAGTGGACTGTATTAGGCTGAACTGATAATGTATTTAATTTAATGTCGGGTGTCCCATTTGTGTATCTAGCAGGTAGCTGTACTGTCCTTATGTTGTATTGTCTGAATAATAATAATAGTTAACGTGTACAAATAATATCACAAGTTTTGTAGACGGTACATAAATATGAGGATAATAAAACCAAGCGTTATATATACATATATATTACCCCCAACAGAACCCATTTCAAAAAGCATTTAAGAGTCGAATATATCACTACATAGTATAAAACAAAGTCGCTTTCTCTGTCCCTGCACATGTATGTACGCTTAAATCTTTAAAACCACGCAATGGATTTTGATTCGGTTCTTTTTAATAGATAGATTGATTCAAGAGGAAGGTTTATATGTATAATAACATCCATTAAATAGTGGAGAAATACTGTTATTTTTGAGTTTTCTAATGTTATGTCGTAAATAATTATTATTTTTTTTTCGCTTAAATTGCAAACGCAGGCTGAACCCTACGAGATTTATCAAAATAATGTACTAAGTATTCTACACATTGAAAAGGTCTACAGAAAACTCCGCGATGGTATATACCTATCTCTTATGGATATCCCACAATAACATTTTTTTGTCATTTACTTTTTACGACAAATAATGGCTAATTTTCGAAGCGATTTTAACCAATACAGCATTAATCCTTATCCAATTAAATACCTTAAATATATTTTTTATTTAATATAGATCTATATGGCCCTTTACAGCATATGATTTAAATGAATATTTTCGAAGATATTACAGATTTAAAAATCGCGGTACGTAGCGTTTGCGGCGGTCCGGCCGGCTTTTACTCTAAGTTAACGCGTGCGGGCCACGGGCAGTAATGAATAAATCAAAACTACTGAATCGATTTTAATCATTTTTTCAGTGAATGACATAGGCTATAATTATATTTTATACCCGTGCGAAGCCGGAGCGGGTCGCTAGTGTAGAATAAGACAAAAAAAGTTTAAATGTCAATAGTTTAATAATACTAAAACGCGTTCGAAGTTTGGGAATCAGGTCTGTAGCTTGTTGTTTATTGTTTCATTGTTTTGTTTGTTTACCTTTTGTCTCAGGACTCTTTGAATGCAGTTTAGGTATTTTAATTCTTATAGCTATTGGCAAATCGATACGCCCAAATATCGCTTATCAATAAAAAGTATCGCTTATCAATAAAAATGTTAGTGTTGAAATAGGCAACGTA
Source organism: Melitaea cinxia (assembly GCF_905220565.1). Taxonomy (NCBI): domain Eukaryota; kingdom Metazoa; phylum Arthropoda; class Insecta; order Lepidoptera; family Nymphalidae; genus Melitaea; species Melitaea cinxia. Next base: position 911,858 of record NC_059411.1, read on the forward strand.
AAGGGTCTGCTAGGCTTCCTTAAGGAGTTAGGCTGGCACGAATGTGCCCACAGCCAGTCACGCAAAATAGGCGTACAGAGACGTCGAGTTGCAGAAAACGACCCATGTTAACATACATACAACATACATCCATAGTGTTGAAATATACCTCACACTTTACAGGCCCCTAGAATTAACTCCAGTGTCAGGGGTCCGGAAACATACACAATACACAAGCAAAAACTTCGTATGCCCAATAGTTGGATCTATAAAAGCTTTCAGTACATATCAGGCGTTGTACAGATAATATAAAACTTACATAATTGATCTTTGAGGTGGATTTAGATCTTGTATTGGAACTTTCAGTGAACTGCTGATGGCCGGTAGTTCTACGGGATATCCTCCTTTGATACATAGAACGAAATCTGTTGAAAAGTAATATATTATGTATTTAATTTTTTTTTTTCTTTTTTTTTAATTTTAAATCAAATTATTTTTAGGATAGGAAATGTAACCGACAATAATTTTAAAATTGACCTATTTTTGTTTCAAAAAATTAAATTATATTTTTAGTGTCATTTAAATGTTATCGATATTACAAAAGCATGTAAAGAAAAATAGCTTTGATTTATAACTATCGCTTATCAAGCTAGAAAAGCTCTTCACACCCTCAGCGAGTCTAGTGTTAGCAAAGTTATCAACGGATCTTTTATCACCATTGAAAGACGATAAAATAAAAGACCGCTCTGGTGTTGTGGTGCGAGAAGTCGCCTAAAACACCGACGGTTTGCGGGTTCAATACCCACTGGGGATGGATATTTCTACAAATATTTCTTTCCGGTTTGGATGTCTGTCCTTGTGCGTCTTCCCACTATTCCTCGGAGAGCACGTTAAGTCGTCTGTCCCGGTTGTTATCACGTACACCTGATACGATCTTTACTAATAGTAGGGAACATATCCGCCAATCTGCATTGGAGCAGCGTGGTGTATTAAGCTTTAATCCTTCATGGAGAAAGATGCCTGTGCTTAGCAATAGGATGTTACAGGCTGAATGCTAAATTAAAATAAGTTAAAGTTCAGTCTGGCAGATTCATAAATAAAGCATACATTGCTAATCACGACGAACCATATATTGTATAATGAGGATTACCTGCGACAATTCCATTAGGCAGAATTACATTCTTGGCCATATATTCTGGACCACCCAAACCTCTCGCTAGATAATCACCGACTGGACTTAGCGTACTATGTACAGGATAAACTTCCTTTGCTTTCTGCAAAACATCCTCAGGAAGTATAAATTCATCGCTATGAAACGTCCGCACAGCCTCGTACAATGTCAAGAGCTGCAGATAGTCTAGTACATTGTTTTCTCTTGACAGGAATTCATCCAGGAATTCCTTTGAAAATACCCTCTTGAGCAGTCTGTCGTCATAATATCCTAGTGATGCCAGTTCTAAACACACCTTGGGCCAGGGTAGCGCTGCATTGGTGCAATTAAGGATTGGATTTTGCGAGATTTGTTTCTGGAGTTCTTCCCACATATCAGGTTCTGGTGTAAAGTTATTATTTGCCAAACAGTTGATGAAGCCAAATAGTATGTTGGTCCTAGCGTTTGATAATGTCTCTGGTTCAGATATTGCTTTTTTACAGAGATACTCGACTAGAGTAAGATGGGTGTGTGCCTAAAATGTTTTGAAGACAATTTATAGAATTTTTTTATGAATCTTAAAAATATGCTAACGAAATCTTTTTCGCTTCAATTTTAAGAAGGCTTTTAAACCTGAATAGATTCAAAAGTGAAATGTGATCCATAAATATTGAAAAAAAAAAAAGATATAAAAAGTAACAAACATGTAAGTACGTGTTACTATTATTTCTGCAAAGTTGGTATCCAGAATTCAGAACGATTTATATCGGAAGATCGTGATGGGCAGAAGATGAATGCAAATTAGGTTGACACAGTTTTCAGTATAAATAAATGGGCAAAATTAACTTACTATCCTAGACAAAATCCTCGCAACTAATAATCCCTTTTCGAACGGTACATCATGATTCACGACGTAATCTCCTATAGCGTCGATCAACTGCTGATGATAATACTCTGGGTGTTTCTCTAGAATCCTGGCCTTCAACCTCGCCGCAGTTCTTAGCACGTCATCGTAAGACAAACTATCGATGGACTGCGTTAAAATATCACAACAGATATGGAGCAATTGATTTCTAGTTGGGAACACCTCATCAGTGCAATTTATTAGACAAAGCGCCCAAATTATCGATCTTGCCGTGTGAACGTTGATCGCCTGATCGTTCAACAAAAGACCGGTTACAACATTGTTGATACACCTGTCCGGTAGATTGTGATTACAAGAGTACATCAACATTTCCCTTAACAGAGGAACATCTTCATTGTCTATTTCTAGAGGCAAGTGAATTTGGAACGCCAAGGGTAGAGCCAATTTGAGAGCATCGACCAAATGATTTTTGGTAACAAATTGTGAAAGAATAAAGTCTAGAAACATTATCTGGCGCGTATTCAACATGTTTATATTGCATCGTATTATTTGTAACATAGTCTGTAATATCAAAGAGTCCACGGGAACTTTTAGATAGGAAAGAAATTTCGTCGCTTCAATAGCTTCAGTGACATCTAAAGCTCGTGCGTGCCTTTTGAAGTTTTGACAGAGGACATTGAATGTTGGATCTTTGACGATGGAGCTTGCGTCATTATCGTACCTGTAATAATAATAAATAAATTGAAGATAACAATATAATAAATTTGTTTTTAACAGATTATGCCTAAATACGTGTGTAAGATCATAGTGCTGAACATATGGTTTAGTCACATGAAAACAGTGAATCATTGTTGTCACTTATATATCTTTGTAGGTTATAACTTTATACGATATGATAGATATATGTGGTATCATTTAATGCCTCTCATTTTTATCTATTCTCTATATGTCATCATTAGTCATTATCATCATCAGTTCAGCCTATCGTAGTCCACAACTGGGCATAAGCCTCCACTTAAATGGCGTGAACTCATGTGTTTTTGCCCATAGTCACCACGCTGGGCAGGCGGGTCGGTGACCTCAGGGCTGGCTTTGTCGCACAGACGACAGACGCTGCTGCCCGTCTTCGGCCTGTGTATTTCGAAGCCAGCAGTTGGATGGCGATCCCGCCATCAGTCGGCTTTTTAAGTTCCAAGGTGGTAGTGGAACTGTGTTATCCCTTAGTCGCCTCTTACGACACCCACGGGAAGAGAGGGGGTGGCTATATTCTTTAATGCTGTAACCACACAGCATTCTCTATTTGTATATACAAATAAATAATAAAATAGATTTATTTGTTGAAGAAAAAACTTTTTTACGCATGCTTGACTTAGGCAGTAAGCTGGTGAATGCGTGACGAGAACGTTACTAATAGTGTGATCAGGCGAGGCGAACGGAAGTTGAGAGATATAAGTTGGATGGAGCTAAAGAAGTTTTACTTCAGTCGTGTCGTCTAAACCACAATCATTCTTTTATTATATCTTATATTTAACACATTATTGCACAATTGAAATTACATAAGGAAAAGAACAATATTATAACTTAAAAGAAAAGTCTTATTTTTGTACAATATTTTCTTAGAATATGTGGAATCAGCAACAAATTAACAATAAAGTATGTGTGTTAGATCCACCACGTGAATTTTATCACTATTAACTTAATGTTTGAAAAAATATAGATGTCTTTCATTAACATTTGTATAGTCCATACAGATGTTTGCCGTGATCTGGGTGTTTGTGCAGTGCTTGTGGGTCTCCCAACTGTGCCTCGAAGAGCACGTTACACTGTCGGTCCCGGTTGTTATCATGTACACCTGATAGCGATTGTTACTCATAGTAGTGGATATATCCACCAACCCGCTTTGGGGCAGCTTGGTGGATTAAGCTTTGATCCGTTTCCTACATGGGAAAAGAGGCGCATGCCCAGAAGTGGGATATTACAGGCTGAAGCATAGATATCTTTCTCGGAAGAGATGTTATGTTGTAAAACATCACTATGCTACCTTTTCAATGCATATTATCCTATATTGGTATAGGTTGTCTGGAAGAGATCACTACTAAGCGATAAGACCGCCTTTGTACATTACTATCTCTATGTGTAAATAGCTGTTTTATGTAAAAAAAAAATCTGAGTGGTGTGCAATAATTGTGTTTGCGCGCAAACGAAAAAAAACCGACTTCAATTACATCGACAAGTAATACAACGCAGATCGACGAAAAAATAGTCAAGCAACTACGCGTTATCAAAGATTACTCAAAAACTAGTTATCAGATCTCGATAAAATTTATATGTGACCACATGATAAACATCAGCTTTCGATTAAATTAAAAATTATCAAAATCGGTACACTCAGTAAAAAGTTATTGCGGATTTTCGAGAGTTTCCCTCGATTTCTCTGGGATCCCATCATCAGATCCTGGTTTCCTTATCATGGTACCAAACTAGGGATATCTCCTTTCCAACAAAAAAAGAATTATCAAAATCGGTACATCCAGTAGAAAGTTATGTGGTATAATACAACGTAGGTCGACGAAAAAAGCGTCAAGTAAAAACGCATTATTGGATATAACTCGAAAAGTAGTTGTTAGATCTCAAATAAATTTAAATGGGACCAATTGGCACACACCACCTTTCGATTAAAACAAAATTTGTCGAAATCGGTCTACCCGGTCAAAAGTTCTGAGGTAACATACATAAAAAAAAAAAAAAAAAAAAAAAAAAAAAAAAAAAAAAAAAAAAAATACAGTCGAATTGAGAACCTCCTCCTTTTTTGGAAGTCGGTTAATAAAGTATATTCTATTCTATGAGGGCAGATCAAGTCTCTGCTCAGCATTGTTGTTTCACACAATTTTACTATCCATATATTTTGCATACAACCTTAAGAGCCTTATATTACTAATAGTCAATTATATATAATGGACATACTTGTTAGCTTTCTGCAATTCAAATATACTTTTAAAAGCTTGTAGCATGTGTTTGTGCGTCATAAGCGGAAGGTTGGTTTGAACCATCGAAAGAATATCTGAAGTAGTTGGTGCTGTTTTTATGCTTAGCATGACGGCATCCGGTGATTTGTTTTTTTCAATTTCTGTAACTAATGAAATTTATACAACGTTAATAAAATATGTTATGATAGTTTGTTACTTTTGAATAAATTGTAATCATGAAATTATTTCTTTTGTAAATGATTTGATAAATTTACTTCTGTAGGGTCTACATCAGTAATTCTATCACCATTATTACAAGCCATATTATTGAAAAGTTACAGAGGCTACATAAAAATTACAATTAATATTTTATTATATTAATATAATAAATTAGACAAATTTTTCAAGTTACATATTTATTGCTTACGAGTCTAACCTCTGATAAAAAAATCTACCTATATTGTACATAATGGCCCAATTATTTTAATTTAAGTTTGTTGCTCAATCTTGAATATTTTATCAGGCAGAGGATAGTAAAAACTTCCTTTATAGCTATAAGATTTATTTAATTTTTATTTAGAGTTTAATGGATAACTATTTAAAAATGAATAAAAATCGGATTTTGACAAATGTTCATACAGAAACTGCCTAAAAATATTTCATTATAAATTAATATGTAAACTTACCACTTGAAAAGTTCGTCAATCGTATAGGAGAATTACTAAGTTGGCTGCCTCTCAGCACATTGCGCCAAACGTTTTTTAAAAGATTTGTCATAATGCCTGTAACATACAATTTATGTAATAATATGAGCTTATTTATTAAATATTATTTAATAAATATCAGATAATTTTATTTTTTAATTTAAAAACGAAGGTTAAACCAAAAATATTTCAAACCTATTAATACTCGTCTAGTTTTTAAAAATAATTTCAGACGTAAAACACGATCACAGAAATTTAATACATATTACACGTTATCACTGCATTATTCTCAAATATTTTAAATTAATAGAATAGTCATACAAATCGAAATAATATTACAAGATTCAAATCAAATAAACTACGAAAACTAAAATGACAAAGACGAACTTGTCATATTGACAGCCTGTCAATTAGGCTGCGTTCCACTAAGCGACTGCAACGCCTACAACACCTATTCTATCGTTCGCGTTCCACCTAAGGCCCGTGCTCATCGCGAGCGATCGCGAGCTTGACATCGTAGATGACGTCACTGTTCGCGGCCACATGGCCAACAAAATATAGATGGGCCAAAGTTGGCTTTCATCAAAACGTGGCGGGAATTTAAAAACAAACAACTTTCATTGTCAAAATGTGAATGTCTCATTCGAAAAAACGTAACGATTAATTTCCGGGAACCTATGTTGAATTAAGTTTTACTCATATACTCGCGCAATATTCATAAGCCTGACAGCTGCATGTTTCCACCACGCCGCCATATTGCGACCACACAGCTGACACCTTACAAAGCCCAAATATGCTTTCCACTTATAAAATTCGCTTACAAGGACAACGTCCGCAGTGTTTTTTACTTTAGTGGAGCGGCAATTTCAGGCTTCAGCGGTCGTGATCGATGGCGTTCTGGGCCTTATGTGGAACGTGCCCATACTGTCAATAGTGTCAAGTTAAAAAAAAGTTTCGACTTGAAAGTTGAATATTCGGTCGATATACAAAGAAAATTTCACCTAGAAAAACTATACGTGGATCTAATGAATAAATAATAGTGCAGTTAAATAAAGAATGAACAGAGAAACCATGATAAGCTGTAGACGCGACAGGGAAATACGAAAGACTATAATAGTACCGGGCGACTACACAATCGTCCCGTACGAAGATTCTCGATGCAAAATCAGACTGACCGACGTACACTGTAGAAATGCGGATGGAGTGTGTGAAATGGAACCTACGAGTCGGATATTCAATAATCCGTTCGATGGGAACGTAATCATAGGAGATATGGACTCGTTCGTCGACAGAGACGTCGAGCTGATCCTTCAGCAGATGTGCTGTGGTGAGGTGTGCGTCGCGCGGCTAACGTATAAAAACACACATGGAGACCTTATGCTGGACATAAACTGTAGAATAGAGTTAGTAGATGTTACTGAGGAGCAATTGATCAGTGACTGGAGCTGGGCAAGACTGTACGAATCGGCAGTGCATCACAAGGAGCGCGGGGTTCAGTTGGTCAAGGATAAGAGGATAGTGGACGGTTTTAGACGCTTTTCTAAGGCTTTTAAGATGCTGGTTGCTATTGAACCTGTTGATAAAAATACAATTGATGCTGAACGCATAAAAGAAATGATTAATTTGAGGGTAAGTAAACTAGCACATACTGTTATCCTCTAAGTCTTAAGATTTTCATACCACAATTATGTACATTCTTTGCAAATTATTCTTATAGATTTTTTCATAACTTTTCATTTATGTAATTTTTCTTTGTTTGTGATTGTTTATTTCTACTTTTCTATTGTTTTACGCTGTTTTTGTTAATTATTTAAATTTGTCTTCAGGTAAAACTTTTTAACAACATGGCACACTGTCAACTACAATTCGAAGAATTTGGTGCCACTCTGGATCTTTGTAGCCGAGCTCTGAAATATGATCCTGATAATACAAAGGCTTTATACAGACGTTGCATCGCTTATACAGGTCTCTTCATGTATGAAGAGGCATGGCAAGACATACAAAAAGCTTTGGCCATTGATCCTAACGATAAAGCTTCTATAATTAAAGCTAACGAATTAAAGCCCCATATAGAAAAAATAAACAAAGATTATGCAAAAGTTATTAAAAAAATGTTTGGTTAAATTTATACATCTATTTTTATTTTTCCTTCTTCCTATTTTTATTTTAACTTTTTCTAATATTATCTGTCTCTATACAAAAAAAAAAAAAAAAAATTAGATTGTTAAGTAAATAGTTTTTATTCAAAAACCTGTAAGTTAGGATAAAATTAGTAATAAAAAATAATCTTAAGCTATCATGTGATAATCTCTTCTTCCTGGTTTCTGACATTTATTTATTAGATATTTCTTCTAGGTTAAGATGTGTACTGTAGACTAGAAATTCTAAGTCCTGTAAATAGATATAAGCAGATTTTAAAAAAAAGTTAAAAATATATAATTCTGTGCTGTCATACACGTGAATATTAATATAAATATAATCGGAATAATTCCATAGCGAAGTACTCGTCTATACAATGTTAAAATTTTAAAATAAAACCATTTTATTTACTTTTTTAACCGACTTCCAAAAAAGGAGGAGGTTCTCAATTCGACTGTATTTTTTTTTTTTTTTTTTTTTTATGTATGTTACATCAGAACTTTTGACCGGGTAGACCGATTTCGACAAATTTTGTTTTAATCGAAAGGTGGTGTGTGCCAATTGGTCCCATTTAAATTTATTTGAGATCTAACAACTACTTTTCGAGTTATATCTAATAATGCGTTTTTACTTGACGCTTTTTTCGTCGACCTACGTTTTATTATACCGCATAACTTTTTACTGGATGTACCGATTTTGATAATTCTTTTTTTGTTGGAAAGGGGATATCCCTAGTTTTGTACCATGATAAGGAAACCAGGATCTGATGATGGAATCCCAGAGAAATCGAGGGAAACTCTCGAAAATCCGCAATAACTTTTTACTGGGTGTACCGATTTTGATAATTTTTAATTTAATCAAAAGCTGATGTTTATCATGTGGTTACATATAAATTTTATCGAGATCTGATAACTACTTTTTGAGTAATCTTTGATAACGCGTAGTTACTTGATTATTTTTTCGTCGATCTACGTTGTATTACTCTTCGATGTAATTGAAGTCGGTTTTTTTTTCGTTTGCGAGCAAACACAATTATTTTTTACTTTTACTTTTTTTTATGTCAGTATTAAGGAACACCGTGATAAAAACAACCTTATTACAAGTTGTAGTACTTGTAAAACAAGTTTCGGAAAATAACAAATTGACGAAAATATAATTTAACTTTAAGTTCAGGTCGAAATAATATATTTTTTTGTCTTTCAAAAAACAAATTATACATTTTTTTTAAATTTTCATTTTCTAACTAGACATTAAGAACTTAAAAAAAAAAACAATATTACTTAAAAAATAGTTGAGTCTTTTTCATATGTGTAATGGCAATAAATGCGAGTGTCCGAACTTGATGTATGTAATGTACATATTTTACCGAATCTCCTTATGTGTCCCACTTTTTATGCACAATAAACCGGTATTGGCAAGCGCCGATTGTAATTATTCTTTTTGTATTCGAAAGTTGGTGCTTGTCATGTCATGTGGTCCCATTTAAATTTGAACGAGATCTGATGAGTAGGTACTTTTAAAGTTATCCCTAATAACGCGTATTTAATGTGACTTCGTTGAGGATGTTCTTATTTTTAGCCGACTAAAATACAGACTGTCTTTCAAGTTGGATCAAATTGCACACGGTGTTCAAATTTGATTAAAATCGGCTAAGTAGTTTAGGAGTCCATCGCGGACAAGCATCGTGACGCGTAATTTATATAATATATTAATATTAATATATATACCTATAAATAATTTAATAAAATTGTAAGCTTTAATAAATTGTAGTAAATTCTGTTTACAATGGCGCCAAGTTGATGCGTTAAGGTATTTATAATATCTGTAGTATAGTAGTATATATTGAACTATTGAACTTTATGTTCCTTCATTTACTTTTTAACGCATCTACGACAAGTCTTTGTAGGAATAATAAACGAAAATTCAACAATTTTTAAAGTTATACCTCTTTTTGGCGCGTTCGACAAAAACGGTAAAAGTAATTTTTTACGATGTGCGCGCACACCTCACAAAAACCCTAAAGTTAGCTAGTCAACAAACAAGAAGTTAGCAACGTGAAGTTAGCTACCTAGCCAATGAAGTATAACTTCTTACGTGTGTACATACTTATGTACTTACACACACTTTTTTGTATGTATGTACTTTTACACACTGTTTTTTCAAAGTTATCTAAAAACCTATCTAAAAATATTCTTTGACGGTTAGCAGGAAAGTGGACATAAGGTGCCAATCAAACCACCAATTGCAAATTCATGCGACGTTTCGATCCTTTATTGGACCATCATCAGGCATCTACAAAATATAAACATTCAAGAAAGCTGTACAACCAATTAATCCACAACAACAACAAAACAAAAAGAACCACATCGTCAATACCTTTACATGTAGTAGTCAATAGACATCTCCTTGTCAAATTGTCTATCTAAAAATATTGTATTTAATTAAAGTTGTAGAAATATGTAATTATATTACCTATTAGGATGCAGACACGCGTTGTTGGTATCCTAATCCTGGCTTCAACTATGCGCCAATGTGAATAATCTCAGACTTAAAACATAAAAAAAATATCGCAATAAATATAAATGACAATATGACGTCATATTTAGGTTACTATTAACATTATTGAGTAGGATTCGTAGTATGTGTAATGATAAAAAAACTAAATAAATGAAGATACAATACATAGCGCCTGTATTACTTGATGCTGATAAAACTGACAATTATACAATAGATTAAAGTTTGTGTTACCTATATACGTTTCAGCCTGTAATATCCCACTACTGAGCATAGGCCTCTTTCCCCATGTAGGAGAAGGATCTTAATCCAACACCCTGCTCCAATGCGGGTTGGCGGATATATTCCCTACTATGAGTAACGATCGCTATCAGGTGTACATGATAACAACCGGGACCGACGGCTTAACGTGCTCTCCGAGGCACGGTGGGGAGACCCACAAGGACTGCACAAACACCCAGACCACGGCAAACACCTGTATGGCCAATACAAATGTTTGTCATGTGCGGGGATCGAACCCGCAACCGCAATCCATGGCTGTAACCGTTGCGCCAACGCGGCGTTACCTATATAAGTATTTCTTTTTCATCATTACTTTGTTGTGTAAAATATATTGACTCCAACAGCAGTACCTTTTTAACGTATGTGCGAGATATATAGTTTGCCAACAAACTGTCTAAAAGCCAAAAGAATGCAATGCGACCAAGGGCGTTTTTATCCAAGAACTAAAAGTGCCCGGCCCGCAAGCCAAACTTGGCCATTTTATGATTAATAATTTCTTCCCAATACCTATGTGACCATTTTTTGTTAGAGTCAAATAAGCGGAAAACTTTGTAACTTCTGATTTCCGGTACGACTTGTTTATTTCATCTTGTCCAAATTTATACCGAGACCGACTCTTCAAAGGGATTCATTTACATCGCTCAGCGTTCAGACTAGCTCATCAATGTCTCCGCTTAGATAACGATATCATCAACTAAATGAAACTGTGAAGTGTCTGTCTTAAAGACATCCTTCATAGCTATGCCCAACGCTTTGCTTTGCTCTACTTTCTATTACGCGGGTTGCGGCTTCGATTCCTGCCTGAGTCTAGGTATAGGTAATATTTGTATTTATGTATTTATAGTAGCTGACCCCGCAAACGTTGTTTTGCCATATATTTTATTAACTCCCTTAATCCCCCCCTTACAACTGAGGGGTATGAAAAATAGACGTTGGTCGCTGATCGATGTGGATACGTACGAGAAGTTTATACATATATAAGATATGTATTATTTCAATGCATATCTAATATAAATAGAATAAAATATTTATCAAAAAAAAAATAGATTGTGTGCTTAAGACCGCACGGTAGAAGTGAAAACTTCATTGGCAATCAACATTAACAATAACTATGTTTTTATAGTGAAAAAAAAAAAAAACATTTAAAACAAAAAATCTCATTACCCTCTCCTCTTACTTGTGATATTTCGATTTCTTTTGCGAAAATTTCCTCCTTTTGAGCCTCACGTAACTAATGGATGACTCTAGGATGACCCCTAATCGAAAAAAAAAACAAACATCGCCTCCTAATATTAGTAGAGCACAACTGTATATTTAAGTAAATGAGTTTACAATGTACCTATTTTAATTTGTAAGAAAATACTACTATTGATTTTTTCATTTTAACAAAATAATGCAATTGTGAACCACATTTATTTACCAGGACATTAATATTTAAAATAAATAAAGATTATTTATTATTGTGTCGTTATTATTGTTGTTATTAATAAGTCATAAATAAGATTATTTTTCAACTTTTCATACTCGATAGAGATCCAAGGTAGAAGAATTTTTTTTAACTGACTTCAAACAAAAGGAGGGGGTTCGTTTGTATTTTTTTAGTCGAAAGCTAGCGCTTGTCGTGTTTATCTATTTTCTGAGTTATCCCCAATAATGTATTAAATATTATTAAATATTTAATTGGCTATTTTTTCGGCTACGTGTACGTTGTGTTACTTGTCGATGTAATAGACGTAATTTTTTTTTCGTTTGCGTGCAAACATAATTATTATTAAATTCATCTCCTGATTGCATGTAGTTCTATCCCGTTTTTTAGTCTAGGAGTCGAACCTTTATAATCTTTTATAGAGCTGGACTATATATAAAAAAAAAAAAATACAAAACTAACTTTCAATCTTGACTTTAAATGAGTCAATTAGTCAGTCAGGCAGTTCAGCCTATTGCAGTCCAAGACTGGACATAGCCTTCCCAAGTTCGCGCCAGACATCCCGGTTTTCCGTAATCCTCATCTAGCTTACATCGGCAATCTTACGTAGATCGTCGGTTCAACGGAGGACGCCCCACACTGCGTTTGCCAAGACGCGGTCTCCACTTCAGGACCCGTCTACTGCAACGGCCATCGGTCCTGCGACACAGCTGACCAGTCCATTGCCACTTCAACTTGCTAATTTATTTATTTATTTTATTAAGATGCATGTAAGAATATAAAAAAAAAATACTAATAATAAGATGCCACATAAAGTCATTCGAGTTTAACCGGACGTCAGTATTATCGACATTATCACTAGGTAATTAGGTATATAATATATTCGACTTAATGTTGAAGTACATCATTTTATTATCAAAGCATTTATTAATTATATGATAGTTGTCACACATCAATCGGTTAAACGCTGAATGCCGATAGACGACCATTTTATTTTTAACCGACCTCCAAAAAGGAGGAGGTTCTCAATTCGACTGTATTGTTTTTTTTAAATGTATGTTACATCAGAACTTTTGACCGGGTGGACCGATTTCGACAAATTTTGTTTTAATCGAAAGGTGGTGTGTGTCAATTGGTCCCATTTAAATTTATTTGAGATCTAACAACTACTTTTCGAGTTATATCTAATAATGCGTTTTTACTTGACGCTTTTTTCATTGACCTACGTTGTTTTATACCGCATAACTTTCTACTGGATGTAGCGATTTTGATAATTCTTTTTTTGTTGGGAAGAGGATATCCCTAGTTTAGTACCATGGTAAGGAAACCAGGATCTGATGATAGGATGCCAGAGAAATCGAGGGAAATTCTCGAAAATCCACAATAACTTTTTACTGGCTATACCGATTTTAATAATTTTTGATTTAATCGAAAGCTGATGTTTATCATATGGTCACATATAAATTTTATCGAGATCTGATAACCACTTTTTGATTAATCTTTGATAACGCGTAGTTACTTGACTATTTTTTCGTCGATCTACGTTGTATTACTCGTCGATGTAATTGAAGTCGGTTTTTTTTCGTTTGCGAGCAAACACAATTATATTTAATTCAGTTATTTTTTTTTAAATTTAAATTTGTGTGGTGTTATTGTGTATTATTAATAAAATATTTTTTAAATTCTGTGGGCTATGTCGATTACTTTCGTTCTCTCGCGAATAGTCTCATTATTAATCATATCTTTGAGAGAAACCCCAAGCATAGCCCGTTCCATTGCATTTAAATGAGTAATAATAGTTCAGTATTAATAGTTTAAAAGACCGCAGTAAAAACATTTTAAAACAATTTTCAATTAGCTTTGTATTCTCCCACTGATAAAGAGATCGTGGTTTTGTGGTAAGATTTACAAAGAAATATTTATTGTAAATAAATATTTTACCGCACAAGGGAGCTTTATATAAACATTTTAACTTTGCTGTTAATTAAAATACATATAACAGATAATTAATAAAATATATATAACATATAGCTGTGCCCTGCGGTTACACCCGCATTAATTTAAGGAAAAAGATACGTACATTAAAATATTATATCCCGGAATACTCCTCGGTAAATTGACAATTGAATCAACTTTTTTTTTTTAATTTGATCCAATAGTTCCTGAGATTAGCTTGTTTTAACAAACAAACAAATTTTCAACTTTATAATGTTAGTATAGATATTTATTTGCAATATACTTAATATGGATTGTTTTATGAAAACTTTTAAATTTTCTTTATAAAATGAGATAGGATTCACTCCCAGCAGGTAGCCCTCTATCGGCAGCTCCATCATGTAACTTTATATAAAAAAAAAAAAATACCGAAAAATAGCTGACCCGGCAAACGTTATTTTGACGCTAAACGCTTTAAAAAACCGGGGTTGGTGGTAGAAGAGTGAAAATTTAAAGTTTTATATATTTTAAAAAAATATTATAGTATCTATTCATAATAAATTGAAAATTAAAAAAAATTTCAAAAAAATTAAAAAAAGATATATTTTGGTTTGGGCCACCCTTATAGCTTTGGGTTTTAAAAATAGTTTACGGCTGATTCTCAGACCAGAGCAAATATGTACAATTTTTTTATAAGAAGCGGTCAAGCCGTTTCGGAGCAGTTTACATAATTATAATTATATATATAATTTTTTTATGAATGTTTGGGGATAACTTCGTCGTTTATGAACCGATTTTGATAATTCTTTTTTTACCATGATAAGGAAATCAGGATCTGATCATGGAATATATATATATTATGTAACGCCTTACACTCAACCGCTCCCACTAGGATTAATGCCTGTGTCGGGGGTCCGGAAACAGACCAAATACACAAGTACAAACGCCCAAAACACGGCAAAGATCTGTATGACCAATACAAACTTTGTCATATGCGGGGTCGAACTCACAAACGCTGGCGCAACAGCCACAATCCAATGCTGTGACCGTTGCGCCAACACTTCGTCATATTAGATAATCAATGAGAATTTATCATTTTTTTGGATACTGCAATATAGGTGCTGGTAAAGTAAAGTTATTTTTATTACTTAATTTACGTAGTTGGTTATTTTTTAATTTTAGACGACTTAAAAAAGTTTTATATCTGTGTTAATTCATAGTTATTTTAATAACTCTTTTTTTAATCCAAACTGATGCTTGTTAGTTGTAACATTGGATTTAGTCGAGATCTGACGACGATCTGACTTTCTTAATTATCCCGAATAATGCGTTAAATACGTGTGACTATTTTACTGACTACCTACATCGTATTACTTTGTCGATGTATTGAAGACGGTCTTGTTTCGTTTGCGAACAAACACAACTTATTTAATTAATTACTTGTTATTTTCGTTATTTAAGTTTATAATTTTGTAATTACAAAATGTTGACAGAAAATTGCCCTTAACTAAAACATCTCGCCCTGCCACCATTTCACACACCCGATTCAGGTACCGACTCTGAATACCAAATGAAAAACTCCTACTTCGATTTCAGTTTCGTACAATATTTCCTCCGTTACATCACTTAAATCCCAGCTATGAAGTTCAAGGTCGGATAAGAACGTTATTATACTCGAAAGCTTAAGATATAGGACACTGTTCGCTCAGCCTGCCTTTACTTAAATCTCGTCTCTCGCCCACCGATGACATGTAAAAATAATAATTTTGTAAAATAAAGTAATATTTTTATTTTATTATATTTGTTTTTAAAGTAAAGTTATTGATATTTTGTTTATTTATCGTGTTTAAATTTGAGTGTTCTGGGGCTTATCGTTCCATGTATAAAAGACTGTGTCGGGTGTTAGAAAAGGTTTGAAAACATATTTATTTTTTGTGCTTTGTGAATTTTGGAAATACTAATTTGATGCTGTTATTATAACGCTATTTTATTAAATTCAACTGTTACCTAGATAAGAAATTTAATGTGTTAAATATGTGTGAAAAACGTGTTTATAAGTCTGTTTTTATATTTTTACTAGCTGACCTGGCGAACTTCGTATCACCTTATTTTTTTCTGAAATATAATAATAACATAATATATCAAAATAAAATATAGCCTATCTTTTAAGTTGGATCAAACTGCACACGGTGTGCAAATTTGACTAAAATCGGTTAAGTAGTTTAGGAGTCCATTGAGGACAAACATTGTGACACGAGATTTATATATATTTTTATGAAAAATATATAAATATAAATTTAGTTTTTTTTCATATTCCCTATATATCCGCCAGCCCGCATTGGAGCAGCGTGGTGGATTAAGCTCTGATCCTTCTCCTACATGGCGAAAAACGCCTATGCCCAGCTGTGGGATATTACGGGCTGAAACGAGCGAGCGATTTCAAAGTTACTTGATGATAAACACTATTAATTTCTACTTTTTAATTTTTTCACATATAATTTCACTATGGCCTACTTGTATCTCTGTATCCCTAAACGGAAGAACACCTGTTTCGAAACATGTTGTAAATACCATTATAACTTCACGTCCGGACTTCAAATCGTAAATTATTTTCTTTCATTTTTGTTACAGTTTCTTCCTTTTCCAATGTATATCTGGGTAGGGGTTATCACAGCAAGAAATATAACAAGCAAATAATTAAGTTTTCTGTTGCGAATTGTATTCGATTACAAAATTTATTAAAAGCGGCTACTTGAATTGTTTAATATTTTTGTAATACATAACTTTTTAAGCTTCGGATGCGCTAAGTAAACAAAGTTTTACTTGCACACAAATTTTAAAAAATAATTCTAAATATTTTTGATCAATGGCTATATTAAAATCTATATCTTTCTAGTTAATTTATGGGTGCAATGTCTATGATGTCTATAATATAATTTGTTTAATTTTAATATATTAACTGGCTGGAAATTTAAAAGTATATTTTATACGTGTTTTTCGGACGGAACCTAAAGCTACAATATTTTTTTTGAAACGATACGAGAATTTACCAGTCAATTTTCCGAATATTTCAGTTAGAGAAAAAAAGGTGTGATTTAAGAGAGCTGTCTCGACCGGTTTTATCAGCGTCGGATTCAATGTTCCATGCTCTGCTTATACATATGTGTATAGACAGACATTATGTTTATGTGTATATATTGGGGAAAATGGGATTTAACCGGTGATTTTAGAAGAGATTGATTACATTAGTTTTCATTTGACTAGCCCGTTGGTGCAGTTTGTAGTGACCCTGCTTTCTGCTCCGAGGGTTGTGGGTTCAGTTCCCACCCCGAGTCTGGGTTAAATATAAATATTTATTTATATATTTATATATGTATTATTTATAAGTATGTTTATCGAAAAAATGTAGTTATATACCAGTTGGCTGTTACCTATAACACAAGCATTACTTTAGGAACAGACGACCGTGTGTGTATTGTGTAGATATTTATTTATTTAATATTTATTTATTTATTATTTATAGTGATTTAATGGTATTCTTACACATATTTACGACATAATCTGCAGATAGACAAACAGTTTTTATTGGTATAATTAGTTTTAATATTGATTGATTAACACTTAGGCACCCAGTAGCACTACTTGCACCATGGTCTCTGGACACGCTCTAGCTTATAGTCCATACAGGAGCAGTTGATTTTTTACCTGAACTCTTTTATTTCTTTCCAGAAAAAAAATGACAGTCTTAAGTACTGGCAGAGGCATTCAAGTGCTAATACCAAGTGCTGATCACACGTTCAAGCTTAACGTGCAGGCCCTGGAGAAACTCCTGCTCAGTGATGAAGTGAAGGACCTCCCGGCCGTGGTGATATCCGTCGCGGGGGCGTTCCGCAAGGGGAAGTCGTTTCTGCTCAGTTTTATCCTGCGATATTTGCACCAAAGAGTTAGTATTATAACTATCACCGATTTAATTATTAGAATAAGTGAATTTTTTAATTTTTGATAAAGTTGGTTCTGTTTTTCTCTTATAACATACGGGTCCAGAGGATCGTGAATTTTAAAATCCCTATGTCGATACGAAAAAGAAGTATGCTTTTAATGCAATTTGACATCAATGATTTTAAACGTATAAAAAAAAAATATATATTATAAATTGGAAACTAGAAAAAATTTCCAAATATCAGGGTTTTTTTAAAAAAAACACTGTGTTGTTAAGGCAGTAAGAATATAGCCACCCCCTCTCTTCCCGTGGCTGTCGTAAGAGGCGACTAAGGGATAACACAGTTCCGCTACCACCTTGGAACTTAAAAGCAGCAGCGTCTTCGGTGCGACAAAGCCAGCCCTGCGGTCATCAACCCGCTTGCCCAGCGTGATGACTATGGACAACACACATGAGTTCACGCCATTTTTGGCACGAAATTGTGGAGGTCTATGTCCAGCAGTGAACTGTATTAGGCTGAAGTGATTGAGTGATTGATTTAAAAAAAAAGACAGCTTTTGACAGACGTGTAAAAATGTAATTTCTTAAGCCTAGAAAGGAAACATCATAAATTACCTCACTCTTAAAACAGACCTCATCGTGTGATAATATTAGACAATTTTAATCATCAAAGTAACGAAATCAAACATGTGATTTAATAATTGCAACTAGTCTCCCAGTAGTCGAAATTCGACCATAATTAATTTCAATTATTATATATAAGTTTGAACATTAAACAAAAGAGTATACCTATATAAATTAAATAAAAAAAAAATATATGCGTGTATGTATCAAACACACGGTAGTGTGTGTAATGTTTTTTTAAATGATTTAATGTGTTTTTTATGCATAACTAAAACGAATTAATATATAGATAATATGTTACTTACAGTATAATTTAAAAGTAACCGGCGGTGACTGGCTGGGGAGTCCCGAAGAACCCCTGGAGGGTTTCAGCTGGCGTGTTGGTTCTGAGCGTCATACCACAGGGCTGCTTTTCTGGTCACAACCCTTTATAGCCAAACTGGAGAACGGAGACAAGGTATCATTGTCAAGTTTTTATTACTGGCTTCTCGATTTTTCGTGGGATAAACGATAAAGATAAAGATAATAAAGATTGATTAATATCCGGCCTTTACCATAGCTTCTCTTTTGTTATACATAAAGCATGCCAAATACTTTTAGGAATAATTCTCAGACAAAATTGTTGTTATTTGAACAAAATGTTAACCATCATATTATAATACTAGCGACCCGCCCCGGCTTCGCACGGGTGCAATGCTGATACTAAATATACTACAGAATGTCTCTATTTATAGTGTGAAGCTAGCTTATAGCATGGTTATTAACATAATAACAACATTCAAATCGCGTCGTTAGATTACACGTTGTTACAGAATGCGTTGTAGAAATAAAGGTTCACTACTCGTTACCCGTAGGTGATAGCGTGATATTATGTAGCCTATATGTTGACCCGACTTCATAATAATATTCGTGCCAAATTTGAAGTAAATCCATGCAGTACTTTTTGAGTGTATCCCGGACATACATACAGACAAACAAACAAACAGACAAACAGACAAAAATTCTAAAAACTATATTTCTGGCTTCGGTATCGATTGTAGATCACACCACAAATATTCTTTTAAAAAAATATTTAATGTACAGTTTTGACTTTCCTACCATTTTATTATCTGTATAGATAGATTAAAATATATGTATATTCTGCTGATTCGAGATAGAGATGCCACCACAGCTAAATAATATTGTTTTCAAGCAATATCGTATTCCTGTTGATGAGTGAAGTAATCAGAGCTCCTGGGAGGGATTGGGGATAAGATTAGCAACGCGCTTGCGATGCTTCTGGTTTTACAGGCGTCTATAAGTTTACCATCAGATGAATCGTGAGCCTTTTTGTCGACCTAGTTGTATAAAAAAAAAAAACTATGTCACGAGTTGATATATTAAATAATTTAAAAATAATAATTAAAAAAAAACAAAAAACCCGCCTGCGTGAAGAACAACTAATAGAAAATCAACTGAAAAAGCTGGAACAACATAAAAATTCAATATGCACACAAAGTCAGCGAAATAAATAGAAACAATATCAAACATTTTGTGCTGTACATTTAAAATATATTAATACGGTAGTCCTTCGAAACTTTATGCAACGTCGTAGATAACATGCAGTCGGAGACATGCACAAAGAGACAATGATTTGACTTATCCTTCAATTTCATGCCTCCGACTGCATATTATCTACGACGTTGCATAAAGTTTCGAAGGACTACCGTATTAATATATTTTAAATGTACAGCACAAAATGTTTGATATTGTTTCTATTTATTTCGCTGACTTTGTGTGCATATTGAATTTTTATGTTGTTCCAGCTTTTTCAGTTGATTTTCTATTAGTTGTTCTTCACGCAGGCGGGTTTTTTGTTTTTTTTTTAATTATTATTTTATTTATGTCTTTTTAGTCAGACAAATTACGTAATCGGTTCAATTCATTAAAACAGTTTACATCATGTGGTTGATTAAGTAATTTTTTAGGGTCAAGAGAACTGATAGCAAGCCCGGAGAAAGATCTCACTCTGCTCAAAGCAACGTAAGCCTGACCTTTAGCAAATAGGTGACTGCTTAAGTCAACAACTATTAGTTTTAATATAATGAAATTATTATTAAAATTATTTGTTTGTATTTGGTATTATGTATTTGTTATTGATTTTATTAATGTAATTGTAAATTGGTGTGACATTTATTAATTTTTATTTGTAATTTTAATTGTATGTTTTTTTTAAACATTGTATTTTATTAGAAAGGCTACACCCCGAAGTTGATCGTTGTCTAGGAGGCGAGTTTGGCATGGCATAGGCGTGGGAAAGAGCAAAGTCCACATTTTTTAAACTTTAATATTGTATTTCTTTATTAGTATTACGGTAATAATAATCATGATATACCTTTTTAAAATCCTTGTATTGTGCCCTTCAATTTGATACCCATATTGTAGTATTCGAGAAAAAAATTTTTTTTTCATTAACCACAATGGCTTCGCGCAGCCGCCATGTTTGATTTTTTTTTAATGTCACCTATCTAAGAACACTTGGGCAGCTAAGACGAACCTAACGATACCTCAATTATGTAAATCCGTTCAGTGGTTCTGGAAATATGAGGTAGTAAAGAATATTACATACAAATATACATACATACAAGATACGCGCGAAAAACATAACCCTTCCTTGGCAGTCGGGTAAAAAGACTTCAATTTATTTATTACCTACAAATATAGATTGTAGCTAGTTACGAGTTTCAGCTAGAAACTAACAAAGGTCTAATTTTATAAAAGTAAATTATACATTTAAATATTTGTGAACTTTATTTGCCCTCATAGTCAATAAATATAAACTGTTATTCCAGGTAGTGATATATTTGATGGACACACAAGGCACATTCGACAGCGAGTCGACGTTGAAAGACAACGCCACGGTGTTCGCGCTATCAGCAATGTTATCTTCCGTTCAGATATACAACGTCTCCCAACAAATCGGAGAAGATTATTTGCAGTATCTGCAGGTTAGACAATAAAATAGCACAACAACATATAAAATTCCCAAGAATGTTCGGGATACAAAAATCGCGAATCTGCAATATTTGGTAGTTAGGTCATATATTTGTCGGATGAGGTAGATCTCTCTCGCTCATCGTCTCCTGAGTACTCGGTCTATGTGGGCTTGAGTGGTAAATGTTGGTACGAGTATAATAATATAATATAATAATATAACACACTGTATGGTATCGTCAATTTATTATGACACAGGAATCACTTAACACAAGGGTAACGCAGCACGGAACACGGGATAGTTATTAGTTAACGGGGGGGAGACGAACTTCTTAGCACTCGATGGTTTCACCGTGCGGATGCCGAGTCCATCGTGTGGCAGAGGGAGTAACTCAGAGCAGTGCCTAGGACTTGCGACCTAGGTGTAGGTTTAAGGAGATGAGATGCGCATCAACGCTCACGTTCACTGCTCGAGTTGTACGTTGTGCCTAGCCAAATTATAGATCGTTTTGTAGCAATTAATTCGCACATGCAATGCACAAATTAATTATTGAAAGAGTCTAAGTTAAGCTACTAGTAGGATACAACAAGTCCATCGTGCCAAACCAGAGCCAAGACTGCCTTAGCCGCGGTTGCACTGATCGTTTTATACACGTCAGAATAACTCGAGTAATATAATGAGTGAGGGTAGGTGACTATACGATGTGCTAGGTGGAGAGATCGGTGCATCTGTTGTTTATAAATTCCTTGCTGATTGCGTACGACAGTGCTAGTGCCGACATATTCATTTTGAGAGATTTGATAATCTACAAATTTAAATAGTAGGTATCGAATTGACACTATTAACAATTGTTTAATAGTATATCTGTTGGATAAAGGCTTTGAATAGAGAACTGCTAATAAGAGTATAACTAGACGTTAGTGATTTTATACTCAAAAAATATTTCGCAGATTTTTACAGAATACGGACGACTGGCGCTTGAAAGTAATACTGGGAAGCCGTTCCAGCGTCTTCAATTTCTTGTCCGGGATTGGTCTTTCCCGTATGATTACGCGTACGGCGCGGAGGGAGGCCAACGACTGCTGAAGAGGCTCCTTTCAGTAAGATTAAAAAAAATATATAAATTACAACAACAAAAAATAGAAAAGTGTGTGGAGTCAGTTCCGGAACGGGACTACAGATTACTTTTTAAAATCGATCGCCAAGATATTTATGATTATTATAGTTCTATTAAATGAATCAAATCATATTTAATTAAAACAATAACAAAACCTAAATTGAAAGTGAACGCTGACGTTAGAGACGATAGTATTTTAACCACAAAGTAGTTTAGATGGTGAACTGCCATATTGGTCCCCATAGCAATTGAATGGAGCATCCATGTTAACAAAGTTTGGTTATATCATTCAAGAGAGCCCTGCCTGCGTTTTCAGCAGAGATATAAAATCGTTAAGATATTGTAGTATGATGCTGTCTATTCAGGTAGCAGAGCTGCTCATAAATAAAATAATTATGACATAGATTTCTTCATTTTTAGCCTGTATTACATTATTTGAATTGGGTGTTAAAAAAATTCATTCGTAATTCTTACTAGATTCACGAAAATCAACATCCTCAACTACAGTCTATAAGGAGGCACGTTACTAGCTGTTTTGAGGAACTCAAATGCTTTCTGATGCCATATCCCGGAACCACCGTCGCTACTGATCCAAACTTTAAAGGAAAACTTTCTGGTATGTACATGTAAACTCGATTATTGTTCATGTTACTTATTTTTTACAAGAAGGACATATTTATATTCCGTGTCCGTAACGTTACTTTATTTTATATAAGAAAATTTAAATGCCTTATAAGCTATTTTTATATCGCAGGCTTTATTTCTTTTTTCAGACATCAACAAAGAATTTAAGCAGTATCTCGAAGAATTCGTACCAATGTTGGTCGCTCCCGAAAATTTAATTGTTAAAAAGATCGCGGGAGAAACGGTGAAAGCGAAAGGCCTGTTGATCTATATGCAGTCTTATATGAATAGATTCAGCGGGTCGACTTTGCCCGAACCTAAAACCATGTTCCAGGTATGTATTTATCAATGAAATCTAATGTATTTTAAGTTTTTCTTTTATACATTACTAGCTGTGCCCGCGGCTTCGCCCGCGTTGTAATCAGTTTGTCACAAAATTTTCCCGGCAAACTTCCAGTGAAACTCTCATCAAAATCGGCTTAACCGTTTCGTAAACCTTCCTCTTGAAGCCCTCTCTCCATTGGTGAATCCGCATGAAAATCCGTTCAGTAGATTTTGAGGGAATCGATCACATACACTTTTGACGACTTTATTTTATAATACACTAACTGTTGCCCGCGACTACGTCCGCGTGGTTATGAAGATATGCATTACTATTAAGATGATTAACGTAAATTATTATTTTTTTCAGTCACTTGAAATGCTTATCGCTCTGAATAACTTTTTCAAAGGCACAATTTAATATAATTTAATAGTTATTTTTATAAAACCTCTCTATACACCACATTTTTAGTTTTATTTTCAGGCTGCAGTATAAATCGATGGCTCCTAAGTATACTGAGTCAACTCTACTTCTAATAACTTTATTTTTTTGTTACATAGGTAGATAGGAAATGAAGTAAATGTTATTAATATCTTAAAAAAATGAAATAGTCAAAAGTTGTTAGTTGACTCAGTATACTTAGGAGCCATCGAAATAACCTATCAAGCGAACTTATGGCTGCTGAATATATTTCATACAAACTATTAACCCCAATTATACCCCCTTCGCGGTGGAATATCTCAAAATTCGTTTTTAGTGGACGTCTACTAACTATAATCTACCTCCCTACCAAATTTCATCTTTGTCGATCTTGGATGGAGGGACCATCCAGAGGTATTTGATTTCTCGTGATGAGTGAGTCAGTGACCTTTCTCTTTTATATAGATTACGATGTATATAGATTAGAGATTTGTATATAGATTACGATGTATTATTTGGACACTTCCTCACCATCTATAAAGCATACATTTTAAATTTCAAGTCTCTTACCTTAATAACATAGGACTTTCATACAAACTTCCAACCCCCGTTTTACCCCTTTAGGGGTCAAGTTTTGTAAAACCCGTTCTCAACGAATGTCTACGCCCTCTAAGGAACCTATCTGCAAAATTTCAAGTTTCTAGCTGTTATAGTTTCTGAGATTTCGTGATGAGTGAGTCAACCTACCATCCCCCGTTTTAACCCCAAAAGGGAGTTGATTTCTAAAGATACATTATTTGAACACCTTCTCACTATCTATAGAGCATATATTTTAAATTTCAAGTCTCTTACTTCAAAAACATAGGACTTTCATACAAACTTCCAACCCCCGTTTTATCCCCTTAGGGGTCGAATTTCGTAAAATCTGTTCTTAGCGAATGTCTACAACCTATAAGAAGCCTACCTGCTAAATTTCAAGTTTGTAGATGTTATAGTTTCGGAGATTTCGTGATCAGTGAGTCAACCTACGATCCCCCGTTTTAACCCCAAAAAGGAGTTGATTTCTAAAAATACATTATTCGGACACCTTTTTACCATCTATAGAGCTTACATTTTAAATTTCAATTATCTTACTTCAAAAACATAGGACTTTCATACAAACTTCCAACCCCCGTTTTACCCCCTTAGGGGTCGAGTTTCGTAAAATCCGTTCTTAGCGGATGCCTACGTCTTATAAGGAGCCTACCTGCCAAATTTCAAGTTTGTATGTGTTATAGTTTCGGAGATTTCGTGATGAGTGAGTGACCTTTCGCTTTTATATATATTATTATAGATTATCACATCATTACATATTACGAGTATATACATGGTATTAATTACTTTTTACATTTAACATTTTACTGTACGTAAAAAAGGTCATAGTAAAAATTACTTGGAGTATGTATTTTGTACAGTTAGAGATCTTTTAATACAGGCTACAGTAGAAGCCAACAACCTCTTAGCAGTAGCAGAAGCAAAGGAAATGTACGAGACGCTGATGGAAGAGGTGGCTGGTGGATCGAAGCCCTACTTACAGCCCGTGTTACTGCAGAAGAAGCATCGTCACGCGAGAGATAGGGCTCTGCAAATCTTTGACTCGAAAAATAAAATGGGTGGCGATGAGTTCAGTGCGAGCTACAGGCAAAAGTTGAGAAAGGTATGTGGCGCATGATCACGTTTAGAAAAGTTTAAATAAAAGGATCAAAGTGATAGCTAAATATTTCTTTATTTCCACGATTTGGTCTGTCAGACTGACGACATGCATTTGCCTATTTTTAACCGACTTCCAAAAAGGAGGAGGTTCTCAATTCGACTGTCTTCAAAACTTTTGACCGTGTGGACCGATTTCGACAATTTTTTTTAATCGAAAGGTGGTGTGTGTCAATTGGTCCCATTTAAATTTATTTGAGATCTAACAACTACTTTTCGAGTTATATCTAATAATGCGTTTTTACTTGACGCTTTTTTCGTCGACCTACGTTGTATTATACCGGATAACTTTCTACTGGATGTACCGATTTTGATAATTCTTTTTTTGTTGGAAAGGAGATATCCTTAGTTTGCTACCATGATAAGGAAACCAGGATCTGATGATAGGATCCCAGAGAAATCGAGGGAAACTCTCGAAAATCCGCAATAACTGTTTACTGGGTGTACCGATTTTAATAATGTTTAATTTAATCGAAAGCTGATGTATGTCATGTGGTCACATATAAATTTTATTGAGATCTGATAACTACTTTTTGAGTAATCTTTGATAACGCGTAGTTACTTGACTACTTTATCGTCGATCTACGTTGTATTACTCGTCGATGTAATTGAAGTCGGTTTTTTTTTCGTTTGCAAGCAAACACAATTATTAAACAAACGGAAAATCTTAGCACGATGGATTTTTGGCAGCTTCATGATTCGTGGCTTACTTCAAAGTAGTAAGGCGCAATCACTTGTCAAAGATTAAAAAGACCGTGTATTAATTGACCCGGTAAATTATTATCACTAGTAATTGTAAGCTGGGATGATCTGGAAGATAGTGGGATAATACCTGCTCTGAGCGAGTTTATTCACAATGATCTTTTTTGTCCTACTTTTTGCACCTTGTCTATACAGTCTTTTTTACGAATGGTGTCAACAAGACCCTTCTTATATATGGAATAAGATGCCTATGCTCAGCAGTAGAAATTTACAGATTGGATCAATTATCTTTATTTATTTTTTAAGATTTTTTAACTTAACCATGTATAAAATATAAGATATATTACGTTTACTCCGCTTAGTTCTGAAGTAAGGGAGACCGAGGAGTGTTGAAACAGAGGTGAGTTGCAACAGCGCAAATCCCAAAGTCAGATAACTAAAACGCTTGCGAGCTGACAATATGCTAATTTGCCATTCCCGCCACATTCCACTTGCTCAGTAGCCGTTTGTTTGGTGTTTAGGCTATGCTTATTATGACTGTGTATAATATTCCAGGAATTGCCAATACTTCCTTTGACATGCAGTAAACGTAAAAGTGTGACTGCACGCATCCGCCTTATATTCACGGAAGCACTGACCAACCAGTCAACCAATAGTTTGTGCTACTTTAGTTGCAGTATTTAGTTTGTACTTCATCCATATTCCCGATAAACTAATGATTTTATTCATCACTTTTTAACGGATCACGCCCACTTTTGGCAACCAGGAGCTAGACGAGCAGTTTGAGCAGTACCGGCGGCACAATGACAGCAAGAACGTGCTGCGGCGGTTGGGCACGGCGCTGGTGTTGCTAGCGCTGACGTTCGCCGCCTGGATGCTGGTGGTTATCTCGGATATACTGGACTTCACCGTGCTCAGCCTGCTGGCCAGCCTCCTCGCATATGGAGCCATCGCTTTATTACTATTTTGGGCTTATTCCAGGTTGGTTCCATCTTCAATTTTCTATTTCTAATTCCTTATTTGTGTATTGTAACGTAATGTATATAGTAAAGGCTATAATGAAATATTTCATATTTTAAAGTAGCGTTTATCCTCGTCCCACGGATTGTGATACATCAGTTAATGTAAGATTAATGTTAATTCTATTATCTTTTGTTTTTTAGAGTGACGGGCAACTTTGGAGAATGGGCTCAGATATTGGACGAAAAAGCGGCAATGGTTAGTATGTTATATGAAACTTGAAACAAAGCAATCCAAAATCCATTGTTAATTATCAACATATCCAGTCGAACATCGTAGTAATGTTTATTGTAGTTCAAGTCTGGAACACATATTTAAACCTGCATTAGCATTATACTTTTACACAAAGATGTCTTATAAATATTGTTTCAGCGCTAATCGATTTTTTATAAATGAGTATAGATATAAGAAACGCGAAAGTTTCGATCAGAATGAATAGATCTTTTGTTAGCTTTCAAACAAAACTCCAAACTGCTTTTTAATTAAATTGGTATATCGAAGAACGGGAATTATATGATTGCGATATTTTTTATATTAGCTCAGGCTAACGGGCAACGGGGTGTAGTTAGTTTTTTGTCTCATAACTTCAAATTCGACTCATACTCCAACACAGTCCATGCGGCGGGCACTTATTGCTTTAAAAAAGAGTTGAAAAAGGATATTCTTGTCTTAACATGTTCGACTTATATTTGTGAAATTTATGATTATATAATAAAGTTATTTGTTTAGATTATGAACATGGTAATCCCGCCACCGCTGCAGATGGCCACGTCGGCGATCAGCTACGCCGCAATCAAAAAGGAAGCGTAGCGTTAAACCACAATCTTTCATTTCAAGTTGTCACTTGTTATGCTGTACTTAAAAGTACCCAACGATTTCATGACAGTTTTTGCCCAAAAATATCTTAATAACTACAGAAAAATTGTATTTAGTCTCGATCAAAAACTATTTTGTGTATAATTATTAAGATTAAATAATATGTATTAATTAGCACTACACATTAAAATATTTTTGATTCCTTATTTAGGTGTTAAGTAATTATGTACTTATTTTTACTTATTACTTGTGATATATTTTATATTAAGCATTTTATATGGTACAAATAAATATTTTATATTGATATGTTGTTATATTTCTTTGTTATAAATAATTTATACTTTGTTTTTATAAACACACTAGCTGACCCGGTTAACTTTGTTTTGTCATATATGTTATTAACCCCTTTATTCCCCCTCCTCATTATAACGTAGGGATATGAAAAATACATGTTGGCCGATGATCAGACCTACCTGATATGTATATCGATACCTTGAGTATCGATATCCTTGTTTATGTCCATATTTTTGATACACGTCTATACTTCACGCAATGACATCAGGAAACCTATATATCAAATCTCCCCTCTCCCCCCCTATAACTTAGGGGGATGAAAAATAGATGTTAGCCGAATCTCAGACCTACCCGATATGCACACAAAATTTCATAAAAAGTAGTCCAGCCATTTCGGTAATCTATATTCTATATACATATATAAAAGTGAAAGGTCACTCATCACGAAATTTCCGAAACTATAACACCTACGAACTTGAAATTTTGCAGATAGGTTCCTTATCCGCTGAGAACGGATTTTACGAAACTCGACCCTTAAGGGGATAATACGGGCGTTGGAAGTTTGTATGAAAGTCCTATGTTATTAAAGTAAGAGAATTTAAATTTA
Organism: Melitaea cinxia; assembly: GCF_905220565.1. Taxonomy (NCBI): domain Eukaryota; kingdom Metazoa; phylum Arthropoda; class Insecta; order Lepidoptera; family Nymphalidae; genus Melitaea; species Melitaea cinxia. Next base: position 941,027 of record NC_059411.1, read on the forward strand.
AAATGTATGCTCTATAGATGGTGAGGAAGTGTCCAAATAATACATCGTAATCTATATGTATAAAAGAGAAAGGTCACTGACTCAGTCATCACGAGAACTCAAAAACCGCTGGATGGTCCATCCATCCAAGATGGACAAAGATGAAATTTGGCAGGAAGGTAGATTATAGTTAGTAGACGTCCGCTAAGAACGGATTTTGCGATATTCCACCGCTAAGGGCTAAGTTTTAATTGGGGTTGATAGTTTGTATGAAACATATACAGCAGCTATAAGTTCGCCTGAAAGGCTATTTATACTGCAGCCTGAAAATAAAACTAAAAATGTGGTGTATAGAGAGGTTTTATAAAAATAACTTTTAAATTATACTAAATTGTGCTTTTGAACAAGTTACTCAGAGTGATAAGCATTTCGTGACTGAAATAAAAAAATAATTTGCGTAAGGCAGCTAAATAGTAATGCATATCTTTATAACCACGCGGACGTAGTCGCGGGCAACAATTAGTGTATTATAAAACAAAGTCCCCAAAAGCGTATGTGATCGATTCCCTCAAAATCTACTGAACGGATTTTCATGCGGTTTCACCAATGGAGAGAGGGCTTCAAGAGGAAGGTTTACGGAACGGCTAAGCCGATTTTGATGAGAGTTTCACTGGAAGTTTGCCGGGAAAACTTTGTGACAAACTGATTTCAACGCGGGCGAAGCCGCGGGCACAGCTAGTTATGATATATATAAGTATGATAATTAATATTGTAGCTCAACCCGCAAATGTTGTCATGCCATAGAGAGACAAACTTCTTAGCATTCCATGGAGTCACCGTGCAGGTGCTGGGTTCATCGTGTGGCAGAAGGAGAAACTCAGAGCAGTTCCCAGGACTTGCGACCTCGGTGTAGGTTTAAGGAGGCCCCCTTTGAGATGCGCATCAACGCTCACCTTCACTGTTCGAGTTTCCCGCCCTGCCTAGCAAAATTTGGTAGGAACCTATTAGTGCAGCCTTAGACACTCGTTCTAAAATAGAACTTACTGCAGTTCTCGACAGGCCAAGGTCTTTTAGAAGATTATAGAGAGGTTTTGCTGGTATACCTCTCGCTTCTACTTTTACAGCGTATAAATTAACCACATAACCATTTTTGTTAAGTTCGTTTGTTAGATCGTAATATTTATTTGATTTTATTGTGTGGTCTATGGGAATATTGGTTTCCCACTGTACAGTGAGCTCTACTAGTATTATATGTTTAATGTGTCTAGAAAAGAGGAATATGTCAGGTCTGGATGACGAAACACCAACATCCTCTGGGATTTTAGTGCTTGAAAAAGTCCAATCAGGTATATACCTATGATTGAGAAAGGTTTGCTTTTAGAGTTGATAGCTGAGCCATCCTTTATGAAGTTAATTTGTCGTTTATTTGTAGTTGCTCCTTTTTGGGCTCCAGCTACTGAAAGACATACTGCTTCACGTATGACTTCAAGTATCTATCATGTCGACGTGAGTAATAACCCCTATGAAACAGCATCTTGCAACTTACCAATAAGTGCCTAGCAGTACCTACTGCCTCACCACAAGTATAGCAAGATTTTTCAAAGGCTTTCCCCCATCTTAGTAGGTTACTTTGGTCTGGGAGGGTCATTTGGAAGGCGATAAGAATTTTAATAGGGCAGGAGACCAATCATATAGTAAGGTGCGCCATTTCAGGTCTAAAGGGATGCAGAACTCCTCTATGGTTAACCACTCACTTTGCACTTCCAAATTCGTTGCATTCACTTTATACTCGTAGTTGTCATTTTCATTTTGTTTCAGAAAGGATTTTATTATTTCTCGGACTTCCTTTTTCTTTGCATAACCCAGACCGACTCTATTAAACTGTGCACACGCGACAAATTCTATATGAAATTGAAGTCTTGAATCAAGCTCATGGTTGTCTTTTGGTAAGATTAGTCTATTTCATCCTGGGATTATCCCAAAACATGCATTTTGGTAACTCTGGGTGTTTATAGAGTTCCGATGGCTTCTTTAACTTCACCCCAAAACTGTTTTTCTCCCTAAATAGAGTTAATAAGTTCTTAAGAGTTAATAATAAGTTAGTTATAAGTTTGGGATTAAGGAGATTAATAACATATATGGTAAAACACCGTTTACGGGCTCAGCTAGTATATATTTATAATTCTTCTGTACGTGTGTTTGTCATCTAAATTCTCCTAACAGCTGGACAGATTTGGTTGAAATTTCGTGTTTACATTTTAAGGGGTAGGTACACTGTATTAAAAGAGGTAGCTTGACTTCTTGAAATCAAATACTAATAAAAACGACTTTTAAATAAAACGCACATACAGGTCTTTTTATTCTTATAATCGGGTTAATTGTTTATAATATATTCAATCTTTACATTCTGTCTCATTGAGGTTAATTATTATTAAGTGATATTTTGTAAAAGTAATGCAATCACGCGAGTGCGTGTTTCAGCTACATTGTCTCGTGATATCAGCGCAGTTAATGAAAGTAGTGTCCTTCGTTCTAGTAAACCGAGACGTTTGCGTCCATTTCCATTCGTTCACGAGAATATTACGTTCATGTAATTTATTCTTTAAATATTTGTATGATTGTTGAATTATTATTAATAATTCTTTTGCAACCGTGATTGTAATATCATTAAAACAGGAGTTAGAAAAGAGATATTTACAAATAGATTCGTTTTAATTACTTAAAAGCTTTAAAACATGCCATGACATAGTTATATTGAATAAATAAAGGCAGTTTTATAATCACATACTATTAGTTCATATACACTTCAATTGACCTTTTCTTAATCTTAATTGAGAAAGACTGAACCCTATATAGACTACTAGCTGACCTAGTGAACTTCGTACCGCCTTATTTTTGTTTTCTTAAATATAATATTTAGATATATCAAAATAAAATATAGCCTATTTAGTTGGATCGAACTGCACACGGTGTGCAAATTTGATTAAAATCGGTTAAGTAGTTTAGGAGTCCATCGCGGACAAACAACGTGACGCGTAATTTATATATATTACGATTAAGGAGTTCAATTTTATTCTATTCAAGATATCTACTTAAAATATTCTTACTTAAATTTTCTTTTGCTTCTTATAGCGATAGTAAATAATCTCATAAGCGCTGATTTAGTGCCACCGTATTTATGATATCACATCCAATGGAATCAAGTTCGGATGACATCATTCATTATACTCACAGGCTAGTAGACGCGGCATTCTGTTCGTTCAGTCTGCCTCTACTTCGATCTCGTCTCGCACCCACTCACCCACCGATGACCGGATGACGTGCAAAAATAATCTTTTTGCGAAATAAATAAGTTTTTATTTTAATATTCGTTGCTGAAGTAACTTGACTGTACTTATAATACGCAGTGTTTCGTGATTTTGTTGATATTGTGTCTATTTGTTGTGTTTTACTTTGAGTTTTTGTTGTGTTTATCGTTCCATTAATAGAAGATTGTGTCAGGTGTTAAAAAAGGTTTGAGAACGCACTTATTTCAACGAATGAATATTATTTTTCTGGTTTGTGACTTTTGTAAATACTAATTTTGACATTGCTATAATTATAATGATATTTTATAATGAATATTTAATGACTTTTAATGAAAATAATATAAAAATTAATTTAATTTACTTTATTATCAATTTATTTGGGAAATTATAAAGTAAACTAAGAGTTTAATTATTTTATGTCAGTGATATTTATTTATAAGAATTTTATTCAATAAAAAAACTTAAAATTTAAGCTTAGTATACGACTTATAACGAAAATTTCACGTGAGTTGGTGCAGTAGTTTTACAACTACGCAACTTTTAATTAAAAGAAAGTTGTATTTATTTTAACAGGCAATAAATTAAGTTTCCGATCACGAATGGTATTAGTTTATAAAACTCACTAAAACTGGCTATTTTAAAATTGTAATGTTGTTGTAATGAATGATTCCGGTTTTAAAGCCTTGGACGCGCCTGCGTAGTAAACTAAGCAGAACGTACGTATTACTCATCCACACAAAACGTGATTACGAATTTAATATTCATTATTATTTTTTGTTTTATCTGTAGTACGCTTCAGCCTGTAATATCCCACTACTGGGCATAGGCGTCTTTCCCCATGTAGGAGAAGGATCAGAGCTTAATCCATCACGCTGCTCCAATGCGGGTTGGCGGATATATTCCCTACTATGAGTAACGATCGCTATCAGGTGTACATGATAACAACCGGGACCGACGGCTTAACGTGCTCTCCGAGGCACAGTCAGGAGACCCACAAGGACTGCACAAACACCCAAACCACGGCAAACACCTGTATGGCCAATACAAATGTTTGTCATGTGCGGGGATCGTACCCGCAACCGCCGAAGCAACAGGTACAATCCATAGCTGTAACTGTTGCGCCAACGCGGTTAATGTGAATGTGAATCTGTAGTAGGTACCTAAATATTTTTATTAATAAGTACCTCTGTGTTCATATGTTGCCAGTTTGTAGCTCAAATTAGCACGACTGTCAACAAATAGTCTATACAACTTCATCACTTCATGGTCTATACAAATATTTGTCATGTGCGGGAGCACAACCGACAGCATTTCACCTAGCTACTGTAGCTAACCCAGCATTACTTACTTTATTTACTTCAGCTTAAACTAAGTCTTCCCAAACTCGAGCCAAATATACCAGTTTTCCACGATTCTCATCTAGCCTCTGCTGGCAATCTTACGTAAGTAAATCTTTGATCCAGCCGGAGCACGTCTTACACAGCCAACACTCCAGGAAACATCTGTTCCAACGGCCACCAGTGCTGCGGTAGATGTGACAGGCCAATGCCACTTCAACTTACTGATTCTATGGGCTGTCTTTTACTTTAGTTTTCGCACGTATAGACTCATTTCTGATCCTATCAGTGAGAGATCCCAAGTGATTCAAACTTGTGGACGTGTCCCTTCGATACGATCCACGTCTGGGTACCGCCAACAAGGACGATGCAAGGCTTTTGTTTTCAACCATTGCGGAATCTTTGAAGTAAAAACTCAGTGTAGCTGCCAAATGCTGCCTAGGCCCACCGAATCCTCCTATCTCTCTTCTTGAAGTTGTTTCAGCCTAGCTGAATTGTACCTCTAAGTAGACATCATTTTGAACAAATTTGAGAAGGGTAGCATCGACCGATATAGGTCTTGGCATGACCTGCTATTAAACATAACTTTGCTTTGGTCTAAAGTCATACCTAGACATCGAAAGGACTTGTTTAGGCCGCCCAGCATTTGGGACTTTTTTTTAATAAAATGTTAGGTTCATAGGCTCGCAAGTGCCCAAGCCTTTGTTTTCTTCCATAGTTATTAGTTTGTTAGAATATCAGCGAACATTAAATGGAAACCCGTTTTTATAAGACCAAAGATTTTACCAAGATCAGCTGTTGGGGCTAGTACCCTGTGCCGCGGTGGTTAGGGAAAACTGGATACCCGAATGCTGGTTAGTAAAATGGACTTTATTTTAATCGTATCGTATATTGTTGTAAATTACAAAAAAAAAACATACATCGTTGATGTCGATACCTCATCGCCCCCAGTAACAGTTTCGGTAATATAACATCGCCCTGTTTTCCCCCACGACGAAGGAAAATTGGTCATATTCGTTACTCTTAGGTTTGGATGGGCATCGTCGCCGCGTCGTACATACACCTCAGTACCTCGATATATCACCAGTCGATATAACAACATTGCAAGTGGACATCCCAGGTTTCGACAGGGTCACAGGATTCTCGTAGTTTTCAAGTGTGTGGACACAGCGGCTGATTACACTCTTCAATTGTCTGTATAATCTGCCGAAAAGTACGTAGATGTGGCGCACGGTGCTGTAGTCATTTCGAAACCCAGCTTGCTCTTATGGTTGGAACTTGTCGAGTCTTGTAGCGAGACGCTTCGCAACGACCCTTGGAAACAGCTTACATACATGGCTTAGAAGTGAGATCTGTCTATAATTCTTCAAAGGAAACTTATCAGTTCAATTGTAGAAAAGCACCACCTCCTGGAACACGAGTCCGGTGTGGTAAACGGATGGATGATGGCGCTAAAGAGCTACGCCAAGGCTTTTAGGACCGGTCATCCTGCGGTCTTAAGGAGCTCAGTCGTAATTCCGTAATTTCTCGGTGTACTTCCGTTTTTAAGCGACTTGAGCACCGCATTAATGTCATCGACTTCGATGAGTCCACCCGTAATTGATCATTTATTATATTATTTAAAAGAAAATTCCAGATCCAGGGTTCCTTAAGGGGCGTTTTTAACATGATTGATTTTCACTACTACAACTATTTTATTTCCTTCCTTAGACTAACCCGATGGCGCAGTTTGTATTAGCCCTGTTTTCTGCTCCGGGGGTCGCTATTTCGATTCCCGTTTGAGTCTAGGTGTAATATTTGTATATATATTTTATGTATTAATTCTATGTATAAAAAAATAGCTGTAACAGTCGGCTGTTACGTTAGCGTAGGAACAGACTACAGTGTGAGTTTATGTTATAAAATATTTATTTATTTACTTTTTCCAGCAAAAAAATGGCAGAATTGAGTTCTGGCAGAGGCATTCAAGTGCTGATACCAAGTACTGATCACACGTTCAAGCTTAATGAGGAGGCTCTGGAGAAGCTTCTACTCAGTGATGAAGTGAAGGACCTCCCGGCCGTGGTGATATCCGTCGCGGGGGCGTTCCGGAAGGGGAAGTCGTTTCTGCTCAGTTTTATCCTGCGATATTTGCATCAAACGGTGAGTATTATAACTATTACTGATTAACCGACTTCCAAAAAAGAAGAGGTTCTCAATTCGACTGTATTTTTTTTTTTGTATGTTACATTAGAACTTTTGACCGTGTGGACCGATTTCGACAATTTTTTTTAATCGAAAGGTGGTGTGTGTCAATTGGTCCCATTTAAATTTATTTGAGATCTAACGACTACTTTTCGAGTTATATCTAATAATGCGTTTTTACTTGACGCTTTTTTCGTCGACCTACGTTGTATTATACCGCATAACTTTCTACTGGATGTACCGATTTTGATAATTCTTTTTTTGTTGGAAAGAAGATATCCCTAGTTTAGTACCATGATAAGGAAACCAGGATCTGATGATGTGATCCCAGATAAATCGAGAGAAACTCTTGAAAATCCGCAATAACTTTTTACTGGGTGTACCGATTTTGATAATTCTTTTTTTGTTGGAAAGAAGATATCCCTAGTTTAGTGCCGTGATAAGGAAACCAGGATCTGATGATGGGATCTCAGAGAAATCGAGGGAAACTCTTGAAAATCCGCAATAACTTTTTACTGGGTGTACCGATTTTAATAATTTTTAATTTAATCGAAAGCTGATGTTTGTCACGTGGTCACATATAAATTATGTGTTTATTATGTGTTATTATGTATGTTTATGTTATTTGACTATTTTTGTCGATCCACGTTGTATTACTCGTCGATGTAATTGAAGTCGATTTTTTTTTCGTTTGCGAGCAAACACAATTATTTTTAAAATGTTTCAAAATGTGAAAGTTATTTTTAGATATAATAATATGGAAATAATTGTATTTAAATTTTCTAAACAAATGTTTGTTAAAAATCTTAGCAGACAATTTAAATCACCAAAATAATAATATTAATTAGATATGTGATTTTAAACAATAACTTGTTTATTTCAGTACAATTTAAAAGTAGCCGGCGGCGACTGGCTGGGGAACCCAGACGAACCCCTGAAGGGTTTCAGCTGGCGCGGTGGTTCTGAACGTCATACCACAGGACTGCTTCTCTGGTCACAACCTTTCATAGCCACACTCGAGAGTGGAGACAAGGTAAAAATTTTAGGATTCAAAAGACACGACGCTATACTATTTTTTTTATTTATCAAAACAAGATTGTAATCGGACTCAAGGATATTATGAAAACAATACCGTAAATTGCTATTATCAAAGATAGTTCATAATTTTTATTTTGCACCGATTCCTCTTATTTAAACAATAGAGCACATAAATATTATCGTTATCTATTGATCGTATTTGAACAACCATTTTTTGACTGATAATTCAGCCTGTAACATACCACTTCTGGGCATAAGCCTCTTTATGGGTTCTGAAGAAAAGTCGGATCTTTATCCACCACGCTGTGCCACTGCGGGTTACCAAGGTCATTTACAAATATTTATTACCCTCAAAAGTCACGAATATCAGCTAGAGATTATCAAATAGGAGATTTTTGTCTGTAACTCTGAAAATTTATAATTTGTAGAGGTACTTTAAAAACACAAGTATTTGTGCACTATTTCTTTGTCAGAATACGTGAATAAATAGCAATTTCTGTAATTTTTATCTCCGTTAGAACCTTCTACAAATTATTAAGTAAATTAAAACAAGGATTAGCCGAATCGGTCTAGTTTCGTACTTGAATTGTTCGTACTAAAATTGTTTTAGCAATACGTTGAGCAATTCATTGCTACTAGTGGTCGCCCTTGGTCGAAATTCGGCCATTAAATTAAATTATAAGTTAACATTAAACAAAAGAGTATATATGCGTGTGTGCGTCAAATACATGGTAGTGTGTGTAATGTTTTTTTAAACTGATATATGTTTTTTGTATGCATAATTAAAAAAAAATATTAGCGTTCTGCACTCCTCTATATAAACTATAAATGTGCGAAATTTCATACTCCTCCGTCCGCTCAATTTTCGTAAAAAGGGATACAAAGTTTTTGCTGCTTATCTTATTTTTATGTATAAATATTTATATATATAATGATTGTTCCAGGTAGTGATATATTTGATGGACACACAAGGCACATTCGACAGCGAGTCGACGGTGAAAGACAACGCCACGGTGTTCGCGCTGTCAACAATGTTATCTTCCGTTCAGATATATAACGTCTCGCAACAAATCGAAGAAGATGATTTGCAGCATCTACAGGTGAGAATATAAAATTATACGACAAATTAAAGAAAGTTTTAAGTGAGGAATACTAAAATCGAGAACTTGCAATTACGGTAATAGTTGGCACAGAATAGTTTTGATAGTTTTGGTACTCGACATTTGGTATTTCAACCTAAATTGAAATAGTATCGAAATTGTACAATTAAAATTTCAGTTACTGCATTAATGTTTTAATTGACTACCCTTGCCTAGCCCGTTGGTGCAGTTTGTAGTGAACCTGCTTTCTTCTCCGAGGGTTGTGGGTTCGATTCCCACCCCGAGTCTGGGTGTAATATAAATATTTATTTATATATGTATTATATATAAGTATGTTTATCGAAAAAAAAAATATGTAGCTATACCAGTCGGCTGTTACCTATAACACAAGCATTAAGTTGCTTACTTTAGGAACAGACGACCGTGTGTTATTGTGTAAAAAAAAATTACGACAGGAAAATGCGATAAAAGATATTTAAAATTGAATAAGTACTGCGGTATTGAGCATAACAGGACGTTAGTGTTCTATATTCAAGGAATATTTTGCAGGTGTTTACAGAATATGGAAGACTGGCGCTTGAGAGTAATACTGGAAAGCCGTTCCAACGTCTACAGTTTCTTGTGCGGGATTGGTCTTACCCGTATGATCACCCGTACGGCGCGGTGGGAGGCCAACGGCTACTGGAGAAGCACCTTTCTGTAAGAACTTAAAAAAAAAACTTTCAATCACAGACACAATGAACGGCTTACATTGAACGTTTTTAGTAGAATTCTTTGTGGTAGGGCACAACAGGAAAATTTGGAGTAGCGAAAGTACCTCGGCCGTACTTGATATTCTATCACAACTAAATATTAACGCAAACAGTCTTAAGCAGTGTTGTGTTTCTGAGGTCAGTAAGGAAGCCAGAGGCTATTGAGAAGGTCGAGGCTTGTTTGCTACCCTTGCAAATAAAAAAATTGATCAGAATTTCAAATAGACAGTAATATACACGTTAAAACATTAACTAGATTCGTGAAAATCAACATCCTGAACTGCAGTCTCTGAGGAGGCACATTATGAACTGTTTTGAGGAACTAAAGTGCTTTCTGATGCCGCATCCCGGAATCACCGTCGCTACTGATCCAAATTTTAGAGGAAAACTTTCTGGTATGTACATATTGATTAATTTTGATACAAAACTTATTTTTTAATGTAACTAGATCGTCAAACAAGCGTACGACTCACCTGATGGTAAGCGATTACCGCAGGCTATAGACGTCTACAACACTAGCAGCATCCCAAGCGTGTTGCCGAGCCCATTCCCAGTTTCCCCCAGGAGCTGTGGTCACCTTACTCATCAACAGGAACACGACACTGCTTGAAAATAGTGTTATTTAGCTGTGATCTTATGTAAGGTTGGGGTACTAGTTGAGTACTACAATATCATTAAATAATTAAGTACCTGATTAGGAAATATAAAATACTCCGCATTGCCCTGCTGAACTTTCCAAATATAAAACGACGATTTGTTTAGGAAGTTATTGTAAACTATTGTGTGTTTGAAAGAGGGATTCCAAAATTTTCATACAATTTTGACCTATTTTTATCTGGGCTATCTGGATCCAGACAAACATATCCAATAACTTCTCATACAAATCATCGTTTTTTATTTGGAATGTTCAGCAGGTCGCAATGTATTGCGACTGTTTTTTTTACTAAACCGAAGCTAATCGTACTAAAGAGGAGAAAATATAGTCCACATGCGTAATATTACTCTATTGTGTATTAATAGATGTAAATCACATATAATTGCTGTATAATGTGCGGTAATTTTCTTTTTGCAGGCTTAAATAATTTGACCATTTTCAGAATTTGCCAGGAAAAGCACTAACTAAAACGTTAAGTTCTTAAGTCAACTGAGGTAGGGCACAGCAGGAATTTCCTGCTCAAAATATGGAGCAGCCCGACTGGGGAAGTACCTAGACCTTACAGAAGATCACAGCTAAATAATACTGTTTTCAAGCAGTATTGTATTCCTGTTGGTGAGTAAGGTGACTAGAGCTCCTGGGGGGGGGGGGACGATTGGGGATTTAGTCGGCAACGCGCTCGCGATGCTTCTGGTATTGCAGGCGTCAATAAGCTACGGTAATCTCTTACCATCAGGTGAGCCGTACGCTTGTTTGCCGAACTAGTGATATAAAAAAAGGTCAATATCTTCTAAATGGACCATCCATTTTATGTATTTATACAATAATCATAGTAAGAACCATTTGTCAGAACCATTCAGAAAAGCTGTTTAGACATTGATTTATTGATAGACTTTATTTTTAATATCTAAGATTTTATTTTTGTGTTACCCACATTAGGAATTCTAAACATTTTTATTTATTATATTATTATTATTATTTTTGATATGATATTCAAAATGTTTAGACTTTATTTTTTTTTTCAGACATTAGCGCAGAATTTAAACAGTGTCTTAAAGAATTCGTCCCCATGCTGGCTGCTCCCGATAATCTGATTATCAAAAAGATCGCCGGACAGAGAGTGAAGGCGAGAGACTTGTTGATCTACATGCAGTCGTATATGAATGTTTTCAGCGGGTCTACTTTGCCCGAACCAAAGTCCATTTTAGCGGTAATTGTTTATAATCTATAGCTTGATAAGTCTTTGTTGTGTCCAAAAACAAAGGTTACGTCAAAAAGTCATTTAAGTTGCTTAAAGTTAGTAATCTTTAGATGCTTACAGCTTGTAATCTTTTAATACAGGCCACAGCAGAAGCCAACAATCTCTCTGCAGTAGCAGAAGCAAAGGATGTATACGAGACGCTGATGGATGAGGTCGCTGGTGGAGCGAAGCCATACTTGCAGCCAGCGCTGCTGCAGGAGGAGCATCGCCGCGCAAGAGACAAAGCTTTGCACATATTTAATTCAAAAAAGAAAATGGGTGGCGATGAGTTCAGTGCGAGCCACAGCCAGAAATTAAGAGAGGTATGTCGCGCATGATCACAATTAGAGAAATTTAAATCAGTGTTAGCTAACCAATTTTTGAAGAAGAAAGATTGCATATATTTTATATGTATATGTATGTATGTACACACACACACACTCTCACTCACACGCACACACACACACACACAAGCACGCACGCACTCACAAACACATTCTTGATCACATTCACTCACTTATAAAGCGCAGTTTAATTACTAACAAAATTCTGTTTTTTTTTATAAAATCGTGTTATATTGTTGCCATTTGTATGAAATCTTAGTTAAAGACTTGGGAAGTTGCGAGTCATTCCCACAACAAGTATCTACGATAACTTATTGGGAAGACTCAGTGTAACTTATATTGTAAACAGATTTCATGAATAAAGATATTATTATTATTATTATTATATACTTACTCTGCTTCATTCTGAAGTATTTAGCTAAAAATCGAAGTAGTTAGCACATCATCTTTCTAATCATCTAATTTGTTTAATACTGGCCTATCTAATTAGTAAAATAGTATTGTAACGTTAAACCTTACACCTTTTAAAGGGCAAGAGGTGTTAATAATTTATTTTGTGACGGGTGGAACCCCGGTTAATTTGGTAGCCTATACCTATAAAGTGGTAAAGTAAGAAAAAAATAATAAAATTAGTGTCCGACTGAAACGAAACGAAACCGAAACCAAAATTTCGGCCGAAACCGAATTTAACGTGGACAATGTAACAGTGTAAACTAAAAAATTCAGTTTGATATCTTAAGAGTTTGTGATTAAACTATTCTTATGATATTGATATTTACATCTCGAGACCTAAGACGGCGGCGCGAGTGGCCGCTAAGTTTGCTGAACACAGTGTTTTTGGCCGAAACTAGCGTACACTAGATTTTTTCGCCGAAACCGAAGGTTCGGTTGGTCCTTACTGAAAATATTCCAATAGCGAGTTCACACGGGCCACTGCCCTCTATCCGGCCACTAGGAGCTGGACGAGCAGTTCGAGCAGTACCGACTGCGCAATGACGACAAGAACGTGTTGCGGCGGATGGGCACGGCGCTCGTGCTGGTGGCGCTGGCGCTCGCCGCCTGGCTGCTGGTGGCCGTGACCGACGTGCTGAACCTCGCCGCGCTCAACCTGCTGGCCAGCCTCCTCGCCTATGCGGCCATCTCTGCGTTACTTCTTTGGGGCTATTCCAGGTTAACTATTTCTTTAATTTTCGTATAATACCTTTTTATTTTATCCTACGTAGGTAGCAAACAATATCGTGGCATTACAAGCACGTTATCGACTCTTACACCCCCCACCCCCCCATCTTGGAACTCTGCTCTCTCTAACTTATAGTTATTGTATACGTCTATTTTGTTCATAGTTTGGAAATTTGAGTGATGCGTACCTGTATTTGTCAGATACCGTATGTTAATTGTAATAATTTCTGTTTTAGGGTGACGGGCAACCTTGGAGAATGGGCTCAGATATTGGACGAAAAAGCGGCATTGGTTAGTATGTTTTATGAAACTTTTGACCCATTCTTATTAATCAAGAAATCAATCAAGAACCAGAATCGAACATCGTAGCAAGATTCAAGTTAGCTCAAGTCAGGAACACTAAATAAAACATGTATTGTCTTTATACAAAGATTTTTGGTGTTGCCCTACCCACGACTCTCTCTAGGAGCTATGGTCACCTTGCTCATCACAGGAACACAACACTGCTTGAGAGCAGCTTTGCTGGCTGCTGTAAGGTCGAGGAACTTCCCCAATCGGGCTACTCCCGATTTGAACAGGATATTACCTACTGTACCCTTCTCAATAAGAATTGTTTTCTATAATTAGTACAAATACTTACAATAAATGCGAAAGTTTCATTATCAGAATGGTTGATTATGTCAGCCCACTAAATTTATTATAAAACTTTTTGTAACGAGCAAATGTCGAGTTTCTTGCCGATTCTTCAAACAATAAATTTTTTATTTGTAAAACGACGACTCAAAAGCGCTTTTGAAGCGTACTTGAAAAAAGTGATTTTATTAATTATAATTACAATTTATTTGTTTAGATTATGAACATGGTAGTTCCGTCGACGTTGCAGATGACTGCGTCCGCAGTCAAAAAGGAAGCGTAGCGTTATACCATCTTTTATTTATTCCAACCTGTTAAAACTTGTTTGCGATCCATTTCATTTCAGCAATATTCGCTCATAAAATTGATCTTATTAACTACAGAAAAATTGTATTTTAATCTCAATCACAAAACTATTTTCATATTTACAAAACATAAAAAATGTAAATAATAAAATTGTATTTTGTAAGAATGTGTATAATATGACATCAGAACTAATTTATATAATATTTTTGTTTTCAAGATTTTATTTTGGTTATTTGTACCTATTTTTTGTACTTATATATATATATATATATATACTTACAACTTGTTATATATATCATTTAAAGCGTTTTGTATGGTAAAATTAAGTATATGATAATATATTGTTATATTTCACTCCTACTGCAAATAATACAAAAATAATTTTAATAATTGACTAGCCCGTTGGCGCAGTTTGTAACTTCTTTCTGTTCGGCGGGTTGCGGATTCGATTCCCGTCCGAGTCTGGGCGTAATATTTGTATTTATATATGTATTATTTCAATGTATATTTATCAAAAAATAAAAAAAAATAGATATCACAGTCACCTATAACACAAGCATTTTATTACATATTTATTTTTATTAAAAAAAATTATAATTAATATATATTTTTATAATGAAAAGTGATTTCAATTATTAACCTTGCCTTATAGATAATATACATATTATTTTATCGTTCATAGTATATTTACGAATTTCTGTTACCTTTATGATAATTTAATTACTTATGTACAATTAATTAAAATTATAGAAATTCAAAATTTAACAATAAAAAAATATGTGTAACGGTTTCCGAATGTCTGATTTCAATTTAAAATGAAACAAAATTGATCTAGGAAATTAAATAACTTTATTTAATAGTATTATATCATATAGGTATAATCTATTAATATTTATTGATTTTAGTGCTACAATTTTACTATTTAATAATTTAAAATTCATCAAATAAGGTCATATACCAAAAAAACTTTAATTTTTTTTAAAAATTGTCTAGTCCATGTTTAAAATTTTCTGTATAAAAATTACCAGTTTCGTTTTCATAAGCAATGTGAGTTAAGCATATATCTAATCCCCATTAATAAATATAGAAAAAATAAAGGTGTCTTAAATTCGTCAGATTTTTTTTTTTGGATTACCTTAGTTATCAAATATTAAACAAATATCCAGATTTTTACCCTACAATGCATATGGCACATATACAAAGCATGAAAAAGTAATTTTTTTATCGAAGTTATACTTCTCTTGGCGCGGAAAAATTATGAGTAAATTTGCACGATGCGCGCGCACACCGTAACAAAAAAACGACACCCTGAAGTTAGCTAGCAATGAAGTATAACTTCTTACGTGCGTACATAAGTACACACTTTTTTTTTAGACATATACAGGGCAAGATTGCTCCTTTTAAGTATTTCAATTAAGGTGTTTTTTTTTATCGAAGTTATACTTCACAAAAAAAAATGGCAAGCATTATAGCTTATTAAAATAGCAGAAAAAAGTTTTATATTGCTGCATTTATCATTGAAAGAAATATATACATTAGGGTTTTATAACATACAAATTTATTTAAAAAAAAAAAACATATTTATGTTACAAGACATTTTGAGCAAATAATAGACTAAACATCAAAATTCAATCAACATGATAATAACTAATAAGCCCCTATAGTTAAAGCATAACCATCAAAAGCTGTGTATTTTCAACAAAAGGCACGCACAGTTGCAGAACATGCAATTTGACTTAAAAAATTTTTTTTGAAGTGAAAACTTTTGGCGCACCGCACTACACGTAGGTAGTAAGTTAGGCTGATCCGTCACGCTCTGATGTGAAAGGCTCGATCGGGTTAACTCGGGACCGCCGAGTGTACCCGAGCGAGTAACATACAGACCGCTCTTCGCTGCTGAACGGCGTAACACTCGATCGGGTGGACTCGGGACTTATTGCGTCATTGCTTTATTGCGATTGTCAATGAAGTTTTCACTTCTGCCGTGCGGTCTTAAACACACACTCTATTTTTTTTTATTTGATGTTTAACTAAATTTAAAAAGAAGTTCTAAATGAAATCACTTTCCACAACAAGTTTTAAGTACAGCCGTTTGTGATAAAACGTGGCCTATCTACACTAATAATACTAAGCCGAAAAATTTGTTTAAACGCGAAAAATATAGAAAAAATATTTTTGTCTTGGACAGCCCATAGCCGAGGAAGGCTATATAAAATGTTAGTACGTTGTTTCTTCAAATTAACGCGAGTGAACCCGCGGGACACAGCTAGTTATGTAATAAAAGCACAAACATGATTTTTCAAAAATGCTTCAATCTATTTCTTTATTGATTAAAATCGTCTTAAATAAATTAAATGTAAAATTAAAAATTCCTGTATTTTAAACATAGGTAAGGGAAAAGAGAAAAAAAAAACGGTTTAAAAAAAATTATTCCGAGTTCAGTAACAAACAACGAAATAAACTCTGAAATCTACAACGTAATAAAATTCAAACATTATTTGTTCCCACTGTGACGTTGAATTAATTTGGGGGCCATACATAAATTACGTCACATATTACGGGGAGTAGGGGGTCGAAGAAGTGTGACATTGTGTGAAAAGGGGTGGGGAGGCGTCCTTTTGAAAAAATATTGTGACATCACATTTCAAAACATAATATATTTGAATGGAAATAAAAGTAATGTTGAAACTGACGTTTTAATTTAATAAATACGAATTTATAGTGTAAAATATGTGACATCACACTAGGGTCTCATGTGACAAGGATAGGTTAGGGGTCCAAAAATCGTGAATCCGGGTGACGTAATTGATAGATGACCCCATTCTTTTAAAAAAACCACCGAATCAGTATTGGCACATTCAGGAATAACGTAACTACACAATGAGAGTATTGTTTGAAATAGTATTTACAAAAATCATCGTCTACTTAACAATATACTCATTTCAAACAGTATTTTTACACCGACAATTAGATCTTTTAAGTACGTCTTCAACAGTTCTAGTGCAACTTAACGAGTGATAAAAAGATATGATTCAATTACATTTTTTTTTAAATTTAAAAAACTTGATTTTATAAACTCATAATTTGTGCAACTTTTAAAATATTCAAGTTGTATTTTAAATATTTTTTTTACAAACTTCATAATCATGATTAAAATTCTGTCGTCACGAAGATTTAGTCTTAATATACTTTATTGCTTTATTAATCTAAGAGTTATTTTTTATCATTTTAATTACATAACTTATTTCCGGAAAATAATGTGTGAAGTTAAATAATGTCTACCGTATGTTAAACTCGTTACTTATACATCGAGAAATATAAAATTAAGATATCGTACAAATACATCCTTGCAAATATCTTGCAGGGCATAGATAAAAACTGACTTAGTTTTGAAGCCAACGAGCACGAGTTAAACTTTTACACATTGAGCGCTCCTTATTAGATTAATCAAGCAATATCAATTAACCTATTACGATACTATAACTAATAATATAATTTGTCTATGACTGTACAATGACCTATTGAAAATACTCCCCACCGACACCGTCAACATTCCTTTACCATAAATTTTTTGAAAACCAACCACTAAGCTACGTAAAACGATTAAAAATTAAACTTGTCACTTTTTAAAACTCACTAAGATTTGAAGTTATCGTTCATCGAACCACACACAAACGCGGACACAGACACTTTTATGTTAGAATCCGTCGATACTTGGTGATATGTATGAGATGGCCACTTCGGATACAATTTAGAAAACAATCAATTTTTAAATACATCTCGATAACAATTTTATTGCTACTTTTGAACTTGAACCCACATGCAAATAACTTAATATTTTCACTTTCCTACAAATATGCTGCCAAAATAATTTACTAGAATACATAATACTTTTTTTCGAATTGATGGTTTTTTTATACCATTTCCTTTTATTACTAGTAAGTTTATTTATATTACAGATTATACTGTATTTATCCATATCTATTTTTTCATTAAATACTTTTATCTCATCCATATTACTGGTCGTCTGCCGTGTACCTCTACAATCACAGCTTAGATGTCTCACATTACTTTCACCGTTACTTCCTATTACATCTATGGTTTGTATGTTAGTCTCTTTAAAAATTTTCGATAAGCTCTTAGTATCGTGAGCATAATTTAAGCTGTCAATACTACCGACCGATCTGTGGTGTAAACAGAACCGAGCCAGGTTACGATTATTGTCAGTAACAGCTTGACTAGTGGCGTGTCTCTCCGAGCATATCTGGCCGTCCGTGTAGAGCCCGCGGGTCCGCGTGTGGGCGCGCGTGGGCGAGCATCACAAGGTCTTGTGCTTCCCGTTGGCGTTGGGAGTGGGCTTGAAGCTGGGCGTGGACGTGGTGTTGAGCGTGGGCGTGGGCGGCCCCAGCGCCCTCTCCGCCGCCGCCGCCGCGGCGTGCTCCATGCCCTTCTCCAGGCCCGCCTGGTACACTGGCTTCATTACCTGAAAATAAATTATTATTGACGATTGTATTAATTCCAACTGCAGTCCCCACAGTTAGAGCACGTTAAGCAGCGTCGTAGATTAAGCTCTGATCCTTCTCTTACATGGAGAAAGAGGCCAACAGTGGTACGCTACAGGCTGAATCTTGATTGTGATCCATATTAATTCTATAAATAGATCTACAAGTCAATGTGTTACAGACATTGTGTTGTATACTTACATTATCCCACAACCAATTTGCTCCTTCGTCTATTGTTATACCTAACTCTCTCATCTCTCCGCTGTATCTGAAAGATAGAATGACAATATTATTAATTATTTGTCTATACACGAATTTTTAAAAAATCGTCATTGCCTTATCACTAAATTCAATCAATTAGATTTAAATTTTAAATTATTTAATATGGAATATATAAGCCGGCAGTAAACTAACCGTATATACGCCCAGAGCGTAAGTGTAAGGAACGCCACTCCCATCACGAGGTTACAGAGGTTGGCGACCGGATACAGCCCCACCAGCCCGAACACACCACTCAGCACGTAGCTGGCCAGTGCGATCGCGAACAACACGGAGGGCGTCCGAGCCGCCTTGAAGATATTCTTGCTCTCATTATGAGCCTTGAACTGCTGGTATTGCTCGTCGAGATCTCGGATTAGCTGATCGGAGTAGGCGCGACTGAAATCGTCGCCGCCCATTTTTCGTTTGGAGTGGAAGGCGTGGAGGGCCTTGTCTCGCACGCGTGTATGCTCCGCGTCCAGTAGCTGAGCCTGTGTAGAGATATGGTTAAACGTTGTGATTAATTTGGGTCTAATAAAATTTCCTTAAAATATCCACTAACTTTTTATTTTAGTATAAATAAACGCCTCACACTCAACGGCTCCCACCAGAATTTACTCATATTTCGGGGGTCCAGAAGTACACACACAATACAGAAAAACAAACGCCCAGATCACGGCAAACACGTGCAAGGTTTCTGCAATGTGGAGGGATCGAACCCGTAGCGTAGCGCGATCGGCCAGTGTAGTGACCGCTGCGCTAACGCGTCACGGGATAGAACACCCACAAGCGCTACACATGTCAACACACAAGGCAGTGCAGACCGAGCAGCCTGCCGTGTGGCCGCGCTGCTGTACCCGCGGCGACACAAGGCGCGCACCTGCAGGTAGGGCCGCGCGCCGCCGCACACCTCCTCCATGAGCGCCGTGTACACCTCGCGCGCCTCCGCCACCGCCGTCAGGTTGTTCGCCTCGGCCGTCGCCTGCAACCGTTCCGGTCATATTACTTATTTCGTGCAAGATATCACCGATTCTATATTGAATAGAATAAATTTTTAGAATAACTGGCCAGTACACAACAACAAGTAGTAACAAGGCCAGTACTGCGGTCACCAACCCGCCTGCCCAGCGTGGTGACTATGGGCAAAACACATGAGTTCACGTTGTTTTTGGCGCGAACTTTTGGAGGCCTATGTCCAGCAGTGGACTGTATAGGCTGTAATGATGATGATGATGATGATTAGAATAACTGAACTGGATTTTTATGCTTATTCTTCCCCACAGAATCTACATTCCGAAACGATGGTGGCTTCACTTTTAGCGATAATTAAAATTTGAATTTATAAAGTGACGATTCGAAGCCTACTTGAATAAAATTATATTTGATTTTACTTTTATAAAAGCGGTAAACAAACATACAGTCCGATGATAAGCGGATACCATAGAGAGATTATGGATGTACCATTATAGGCGCGTTGCCGATCCTAGCCTTTTTTTTAAGTCGGTTTTTTTTTTTTTTAGTACTCAAAAGCTGCCAAACGACTATGGACGCCTGCATAACCCTAACCCTTTACCCTCCCTTAGAGCACTACCACCAGCTACCTAATTCACCACAAGAACACAACACTGCTTGAAAGCTATATTAATTTATGGATGACCCTTTATTTAGCTGTACTTTTTTGTACAGTTGAGGTATTTTCCCAGTCAAGCTGTTCCAAATTTTTAGCAAGATTATACCCCTTTGTGCCTCCACAATTGAACTTGAAGACTACTAGAGTTGAAGATACCACTCACCACGAGCATACTCTTGGGCTCAGGCAACTCGTTCCCCCGATAGATGCTCATGTAGCTCTTGAAGTAGTGCAGCAGGTCCTTGGCACGTACTCGCTGGCCGTTGATGAGTTTGGGGACCAGGTTCCGCGGCGCCAGGAGCATTGGAACCAGCTGTTGTAGGGCGCGCTTGAACTCCGGCTCGATGTCTGGGAACATTTATGGGAGAATTAGGCACGAAATGAAAATCCTATCAGAGATCTTTGTGACATTAAAAGATTCATCTTTCAGCAGATTGTCATATCCAGAAGAAGAGACTCATGAAGGGTCACTTAGCCATCAGAGACATATATAACATCAAGACATAATATCGATTCAGCCTGTAACATCCCACTGCTGCATGGGTATAGGCCTCTTTCTCCATGTTGGAGAAGGATCGGAGCTTAATCCACCACGCTGCTTCACTGCGGGTTGGCGGATATGTTCCCTACTATAAGTAACGATCACTATCAGATATTTGTGATAACAATCGGGAGTGACGGCTTAACGTGCTCTCCGAGGCACGGTTGGGAAACCCCCAATATTAGACGTCCAAACATGGAAGAAATATTTGTACAAATACAAATCCATCCCGAGAGGGACCCCGCAAATCGCTGGTGTTAGGGGGCGTCCATAAATTACGTGAGATATTATTTAACCCCCTCCCCCATCCCCCAATCTCACGTGAGATTTTTCAAAATGTGGGTTTCTTACGTAAACGCGTTGGATTGTTATTAAAAAAAAAAATGCTTCGTGCTTTTATTTACGACTAGTTAAGACTAGTAATCAGACACAGTCAACAAATCAGACAGTCAGTAGATGTATAACGTCGAAGTATGAATGAATATATCGAACGAATTAGTGAATGATCTTAATCGTATTACGATCACGCTTAAGATTAAATCTTAAGCATGTACAATCTGGATTAAATGGAACAAAATAGTATAATTTTCTTTTGTTTCAATCAGAAAAAAAATTGCGTAATATTTGCCGAGGCCCCCCTCTCTCCAACGTAAGATTAGATGAGATTTGACTGGACCCCCTCCCCCCCCCCTTACACATCTCTCGTATTTTATGAACGGCCCCTTAAGGTTACATGTCACGCACACCACTACGCCAGAGCGGTTGTTATAGACATATTATCACAGTGTAAATATTTATACAAAGCAACTATTTACCGGAGAGTCTTCCATCGAAGTCAGGGCTGGTGGCCACTCGAAGGCCAGGGTGCGGCATGAGGAAGCAGGCGATCTCCGCGAAGCAGGACGTGATGTGCTTGCGGAGCGACTGCAGCTCGGGGTGTTGCTTCTCCGACACCTACAACAAACAATTACATCAGTTTTTGAATATCATATCAAAAATTGACCGCTCCAGCGGGGTTCGAACCCGCGTCTCCAACTGACCGTGTCGGCGCTCTAGCCAATTAAGCTATGGAACGATGTACCCGCTGGATCGAAATTTTTGATATGATGATTTTTATATTCGGTTTAAGCGAACCGTGGCGCCGTATAGTGAGCTCAGACGATACCATGCTATTTTTAATATCTACGGGATAGTAGACGTAGATGTTTAGAATTCCTAATGTGGGGGTAACACAAAAATAAAATCGTAGAAATTACATCAGTATAACGGAAAGTTCCATTCGTAGCAGATACACAGTAGTAGTTTGATTAACAATAATTAAGAGTAATATAGCAATTGTGTGAGATATGTGTGTGTCTGTCTTTGTATAATCTGAATTTTTTCCTTATTTAATCATTTAATCAGTCATACTATACGAGTTACCGCACATTCAGCAATATGATTGTCTTACAAATTTAATAACCCCCTTTAATTCAGGTTAGTTCTTGTGATATTGCTGTTTTGCATATACCTAAGATTTCCATATGTTCCATATGATATCTGTACAAGCCTATATATAATAATTAAAAGAAAAAGCCTTTTATTTATCGTTATTCTACAAAAATTAATTAAAAATTTTGGTAAAAAAAAAGCAATTTGCTGTTGGTAAAAAAAATTAAAACAATCATCTATTAATAAAAAGTAGTTGTTTGTGCACCAGAACCCTCTATGACGTGAAGGCCTCTTCCAGAGATTGCCATTTAATTCTATATTGAGCCTTCCGTACACACAGGCCTATATATACTTAAAATAATTTTAATAAACTTAGTGTTAGATCAACATTCATTGGGATTGGTTTACCTCGTAACCTTCCCTCATATGTCATCATGTCTCATATATGTATGTATGTCTCACTCACATATAACTGTACACCATAGACATACATGTGTGGTTTCCTTTTGTTTATGGGGATAATTTAACATAAGGTTAATTTCTATCTAAAAGTTAATAAGCCGATTTCTAGCTGGACATACCTTCAGTCGTCTCTGAAGTATGGTCTGTCCACCTTCAGCGCCGTAGGGCGCCTCGTAAGGAAAACTCCAGTCCCTGACCACGAACTGCAGCCGTTGGAAGGGGGTCCGACCACCATCTTCTAACGCCAGTCGGCCGTATTCTGTGAATAACTGGGAAAGGATTTTCACGTCAGATCATAGATAATTATTGTATTTCTTATGGTATAAATTCCTTGACAAAAGCCAAAATTTGAGACGGCTTATTTGAGTCAAGATGTGAAGTGTTATTTTATAACATACTGCTTTTTAGTAACAGATTTTCAAACACATAAAAAACATGTTTTAAATCCGACTAGTTAATAGTTAGAGTAGCTATGTCACTTATGTCTCTAAAAATAGGTATACTAAATTCAAATATAATTATATCTGTTATGATTGTATAAGTATTTAGGACAGACTAGAGATACAAATAAGCCTACCAACTTTAAAAGCACCATCTCTTTTCCAAATCTTCTACATGACTATGGCACAAGATGTGCATAGTTTGGCTAAGCATGGGAGCAAAGTTAAGTCCACTGTCCAAAACAAAATCTAGAAACACCCAGTTATTAGGACTTCATGTGTTAAGACAAAATGTTGTCTTGGAACATTTAGTTACTAAGAAACCATGCAATGTTTTGCAGGTGAATCAATTCTCACCTGCAAGTGTTGCAGGTCGTCTTCCTGTATGTTCTGCGACAGGTTGTAGATCTGCACGGAGGACAGCATGGTGGACAGCGCGAACACCGTGGCGCAGTCCCGCACCGTGGACTCGCTGTCGAACGCGCCTTGCGTGTCCAGAAGGATTATCGCTACCTACAGCGTACCGACAAATATTTCTAATTAAAATATACATGTCCACAGCTGTTATCTTCTGTAAGGTCGAGGTACTACACCAGTTGGGCTGCTCCAGGTTTTGAGCTGGATATTTCTACATTCTTAATCGGTGGTAGCTTCGCTTAACTATGATTAAAACTTTATAAGATGACGATTTGAAGGTGCTTTTGAAGACATTTTGAATAAAGTTTTTTTTATTTTTTTATTTATTTATTACTTCTTGCATACATATAATCAAACACTTTTACGTAGTAAAAAAAAAGAAGAAAAAAAAAACAACAGAACAGAAATAAAATTAAACAAAAAGTAGTTACAATGACAGCATGCAAAGGCGGTCTTATTGCTTTAAGCAATCTCTTCCAGACAACCCCAGGTAAAAGGAGATTATGAGTAACAAAGTGCGGGATTGTGCAAAAGTAGATAAATATAAATAGAATTATAAATACATAAAAAAATACATACATACACTTACAGAAGAATAAGATAAACATACAAAATCATGAGAATAAATAAATTTACGTAAACCATACGTAAAAATATAGGTACACATATTAAATACTTACAACATACACAAAATACATACATACATACATACATACACATACATACATACATACACATACATACATACATACATACACATACATAAATACATACACACACATACATACATACATACATACATAAATACATACACATACAACATAAGTACACAAATGCATATCACAAAACAATATAAAAATAATAATTGTGTTTGCTCGCAAACGAAAAAAAAAAACCGACTTCAATTACATTGACGAGTAATACAACGTAGATCGACGAAAAAATAGTCAAGTAACGACGCGTTATCAAAGATTACTCAAAAAGTAGTTATCAGATCTCAATAAAATTTATATGTGACCACATGATAAACATCAGCTTTCGATTAAATTAAAAATTATTAAAATCAGTACACCCAGTAAAAAGTTATTGCGGATTTTCAAGAAGTTCCCTCGATTTCTCTGGGATCCCATCATCAGATCCTGGTTTTCTTATCATGGTACTAAAATAAGGATATCTTCTTTCCAACAAAAAAAGAATTATCAAAATCGGTACACCCAGTAAAAAGTTATTGCGGATTTTCAAGAATTTCCATCAATTTCTCTGGGATCCCATCATCAGATCCTGGTTTCCTTATCATGGTACTAAACTTGGGATATCTTCTTTCCAACAAAAAAAGAATTATCAAAATCCGTACATCCAGTAGAAAGTTATGCGGTATAATACAACGCAGGTCGACGAAAAAAGCGTCAAGTAAAAACGCATTATTAGATATAGCTCGAAAAGTAGTTGTTAGATCTCAAATAAATTTAAATGGGACCAATTGGCACACACCACCTTTCGATTAAAAGAAAATTTGTCGAAATCGCTCCACCCAGTCAAAAGTTCTGATGTAACATACATAAAAAAAAAAAAAAAAAAAAAAATACAGTCGAATTGAGAACCTCCTCCTTTTTTGGAAGTCGGTTAAAAAATAAAAAAACATTTAAAGCGATAGGTAATGTTTGTATAAGCGATTCTTAAAAATTGATAACGAATCAGAATGACGAACGTTTCCAGGTAGGCTATTCCATAGTTTCGCAGCCTTAATCGTAAAAGAGTTTCTGTACACTTGCGATTGCGAAACAAACATCTTCAGCCGATTGTCTTTACGTGATCGAAGGTTTAGGTCAGAATTTGAGCCAAGAAATAAAAAACGTTCTTTTAAATAAGAAGGAGATAAGGGATTATAAAGAATGGAGTAAAGAAGGGAAAGCATGTGGAGATTACGGCGCAGTCTGATTGGTAGCCACTTGAGTCTTGTTCGGTATTCGGATATGTGATCAAACTTACGCAATCCATATACGAAACGTATACAATGGTTTTGAAGTCGTTCAAGTTTGTTCAGCAATTCCTCTGAAAGATCGGGATAAGAGGAGTCTGCATAGTCTAAAAGCGGTAGAAGAAGTGAATGTGCCAATGATAATTTGGTCCTGACAGGAAGTAAACGCTTCCACCGTCGCAAACAGCCAATAGTCGCAAAAAATTTTCTGCTCATCTCATTCACCTGTGGAGCCCATGACATAGTACTGTCAATAATAATACCAAGATTCTTTACTGAGGTTCCCACAACTAAGCTAGTATTATTTATTTTAATTAAGGGTAGACTATTAATATTAACTTTCGCGATCTGTTTTGCGCCACCTAACAAAGCCACCTGGGATTTATTGGGGTTTAACGCTATCCCAAAAGACTCACTCCACGAACTAATTTTATTCAAGTCAGAATTCAAGTCTTCGATTGCCTTGTTGATATTGTTAGCAGGGGCAGAAGTATAAACTTGCAAATCGTCAGCATATAGATGATAAGACGAGGAAAGAGATTTGGCGACAGTGTTAATAAAGATGGAAAAAAGGAGAGGAGAAAGAACACCACCTTGTGGCACACCAGCAGTAAGTGAACAATAAGTTGAAAGGCGGTCATTACTGCGAACACACTGTTCACGACCACGCAAATAACTGTCGAACCATTGGATGGCATCAGATGAATTAATGGACTTTAGGACGGCTAGAAGGATGTCAAAATCAACCGCATTAAAAGCGTTGCAGAAGTCTAGCAACGCTATGACTGTAATGCGCTTATTGTCCATATTAAGTCTTACGTCATCAGTTACCTTAACTAGAGCTGTTACTGTACTATGGCCAGACCGGAAGCCAGACTGAAAAGGACTAAGTATATCATTTTTAATTAGAAATAGATGAAGTTGATGATACACTATACGTTCAAGGACTTTAGAGAGAAAAGGGAGAATAGAAATCGGTCTGAAGTGAGAAAACGAAGTTGGATTTTTAATCTTAGGGATAGGGATTATTTGAGCTTTACGCCAAGAACTAGGAAACTTATGACAGGTTAAAGAGCAATTAAAAATGTGAGATAGGATAGGAGCTATATGGTCAAGTAGTAAAATAATCATTTTTCGATTTATTCCATCGTAGCCAGCTGCATCCGATTTGACAGACAAAATGTGTTTTTTGACGTCATCTGGAGTAACTGGTTCTAACTGAAAAGAGGAAGGGATAGTAACAGGAATAGATTTGAGGTAATTAATAGTATTCTGTTTGATATCAAGATCCATGTGCGGAACGGAAGCGAAGTGCTTATTAAGCGCATCTATATCGACGCTAGAGGGGACACTCTCTCGTTGACGACCGATACCTAGTGTGTTGAGAAATCGCCACACCTTAGTAGAATTACTGTTACGTATTGTTTCATTAATGTACGTACGTTGAGCATCTCTACAAGCAGTACTGCAGCGGTTGCGTAATAATTTATATTTACAGAGATTTTCTTCAGTCGGTCTTATTTTGTATTTATATTTGGCAGCATTCCGCCTCACCATCAATGACCTGATATCGTTCGTCAACCATGGTGCTGGAAGATGCTTTAGTTTTGTTGGACGAAGAGGGGCGTGCTTGTCGAACAGTTCGTACATTATTGAGTTAAAAATTTCTATTTTGCCGTCAATATTTAACTCGTCGTTAATGGTATCCCATGCGATGTTATTTAAGTCGCTCGTAAAATGATCAATATCAATATTTTTAAAACACCGACGCATAGTTATCGTTGGTCGTACTTTAGGTGGTCGTACTTTATATGACAGAAAGAGAAGGTCGTGGTAGGAGAACGCATCAGCAGAAAATTGACCGTGTGTATCAACATGCTCCACAGAGGAAGTAATCATTAGGTCTAGTTGTGATGGCGTGCAGTTAGGGAAAAAATGAGTTGCGTTAGTGGGAAGTATGTTAAGATTAGAACTGTTAACTATACTAATAAGACGTTTAGCGCGTTGATCATTTTTTAATAAACATGTATTAAAATCTCCCATAATTATACTGTGATCCATAACCGGAACATACTCCTCAATAAGACTCTCGAACGCCTGAAAGTAATCTATATGGAGGGAGGGACTATAGAAAACGCCTAAAAGTACCCTCAAGCGCCCGAAAATAACCTCCACAAGAATATGCTCCAAAGATTCTGAGTATTGTGACGGGGATTTACTTAAAATAGTGAAAGATATATGGTCTCGCAAATAAATCGCCACACCACCACCACCCCTACCAGTACGGTCATTACGAATTAAGTGAAAGTTAGGTAAACAGAAAGACTTTGAAGGTAAGCAAGGTTTTAAAAAAGTTTCAGAGACTAGGACAGCGTGAATGTTATTATTGTTAAAAGAGGAGAGGAGGTCAGGAAAATGAGAAGGAACACTTTGTGCATTGATGTGAACAACATTGAAATTTTTAGGATAGGCAGAGAAGGCAGAATCAAGGAGAAAACTGAGAGGAATAGTTGAGCTATGGAAACTATCTCCAGAAGATGATGAAGCAGAAAAGAATAAATTTTCATCATTAGAAAAGCTACAATTGAGATCACTTAAACTCATATTGTAAAATATTTTTGAAAAAAAAAGAAAAAATAAAACGCTATACAGTAAATTAATATAATAATATGTGTAACCAGATATATATAAATAAAATAAATATGTAATAATAAAATATATATACAGCAAATAATTAACGGTGTTCATTTATACACCTACCAGCTGTGTAAAAGAGATTGCAACACTTAACACATACATAAAAAAGAATACAAATTAAAGTAAAAAAAATCAACAAATTCTGTGGATCCGTATAACTATAACAATGACTACAGATACAAACAACTATAACAATGACTATAGATACAAGCGTGAAGCAAACGAATATGAAATGTATATAAAGAAAAGAGAGGGTAAAATAAAATAAAAATTAACATATAATTGAAGGTAATATAAAAAAGTATCTAAATGTACCTATTTCTTGGCGGCTTTCTTGGATCTGAGCGTCATACCTGTCTTGATAGTGGAACTCGAGCTGTGAGAGGTGTTGGGAGCTGTGATGACTGAAACCGAGGCGGCAGATGATGCAAGAGAATTGATGTCACTCATTGTATGGATATGATTATGTGTTCCATCAGGCCCAATGACAACAACTTGTCCATTTTGTGTCCAACATTTGGTGATTCCAAAACGATGACGAGCAGCAATGAAGACCTCATGTCTTTCTTTTGTCAAGAACTCAGAGAGTGTTATACCTGTATTTTTAAGAGTGCTTTTACTAGACCATAGTTTATTCCTCAATGATATATTACTGAACTTTATAAGAACTGCTCTAGGCTTGCTGTCAGCTCTGATCTTTCCTAAGCGATGACATCGACTAATATTATCCTCAGTAAATTCAGGAATTTTGAAGTGGTTGCCGAGTGTTTGGGTAATCAAAGATGTAATTTTTTCAGTTTTAGACTCTGGAATACCATGAACTAACAATATCCTTCTACGACTCCTCATCTCCAGATCATCATATTTCTTACTTAAAATCTGTACTTGCAATTGAAGTTGCTCAAGTGCAGTCAAAACAAAACTTCTGAAGGCGGTGAATTCTGCAGCAATATTTGCAATATTTGATGTTGGGCTACTAGCTGAAATGGAGCTTTGCAGACTGGTCTGGAATTCATTCATTCGGCTGATGAAACGTTCATTCATTTCAGAAATATTTTGCTTGATAGTATCCATGACTCACAATTTTTTATATCCCCTTTCTTCCAAACAAGTGTGCTGGGTTAAAGTAAATTTATAGGAGTAGTCAGCTGGTTGGTAAAAAACTTCTAGCACATAATATGAGTAACTATACTCTAATTGTATATAAATAATTAATTTTATTATAGCGAGCTGTGTCAATACGTGTTTACTTTATCACAACTACCCGCGACTAAAGTTATTTCTGATTTAGAAAAAAAAAATTAAAACTATTTATTGATGTGTCATATGAGTAGCTTTCCTGTTTTTTACACCAATAGGATGACAGACAAGACTATGGACGCGTAGGACACCTTTACCCTCGAGCAATGCTGCTCTCACGTAGCGCTGTGCTCCGAAAGAGAGATAACATACATGAAAAATACTTTTGATTCTTATTTACTGTACTATAGTTTTTAGAGATTAATCTTCAATTTCTAAGTTTTCTAAGTGATTATTACATATTAAAGTGTATACATAAAATATTTAACTGAGGTAGGGCACAGCAGGAATGTCCTGTTCAAAATATGGAGCAGCCCGACTGGGGTAGTACCTCGACCTTACAGAAGATCACAGCTAAATAAATACTGTTTTCAAGCAGTGTTGTGTTCCTGTTGGTGAGTAAGGTGACCAGAGCTCCTTGGGGGATTAGGAATGGGTCGGCAATGCGCTTGCGATGCTCCTGGTGTTGCAGGCGTCTATAAGATACGGCAATCGCTTACCATCAGGTGAGTCGTATGCTTATTTGCCGACCTAGTGATATAAAAAAATAAAAATGTATTTACAATTATACAGGTATTGTAATAAATAGCCACTAACTTCACCAATATATTCCAAAAATAGCATTAAATTGACGATGCAGTTCCAAAGACATGATGATACAAATGTTCAATATACCTTTTCACCATCTTCAAGCGTTGCCTTGAATATCTCCGACCACATGAGGATGCCGGTGGTGTCTCGCTCGGAACCTCCCCTCCAGCTGAAGCCTGACAGCGGCTGGTCAGGGTTGCCCAGCCACTCGCTGCCACCGCCGCCCGCCCCATACTGTTTACAGAATATTAGAAATTACTACCCGCTATAGTCAAAAGAAGGAACAATTACTGCTAATTTCAATAATACGATTCAGCCTGTAACACCCCGCAGCTGGGCCTGTGACAGCCCCCTTACTCCATATTGGAGAACTTAATATGGCTACTAAGTATTTTATTGTAGCTGAATTTTTAGTTATGCATTTTTGATTTCAGATGCTTTGTTAAATTAGTTATAATTTGATGATTTAAAAGTTTTTGTTATAATTAAAAAAAAAAAATTGCCCCATTTTGACAAGTACTAACTATAAGATAAGATGAGATATAAGATATAGAAATACTCAAACAAAGTTAAAGTTTTTATTCGTACTAAATGTACTAGACGAGGAGGGTTATGGAGGTCAAATATCAATCGCTCTTTGTATTTACGTACACACACATATACATACACTTCATAAACATGTGATAATTGATGGAATTAGATACAAAGATATAAACTAAATAATGCAGTATATGTTTTAATCTCTAGTATATATGTACATGGTAAATTAGTATTATTAATTAGTATTATTAACTAGTCCGAGTTATTTATTTATTTCAGAAACACATAAAAAACCACAATGATCTCAGTGAATGCCAAACTAGGATTTGAAAAGTTGTCGCAGTGGTAAAAGCGACTAGCCATTTCAGTAACGATCGTGGGTTTGATCTACGCTCGCGTTCATTATTTTATTTAACTCATAGAGATGCAAGTCCTGGTCAAGACGCTTATGATTGTATTACGCTCTGCCGAACCTCAGACACATTATTTCATCCACATCTATTATCTGTGTTTTATTGTATTTAAAATTACTTAAATGATGTATTCATTACTAGAATTTAACCTCTTAAAATATTTACACACTCACACTTACGGACCGTACCTTGTGGTGCATATACCGTAGAAAGAAGTCGAGCAGGAAGGACTTGCCCTTCCGGAAGGCGCCTGCTACTGAGATGACGACAGCCGAGCGATCCTTGATGTCGTCCTGCAGCAGTAGGGTCGCCAGGGCCTCCTCGTCCAGCACGAACGAGTGCTCGGGGCCCGTGTTCACGATCTGAACACCGTGCGGCCCCGCGAGGGGCGCAGGCGCCGGCTTCTCTGTCACTGGAGTGGGAAAAGGGGGTGCGTTATTGTTTTATACAAAACAAATTAGAGATATTTAGATTTTATCATTAGTACTAGTAATTGTACTATATACTAATAACAAGTGGCAAACGAGCGCAGCGCCCGACTGATGGTAAAGCAGTTACCGTAGCCTAGGAACGCCTGCAACAGGGACTTGTCAACTTTAGCTACGAAATGGTATAAGTATATCATTGCTGTGTTCGAAGAAGAGAAGGTTCGGGAGCTTAATCCACCAAGCTATTCCACGTTGGCGGATATCATATATATTCATACGCATACATTCAAGGTAGAAAAAATCTTACAATTATTCTTAATATTTCTTAACTATATATATTAATAATTCTTATTTTCTTACTCTATCGGTATTCGAAACTAAACATTTAATATTGCTTGGGTTTTTGTATATTAATTAATTATTAAAATTATTTTGTGCGAATTATTCGCTATTATTAGTAACGATCGCTATCAGAAGAATGAGCATGATCTCGAGTACCTACTTCAAAATATAATTTTTGGTAGATTAGATTATATTAGTAACAAAAAAGAAAGTACGGGATTCCATTCCACAGTGAACACGTTATATGTTAAATAAACCATACGATCGAGGTCACGTCATACATATTTACAATTGCTTGTCGGCTGGCGCAATACAGCGGTCACTATCATTGCGACCTCACGCTAATAGCTCCTAGGAAATCTATTGAGTGGAGGATCTAGGAAGTGAAGTTCTATCTTTACACACATACATATATAAATATATACATATAAATACAATCGAAATGTCTATTTGTAAAGTGACAAAAGTGGGGTGAAAGGGACATTCGTGCAGCATTTAAAGGCCATTATGAAAGGATTCGGTGACAGGTTTATAAAAAAAAAAAACTCTTATTAATGAGTGATTGGAATCTTCATTTTTTTCTATGAGCACTCTGAAACAGTTGTCTCGATATTGACGAGTCATTTACACAAGCTTATCATCATCAAACTACACCTAAAAAATATTTTACACCAGTTTAAACTTTAACGAAGTTTGCGGCTCTCGTTGGCCATTTTATAATGATTTTAACATTTCAATAACAATTAAAGCAATACAAACGCAATTATGAAAATTTAACTCTAAAGCGCCATTCACAAAATATGTCACACGAATTTCACGATTTCTTGACGCCCCTCCCCCCGTTCTTGTCATATATGGTCCTTTTTTACATATATACTTTATCGCGCTCAAAGAATACATGCAAAAACAACATAATAATAAGGTTTATGGCAAAGGTGGACTTATCTCTGAAAAAGATTTCTTCCAGTCAACCCACGGTCATGAGTAAGCGCTCTATTCCCCCTTTATATTATTCCCCCTACCTAGTGTTACGTCACATATTTTGCACTTCTCAACTATAAATTCTTATTTATTAAATTAAAACATCTATTATTATAATTAGATATTGAAGTGTGATGTCACAAAATTTTGGACCACTCCCCACACCTTATGACAGAATGCCACATTTCGTTGACCCACTTCCCCCCCTATCGTGTGACATAATTTATGGGTGACTCCTAATTTAGTTGTTAATTCTTTATACCTATATACGTATTTTCATATGTACAAGTGTGATTATCTGAATAGTCGACCTGATCAAGTTTCCAATATCATAATTTAAAAAAAAAAAAAAAAACATACAAAAAACACACACAAGAAGTATCAGTTTCAAGATCATTAAAAAACGTTGAACATGGAATATACGATTTTATTTTTGTTACACGCTTTTTATTAGCTTCATCTGTATGTTTGTATGTTTGTAACCGACTCCTTTGAACTTCATTTTGACCCACTGCAAAAGTTCAGATTTCATTTAAACTTTAGACTTATCGACGACTGATGACAATATACTAATTTTATTAGACTATTTCTTTATCGTAGTTAGGCTCGTTAGAATTAAATGATTTTTCTTTTTAGGTTGGTTTATTTATATAAGCGTGTTTTTTTTTTTGTTTTTTCGAACTATTATTTATTCTCATGTAAATTCTACAATTCGTGTTTTGGTGACATAAAATTATATAAAGTATTTCATATAAATAAAAACCATAAATTACGAGCAAATCAATTTGAAGGCGCCGTAAACTCTGACTTCCAACCGATATCATAAGAAAAAGACCACTTAAAAGTTTATTCCAATTTGTTACTTGTACTCGTTTAAGCTATTTTTACATAAATAAAATTAAATATGATGTAGAACTCAACGAGATCATTCACATGAGGCTGAGAAAATAAAACCGCATCGTTGATCCCGTCTGTACTAACTAAAAAAAAGCAAGTCAAGCTTGAATTGAACTGGCACACAAGGATATGCATATATTTAACAAATTTGCAGCTTTATAATATTAATATATATAATATTATTTGTTTTTAGTTCGCGAGAATCGGAGATGTGCATTGTGAGTTGAACAATTATGTAAGTGGCGCGTTCGCTTTCAAATCAACTTTCCAAAAATTATATTTAATTAGAGACACAGTGAAATATTTTTGTGATTCCTAATCGAATGCTACCGAGGTTCGTGTTAGATATATTTACATTTAGGAATAAATCTTTATAAGTACTTAGTGGTCGCCAGTGATTGAAATTCGACCATAATCATATATATATTGAAACGCTAAGGTTTAAGATGCCTTTTTAGATAAAACCTGACAGTTACTCCACATAAATTATATATCATTTTATAGATAATTGCTTGCATTATCGGCATCAACAACTAAAAAACTTATTATTGTTTTTGTATATTAGTTAGTTATTAAAATTATGTATGACGGCTTTAATTTTGAAACAACGTCAACACAACAACAAAAACACAACGTGACGGTCGGTAATTTTTTTTACTTATTTAGTGCGAATTATTCGCACGGGTGCTAGTAATAATTAATTTAAATTATTAGTCTAAACATTGTTAAAGTTCTGTTGGCAAAGGCTATATTTCTATAATAATAAACAAAAGAGTATATGCGGGATATATATGCGTGTGTGTGTCAAATATATGAGAGTGTGTGTGTGTGTCAAAAACATGGGTGTAATGTTTTTTTTAAAAATTGATTTAATGTATTTTTGGAACACAATTATTTCAATTTATTAATTAATTGTACTGTATTATTTAATTGTACTGTATTTACTTAATTCATATATACTTTATTGCACTCAAAAATACATATAGAAACAAAATAAGAGTAAGGTTTATGGCAAAGGTGGACTTATCTCTGAAAGAGATTTCTTCCAGTCAACCCGTGGTCATGAGTAAGTGTTTCATATAGCGAGGCAAACAGTGCAAGAAGTATTCATTAACGGCCGATTCCAATATTCAAACTTCGATCTAGAGATCATTGCAATCCAAGATAGAATTCTTTCTCTCGATCGATCCTCGATCTGCGTTTCAATACAACGATCTTCAAACGCCGATCGAGATTCGACGAGCGTTTGGAGATCAATCCGTACCCTCCCGTGCGTTCCATTTTAATCAGTATTTATGTGACTGCGTTTTACTCATATTCTAGATTTGAGAGCATTTGATAACTTTTTTTATTTATTAATATTGATATTTCCATTTAATATTCTTTAAACACCAGATTATATTATAATTTTCTAAATATAATGTTACATTTTATGAAATAACACACCTTAAAACTTACTAAAATTGAGATCGGAACGTAACGTACGTGAAGACCGTGAAGTTGTCAATTGTCAACTTCAAAGCTCAATCGAAAGAACTCTCCGTACTACACCGCGCTCTTTGCTTGTTTTCTTGTGTTTGGATATCTACTGCTACCTTTGTTTATTCATTTAAAATGGAAAGTGGACAGATGAGTGATAACAAAATATATTAAGATTTATAGTACATATTATGTTGGTCGAACCGAGCATTCCCGACCACCCGCTGTGAAGACGCTACATTTCGCGCCTATTTTTTTTCTGTTTAAGGTTTCAACGAAACCCCTAACGAGAGAGGAATCAAAGACTTTGCTGTCTTTTATAGAAAGCAGCAAAATAATATGCAACAAAGCTACCAATGCTACCACCAACAAAATGAAAACGGAGGAATGGAAACGCATCACCGACCAATTTAATGCAGTTGTTACATCATGCCACCGTACACCTCAACAACTGCGTTTGAAGTGGGAAAATTTAAAAAAAAATTCTCGCAAACGCAATACATTAATTAGGATGAACAACATTAAGGTCAGTATCTTGTATTATAGATTATGTATTTAGGTACTTGCTTTACTGGTTTGTATAAGTTGTACATCTTTATGGTTAAGTTTATAAAGTTATCTTGTTTTTTAAGACTGGTGGTGGTGGTCCAGATTACATCCCTCCGGATGAAGTCCTAGACAAGGTAGCTACTTTGTTAGGCAATACGGTGGATGGTTTCACTGTTGAATATGGTGGCGATGCTGAACTTGTGCCGGAGCCAATAAACTGGGCTTCTGCTAATGTAATTATTGGTGATGGTGATGGTGGTGGTATTGGGAGTGATTTTGTTGTAGAATCACAAATTATAAAATTAGATGCCAGCTCCATATCTCCTGGAGTCCAAATTTTACAAAATGAGGTATTAAATGAAGCAGAAGACCCAGGAAAGTGTTCAGCAAAAGAACCGAAGAAATATTTATTCACTCCTAGAGCTAGTGGTATTGTATTATCTGCTTTTTTTATATTATAGTATAATTTTCAGTTAAACCTTTATAGACAACTTTACTTACTACTGCTGGTGTAGACCCGACAAGTCAACTTTTTTTAATAACTATGATCGGATGGCAAGCAGAACAAGTAGTAAGCTTGATGGTTTGTATGATATTTGCTCTTAACTTTTATTGCAATCTTGGACTTTAGGGGGCTGTAATAGAGGTTTTTGCTAACCCATTATGTTAGATGTTTACATAAAGTTAGAGTGGTAGACTGTAAGTCATTAGCAATTCGTAATGATACCAAATCTCTGAACTCCTACAGGTTCCAAAAGAAAACTCTTCTCCAAGGGTGATGAAAACCGTTCTGCTAGGAATCAAGCCATAGCAAATTATTTTATAGCTAAAACTAAATTATTAGAAGAGAACTTGGAAAAGGTGTTATTAGAAAAAAAAAATTACAACTAGAGATAGATAATTTACAAAAAGATAAAAGTTAAATTAAATATTTATTGTTATTTTTATTTTAATTCGTTAAATTATATTTTGTATTTTGATTTAATTTTGTAGAATAATAATAAGTTGCGAGTGTAAAAATGTTTGTTTTATGTATTCCTTTTTTGATTTGTATTTTGTGTTATATTTCTATGTAATAAATATACTTGATAATACCTGCTTTTTTTAATGAAAAAATAAACAGTATTTTAAGTAAAGAAAATATTTATTTATTTGAGCACCAACAAAGTACATAATAAACACATAACATACACACAAAACAGATAGAGTAAGTACCTTAATATAGTATATGAAATGGCAAAATAACATAATATTAAAAAAATTCTAAAAAAAAATACAATGCTTAACAACTAAGCTTACAAATAAAAATTAGTTTATTAAAATAATAACAGCTAAATATTACTGACAACTTAGGAAATTAAATTTTATTAATTAGAAAATAATACTAATAACATTAAAATAATTTATACTATTTACTTTTTTTATACATTAGAAACTAAAAATTCATCAATAATATTGAATTCCTCTTACAAAGTCGAAAAATATCCATTTATAAGCTCATTCCTTTCAACAATATCTTGCAATCCCAGAGCTTGAGATTGAGTGTCTGCAACAGAAGGATCTGTTACTAGGCTTGCTGGCAACTCTACTTCTGAAGGCATTTCTTGCATGTTGTATTTTCTACAGATATTGTGTAGAACTGCTGTTGCTATTATAACTGCTTGAACATTTGCAAGTGAAAAGCGCAGAGGCAAAAAAATAACTGGGAAACGACGCTTCCATACACCAAAAGTACTGAAAATAAGTTTTTTATTAGTATAACATTAACAACAACTTATATTTGATTTTTATAGAAGTGTAGGTAGAAAATAAAAAAGTATTTGTAGTACCGTTCAATTAGATTCCTTGTTGCAATATGAGCATCATTGTATTTTTGTTCTGAGCTATTACTTGGATTTAAAACTGGTGTTAGTAAATATGCTCTATTGGGATAGGCACTATCACCAAGTAACCAGCGGTTGCCAAAGGTCCCAATGTCACACTGAGCTGTAAAGAATAAATATATAGGCGAGATAAAAATCCATGTACATATGTATGTATTTGGAATTATCGCAAGGCTATGAATTTTAAAACTAGAATCCAGTATTTAATTGTTACTTGCCTCTCAAAACAGAATTGTTAAAGATAGTAGCATCATGTGCAGAACCAGGCCAACGAGCTACTACATTCATCAGTCTCAAATCTGCATCACATACAGCCTGAACGTTTAAAGAAAAGTAACCTTTTCTATTCCTGAATTCTTCACCGATTGCTTGCACTGAAAAACAAACCTATAAATCTTTTGTAAAAAAGTACCTTTTTTAAACTATAAATATATTTACTAACTTGGAGACTGTATACGTATATGAGTACCATCTATTGCACCAAGAACACGTGGGAAATGGGCTATTTGGTAAAACTTATTAACACTGTTTTGGTGCATATAAATGTACTTGTTATATAACTTTGCAATTGATTTCGATATATTTTGAACAATTCTGCATGCTGTTGACTTTGACACCCCTACAAAGTCTCCTACAGCAATAAGCATTGTGCCTAATGCATAGAATCGAAGAGTCAGCAATAGCTGGTGAAGCGGTGAAACCCCATTATTTCTGGAAACAATAAATATTGTTTTATGATAAATCCTCATAAATGTATAATTGATAACTGGCAATAGTACAACGCACAAAGGACAACAGTAGATATTGAGACATTGTTTACTTACCGCTTTGAGGTTACTTTTATAAATGGCATAATTTCTGATAAAAGTAACTCTACCGCAGTTTTATTGATTCTAAATCTAAATGTAAATTCAGCTTCATTTAGTAGCGCAAGTGGTTGATCCGCGTAAAACTTTTACGAGGCGCCGGAAGAAGTTCATCATCATCCCAATCTGAAAGCTGTTCTAGCACTTCCAACTCCAAGTCACTTTCACTATCACTGTACATTTTTTACAATTGAATGCCGGATTGGTATTAAGGTGATTATAGTAAATAAGGTGATAAAATTTAAAAAGGTGAAGTACCTAATTGATGAAAAGTAATAAAGAAAAAAAGATCGCAACGGAAACCACCAAATGTTAGGGATTGCAAATTTGGATCACAGATAAGTCAAATAAGATTTGTCAAAGTCAAAAGATTGGTTATTGAAACCCATCAACTGCCATTTTCAAACAGAGGACGATCCGAAAACCGTTCGAATCCGGATTGGTGCCTCTGACGGATCGCTTGCAGTTTTGGATTGCATAATCAATCTATGGTTCAGTTATTGAAACGGTTTCTCTAAAATTTAGATTGCAAACTTAAACTCAGATCAGTAAAAATGGTTTGAGATCGTTTATTGGAATCGGCCGTAAGATAATAGATATGTATATAAAAAACGCATCACACTCATCGGCCCACAGTAGGATTATCCCCTGTGTCGGGGGTCCGGAAACACACAATACACAAACGCACAGACCACGAGAAACATCTATATGGCCAAAACAAATATCCGTCGTGAGCGGAGATCGACCCTGCGACCGTAGCGCAACAGTCAGTACTGTGACCGGCTGCGCCAACGCGTCGTCAAATAAACTCTATAATGTTTTTTTATCCGAATTTTCCCTAGACTTAAAAATTTATGGCACTCATAAAAAATCTACTAACTATATTTACGAATGCGTGCTTTCAAATTCCTCTCATCCTCATCGATTATAACTGTTTACAAACTTTTACATCCGCAGTAACTTCCGGCGTGAGCTTCGTTCAAGACTCAACATTTACAATTCGATTTTACAACTTGTATCGAACGAACGACCTTCGTCTATTTCAGTGTTCTTGAATCAGAGTTTTGATTCATTGATTGAGTTAAATCAAATTACGTTTTTTTTTGTTATTGCTATGTTGCTTCTGAAGCCTATTCGAATATATATCGAAATTTCGATTTTGTCTTTATTATGTATCAATTTATATTAATCGATTTTTAATTTTTTTTTTTTTTAATATAACTTATAAATCATTGTTTGCTTTGATTGATCATTGATCACACACACACAAGGTCGTTTCTTCCTAAGGCAGGCAACTTCACGTATGCTTCATGTATCACTCAGCTGATATAATTTTCACTCAGATTCAGACTCGGGGCAAGAATCGAACCCACAATCCTTGGACCAGAAAGCGTGGTCACTGCAGCCTACACCCCTACGAGCCAGTAAAAATTGCAAATATTTTAAAAAGGTGATAACAAAGTTGAGAGTTCACTGAGCAAATAAAACTGAGTGAAAGTTGTATAACGTGACGTGAGGTTTCCTTGTGAGGTGAGTTCGATCTACTTGAATGAGCAACAGAGAGCGATACTATTTGATGCGAAACTATGTATTACTAATAATTGTGTTTGCAGACAAACGAAAAAAAACCGACTTCAATTACATCGACATGTAATACAACGTAGATCAACGAAAAAATAGTCAAGTAACTACGCGTTATCAAAGATTACTCAAAAAATAGTTATCAGATCTCGATAAAATTTATATGTGACCACATGATAAACATCGGCTTTCGATTAAATCAAAAATTATCAAAATCGGTACCCCCAGTAAAACGTTATTTCGGATTTTCGAGTTTCCCTCGATTTCTCTAGGATTCCGTCATCAAATCCTGGTTTCCTTATCATGGTACCAAATTAGGGATATCCCCTTTCCAACAAAAAAAGAATTATCAAAATCGGTACATTCAGTAGAAAGTTATGCGGTATAATACAACGTCGGTCGACGAAAAAAGCGTCAAGTAAAACCGCATTATTAGATATAACTCGAAAAGTAGTTGTTAGATCTCAAATAAATTTAAATGGGACCAATTGACACACACCACCTTTCGATTAAAAAAAAATGTCTAAATCGGTCCACCCGGTCAAAAGTTCTGATGTAACATACATAAAAAAAATACAGTCGAATTGAGAACCTCCTCCTTTTTTGGAAGTCGGTTAATTAAGCGACTTGAAAAAAGGAGGAGGTTCTCAACCCGAGTGTATTTTTAAAGTAGCTTTTAATGTATCGATTTTGATTATAATAAATTAATAAACGCTTTACACTCTAGAGATCCCCCAGTAGGATTTTGTCCAGTGTCGGGGGTCCGGAAACACATACAATACACAAAGACAACGCCCAGACCACGACTAACATCTATATGGTCGATACACATGACTGTCGTGAGCGGGAATCGAACCCGCGACCGCCAGCGCAACAGCCAGTGCTATTACCGCTGAGCTAACGCGTCGTCAAACATTGACCAATTAAAACGTCGTTACTGCATTTACGACGTTTTAATTGGTCAAGGGGCGAAATTAATAAATGACAGCGACGGATCACTATTTGAACCGACATCAAAAAGAAGGTTCAATTCGTCTGTGTGTGTTTTTTTACCCGACTGCCAAGGAAGGGTTATGTTTTTCGCGCGTATCTTGTATGTATGTAATATTCTTTACTACCTCATATTTCCAGAACCACTGAACGGATTTACATAATTGAGGTATCGTTAGGTTCGTCTTAGCTGCCCAAGTGTTCTTAGATAGGTGACATTAAAAAAAATCAAACATGGCGGCTGCGCGAAGCCATTATAGTTAATGAAAAAAAAATTTTTTTCTCGAATACTACAATATGGATATCAAATTGAAGGGCACAATACAAGGATTTTAAAAAAGTATATCATGATTATTATTTTGTGCGTTTGTTTGTTACTACAGTATACGTTTGGTGTTTAACTTTTTACTAGGTGTAGCGATTTTGATGATTCTTTTTTTGAACGAGAACTGGTCTTGTGTGGTCCCATTTATATACACAAGTTCGGGTTACAATGTCTGGCGCCGAACTTGGGGAGACCTGTGTCCAATAGTGGACTGCGATAGACTGAAGTGATTATATATATATATATATTTTTCTTTTAACATACACAGTTTATTGAGATCTGACGATTACCTTTTGAGTTATTCCTAATAATGCGTATTTACATGTCTATTTATTCAAGTATCTACGTTGTATTACTTCTCGATGTAAATTCGAGTCGGTTATTTTTTGTTTGTTTGCGAGCGAACAGAATAATATTATTAACTCTATTATCTTGCAAGGTACGCGTTTTAAACCACTTTGCGCTCAAAGGTTAATTCGCTCCATTACGGATGGGCGAGTAATTCCTAACTAGAATACTCTTGTAATCAAATAAAAAAGTTTAAAATGTTCTGAGAGGTAATTGGTATTTTAAACCTCTGTCAAAAATAATTTAAAATTTTTTTCTATAACAACAGCTTACTCGATTAAGATCCGAGTGTCAGTAAATTGGGATCCGAGTGCCTCGTGCGAGTTTTATTCACAGAAACATGAGAGAAACGCGTTTATACGTGAAGATTATTTTGCATGGGAATTTAAACACTGCAGCCTTGACGATAAAGAATAGTATACGATACAATCGCCGCGTTGGCGCAACGGTTACAGCCATGGATTGTACCTGTTGCGCTTGGCGGTTGCGGGTTCGATCCCCGCACATGACAAACATTTGTATTGGCCATACAGGTGTTTGCCGTGGCTTAGGAGAGCACGTTAAGCCGTCGGTCCCGGTTGTTATCATGTACACCTGATAGCGATCGTTACTCATAGTAGGGAATATATCCGCCAACCAGCATTGGAGCAGCGTGGTGGATTAAGCTCTGATCGGCTAGGCTTTAGATTAAGAACCGTAATTTTGAAGTTAGATACATTAGGGTTATTTTTTTTTTGTAACGAAATAATGTCGATAAACGGTCAAATTTTGAGCTTAGATAATTCGGTTCTTATCGTCGTATCGGTTCTTAACCTAAAGCCTTACCCTCTGATCCTTCTTCTACATGGGGAAAGAGCCCTCTACCCAGCAGTGGGATATTACAAGCTGAAGCGTATTATTATATAGCTTTTTAAATATAGACAAATTGAAATACATATAAAACCGTTTTGATATATTGCTTATATCACTGACCGATATCGCGAACCGGATCAGACGATACTGTGTTCTGTAATGTCTTAAATAACATTCATCGTTTGACGTCATTTATATTCGCTTGTAGGTACTTGAATGTAGACGTAAAACTACATCTTATATTTGAATAATATTGACACATTAGCTGTGCCCGCGACTTCATACGCGTGGAATTTAACGAAAAATTATTGTTTAGTTCGCAGAGTTATAAATTAAATAATTTTCTAAAATAAAAGCCTACGTTACTCCGTATTACATCAGCTATCTGCCAGTGAAAATCCCGTCAAAATCGGTCCAGTCGTTTCAGAGATTAGCCGGAACAAACAGACAGACAGACAAAAATTGTAAAAAATGTTATTTTGGTATGTGACGTGTATACATCCATATGAACTTAGTAAAAAGCGGCTATTTTAATATTACAAACAGACACTCCAATTTTATTTATTTGTATACATATAGATGTCTATACATCTATATTTATAGGCTACATTTGTGTAGCTATGTTAGTATAGCTTATCGTACATGGGGAAAGAGGTATATGCCCAGCAGTGGGATGTTACAAGCTGAATCGTATGTGTCAGTATTCACAGAATAAATATATTCTGTCTGTCGACTTTTCTTCGTATATACCCTCAGACTGGGTTTAAAATAACAGTTTTAAAACTAATTCCAGTTAAATTAGTTCGCTTCATAGAAAACTGTTTAGGGGTCCGCTTCACCGATTGTGGATTGCGGTTATCGTGAATATAAGTTACGATTAAACTTTAGCATCAGGAGATAGAATAGACCATTAGGACTTGTTTCACCTCAACTAATTGAACTACAAGAAATCTAAAAGAGACTCATTTTTGCGAATACATATATCTCATAAATAGAGTGGAATTCCATGGTAAAAAAGA
This sequence comes from Melitaea cinxia, assembly GCF_905220565.1. NCBI lineage: Eukaryota > Metazoa > Arthropoda > Insecta > Lepidoptera > Nymphalidae > Melitaea > Melitaea cinxia. The sequence continues at coordinate 984,821 of NC_059411.1, forward strand.
ATAATAAACAAAAAAAAATCTGTTGGATACCCTTATCCGTCAAATAGCGCTATCGACAACTGGTGAAACAGGCCCTAAGTGTTTTTATCAATAAGAAAGTGCGCATTAAAATTTTAAGTGAAAGTTCAGAGTAAGCATGAAAAAAAAAACTATTGAATATATTTTCAGTCTAGTTTCAAGTGTTAGTGTAGAATTCTAAAGCTGAATAGAAACATCAAATAGTCAACTTAATAAGCTTTTAGTCACAATTTTAACACTAAAAGCACAATAATATTATTTCAAGAATATTCTAAATGAAAAGCTCGAAGCACCACATCGATACATATAACTTACTACGTCTTTTGTTTGTGATTTGCAAACTAAGCTTGCCGACAACTTCGTTTCCTGTAATAACAATATTTTCTTTCAAAATCAATAAAAATTGGATGGTACACAAATTCAATACAAAAACATAAAACTGCCGGATATGGACACAACCCAGTCGGCCGGATACGGACAGTCCCAGTTAGAGAAAGGTGAGTAAGAAGAGTGGGTGGAAATATTAGAAGAAATAAGGAAATGCATGAAAGAACTCCAAAAAAGAGTTACGAATTGACCATAAAATTATAGAATGTGTTATCTTAAAGTATTAAATATTATCTATATGTACTTTATTGCCATATATTCGCACAACAATTAATTGTTCACTTCCTAACCGCAGTTTCTGTTTCGTGATATCCAAAAGTTGTCTGGACGAGATCGCTCTTTCAGCGAAAAAAAGAGTATTTTCCATTATTATAAAATAGAACAACAACTGATAATAACTTTTCTTGCGGAAATTTTTCTATAAATAACGATGTCATTATATATTTTTTCTGCAACAATAAAAAAAATATTATTGACATTTGACGCCGCGACAAAAACTTAAGCGGTATACAGATCCTATACACACTTTTTGCAATTCTGACGGAGCGAAAAAAAAATTGTCTTAATCTTTGGGAATATACGGCACTTTTTACTTATCTCCGTTTTTATCAAAATTCAGACTTCCTCTGCATTTAATCAAGAAATTCGATCACACATAAAAAATTAAGCTGCAAGAAAGAAGCTTAAAGCTCAGATCTAACATGGAAACTTTTCTTAGTTCCCTTTAAGTGTCAAAAGGAGGTCATACACCAAAATAAAACTTTTTGTTATTATCAAAATATCGGAAGTATCAAAATAAAAATGGCTGCTAGGTATAATAGCGAGTGTTGATAATGATCTTGAAAGTTTAAAAACTTGTATTTCAAACAAGTTTACAATGTCAAAAAATAATAATAAATAAATAAATTATATCTTTCACATACACACACGATCGTCTCTTCCCAATATTACTTAAATGCTTGAGAGTTATATGCAAAAGGCGACTGAATTAGCTATTTGTTTTATGATCACTTAGAATCGGCTCGGGAATAGAACCCACAAAATCCGGGGAGAAAGCGAGGTCAATACAATCTGCGCAGACGGGCTAGTAAGATAATAATGTTCATTTAACTAATAATAGGACCACCAGTGCGACTTCAAATTGCTCGACTACTATTGCACTAATCGTCTTTAAATCAACGTTTATTCGACGTTCGATAGTAAGGTCACGTGGTATCGTTACAACTAAGCTAAGAGTCAGACATTCATTTAACCTTCTTCGACGGACAGGTAAAGCTTTAAAAAATATAGGATTACAAACATTAAATTCATATGTGCAATATTAAATTAAGCATTTATTTACTTTCAATTGATTTTTTTTTTTAACTAAGTGCATAATATTCTTTAAGTAACAACTGAGTTAGGGCACAGCAGGAAATTTCCTGCTCAAAATATGGAGCAGCCCGACTGGGGTAGTACCTCGACCTTACAGAAGATCACAACCAAATAATATTGTTTTCAAGCAGTGTTGTGTTCCTGGTAAGTAAGGTGACCAGAGATTCTGGGGGGAATGGGGGGTAGGGTCGGCATCCCGCTTGTGATGCTTCTGGTAGGTGTTGCAGACGGCCGTAAGCTACGGTAATCGCTTACCATCAGGTGAGCCGTACGCTTGTTTGCCGACTGATTTGTATAAAAAAAGTGATAGTATTTTTGGAGTTTCAATGTTTCTCTATGTACACTGGACTAACGGAGAAAAAGTAATGACTTTATAAAACGCAACTAAGTGATTATAATATAGTATTAGGTAACAGTTTACATAATCGCATATTATATACATGCGTTTATATATACGAGTATATATATAAATAATATATATTATAATATATGTACTGTGTGGCTACGGTACTAAAGAATATGGCCACCCCTTCTCTTCCCGTGGGTGTCGTAAGAGGCGACTGAGGGATAACACGGTTCCGCTACCACCTTGGAACTTAAAAAGCCGACCGGTGGCGGGATAACCATCCAACTGCTGGCTTTGAAACACACAGGCCGAAGACGGACAGCAGCGTCTTCGGTGCGACAAAGCCAGCCCTGCGGTCACCAACCCGCCTGCCCAGCGTGGTGACTATGGGTAAAACACATGAGTTCACGTTATTTTTGGCGCGAACTTGTGGAGGCCTATGTCCAGCAGTGGACTGTATAGGCTGTAATGTAATATATTATCCCAATTAATTATAACTTTATATTACAAAATTATAACAATAGTACTCTATCCGATCCCTATTAATATGCATACGTTAAAATGATATAAATCTTCGTATTTCTTTTTTGTCAGACCTAGCTTTTTCTACATAAATTAAACGACGTTATAATACACTAAATTAACGTTTTAATTGATCAAGGGGCTGAGCTAAATGACAGCGACGAATCAATATTTTTAACAGACTTCAAAAAGGATATTCAATTCGTCTGTATGTTTTTTTTTGTACGTTTGTTACCACATCACATGTTTTCTTTCTAAACTTTTTACTGGGTGTAGCGATTTTGATGATTCTTTTTTTAAACCGAAAGCTGGTGCTTGTGGTGTGGACCGATTTAAATTGTAACTAAATCTGACAAGTACTTTTTGAGTTATCCCTAATAACTCGTATTTTTTTGATTATTTTTTCGACTACGTTGTATTACTTGTCGATGTAAGTTACATATACATCAGCAAAGTCCACTCAAATATTTATTACAAAATGCCATTTCAAAATTTATATCTATTGATATAAATACTAAAATCGTATAAATAATTGATACGTATATCATTTCTCGATGATATTTTAATTTTAATTAATTTTAATTGTAATCTTAATATCTGATATTGTTAGAATTCTGTCACTTTTTTTGTTCTCATTTTTTTTTGTTTTCAATCATATTTTATTGGCATTTTAATTTGGTATAAGAAAATATATATCTAAGTTTAGACCCTTAGAGTTGAAATTAGTATGCTTTTTTATTAATGTACTAATTGCTATTATTTGTGCTATTATTATGTGAAGACTTAACTGGTAAATGTATGTCATTTAAATTTAATTTTTTAATGTATATCAAACTGTATGTCTTCCTAATAAACATAAATAAAATAAAAATAAAAAAATATCGTATATGAAAAGTCATTGTAAATCAATCAAGATTCACAGAACATACAAGGCATTTTAATATTTATTCTAATAGAAATAAGACTTACAACTGACTGAATATGTTTACAAAACAGAACTCAAATAGTTACGTCGTCCTCGAGCGAAATATCAAAGATTTTAAGCGGAGTTCGATGGCAAGGTTGAAATTATTAGTATTGTCTTAACCGACTTTATAACAGGAGATTTTATGTTATGTATTTTTATTACACATTCGTTACTATGACCATTTTTGAACATAGAACTTATAAGTGTTCTCATATAGCTTGACTTATAAGGCACATACTTAAAAAAAAAAAAAAAAAATTGTACATTTCGCTCTAAAACTTTTTTTTAAATACCATTTTTTTATTTTTTTTTTATTACGAGACAATAGCGACAGAGGGTAATAGTAATGGGTTCAACAAACTACGATTAATACCATCGTAAAATGTTGAAATAGTTGTATGATATAAATAACGTGTTAATGACCACAGCGTTTTCCAGTTTATGTTTAAATTTAGCGAAGTAATTATAGTCTAAGATCCGAACTAGACATGATCTTCACTCGTCTGCTTAATGGATAAAAATAATTTTATTATCTACTTTAGTATATTAAAAACTAATCGCGACAGGGTTGGTTGGAAAATTCCTGGCCAGACTATATTACATTCGGCAACCGCCATTCAAAGCATGCTTTTAGTAGACAACCCTATGTCATCGTATTCGCAATAAAACATCGCTCATTTTGATGTACGAATTATTTATTAAACATGTGGGTGAAAGTAACTAGAACAATATATATTAGTACTATATATATTGATATATTGATATACCTGTTTACACCTGCCACTGCCGCTGCCTGTATTAAATATAGCCTGGCAAGAAATTTTTTGTCAATCTACTTTATTTTTCTAATATATTATAATTTTCATCCACATAGTAATCTTCCCCTTCCTGTTTTTACAAGCTATTTCCCGCGACTTAATTCATCTGGAAATGATACACAAGGTTTACACCATTCCAGACTATAAACTATCTACCCGTCTTTCGTCAAGATCCTTTCTGCTTATCCGACGTCAACAGAGCATACAAGAACAACAATTACCCAATAATCATGATTCGTTACAAATTGATGAACCCGCATTGGAGCAGCGTGGTGGATTAAGCTCTGATCCTTCACCTACATGGGGAAAGAGGCATATGCCCAGTAGTGGAATATTACAGGCTGTAGCGTTACAAATTGATGCGCTAAATACTACTAATACGGCATTCATAGATTCGCTTCAGCCTGTAATATCCCACTGCTGGGCATAGACCTCTTTCCCAATGTAGGAAAAGCATCAGAGTTTAATCCACAGCATTCATAGATACGACTTTTAAAATATTGAAAATCAAATAATTTTGAAAATAATCTAAAGAATCTATACTAATATTATAAAGCTTAAGTTAGTTTATTTGCTTGACCGCGCTAATCTCAGGATCAGGAACTATTGGTCTGATTTGAAAAATTCTTTCAGTATTATATAGCCCATTTATCGAGGAAGGCTATAGACTATATAATAGTTTAGTACCTATCTATAATATAAAAATGAGTCGCTGAATGTGTTGCTAAGCGCAAAACTCGAGAACGATTGGACCGATTTCGCTAATTCTTTTTTTTAAATATTCCTTGAAGTACGAGGATGGTTCTTACGGAGAGAAAAATTAAAAAAAAAAAAAAAAATTTAAATTTCCTGAAAAAGTCTAAAAACGACACTTTTCTATACTCCCATACAAAAGATTTGTGATAATACTTAAAAGTCACTGTTAGGCGATACGAAGATCGCCGGGTCAGCTAGTTTTTTCATAAATTAACGTGGGTGAAACCGCAGGTTTCGTATCATAATTAAATTATTATGTGTGTATACGCATCATCATCATCATCATCATCATCATTCCCGCCTATTGCAGTCCACTGCTGGACATAGGCCTCCACAACTTCGCGCCAAAAATGCGTGAACTTATGTGTTGTGTGTGTAGTATACTAAATATAATATGTGTCGTTCTAATTTCGAGAGCGTTTAAAACCTGCCTTTTTACCAATTACAATAAAAGTCTGTTTAATCTTCTAAATAATACAAGTTGTATTATACAACATCTTAGCGCCGCGTTCGTAATTTGTAACATCCTGTCCTAAGACGCTGTAACCGACAAAAATGAAACGCTTCCTGCGTTGACGTTTCATTTGAGATACGAGCTTGACAAATGACACACGGTACAAATTCCTTTACTAACACTAGCGAACCTGACTGTCCTGTCCGAAAGAATATTAAAACTGTTGTAGCAACCAACACATGAGTTCACTCCATTTTAGGCACAAACTTGTGGAGGCCTATGTCCAGCATAGGACTGTAATAGGCTAAAGTGAGTGAGTGAGTGTAGCAACCAAACTGCAGCGTCTGCTATAGAGTTTAGATATTATGCATTGGCCAAAAAAGGCTTGTGTTTGTGTTGTGTTTGCCGTGGTCTGGGTGTTTGTGCAGTCCTTGTGGGTCTCCCCACTGTGCCTCTGAGAGCACGTTAAGCCGTCGGTTCCGGTTGTTATGACGTACACCTGATAGCGATCGTTACTCATGGTAGGGAATATATCCACCAACCCGGATTGGAGCAGCGTGGTGGATTAGGCTCTGATCCTTCTCCTACATGGGGAAAGAGACCTATGCCCAGTAGTGGGATATTACAGGCTGAAGCGTAACAAAAGGCAAAGAATTTATCAAAGTCAAACCATTTTTGAGGAATTCAGTAGAATTTAGGGTACACGTGTAGAAAAAAAACGAGTGTATACTTTAGACCACACGACTCTGATAAAACTTACGAAACGTAACTCTCTCACTTTCTATCTTCAATAACTTGTATCTCCGTCTTAACTTCCGTTTGCCTCACCCGATCACACTTTTCGTAACGCTCTCGTCACGCATTCACCAGCTCACTCCCCAAGTCAAGCGTGCGTAAAGAAGTTTTACGTAAAAAATTGGAAAACTTCTGTAAATATATACGATTATTTCATCTTCACGCGTTCGATATATAGTTCTAACGAACAGGACAAAGTCTGATCAGCTAGTACGATAATGTAAATAATAAAATGGTAGGAAAGTCAAAACTGTACATTGAATATTTTTTTTAAAGAATACTTGGGGCGTGATCTACAATCGATACCGAAGCCAAAAATATAGTTTTTAGAATTTTGGTCTGTTTGTCTGTATGTATGTCCTGGATAAACTCAAAAAGTACTGCATGGATTTACTTCAAATTTGGCACGAATATTATTATGAAGTCGGGTCAACATATAGGATACATATTATCACGCTATCACCTACGGAGAACGAGCAGTGAATCTTTATTTCTTCAACGCATTCTGTAACAACGTGTAATCTACCGACAAATATTTGAATGTTGTTATATCTACGATTTTATTTTTGTGTTACCCACACATTAGGAATTCTAAACATTTTTTTTGAATATCATATCAAAAATTGACTCCGACGATTTGTTATTATGTTAATAACCATGCTATAAGCTAGCTTCACACTATAAATACATTCTATGGTATATTTAGTATCAGCATTGCACCCGTGCGAAGCCGGGGCGGGTCGCTAGTTTAAAATAATGTGACATTCGGTAAAACAATATCTCTTGGTCAGTATATCCATAGCCTCGTGAGGTGAAGGCAACCGGTCAAACACCGCTGTCAATGAACCTTTACGAACATCTCACACGAGTATGCTAAATGTACGATAAGGTCAATGACGATCGAGTTTTGATTCTAAATCGCTCGAAGAAAACCTGATTTGAAAACAACGTACAAGATAAAAGTTGATTTGTTTATGACTATAGTTTTACGACCATGGTCACGGGAGGACTCTATGTGACGGGAGGTATCCAAAACGTCGGGCATGTAAAAAATCAAATCATCATCATCATCATCATCATCATCATCATCATCATCATCATCATCATTCCAGCCTATTGCAGTCCAATGCTGGACACAGGCCTCCACAAGTTCGCGCCAAAAATGCGTGAACTCATGTGTGAAATCACTATATATAATTATAGTGATAATAAATAAAAATTACTGTACTGTGTGGCTACGGTACTAAAGAATATAGCCACCCCCTCTCTTCCCGTGGGTGTCGTAAGAGGCGACTAAGGGATAACACATTTCCGCTACCACCTTGGAACTTAAAAAGCCGACCGATGGCGGGATAACCATCCAACTGCTGGCTTTGAAATACACAGGCCGAAGACGGGCAGCAGCGTCTTTGGTGCGACAAAGCCAGTACTGCGGTCACCAACCCGCCTGCCCAGCGTGGTGACTATGGGCAAAACACATGAGTTCACGTTATTTTTGGCGTAAACTTGTGGAGGCCTATGTCCAGCAGTGGACTGTATAGGCTGTAATGATTGATTGATTGAAATAAAAATTCGATTCATTATAATAGATAAAATATTAATAACATACCTATATACCAGATCTAATGGCGTGTGTAAAAGTAAATAGCATAATTAGAAGAAAATCATATATATTAATACGCTAAAGTTAAGATATTTGCCTCCCTTTTCAGAAAAAAACCTCACAATTAATCCACATAAATTATATATCATTGTATAGATAATTGTTTGCTCTACCGGCATCCACAATTAAAAATTTTATTATTGCTTTTGTTTTTGTAAATTAATTAATTATTAACGGCTTTAATTTCGAAACACCGTCAACATGATTCACGGTCGGTATTTTTTTTTTTACTTATTTAGTGCGAATTATTCGCACACGTATTGTAAGTAACAATTAATTAGTGTCAGATGTACATGACGTCAGACCGCGACTAGGACCAATGATTCAAAACATCTCCGAGCTATAAATAAATATAACAAACATACGTAAACGACATACATTAGAAATAGTTTTACTAAAAATATTAATTTGAATAATTGCATGGGTTTCATGTGGGATATTTAACTTAAATTATTATTATTATTAAATTATGTACTTATAGTTTTTAAAAGAGTATATTTAATTCCTTTATAGTGGTCAAGAAGCGTATGGCCCGACTGATGGTAAGCGGTTACCGTAGCTTATTGACACTTACGCACGTTATTCAAGAAGCATCGCGCTTTGTACATCCTACCCTCGCACAACAACTCATTCCAGAAGCTATGACCTTGTTAAGTTACTTGCTGGAAATTCTCAACAGAATTTACATTTTAAATTATCGGTAGAGTTAAACTAACAAAAGACACTTTGAAATATATAGATTTAAATTGTTTTTTATACAAGTAAATTGATTTGTCAAGTGACACAATTTGTGACAGACAGACGGTTGAGACAATTGTTAAAAGTAAGTATCCCACTGCAAACAATCGATTTGATTTATGCAAATAATTAATCCCCAAACCGCAGTGGCGCAGCGTGGTGGATTAAGATACAATCCTTCGAGAAAAGAGCATATGCCCAGCAGTGGGAGGTAACAGACGGAATCGTATCGCGCCGATTTAAAATGAACCAAAGAACTCAAATTTCAAAGACGCATTTACGAAAACAAAATTATATTAAATAGACTTGATCAAAATATATTTGTGTACGTTTGAAGTATGTACAACAACGCATCGCAAATCGTTTTGCATCACGTCCACGTTCACTTTCCGAGCACCTGCTATTAGTTTTCCATACACATCAGGGTTGCCAGATCTTTATGAAATATAGACTAGACACGGATAAGTACGGCCTTGATTCCTATGAAATAAAATCTTGGTTTACGTGTGTTATTCCATTACGTTTGACTGGATGTACCGATCTGATTTTTTTTTTTTTTTAATTCCAAAGCTGGTCCTTTTCGTATTCATTTTAAATTTGAGTGTGATCTGACGAGATTTTAAATTATACCTAATAATACGTATTAATTTGATGGATGATATTTGTTGGTATTTTAGTAGCATTACATGTCTGGCAGAAATGCCTATCTAAATATAAGACCTTTGTGCTGTACTTAGAGTTTATAATTGTTTAAGATTTTATTAAGTACTAGCTTTTTACCCGGGGCTTAGCTCGCATTGGATTTTTTTTTAAAATGTATCCCATGTTACTTCTAATACCTCCAAGAATATGTGTACAAAGTTTCACGATGATCAGTTAAGTAGTTTTCACGTGAAAGCGTAACAAATAAACTCACATTCACATTTATAATATTAATAGGGATATTTTTGATGTACCTATAATAGTAGATTTTTATTTAAAAAAAATTGGTATAAGACCGAGTACAGTAGGTCAACATCATTCTGACAAAACAGGTGACCTGCATTGTCAGTAAGTTTTTGAATGTGAAAGGACCCCATATTACGTGACGTGTTCCATAAATGGTTTCTTAGTAATCTATGAGAACCCATTACAACCGTAACCGATATGGTGACCCTAATGATACAGAACCGAGTGCCGCTCGCTGGCAAACCTTCAAGCGGGTTATTGACATAGAGATGGTTTTTGGGAATAGGCCAGTAATGCTTGTAATGAATAATTCTAGAATTGCAGGCGTGTCTACGGTATTCTATGAATAGTTTTCAGCTGAAGCGAATGGCTATCGAATTGATATGAAGCATACCGAAGAAGAGAAGGCATTAGACACAGGGCTGGCTTTGTCGCACCGAAGACGCTGCTGCCCGTTTTCGGCCGAAAACGCCTCACACTCGACTTGTTTTATTAACTCCTATGTCAGTCACACTTAAGGAACTTAGCAATATTATGGACATTTTAAAAGCTACCCTACCCTTTATACCTACGGCTTTAAGCTTACCTATTTTGGTAAAAAATACTATTGTATCCTTTCGAGGTTTGACATGTGACTGGCGCTTCATAAAGCTTTTAAGATAATTATCGATCTATAAAAGTTGCTTTAGACATAAATAATACACTCAGATACGAATAGTGTATGACGAATGACATTTTTTCATCCATCCATAACTATATGTATAGAAATCTCATGTCACGATGTTTGTCCGGGCTAATCTCCGAAACTACTCCACCCATTTTAATAAAACTTTACACAGATATGTAGCTGTCTAACTTAAAATATAAACTATATTTATTTTCGACATATAAAATATTATATTCACGACAAAAAAAAAATAGGCACGAAGTTTTATAATTTGTTAAGAAATTTGAAAGAAAATAAAAGATTTCAAGTGTTAAGATGATTTTTGTTTAGTAGACGTACAATACAGGAATAACTGTTGATTAGTAATCAGAACGAATAATCTATACAAATAAATAAAATTGGAGTGTCTGTTTGTAATATTAAAATAACCGCTTTTTACTAAATGCATATGGATGTATACACGGTACATATACAACAATGACAATTTTTGTCTGTCTGTCTGTTTATTCCGGCTAATCTCCGAAACGGCTGGACCGATTTTGACAGAACTTTCACTGCCAGATAGCTGATATAGTAAGGAGTAACTTAGGCTACTTTTATTTTGGTAATTTATTAATTTTATAACTCTGCGAGCTGAACAATAACTTTTTTGTTAAATTCCACGCGGACGAAGTCGCGGGCACAGCCAGTTTTAAATATAAATACTTTGTAAGATAGATCTATGCCTCACGAGCAACTCTGAACGAGCCAAAACCAGTTGGAAAACCGCCAAAACTTTATCGAATTTTCAATCTTCGCGCCCAATTGAAACAGCCTACGTTATCAAGCTTATCCTACGTTTGCTTAACGATAATAAATACTTTAAAATTCTAATTAAGGGACATAAAGTGGCCGTAACGATGTGGCTCAAAATTATTACATGTAAAAATGAAGAGACAGCCCTAGGGGTCAGTTCGAAAGGCGGAAAAAATGTAATAAGCTATGGATATGCATGCCACAACTTACATAAGCAGAGAAAAGTGATGTACGTAAAAATGTGTGTGACTACGGTTATGTATGAGTGTGTGAGATGCAATATACCTAATTAATTAAAAATGAAGAATAAGTGTAAAATAATTTAAATATATATATTAATAATTATAATAAATATTAAGACATATTATAGAAATATTTTTATATAGTTTTCGATTGTTCTTTTTGTAAAAAAGTGTTGTTAATATAAAGTGTCACATCCGGTAGTCAGAGGTGGGGCAGAGTGGGGTTGTTTAATATTCAGTTTAAAGGACGAAAATACCAATGCGGAGACACTTACCTGCGAGACTTGAAGAGAGGACGTCACTCTGCCCCCTGTCGGTTCTACCTGACTCTGAGTACCCACTTTTTACTTCAGATAAGTATTTTGTTATTATGTTGTTAAAAATTTATATTTAATTGAAAATAAATAAAAGATTAAATATTAAAACATATAAATGATAAAAATTATTTTGTCGTAATATGTGAAATAAGTTAATGAATAATAATTATTGTAAATTTAAATAACATGATTAATGTAATAAATATATCTTGTTTGTAATTAATTGTGCTTTAATTATTTTTATATATATCTATACACCACTTCTAACATCAGAAGTGGGATCGCCCACTTGCTTTACTTAATTTTCTAACCTACCCACTTTTTATTTTAGTGTGAACCATGGACGCGGAGGTTATGAAAAATTTATTGGAGACTATCAAGATGGCAATTGCGTCGAATCATCGTCAGGATGATGTGATGCTGCCTGTATTTCATCCTGAAAAGATGCATAATGGAGCTGAGAGTTGGTGTAAGAACATTGAAGATCTTGGTGCAGAATTCAACTGGAGCAGTTTACAAATGGTGGCCAAGGCTGGTAAGGCCCTTAGGGGATCTGCTTTTACTTGGTTTGAGACATGGGAACCTGAATCTCGTGATTGGGAGACATTTAGACAAAATTTAATAGATTTATTTCCGATTAAGAAAAACTTGACAGAAAATTTAACAAAAGCCGTTCTGTATAATTCAGAATCTGCAGAAACTTACGCCGAATATGCCAGGGAAAAAATTTTGCTTCTCAAGAAAACTAGAGTACCTTTTACTGAGGAACAGCTCATTGAGCTTGTGTGTGGGGGGGTTCGCGATGTCAATATTCGTATGGCCTCTTTTAATAATTCAGTGTCTTCAACTAATGAGTTAATTACCCTCTTTTCTAGTTATGTTAAAAACCCACGAAAACGCTTTTTTGATAAAAATGAAACTATTGATGATCAAAATTCTTCCCGTTCTGCAAGTGTTCCCAAAAGATCTCGTTTTACCCACACTTCAGATTATTTTACTCAGAAAAATTGTTATTTTTGTGGACAAAGGGGTCACATTCAATCTCAATGCCCAAAGAAACTATCACCTGCTAGAAACTCCTCTGGTAATGAGGCTACACCCAGACCAAAAGAACTTTCACTTGTCAATAATAAAAACAGGTGTACATTCTGTAAGAAAGAAGGTCACAGCATTGAAAAATGTTGGTCGAAACAGAGAAATGATCGTGAAAAACAAATTACTAAGCCTATTAATTGTATGACTCAATCTGACCTTCATTTAACCAAAGTTCTGATAAGTAATATCCCTGTTAATGCTTTGATTGATACTGGTGCTAACTGTTCAATAATTAAGGAATCCATTGCATTTCGGTTAGGCTGTCACGTTTCACCTTGCTCTGTAAGATTGGATGGTATCGGTTCGGGTCACTTGAATACTTTCGGAAAAATTACGGTACCGGTTCGCTTTGATGATGTTTGCATTGAATTAGACTTACATGTAATAGACGATGATAAATTTGCTTATGATTGTATTATAGGTCAAGACGTTGTCAAATACGCTGACATTACCATTATTACTGATATATCTGGCACTAAATTAATACGTAAAAATTTAAATTGCTTCACTGAATGTAAAATAGACAAAAATCAGAAAGATATATTATTAGAACAAGTTAAAAGTTTAGATAATGACTTACAAGCAAAAATTATGGATGTTTTTGATAGATACAATAACGTGTTACCTACTGAAAGCTTTATTGGCAATGTCAATACTGGTAAATTAGAAATAAAACTTAAATCAGATAAAAATATAAATTATCGCCCATATCGTTTAGCTGTAGTAGAACGTGAAAAGGTGAAAAATATAGTTAATGACCTTTTGCGAACCGGCATCATTCGAGAAAGCGATTCTTCCTACGCTAGTCCTGTATTATTAGTAAAGAAGCGTGACGGTGGTGACCGAATGTGCGTGGATTACAGAGCTTTAAATTCTATTACTGAAAAAGAGAGGTACCCGTTGCCTTTAATTCAAGATGAGATTGACCGGCTAGGCAAGGCAAAATTTTTTATATCCATAGATATGAAAAACGGTTTTCATCAGATCCCAGTTTCCCCTAATAGCATTAAGTATACAGCTTTTGTAACCCCTGATGGCCACTATGAATATATTAAAATGCCTTTCGGTATATGTAACGGACCTTCTGTATTCCAACGCGCAATATCAAAAGCAGTAAAAGATCTGAAGTTCATTAGAGTTTACATTGATGATTTGCTTATACCTTGTGAAACTATTGAACAGGGAATTCAATACCTAGATTTATGTTTAGCAGCACTTGTAAAAGCCGGTTTCACTATCAATTTACAGAAATGTCGATTTTTCGTAACATCCATAGAATATTTAGGCTGGAATATTTCGGCTGACGGTGTGCGACCCAGTGAAACAAAAGTTAAAGCTTTGATCAATTCTCCTATTCTTAAAAACGTGAAGCAGGTCAGACAATTTATGGGTCTTGCTAGTTATTTCAGAAAATTTATACCAGAATTTGCTTCCAAAACTGCCTGTATAACTAAACTCACTAAAAACGGACAAAGTTGGGAATGGGGGAGTGACCAAAATGCGGCACGTAACTATATCATAGACAAGTTAATATCAGAACCCATATTATCCATTTTTGATCCCTTACTACCCACAGAATTGCACACCGATGCCAGTTCGATTGGTTATGGTGGAATGCTCATTCAGAAACATGGTACAAATAATAAGGTTGTCGCATATTTCAGTCGCCGTACTACTGAGCCGGAGTCCAAATATACATCTTATGAATTAGAGACACTCGCGGTATATAACTCATTAAAAAATTTTCGTGTTTATCTCTTGGGTCTACGCTTTAAATTAATTACCGATTGTAATGCAATTAAATCGACAATGTATAAAAAGGACTTATCACCTAGAGTCGCAAGGTGGTGGACATTTATGCAAGATTTTGATTTTGAGGTTATCTACAAAAAGGGCATTTATGTTGGACATGTCGACTACTTGAGTAGAAATCCAATTGAATTCAATGTTTCAACACCAAGTCATTTAGGGACTTCACATAATATAATAAATATAATAACTGACCAGTCATCTTGGTTAGAAATTGCACAACAAAAAGACTCTGAAACGTTATCATTAATACAGAGAGTACAGAGTGGTGACATTGGTAACGATCAATATGTATTTAAAAATAATTTATTATATTACAAGTGTCCTTTAGATAAGAAACTTAAAGCGTATGTCCCAAAAGGCAGCCGGCTCAGTATCCTGCGTTTGTACCATGATGAAAATTGTCATGTTGGGCTAGAAAAAACGTTACAAAAGGTAAGGGAATCTTTTTGGTTTCCCGGTATTAACAGATTTATCAAAAAATATATATCGCATTGTTTAGTCTGCATCAAAGGAAAGTTTCACAGTGGTCCATATCAAGGTCTCTTACATCCAATAGATAAGGTTCCAATTCCTTTTCATACAATCCATTTAGACTGTACAGGTCCTTTCACCCAATCCAATGAAGGTTATAAGCACATTTTAGTTATAATTGATGCTTTTACAAAATATTGTATCCTTAAACCTCTTAAAACAATGTCTGGCGAAGAGGTACTTATGGTAATACGCGATGCTTTAACAATGTTTGGGATTCCATCTAAAGTTATCACAGATCGGGCCACTAATTTCTCGAATACGAATTTAACAGAGCTATTTCGCGAATGGAATATAGACCACCATATGATATCAACGGGTACCCCACGTGGTAATGGCCAAGTCGAGCGGTACATTGCTACAATTATAAATATGTTGACAACTATTTGTAACACTGAGGCAGAATGGCCGAACTCCTTGTATAAGGTTCAACAGACACTTAATAGCACGGTACAAAAGACTACAGGTTTCTCACCTTTAAGGCTATTGATAGGTCGTGATGTTAATATCCCCAGCATACAGGCTCGACTAACTGATATAGAAGAACCGGGTACTTCTAGTATGGAGCAGATAGCCGACATTAGGGCTGATAGAATTTTGGCATATAATAAAATGAAGTCTGCAGCACACAAATACAAGTTACGTTTCGATAATACAAGACGGAATAACATGAATTATACATTAGGTGACATTGTTTATGTTTGTCAAGATCATCGCCGCCATAGTAAGCTCAGCCCCAAATTTAAAGGGCCCTATGAAATTATAAAAATACTTGATAAAGACAGATATACATTACGTGGACAGGGAAGATTGCACAACATTACAGTTGCTAAGGAAAAATTGCGAAAATGGGATGGTGAATGGACAGATGAGAATCGAATTGTGGAACAAGGTATATATATATACCAGTTTATTTTATTTTATATACACTTAACCATATACTAACCATATTATATATTAACCATATAATGTATGTATAGCTAGGCAATGATGAAATTGTTATAACTATGACCGTGTGAGATGTGGTGATAATGTAAGATGTTGTGCGATATCATGGGTGCTGCAAAGGTGGCCT
The DNA here is from genome assembly GCF_905220565.1 of Melitaea cinxia. Taxonomy (NCBI): domain Eukaryota; kingdom Metazoa; phylum Arthropoda; class Insecta; order Lepidoptera; family Nymphalidae; genus Melitaea; species Melitaea cinxia. The sequence goes on from NC_059411.1 coordinate 1,001,141, forward strand.
GGTGTGAAGTCTAGACACCACGAGGCAGCACGTGGTGGGACGGATCACGACAGCCCAACCTGAGAGGTAATGATGGGTGCTGCAAAGGTGGCCTGGTGTGAAGTCTAGACACCACGAGGCAGCACGTGGTGGGACGGATCACGACAGTCCAACCTAAGATTTATTGAAATGTGTTAAAGTTGCTGGAGTAATTGACCTGGTGATAAGTTTAGACTCCAAGACCAGCACATGGAGGAATTGATCACGACAGGCTCAATTGAGTTTTCTTTTATTTTCAGCTATAGGTGAAGATTCATCAGACGACGAATAGATTACTTCGAGAGCGAAGTAATTTTCAGAATGGCCGTGTGAGATGCAATATACCTAATTAATTAAAAATGAAGAATAAGTGTAAAATAATTTAAATATATATATTAATAATTATAATAAATATTAAGACATATTATAGAAATATTTTTATATAGTTTTCGATTGTTCTTTTTGTAAAAAAGTGTTGTTAATATAAAGTGTCACATCCGGTAGTCAGAGGTGGGGCAGAGTGGGGTTGTTTAATATTCAGTTTAAAGGACGAAAATACCAATGCGGAGACACTTACCTGCGAGACTTGAAGAGAGGACGTCACTCTGCCCCCTGTCGGTTCTACCTGACTCTGAGTACCCACTTTTTACTTCAGATAAGTATTTTGTTATTATGTTGTTAAAAATTTATATTTAATTGAAAATAAATAAAAGATTAAATATTAAAACATATAAATGATAAAAATTATTTTGTCGTAATATGTGAAATAAGTTAATGAATAATAATTATTGTAAATTTAAATAACATGATTAATGTAATAAATATATCTTGTTTGTAATTAATTGTGCTTTAATTATTTTTATATATATCTATACACCACTTCTAACAAGTGCGTATATGTGTGTATGAGCGTTTGTGACAAAAACGCTAGCGCTACTGACGGGTACGTACAGTAGATAATAATAAGCAGTAGTTAGTAAGTATTAGTTGATGATAATTAGGGCTATTTCAATAGTTGTGGATAACGCTATTTGACGGATAACGGTGTCCGACAGTTAAAAGTTTTTGATTCATTATTCTTTTTTACCATCGAATACTACTATATTTGTAAGATATTTCTATTCCCATAAATTCACATAATCAGTCAGCGCTGCGCATTGGGCCTATTAGCACGTGTACGTAATCGTGCGAGTGAATTTAGCGTAAGTTTTCTTTTTAATATTCTGTGACTACCAGTGGGGAACTATTGGTAGCTTTTTATTTCTATAATTTTGTACATTGTATTTCTCAGCTGTTGTTCCTCCCAAAAAATAAATAAATAAATAAATAAATAATTCTTAAAGTTGCAGTTTATTTATTGTGGAGAAACAGGTCCTACTAGCTCATTCTACTTCCCGCTGTCAAAGTTTATTTGTATCGTTATCCGTCAAATAGCGTTATCCACAACTGGCGTAAAATGCCCTTAATGGAGGTAATTTCAATAAATGATAGAGATTCGTATTTTTTAATCTTTAACATACACATGGTCATCTGATCCCAAGATAAGCAACTTAATGCTCGTGTTTATAAGCAACAGCCGATTGTTACATTATTTATTATTTCTATAAATACATACAAATAACATATATTTAAATACATAATATAATACACCCAGACTCGGGCGAGAAGCGAAGCCACAACAACTTAAGCTGAAAGCAGAGTCATTGCACACAGCGCCAAAACGATCTAATCAAACATATAGGTGATAATGATAATCTTATTGTATATAAATAAAGTAAATAATAAATTACATAAACACAGTCAATGTTTACATCTGCGGATATTTCGCGCTCGCAGAAATCTTGTTTTCGCGCGGAACAAAAACCAGTACACTTGAAGGTCTGCAGCGCAGAGCCGCCGCGCGCTCGTACCAAATATATGTAATACTATGTTGTATTATTTTAAGGGAGTAACTGCGGAGTTTCTTGCCGGGTCTCTAGATAATCTAGATTCTGAATCTGGATGACGATTCGAATTTTGAAAGCATATTTGAATGAAGTTTTTTTTTTTTTATATAGACAAGTGTTTATTGTTTTTATTCAATTTAAATATATCAAATAGGTTGTATTTATCTATATAAATAAGGCTTAATCGCTAGATGTGAAGTAGAGAACGGCTGGACCGCTAAACTGATTTTTTTAAGGTTTACGAGTACTACTAATACTTCGGCATAGAACGTCCAACATTCCGTGATACTTTCTAATTGAGAAAAATTTGCAGAAAATTACTTGCGATTATCATAACATCAAGCGTTTGGCACTTTGAAAAAAAAGGTCAAAGTCAGATGCATTACCTGGATTGTAATATTTGCCAAAATATGAAATATCTTAAAAATATTATTATATCAATCAGTACTAATAAACACTATTAAAACTTTTATCCGTCTGTATCGGCTTACGTCGGAATTATCTGAAGAATAGTTACTATTAAAAAAGTATCCGATTTTGTATATCGATATCTTGAGTATCGATATCCTTGTTTATGTCCATATTTTTGATACACGTCTATACTTCACGCAATGACATCCGGAAACGTATATATCAAATCAATTCAAAATATCGAATGCATTAATCTCACTTAACCCTAACCCCCTTAAAACTTAGGGGGATGAAAAATAGATGTTAGCCGAATCTCAGACCTACCCCTTATGCACAAAATTACACAAAATTTCATAAAAATCGGTCCAGCCGTTTCGGAGGAGTATTGTAACTAACACTGTGACACGAGAATTTTATATATAAGATTAATCCTGAATAAATATTGCTTTTTTACTTATTGGTACTGTGTGGCTACGGTACTAAAGAATATGGCCACCCCCTCTCTTCCCGTGGGTGTCGTAAGAGGCGACTGAGGGATAACACGGTTCCGCTACCACCTTGGAACTTAAAAAGCCGACCGGTGGCGGGATAACCATCCAACTGCTGGCTTTGAAATACACAGGCCGAAGACGGGCAGCAGCGTCTTCGGTGCGACAAAGCCAGCCCTGCGGTCACCAACCCGCCTGCCCAGCGTGGTGACTATGGGCAAAACACATGAGTTCACGCATTTTTGGCGCGAACTTGTGGAGGCCTATGTCCAGCAGTGGACTGTATAGGCTGTAATGATGAAATATTGCTTTGTTACTATTATTATACTTTGACTGCACCGTTGCAATGTAGGTTCCGTTTTTTAAAGACCGTCTGCAAACTGGCTTACGGCTCACGTGATGGTAAGCGATTACCGTAGCCTATAGTGTACTCCTGCAAAACCAGCTGCATTGCAAGCGCGTTGCCAACCCTACCCCTGACCCTCCCCAGGAGCTTTGATCACCTTCTAACCACACACACAACACTATTTGAGCTGCTAGAGATTTTGAACAGGATATATCCAGCTGTATCCTACCCCAATTAAAATGTAGCCTGGTTGATTTAGTGAACCCGTGACAATGGCGTTCGGAACGGTACCGAAATACCGAAAACTCAAAATAGCATAAATACGAGGTAACTTGGGGAGGCCTATGTCCAGCAGTGGACTGCGATACTCTGAAGTAAACAAGTTGATTGTGCCGTTTTAAATGCAAACCACGGAAAAGATGAAATTTAAAATTACAAAATGCAATTGAAGCTAAATCAGCTGTATAACGAATACATTTCTCACCCACCTCTAGGTATTATTTATGTACCGTTAGCCGTGATATGTTTTCAGTTATATTTTATCGCTTCTCAACCTCATTAGATAATTATTTAAGACTCTTTATTTATATCAAAATCGAAAATAATTTTATTCAAATATGCTTCAAAACGTTGTGATAGATATAAGATATTATCAAATCGGCAATTGCGGAGTTTCTTGCCGGTTCTTCGGTGGTAGTTACCCTTTTAAAAATAGTTAAAATTTTAATTTTATTTTGTCCAGTCAACGCGACATTACACCGGATGTTCAACCGGCGCGGCGATCATAGACGTAAGTTTTCTAAATATCCACCGATCTAATGATTTCATTTCCGGTTTCGTGTGCCAGTTGATTTATATGTATATTGTTATGCTGGCTCTCGCTACGTTTTAAATGTATATGGTAATATTATATCAATAAATAAATACACGACACAAACGCTTCACACTCGACGGCCCTCCGTAGAATTTTCTCCTGTTTTGGAGTTGCGAAAACACACGCATTACACAAAATAAAACGCTCATACTATGACAAACATATATGCTCTTTAGCCTGTAATATCCCACTGCTGGGCATAGGCCTTATTCCCTATGCAGGAGAAGGATCAAAGCTTAATCCACCACGCTGCTCCAATTGCTATCGGACGGCTTAACGTGCTCTCCGAGGCACAGTGGGGAGACCCACAAGCACTGCACAAACAACCAGACCACGGCAAACATCTGTATTGGCCAATGTTTGTCACGAGCGGGGATCGAACCCGCAAACGCTGGCGCAACAGCCACAAACCCGTTATATGACCGTTGCGCCAACATATCACCAATGAAATAAAAATTGATAGTATAACGGCCTGATACAACCGAACTGTTTATAGAGATATACACATATTTTTTATATGTTACTTTTATCAAAATATCGATAAGGTTATGTAGACTGTTACCGCTACCGAAACCTCTCGGTAGCGGTAATAGACCGACTCAGTAGTCGGTCTATCGGTAGGTAGCTGGCAAAAACAATATAATTTGATACTTGTATAGTAGTTTTATCTTTTATACTGATAAAGTCGCCTTATCACCTGTTTTGATTTGATTGACTTTTGAAGAAAAACTGCTTACGCACGCTTGACTTGGGGAGTAAGCTGGTAAATGCGTGACGAGAGCGTTACGATAAGTGCGATCAGGCGAGGCGAACAGAAGTTGAGAGGGCAAACTTGAAGTTATTGAAGATACAAAGAGAGAGACGTTTCGTAAGTTTTATTTTAATCGTGTGGCCTAAAGCACACACGTTTATATATACGTATATACATATGGCTTAGAAATTATATGTGGTATAAGTGTCTTAATTTAATGCCTCTCAAATGTTAATTTTAAAATAAAAAACTGTTGACTTAAATTAAATTATCTTGATTGAATAAATTCACTTCATTAAATTAACTTCACAGAGGAATGGATACAGCCGTTAAATATATGCAGCAATTATATAAGCACGTAATGTATAAAATAGTAATAAAATTTTGCGAAAAAAAATTAATTTTATGTAAATATTTTATTATATTTAAGTAATTTGAGAGTTACGCAATTATATACGTTTACCTAATTCGTAATGGAACCAAAATTTATATGAATTAAACTAAAATTATAAGTATTCAAGTAAACAACAAAATCAAATGTAACTTTATTCAAATATGCCTTAAAAGCACCTTCGAACCGTCATTTTTAACCGACTTCAAAAAAGGAGGAGGTTACTCAATTCGACCGTATATATGCTTTTTTTATATGTATGTTCGGGGATAACTCCGTCGTTTATGGACCAATTTCGATAATTCTTTTTTTGTTGGAAAGGAGATATCATTATTTTGCTACCACGATAAGGAAATCAGGATCTGATGAAGGAAATCAGGATCTGAGATCTCGATGAAATTTAAATATGACCACATGATAAACATCAGGTTTCGATTAAGTGAATTAAAAATCATCAAAATCACAATTACATCGACGAGTAAATACAACGTAGATCGACGAAAAAATAGTCAAGCAACTACGCGTTATCAAAGATTACTCAAAAAGTAGTTATCAGATCTCAATAAAATTTATATGTGACCACATGACAAACATCAGCTTTCGATTAAATGCGGTATAATACAACTTAGGTCGACGAAAAAAGCGTCAAGTAAAAATGCATTATTAGATATAACTCGAAAAGTAGTTGTTAGATCTCAAATAAATTTAAATGGGACCAATTAACACACCACCTTTCGATTAAAAAAAAATAGTCGAAATCGGTCCACCCGGTCAAAAGTTCTGATGTAACATACATAAAAAGAAAAAAAAATACAGTCGAATTGAGAACCTCCTCCTTTTTTGGAAGTCGGTTAAAAAGAGAATTAAACTTTAGCCTGATTTACTTTGCAATATTTATAGTTTCGAAATAAAAACATTGATAAAATGCGTTATACATTTGGGTCGTTTATCAATACAATAAAATATCTTATCCAGGTCGATAGTATTTGACGCAGCGAGTTACATATATGCAAAAAACAAAAAAAAAATGACACGGCGACAAACGGAAGTATTAAATAATATTTAGCTAAGTTAAGCGATTTGATTATTCTCAAGTCAATAAAATTAATAAATATCTATAACATACACACGCGGTCGTCTGTTCCTGCGGCAAGCAAATTAATGTTTGTGTTATAGGTAACAGCCGACTGTTATTATTTTATACACATAGAAACTAATAATACATATGATAATGTTGCTAAGCGCATAAATCGATAATGGCTTGACCAATTCGACTTTTTTTTTTATGAAGGTTATAAAAAATAAAAAATAAAAACTTTTGACGGAACGTAGTCAGTCCGGGCAGCTAGTAAATATATAAATTATACTCAGACTCGGAGTGAAAATCGAACTTATAACCCCCAGCGCAGAAAGCGGTGTCACTACAAACTGCGCCAGCGGGATAGTCTTATTGAAATCGGTTTATTAAAATTTATTAGACGAAAACTATTTATTTTATATGGAAATTAGATTGATTTGTGTTATTCTTATATTTGTATTAAAAAAGTGTTGTAATAAATGTTTGTTTGCCAAAAAACAAGCACATTAATAACGGCTTCTGTTTTACTATCACTTGTACCGCGTATTACTTAATGACTGATTGTAATAACAGGCGTTTATTTTTTATGAATGATAATTTTAATCTGACATAAATCCGAAGGTTTGATTGTCTGTTTGTTACACAATCGCGACGCCTGAACGGAATTTTGCCATTTTTTTTGTCTTCGAAAATTTTCTATGACCCACTACCATGTAGTTTCAATAAATACCTGATAACAATCAATATGCATAGTAGAATATATCTGCAAACGCGCAGTGGAGCAGCGTGGTGGATTAGACTCCAATCCTTCTCCTATATGGAGAAAGAGATGCCTAGCAGTGGGATGTTACTCGCTAAATCGTTATGCGCTAGCGATCGTGGGTACGATCTATACAAATACTCGTCTCTTGTTTCTAGACTCCTGGTACAAAACCTGGAAAACCTGGTATCTAGTTCTCATTCAATTGTGCGTCACTGAATGCGAAGCGGTTATTTATTTACATACTAAGACTCGGGGTTTCGTCCGCGTAATTTCGATTACCGTAGGAATCTACGAACCAACTTTCATTAGAATCATTTGAATAGTTTTTGCATGAAAAGTAACAAAAAACTATTCTGACTAAATTCCCATTTATATTATTTGCAGGATAGCTTGAGATCCATAATAAGAGGTTAAAATATTTTCATACATATTATAATTTTCGATGTAATAAATTACAAGTAAAACCGCAGGTATATATATATATATATATATATATATATATATATATATATATATATCTATAATTTTAAACGGCAGTGGCACGACCTGTCAACGCACCGAGTGACCCTGTTAGTATCATCTAGGGTATTGAGTTCGGCTTAACATATAATACCAGTAAGGACTCGGCACGTGGTTTCAATTCAACGTGAAATCGACGTGTATAGCAATTGTTTGCTCGCAAACGAAAAAAAAACCGACTTTAATTACATAGACAAATAATACAACGCAGGTAGACGAAAAAATAGTCAAGTAAATACGCGTTATCAAATAACTCAAAATGTTGCCATAATCAAGATCATCATTTCAGCCTATTACAGTCCAATGCTGGACATTGGCCTCCACAAGTTCGCGCCAAAAATGGCGTTAACTCATGTGTTTTGCCCATAGTCACCACGCTGGGCAGGCGGGTTGGTGACTTGGACGCCAGATACAGTAAAATAAAGAATCGCATATTTCTGTAGTTTGTTTAATAAAAAATATTTTTAAAAAATCTATTTACGATATTATTTTAACAATTACATAGTTTTCATTTAACACAGAATAAATAAAATTATGATAAATAAAGAATGAATAGAGAATTTGAGACGATTAACCAATTAGGAAGTCCAATAATTTGTAATAAAGATTTTTTCTACATAATTTTTGTAGTCGTAACTTCAGAGACAAAATGATAACTTCATGAAACAAATACCTACAGTAAAATTAAGTTATATATTTAAAAAAGAATATCTTTTCATTAAAATGAAAAGATAACGGAGGAGAACTCCTCCCGTGACCCGTGGTTGCCGTAAAGTATCCGACACGTCGGACATTTTAAAAACTTAATAAACCACGATAAAATCCGAAAAAGTTGCTTCATTATAATGAGTGAAATTTGCGTAAACATTACAAAACAATATCTTTTCAGTTTAGAGACAAGCAAAATATTTGTGCCAATTGTAGTACACAGAGGTTGTGTTGGCCAAGAGACTAAAATGCTAATATGCAATTATAAATTACTGAATTTTATTTATTTTAGTTAATTTTGAAAACATTTTTTTAGATATTTTAATTTAAAAATAGTCAAACATTCACTAGGCTTTCCTTTTAAACGAAATTCTAAAAACACTATTTAAAAATATACGTACGTACGTACTTAGCATTTTAATTTTTTCGTTACTTGTTAACAACTAATTAAATTTCACGCAATCAAAGATAAGGACAAATTAATATGATATCATTAATCACTTGTAATTGACATTAAATAATAATTTTTTTAAAATGGTGTTAAGGGAAAAGGAAATAAGTACATATTTCTGAACTTTTCACAATGGGCAATTAATAAGAATTAACGATTTGTTAGAATATTTAATGTTCCATTTATCGAATTAACTTTTTGCAATGAGACATACTAATATATGGAATCAATAGGTGCAAAGAATTCCCCTTTTTTTCAATTTTAATATTGTCTTATTGACTTATCTCCTCTTTTCTTGACACCACAGATTTATTTATGAATTTCATACTGTGAGAATGAAATATATTAACACACATTTGAATCATATGCAACATGACACCAGTTACAAAATCGCTAACATAAAAACCTTGATATCAAAAGTTGACAGCATCGTGGAGAAAAGTTCCGACAACACAGCAATTCTAACAAAAGAATGTTGTTGAGGAAGCTAATAATATTAGTTAATATTTATAGCAAAATTAGCTGACCCGGTAAACATTGTTTCGAGGCTAAACACTAGGGGGTAAACATTAATAATAAAGGTTGGTGGTAGGAGGGTGAAAATTTAGGGTTGAATGTATTTTTCAATGCCAAATTATCAGAACAATAACATGAAAATAAATAAATTGGCAAAAAAAGGAAAAAGAAGCATTTGAGGTGGGCCACCCTTATAACTTAGGGGTTTAAAAAATAGTTTACCACTGATTTTCGTACCTACCAAATATGCATACAATTTTTCTTAAGAATCGGTCAAGCCGTTTCGGGAGAGTTTGGGCCTGACACACTGAACCTGAACACTGTGACACAAGAATTTGATATATAAGATTATAGAATATATTATTTATGGCATGCAAGTACATAAATGTATGCATGCATGCATTTAAAATAAAAGGTTGATTCTATGTGAATGTGATTGTCAAAGACTGGACCATATTATAGTTTAATAACTTTTAGTATTAAACATAGAAAATAAAATGGTCATTGTTGCAGTGACGTAGCGAGCTTGACTCGCACCAGGGCATAATACCCTTTACCATTCGAAAACCATATAATGTGTCCAGTAATTTTTTATTTTGCAGACCATTTGGCACCCCTTCGTGAGTAGCGCCCGGGCGTGATGCCCCCCTTGCCCCCCCGCTATACCACTGCATAGTCAAAAGTTATATTGTAGACATCTGTAGGAGCAAGATTTATTAACTGTTGTACATATCACATAATCTATACTAATATTATAGAGGTAGAGAAACGACTAAAACAATTTTGAGAATTCTTTCACCACTCAACTCACAGGAAAATGCTATGATCATAAAATGACATAGTTTATATTTTAATGGTAGAAAGAATAGACACGATTGTGTAATCCACATGGGGAATTCGCATTATGTGTAATAAATATGAGGAAGCAACAGGTCAAACTTAATAATTTTATATCATAATATTTTGAGTGAAACGACTGTTAAAAAAGGTACATACTTTTTTTCTATTTTTATTTTGGGGCTTTTCACAGCTGGGCTGAAAATATCAGCCCCATAATGCCCTATTCACAATCGAAAATTCTACTATATATTCTATTCTTGATTTCTATTTTAATTTAAAACAAAAAAAAATTAAAAAACGATACAGCAATATGTGAAAGTTGTAAATAATTAAAATAACTCAAAATTAAAATGCAACAAGAATGTGTTTACAAACGTTACTACACACTAGACATACTAAAATAATTTTAAAATGTCCATGTATTATGACATAGCGTTTTCATGTAATTAGCATACTCGAATAATACCTCATAATTACTGTTCTATTGTTGATGGTTGTAATGTATGTTAGTTACACGAATTAACTGGTTTATACTGTCCAATCAAGGTACTATTTGATTCAATTGTTTATGGTGATACAAAAAAATTTTTTTCATATGAAACAGAATATGGTCTTATTTTATTTAATGTTTAATTTCATTTGTTTAATAATGTATTTAATGAAGTTTGTTTTTTTATTGTATTATTGAAATCGTACGTAAAAAATTATTTATTTTATGACAACGTTGTAATGAATTTTGTTAATGAAAAATAACAAAGCCTTTGTCTTTTTAAGACAATTTTATCGTGAATTAATTGGATACGATTTGCAATTTTAGTTTTAGTTTTAATTGACCGGATTATACTAACACTGGCAAATAAAGAAGAACATTAACCTTAAGTGAAGATTAAAACGATTCCCGATTATTCAACAGTTTCGGATAATATGCATCGTCTGAATGTTAATAAAAACAATGTTACCTGATACTAGAGTCCTGTCCGATCCCCCGGTCATCGTCACTCTCGTGCCGCCAAAATATCACTCAAAGCGTGAGGCGGTTACTACACTCGGTTCCTTGAAGGCCAGCACCATAATCCAGGCAGCAATTACAAAAAGAACCCATTTTCAATGTCACAAGGTACACGAGGGTAACTGTGGAGCGACGCAAAGGTCGTTCGCGCCACGCACTTAGTACGCACCCATTCTTAACATTAATATTTCAACAATTATTACCTTCTCCCTCATGGAAATTGGTTTCCCGATGTTTATGTTCCTCGATATCAGCCATGACCAATTTATTTATTTCGAGATCTGACTTGACTGAACATAGCGACATGCAATTTTTCCAACACGACGCAGGATGACAACTTAACGTAGAAAAACGTGTCACTGTCAAATATTTTAATTTTTTCAGAATAAAGAAAATAATGATGAAAAAATTAAGAATTTTTTGCTTTAAAATTTATCAGAAAAAAATGTATTATTTTTATTTTATGCTTTGGAAACTACAATCAATTTTTAATATAGGTACATAAGGTGAAATAAATATTGAATTGTAATAGTCTGTCTGTGGATATGATTCATTTTCCGACCGTAAAATTGGTTATAAGTTATAAGGTGTCAAATTTCCACGAAACTAATATATTTACAGTTAGTAAGTTAGAAATTGGTGAATTAAAACTTTCAAAAAAGGCAAAAATAACATCATGCAGGTATTACTGCTTTTGCAACATGCAATTATAAAGATTTTTTGTTTTCATAAAATTGTAAGATGTAATATTGAAGTAACTTTCGTGTTGTTTCAGAACCCAAACGAAGACACAGAATGGAACGACGTGTTGCGCGCAAAGGGCATCCTTCCTCCCAAAGAAAAAGAAATCTCCGAAGATGAAATCGTTAATATGATCGAGGAAACTATACAAAAGAAAGAAGCAGAAAGTAAGTTAAATTTTTTGGTTATGTGCACCTGTTGCTATATTTTCATATATTTACTTCCCTATCCACATCTCTTAACTTATTTTTATTAAAATTATTATAGAGGACAAGCAGTTATCAGAATTAGACTTAGATGGGCTGGATGAGCTGGAAGATTCAGAAGATGAAGCTGTCATAGAAGAATACAGAAGAAAAAGGATAGCGGAACTTAAAAAATTATCAGAGAAACCGAGATTTGGTGATGTGAGAGAAGTCTCTGGTCAGGAATACGTTCAGGAAGTTAATAAGGCTGGAGACGGAATTTGGGTAGTCATACATTTGTACAAACAGGGGTAAGATGCTCAGTTGTTATCTCTTAAGTTAGTTATTAAAATGAAGACATGCTAAAATTTTATTGAACTAAACGACATTATTAAAATCCAATCATAAGAGTACCTTCTCCTTGTTTTAAACACTTGAAAAAGTTAAGAATTTATTCTGTTATACTTAATGATAGGGATATATCCTCATAGTAGGGAATATATCTGATGAAGTTTAACTGTGGGGTAAATAAATTTCCCGTCTCCTATATGAATTAAGAGGCCTATTCCCAGTTGTGGGACATCATGAATCAATCGACTACTAATTGCCACTCAGCATAATGATGCTTGACTTTTCATTATACATTTAATAGTATAGTCAACAAGTTTATTAAATCATTAATAATGTTTTAGCTTTGTTAGTTAACAAAAAATTATTAAATCAATAATATTTTTAGCATCCAACAATGTGCACTCATCAATCAGCACATGAAACAGTTAGCGGCAAAGTTCCCGTACACCAAGTTCCTAAAGGCAATCGCACAGACATGTATCCCAAACTTCCCCGAGAGGAATCTGCCCAGTTTGTTTGTGTATTTCGAAGGAGACATGAAAAAGCAGTTTGTTGGGCCTCACGAGTTGAGAGGAACTGCACTGACCTGTGATGGTAAGAAAGTTAAATTTATAAGATTTTCTCAAATAATTTTCCTTACTTTTCTTATACTGTTTGTGCAAAGGTTGACTTCTGCCCCAATTTTAACACTGAGAGCCTGTTACACCAGATGCCATTAAAACTATCTGACATATGATGGTATCTAACCGATTTTTCTTTTTAACCGTAAAATACCATTTTATATAGGATATTTCTACTCGCAATTGTGAAACGTTGTAGTTTATTTATTGAGGTGAAACAGGCCCTAATGACCTATTTCACATCCCGTTGTTAAAGCTTAGTAGTAACTTATATGCTTGATAAACCTTATCAACCACTGGTGACCGGCATAAAACTTACATATGGTAGTTTTTACTTAATTTATGTATTAATTTGATGAGTTTTTTCCAGAGCTGGAGTACATCCTAGGGCAAGTTGGAGCCGTTGATACCAAAATAAAGGAAGACCCCAAACCAAAGATTAAAGATAAAATGTTCGCCGATCTCGGTTCAAATGATTGGTGATACATGTATAAACTGTCACAATAGTGTGTTTATGAGTGCTGGACTCTGAGTGAATGGATTGTGCTTATGGAGTACGGGCTTTTAATTGTTGCAATTAATTTATTTATAAAGCTTATATAACTATTCAAATGTTGTATTTCTACAAAGTGTATTAATATATTTTAAATATTAAAATATAAAATTTATGACACCATTATGATTTTTATTTAAAACTAGATAAATAACAACACAAATATATATGTTTATATTTTATTTTTTTTATTATATTTTATTTTATTATATTTTTTTATTTTCATAATGTATATCCTTGTTGTATATACTTATTGAAAAATTAGTTAAAAAGTGGTTTTCTTTAAAAAAAAAAACTGGACAAATTTCCTGTTATATTTTGTTAGAAACAGGAAGTAAAATTGAAAGTGAAAAAAAAAACTTAATCTATGAAATACATACATAATAACGTCATATATTCTGAATATTTGTGCTTACACATAATGTTGTCCCAAAAAATTTTTTATAATGGTTTAATTTTTATCATGTTTGCTAAATATGACTTCTAACTATAGTGGCAACAACAACTTGTTGACAATTGAGTTTAGAAACAATGCAATAAACATAAATAATAATTAAAAGATCTTAAGAGATTAAAAATGTTTTAATCATAGACAAACAAAAGTACATAACAATTTTTTTTAAGTTAACTTTAAAATATGTTTTGCGCAACATATCCTTAAGAAAATCAAAAATCATTTCCCTTTTGATTTTTTTTATATTTAATACAAAATCATATCTAATTTATACATTTTGTTACTGTACTCTTATTTAAAAACCTTTTTTATGTTAGTTCATAACTTTACATTCAACATCCCCTATTATGGTTAATAGTAGAGACACATTTAGCGATGCACTGTTCTACGGGTAGTCTCGACCGCATACCCAATTCGAAGACAAGATTAAGTATCCTAGCCGCATGTTCCTGTATGCCGACTATTAGTTCGGGCAGCTTGTCCAGCACGGATTGAGCTATTTCTGGTTGATCTGAGTCGAGGCATTCTAGGATAGCTTGGAGACCTGGAATAATTGGAAAAGATATTGACTGTTATTAGCCAGTAAGTTTATTTATATATTTGTTACATTTGAAAAAGTAGGCCAACTATAATTTAAAAAAAAAATAAGTAAGTTTTTACAGATTATCTATGGTTTATTAATAGATCATTATCTCACAAAATTATTTGAAATTTAATATTTGACAGTTTAGGATGGCCACAAATGAGTGATTAATTTTACTTTTCTTTACATTATGACTGCGTTATTAGCCTACACAATTCATTCAAAACTATTTTAGTGACATTTTAATTAATGTAAAACTTAAAAGGATGATTGATAGAATGATAGATGACCAGTGGACCCAGTAGGGACAAACTGATTTCCAGTTTTAATATTCTGGTATCAATATTTAATACAGATCAGTCACAATAATAGCTTTGGTTTAGTGGTGCGTTTGCCACGTAAGCGACTAAACACAGATGGTTTGCAGGTTTGGTTCCCGCTCGGGATAGATATTTGTATTTGTATTATAAGAAGAATTTCGCAGCTTTCACACGTTATTTCCACATTTCACATGCGTTTTTTCACATTTCACGCGCTATTTTCACATTTCACACGTTCTTTTCACGTTTCATAAGTTATTTTCAAAATAAAAACGATCTCGACTCCAAGATCAACAAACGATACAACTTACGTTACTCGTTCTCCGTTCCATAGTTTTCACATATTATTTTCACATTTCGCACTTGATTTTAACATTTCACACGTTAATTTAACGTTTTCACACGGTTTTTTAACAAACGATACAACTAATGTTTAACAACTGAGAAATAGATGTTTTAATAAAAAATGACAGGCTACTTATCGTTTCGCTCCAAAACAATGTAAGCATAAATTCATTGTTTTTGTTTAAATAATAACAGTTTATAGACATAGTTTTTTAGGGACTATTGTAGTGTCGGAACGAAAGTCTTGATCAGAAGGTGTCGATCGAATATATTTGCATAAAAAATGGTAATATTTATATAAAATAATTTACAATAAAAAGTAAGTATCACAATAGTTGATTAGTTTTTATGACCAATCAGAGATCTTTATTAACTAAGCCTTGCGTCTCTTTTCCGCACGTGGCTATCTCTTTCTCCGCGCGTGCCGCTGTCGATTACTCATGCGCTTCGTCGCGAGTCGGAGGCACGGTAGCGCGGAGCGATATCTATAAATAGATCATACGTTCCCGCGCTCGCCCTTTTCGGCGGCGATCGGCGCGGCGAACGGATCTCTGACGTGTACTTCACTCGGCGGCGGCGTGATTGTACTTCGTGAAGATATCCATGAAGAATACGTGCAAGTTAGCTCGAAGACTTCTGTGCATGTAATTGCTGGTGTATCCGCTTGCATGGTGTGCTTCAAAACAGTTCTTTTCAGAGCTAACAATCTTGTTTCACGAACATTAAAACAGCTCTTTTCAGAGCTATGTGCTTTCTGTTTCACGAACACGTCAATGTATTTTGGTAACGGTAATGGTTAAGGTTATGAACGGTTAAGGTATTTTTAAGGTAAAGGTATCGGTAAGGTTAAATGGTAAAGGTATCGGTATCAGGTAAGTTATCTTGAAGCCTCATTGAATTAATATTACTACTAAAGTAATAATAGTTCGATGTGGTAGGTAGCCACAGTTTTGTTACTAAAAAAAAATAACCCTAACCTATCTAATTAAAAAATTACATCGTTTATAGACATAGTTTTGTTACTAAAAAAAATAACCCTAACCTATCTAATTAAAAAATTACACCGTTTATAGACATAGTTTTGTTACTAAAAAAAATAACACTCACCTATCTAATTTAAAAATTACACCGTTTATAGACATAGTTTTGTTACTAAAAAAAATAACCCTAACCTATCTAATTTAAAAATTATACCGTTTATCGACATAGTTTTGTTACAAAAAAAAAGAATAATCCTAACCTATCTAATTTAAAAATTACACCGTTTATCGACATAATTTTATAACAGTAAATAAATAAAAATAAAATATATTTAATTAAAAAACATAACATGAAACAAGGCTGTATGGTCTTAGACCTTTGTCTTTACAGCTATTTAGACAAAAACAACGAATTTATGCTTACATTCCTCTGGAGCGAAACGATAAGTGGCGCTTCGTTTTTTTAAAGCATCTATATCTCAGTCATTAAACATCAGTTGTATCGTTTGTTAAAAAACCGCGTGAAAACAATAACGTCTGAAATGTTTAATATCAAGTGCAAAATGTGAATATAACATGTGAAAGCTACAGAACTAAGCATGGTTACCGCAAGTTGTATCGTTTGTTGATCTTGGAGTCGAGATCGTTTTTACGTACTCCTGTTGGAAAATAACTTATAAAGTTGCGAAACGGCGTATGGATTGCACTGCCCGCAGCGCTGGAGCTAAGGTGAAGTCAAACGCGGAGCTCAAAGGTATTATAATAGCTTTAAATTCTTCCTCTAATCTCAAAACTTTAACCATGGATATCTCCATAACCATGGGATTTCGAAGCGTGGCAGTGTTACCTTGTATAGCTTCCCCTACACCCTCCACCCTCCACACCCAAAAACCCCATAATTCGGTTTTTCCTAGTCTAGAGCTTAGCCAAATCCATTCTTGATATCGACGCGGGCCTCGTGGGCTGGCAGATGCCGAAGCTGCAGTGGATAAATGGGGTACTTGGGTGCGGGAAAACGACACACATAGTCAAAAACTTCGATGAGAATATAGAAATAGTAGTTACCACGACGGTCGAAGCTGCCAAAGATCTTAGAGTCACAAAATGTAACCGTTTAAACGGTTATATTTTGTGATTTTATGACTTGTAAAACAGTTATACTTTGTGTCATCCACCGGGACGAAGCTCTTATGAACCATTTTGGAGTTATAGTAATGGCGGCACGGCTTTCGCGGGCAAACAAAGTTGTTCTCATCGGAGATTCAACCAGTTGCTTTATATAGATATAGAAAATCTGTTCGAAATGAGGTACTGTAGACCGTATCTGACAATCAACATCTCACGTGAGTTGTCCTGCACATACCGGAGTCCCATGGCGTTGTATCTGTGAGGTATACGTAAATATGTACTCGTCAAACCCCACCATCCACTCCCTCAGAATGAATGGATACACTGGCGCGGCGACACTAAAACTTCATAATTGTATTTGCTCGCAAACGAAAACTACAACTTCAATGACATCGACGATGAATACAACGTAGGTAGACGAATGTGACCACATGATAAACATCGGCATACGATTAAATTAAAAATCATCAAAATCGTTACACTCAGTTAAAAGTTATGCGGATTTTCGAGGGTATCCCTCGATTTCTCTCGGATTCCATCATCAGATCTTGGTTTCCTTATCATGGTACCGCACTTAGGATATCTCCTTTCTAACGAAAAAAAATAGAATATCCAAATCGAACGACGAAGTTATCCCCGAACATACATAAAATATATGAGAGCGTTTCTTATTTTTCTCATAAATGGAAATATTATTTATTTTTATATAAAATATTTAGCGAGACGCACAGAAGACTAAATAAGCAACAATTTCTTAATGTAGTTATTTTTCTTAGTGCGGTGTATTTAGCTATATTGGTTCCTATTCAGACCCGCCTTTTTTAATTTTTTGCGATTTTTGTGATGGTTAAACCGTATTTGTGTGTAAAGATTGTATGGGGCTATAGAATTTTTATGGTGTCACTCGGAGATGAATATATTATCTTTTATTTGAAACCAAGATATCCTCGCAGTGTGACTCCTAAGTAATTAAAATGGTACCTGAAAAACACTGATATTTGTGGAAAAATGTGATAGCGTCCTTAACCTCCGATCGTTCTCCTACATCGAGAAAGAAGGCTATGCCTAGCAGTGGGCTATTGCAGGCTGGATCGTCGATCAGTAGTAGTGTGGGGGTAAGGCGTACCGGGGTGCGTGTCGGGCGCCGCGGGCAGTAACTTGGTGAGCAGCGACAGCGCGGCGCCGCGCAGCGCGGGGTGGGGAGAGGCGGCCAGCGGGGCGGCGGCGCGCAGCAGCGCGTCCGCGCCGCCCGCCCCGCCCCACGCGCCTCCGCGCCGCACGCCCCACGCCTCCACTTCCTGCGGGCATTGTGCACATTCATATATAGCATGTTCCACTCCTGCGTTTTTAATATTTATTTGTTAACACTTAGGCACCCAGTAGCACCCCTTAAACTATAGGTAAAGCCGCCCCTGTCCAAAGCCTATGGTCCATAGCTCCTGCTCCTGGGCAGTTGATTTTTTACCTGAACTCTTTAATATCCTTACAGAAAAAAAGGCAGACTTAAGTTCTAGGAGAGCTCCTGTTTAATCATATAATATATATATATATATATATATATATATATATATATATATATATACAGAGTGGGGATGACAATACGACAAAAATTGATAACACAGGTAATACTAGTTTATAGGAGTATTTCAAAACCATCAAAAAAGTTCTAACGTCAAAATCAAAAAAATGATTTTTTCAAACAAACTAAATAAGAAAAATATAATAAAATTATACTACAACATGTGTGACTATAGGTTCACTGACCTGTTATGACGCGCGGTGACACAACGAACTACTACGAACTAGGTACGTTGGTTTGTTTGGTCGGTCATAGTAGGTTACTAAATTTTTAAATTCTATCTAAAATAATTATCTTCTTATAATTTAATTCATTAATTTTGACATGATGTCGCCATTAGTGGCCATATTTTTTAATTTATTAAAAGGTCTAATAATTCTATTTTTTAACTCATCAACTGTATTTACGTCTGTTGAGTACAAGTCGTTTGTTACAAAACTTCACAGAAAATGCGGGATTAAGCATTGATCTTCCCGTATCCTCTGAAAAGCATTTGAAATAGTGCGGCCATCGGTTGGACAAATACGGGTGTTCCCATATCTCTCCCGGTACTTCTGTATTGCTAAATTAGCCTTGCTGTGGCATTCTCCGTAAACAAAAATCATGTACTCCGAAGCTGTGTAATTATTGGCATTATTAACTTGGCATTGTAAATAAAATAAAAACTATTCTTACTATTAACACTAGCGCCTAATTTCGCACAATTCACCTAATAACTATTAAACTAGGCATTTATTCTACGTTAATGTTCTTGTCACTATAAAAATAAAGCGTTAACATATCGCACAATCACTCCAAGTCTTTCGAGATCATCCAATAATTAATTAAAACGAACAAAACTCGTGCACATATGTGGAAAATTGACAAATCAACGCGTATGACATCAAGAAACATGAGTACCTAAATAAACGGCACAGAGACCACTGGCCGCTTGTCGCGTACGCGGCAACTCAGGGAAAAACTAAAAACAGGTTATAACATGTTTTGTTTACGCTAGCCTACGCACCAGGGCTGACAGATGTACGATTTTAATCGATACGATTTTTTTTTTAATTTTTACTCATGTACGATCGCTAGACTAAAATCATACGCAAAAAGTACGATTTTTATATTCCTATTACCTGGAAGCATTTCATAATTAAAGAAACAACATTCACCGGCAAGCTTGAATTTCGTTAATTTCCCTTACTTGAATGAACCTACCACTTTTATATGAATGAGGACTCTTTGAAAAATCATATAAAGGCTGTATTTGTTTGCTTTCTAATGAAACTTATAATTTATCTTGTGGTAATAATTGCGACTTGAAAAAAAAAATACATTTTGAAATAAAAAAACAATTTGAAAATTATAAAACACTGGCTCAATTTGCTTTAAATTTGTTATGTTTTCCCCATTACAGTGCAATCTGTAATGTGAACGAGAATTCAGCGAAGTTAATTTAATCAGAACAAAACTTAGAAACAGTTTATCCAATGATACCCTTAAGGGCACATTATTAGCCTAGCAATTAATAAGAAGAAACGAAAATGATACGAATTTTAAGCCAACAAATTCTTTTGTTAGAAAATATGCCCACAGAAAATTTTGTATGAGTGTGACAAATTTTTCTAGCAGCCCTGGCACAGCCAGTTGTCCTTTACACCGTTAGACGTTCTCAGGGTCATTGCAACACACGTGCCACGTTGATTGTTTTTTTCAGCTGTTGCAAGATTTAATATTTTAATGTAATAACGTGGTATTTTATTATTAATAATTGTTGTTATTGTTATTTGTTGTCTTTATCGCATTTGTTGAACTGCTCGAGCAAAAGTTTCGCGAATATTTTGATCTTGAAATAAATATAGTCAATGAAATACTTAAATTTATTAAATATTGTTGATATGCCATGTGTGCTCCCCGTGATATTACCTTCTTGCAAAAACTATGTTAGATTCAGAATTTAGATTTTCAGAATTTAAAATTTAAGCATTAAAAAAAACAATAAATTTTTTAAAAACAAACAATTATAAAAAGAAAATTATTAGAATCGTACTGAATATTAAAACTATTTAACAAATGTTTTCAATATGTCTAACACAACACTGACCTACCAAAATAGATAACAATTTTGTACGTTTTTAAATTACGCGTACGCGTAATATTATGTTTGTACCGATCGCGCTCAAAGGGTCGTTAACCTGCGGGTGACCGTTTATTAATGTTATACAACACGTAGTAATTTTAAAAAATGAAAAATCATATTTTTTGACTAAACTACTGGATGAATTTTATTGATTTTTTGTATGTGGGCTTGGAATATCATTACATATACGATGTCAAAGTTATTGTCGTATTGTCATCCCCACCCTGTATATATATATATATATATATATATATATATATATATATATATATATATGCTGTGTGGCTACGGCACTAAAGAATTTAGCCACCCCCTCTCTTCCCGTGGGTGTCGTAAGAGGCGACTAAGGGATAACAATGTTCCACAACCACCTTGGAACTTAAGAAGCCGACCGATGGCGGGATAACCATCGAACTGCTGGCTTTGAAATACACAGGCCGAAGACGGGCAGCAGCGTCTTCGGTGCGACAAAGCCAGTACTGCGGTCACCAACCCGCCTGCCCAGCGTGGTGACTATGGGCAAAACACATGAGTTCACGTTATTTTTGGCGTAAACTTGTGGAGGCCTATGTCCAGCAGTGGACTGTATAGGCTGTAATGAATATATATACATGCGTGTGTGTATACTTTGTATTTATATGCATTATTTCTGTGTATATTTATAAAAAAAGTATTTAGTTATATCGGCCGGCTGTTATCTATGACACAACTATTAGGTTGCTTACCTTAGGAACAGACGACCATGTGTGTATATGTTATAAAATATTATTTATTCATAGTGGTGTTATAAATTGGCAAGAGAGCTCGACGGATGCCGTACCTGCAGCAGCCAGCTCAGCTCGTCAGGGGGCGCCACCCGGCGCCGCAGCGCCTGCAGCGCGTGGGGGGGCGGCGCCGCGCTACCGGCGCCCTCGCCCCCCGCCAGCCCCGCCAGCGCCGCCTGCGACCTGCGCACACCCCCACGTTACTGACGACATCTTCATATCACATCGGTTCATATTGTTAACACGAGATGAACTCCATACCAACTGTATCGCTAGTGGGCAAAATCGGAGATAAATGGATTCATTGAAGACGGCCGTAAGACTTGTGGCGACATCTATCGCGCGAAATACCAACGACTACAAACTACGTAATTAGAGAAAACTGACGTATGCTACATCGCGCTATCAGAGTTTTCAAAGTGATTAAGTATATATACAAGATCCCGACAACAACCGTCGGGGCGTTAGCCCGCCAATCACAACACCCGTCTGGCCGGAGGATCCTTCCCTTTTCGATGGCGGACGCGATTCTTCACAGTACGTTTCACACGCTTCGCCAAAGACTAAACACTAAAAAGAAATTTCTTCCGTGCACTTCAGATCGAATGAGGCTTTTTTGTTAGCGTATCTTCGACTACGCTCCCGTAGCGATGCAGTCAAGTGTTACGTGAGAGGCAATAGGCATATAGCTCGGGCACGCACGCGACGGTGTCCCGGTGCGCCAGCAGCAGCGCCTGCGCACGCTGCGGGCGCGCGGCCCGGTAGCGCCGCAGCAGCGCCGCCACGCGGTGCGCCAGCGAGCCGCCCGCGCCGCCGCCCAGCATGCCCAGGAAGCATTCCAGGATGCCGTGCACCTCGTCCCTGCGACAGACACGACTCTTGTTGAGAAAATATACGTACACGCGCATCTCTACACCCGCAGACCACTCACCCGGCCGGCGGCTCGAACAGGTCGCGGTCGGGCAGCACCTCGACGGCGGCCAGCAGGTGCTGCAGCTGCAGCTGCTGGCGCGCGCGCACGCCCCGCAGCAGCGCGCCGGCCAGCGACAGCGCGCGCCCGCCCGCCCCCGCGAGACGACTGCAGACCACTCACCCGGCCGGCGGCTCGAACAGGTCGCGGTCGGGCAGCACCTCGACGGCGGCCAGCAGGTGCTGCAGCTGCAGCTGCTGGCGCGCGCGCACGCCCCGCAGCAGCGCGCCGGCCAGCGACAGCGCGCGCCCGCCCGCCCCCGCGAGACGACTGCAGACCACTCACCCGGCCGGCGGCTCGAACAGGTCGCGGTCGGGCAGCACCTCGACGGCGGCCAGCAGGTGCTGCAGCTGCAGCTGCTGGCGGGCGCGCACGCCCCGCAGCAGCGCGCCGGCCAGCGACAGCGCGCGCCCGCCCGCCCCCGCGAGACGACTGCAGACCACTCACCCGGCCGGCGGCTCGAACAGGTCGCGGTCGGGCAGCACCTCGACGGCGGCCAGCAGGTGCTGCAGCTGCAGCTGCTGGCGCGCGCGCACGCCCCGCAGCAGCGCGCCGGCCAGCGACAGCGCGCGCCCGCCCGCCCCCGCGAGACGACTGCAGACCACTCACCCGGCCGGCGGCTCGAACAGGTCGCGGTCGGGCAGCACCTCGACGGCGGCCAGCAGGTGCTGCAGCTGCAGCTGCTGGCGCGCGCGCACGCCCCGCAGCAGCGCGCCGGCCAGCGACAGCGCGCGCCCGCCCGCCCCCGCGAGACGACTGCAGACCACTCACCCGGCCGGCGGCTCGAACAGGTCGCGGTCGGGCAGCACCTCGACGGCGGCCAGCAGGTGCTGCAGCTGCAGCTGCTGGCGCGCGCGCACGCCCCGCAGCAGCGCGCCGGCCAGCGACAGCGCGCGCCCGCCCGCCCCCGCGCAGCGCGCGAACACGCTGCGCGCGTTCGCCTCCGCGCGCCACATCCTGCAAGCACCGCCGCTGTAGCGTCCGGTCCGGTCACGCGGTCGCAATGTACCCAAAACAATTTGCGACCGAAAGTGGATACTTATGTTTGAGAACAATTATGAAGAGTTCTGATTGTGTCACACTTTAAATTATGTTTTTGGATCTGTCATTAATATAGGTGTTATTGAATGGATTAAAATTTTTATTTTTATAAGCGTAGTAATCAAGTTGGTTCTGACTGAACAACTCTATAGTGAGTAAAAAATTTTTCAGACGTCATGGCTATGTTCACTACTTCAACTACTTATATTAATAAATTAAATATTGTAGATAAAATATATTATTAAGAATATTACAGCCTAAATTAACTATTACGATATCAACAATCATCTGGACCGGTCTATCACCAGCATACAGAAGTACTAGCACACTGTAGCAGTAACGAGCACTTCCAGACACAGCACTAGCATACTTCTGCGTGTACTCCTTGGAGTGGTGGTGGGGCGCGGGCGCGGCCAGCGCGGTGAGCAGCGAGTGCGCCACGCGGTCCGTGGCGCTGGTGGAGCGGCGCCCCGCCGCGCGGCTGGCGGGGTCGGCGGTCGGCCGGGGCGCCGCCGGGGGCAGCTCCTCGCACTCGCGCAGCAGCTGCACCACCTTCGGGACCTGGCGACGGTAACGAGGGTTAGGTATAAGTTAGGGTTGCCAAGTTATTAAACCTGCTGGTCAAAGAGACTTGCCTGTTTGGCTAGATATTGGATTAAAAAAGTCGGACACTCGAAATTATGAAGGGTTTTGAGTCTTAGTACGACATATGAAAAACCCAATTTGTGCTTCGGAAGTGCGAAGTTATTGGTCAGAAATAAGAAACCTAACAAAAGCAGAACATTGTTTAATTTGACTGGGCAAGTGCTCAAAAAACCTAACTATGTCTAACTTTGGCCGAACGCCTGAACGGTCTGGTTTAGGTACTTTGACACACCTAAACAATATCGAATATAGCGCAATAAATTAGACCAACACTGTGCATTTTACTTCAGCGCATATTTTACCGCTCTTCTCAATTGGATGCGCTCTGCAACATTCATAACATTTAAGAACTTCAATAGACACTTTGATGCCATATTGCTTTGTAATTTTTTTTAACATTTCTTCTTTGCCTGGCTCTTTCCCATTTCATTTGGGCCCTTCGTATCTATCATGTGCCTCCAGACAACACGGTCCTGGGTCGTCTCTTTGTTGACTTGGGCTTCTTTGAGGTTCTTATTTACTACAGAAATCCATGTGATTCGTGGTCTTCCTCGTCCTCGGGGTTTAGTTTCGATATCCAGCTCTTTTCTGGTCATGTGGTCGGATGGTTTCCTCATGTGTCCGTACCACCACAGGCGGCTCTCCTGTAGTTTTTTTGGGATAGGTCTTACTTTGAAGGTTCCTCTTATGTGTGTGTTTCTGACATGATCCAGCCTAGTCACACCACCGCCCACCCATGCATCTTCATCTCTGTTCAGTGTAATTGGTTTTCGTGCTGCTTTTTGAGAGGCCAGCATTCGGCTCCGTATATCATGGCCGGTCTAACGGCTGTTCTGTATACTCGTCCCTTTATGCGAACGGGCATTCGGCTGTCACCTAGCACGCCGGACAGTTCTTTCCATTTCATTCACCCAGTATTCGATGGATGACATCGGTGTCTATTGACCCATCTTTACTGATGATTGATCGTAGGTACTTGAAATGGTCTACTTCTCTTAGCTGGGTGTTCTGAAGACAGATGGTGTGTTTGCTGTTGACGCAACTAAAGTTGCAATGCATGTACTCGGTCCTATCTCTGCTTATTCGCAGACCTGATGTTTCCAGAGCTTCCTTCCACTTTTCCAAAATCTGCTGTAGGTTATTCACATATTCACTGATGATGACTACGTCGTCCACATATAGGATGTCCCATGGCGGCGCTCGTTGCAAATGTAAACATTTTAACATATTATATTTTAGACATCAAACACGGGTTATTTATTTTAATAAAAACATGCAACTATCGGTACCATTTGGTTCACATTGAGTCTAAATAATATTTAATAGTTTCCCTAAATTAAAAGAAAGAGTGTCCCTTAGATCACACGACTGAAGTGAAACTTCTGCACAATAGGTTACACTTTTAGCAACGCTCTCGTCACGCATTCATAAGCTTACTCCTCGAGTCATAAAGAGCGTGCATAAAGAAGTGTCACTTCAAGGAGCTACAAGCAGAGCTGACCTTCATGTAGAGCAGCAGCAGCAACAGAGGGTGCTCGCGCGAGGCGGCCAGCGCAGCGGCCAGCAGCGCGCGCGGCGCCGCGCAACAGCGCAGCAGCAGCGGCAGGCGCGCCTCGATGCGGCGCCGCGCGGCCTCCAGCCCCGCGCCTTCCGCGTCCTCCATTCCCCCCGCGCCCTCAGCCGCCTCGCGCGCCTCCGCACCTATGTAGCCCACCAGCACGCCCAACTACACAGAGCAATTGAAGCGAACATCAGACGCGGCCGCTTCCATTGACAAACTCAGGCGGAAATCGGAAACCACTCAACGGCAAAACGAAGATCTCATTGAGAGTGTCAACGAGTTAAATGGAAAACTGAGTCTGTGCAACTTCAATATTGAAAAGATTTTTTTTTATCTTATAACATACACACACGATCATCTTTTCTTATGGTAAGCGACTTAATGCTTGCGTTATAAATAACCGATATTACACCCAGACGCAGGCAGGAATTGAACTCGCCACGCGCAGAACAGAAAGTAAGACAACTACAAACTAAGCCAACAGACTACCCGCTAAATAATATTATAAATAGACAAACGCCTCAGTGCGTCTCCCCCCGAGTCATGACAGACAAGTTAAGCTGGCGGTCCTAATAGGGTACTTTCGGTAGTGAAAAATAAATTATAAAATTTGATAAAAATTAAAATGTATGTAGAAATACAATTAAATATTCTGATTTGTAATCATAAAAGCACATTATTGTTTTATTATATTGAAATTAAGTCGTATATTTTAATCTGTATATCACGTGACCTAAAACACGATCTGCCATGGTATGACGTCATACGGGCAATAACAAAATTCTGTCAGTGCTGTAAATAGCTAGGTACATATCTATTAACTTTAACTTCAAAGAGTGTGAATAGTTGTGCTCTTTCGTTAGTGCATTTCATTTGTACCTACTTATTTATTAAAATGCAAACCCGTTTTGTAAAATCATATGGTACGAATCTGCCAAAAATTGATTCAATGGTGCTTGCAAAGTTTTTTACATGTAAGCCTGGTTTCTGTTATGCCGAATCCCGGAATGTTAAAACATCTTTGGGTAAAGCTTTAGATTAAGAACGATCGAATTTCGGGATTGTGGTGGGCAAGGGGAAAGGGTGGGGGACACTACCCCCTGTACCACTGCCACACTTCGAAACCCCATGGTTATGGACATATCCATGGTTAAGGTTTTGAGATTAGAAAAAGAATTCCGCAGCTTTCACACGTTATTTTCACACTTCACACATTATTTACACATTTCACACGTTATTTTCACATTTCATACGTTATTTTTATAAGTTATTTTCAAACAGGAGTATGTAAAAACGATCTCGACTCCAATATGAACAAACGATACAACTGACGTTACTCATGCTCCGTCCCGTAGCTTTCATATGTTATTTTCACATTACGCACATGATTTTAACATTTCACACGTTAATTTAACGTTTTCACACGTTTTTTTTATCAAACGACACAACTGATGTTTTACGACTGAGAAAAAGATTCTTTAAAAAAAATGACGTGCCACTTATCGTTTCGCTCCAGAGAAATGTAAGAATAAATTCGTTGTTTTTGTCTAAATAACTGTAAAGGCAAAGGTCTAAGACCATACAGCCTTATTTCCTGTTATGTTTTTTACTTAAATATATTTTATTTTTATTTATTTACTGTTATTAAATTAAAAATATTAATGACTAAAGATGTGTGGATTTACTGGTTCTGCATAAAAATGCACGATATTACCAATTATAGTACAGAACATATGTTTTTCTGTAATATAACTACGTAGTTTCTAGACAATTGTTCTCTGTGGTTTCTATATTTTGAATCGCGGTAGCATCACATTTAAGTATAAATATGATGGTTCAAAAGTGTCTTGTCATTTTTTATTAAAACATCTATTTCTTAGTTGTTAAACATTAGTTGTATCGTTTGCTAAAAAACCCTTTTGAAAACGTTAAATTAACGTGTGAAATGTTAAAATCATGTGCGAAATGTGAAAATAGCATATGAAAGCTACGGGACGGAGCATGAGTAACGTCAGTTGTATCGTTTGTTGATCTTGGAGTCGAGATCGTTTTTATTTTGAAAATAACTTATGAAACGTGAAAATAACGTGTGAAATGTGAAAATAGCGTGTGCAATGTAAAAAAAAAACGCATGTGAAATGTGAAAATAACGTGTGAAAGCTGAGAAATTCTTCTTCTAACCTCAAAACTTTAACCTTGGATATCTCCATAACCATGGGGTTTGGAAGTGTGACAGTGGTAACAGGGGTAGCGTTCAACCCCCTTCCCCCACGGTCCCGAAATTCGGTTTTTCCTAATCTACAGCTTTACCAAATATTTTAAATATAAATTTTAAATAGTACTTTAGTTCCATATATGATTGTCAGATATGAAAATCAAACCACATAAATACCTGGTGGTGCGACAGTCTTAGTGAGTCCTCGGGCGAGTGGTGTTTGGGCGTGGTGCGGTCCCGTCCCTGCCACACACGTGGGCTACCGATCAACGTCTCCGCGAAGTCCAGCACTGCCTTAGGAGACCAGCCCCTGGAGATGAATTATAAAACATTATTGTAGTGGTATAATATATTGAATTCGTAGGTGTCGCAAGAGCCGTGGAGCGTCCGCTAGTAGACGCTGTGTCCCAAGTGGCCGCGCAGTGCGTACCCGTGCGCGGTGAGCGCGGCCAGCACGGCGTGGAGCGTCCGCCAGGAGGCGCGGTGCGCCAGCAGCGTCACCAGCAGCGGCCGCCACGCGCCGCCCCCCTTCTCGAACATGAGTTTCATCTGGCGGCCCAGGGTCTCGCGCTGCAGCTCCGACAGCCAGTCCAGTAGGAGGCCGCAGCCGAGGCCCCGGCGCGACAGCACGTGAGCCACCGCCTCGCCGCCCTCTTCCGCTTCCACTTTCACCTGCAGGGAGACGAATAGCGAACAGGGTTTTAGGAGGGTTCCTTTTAATTGCGTCATAATAAACGTGTAAAATATTCTGGGAAATTCAAATGTTTCAATTCATTTAAAACCTCACCTGAACTACATGTCGGATGAGTTTCACTTTATTAAGTTCTTTTTAGACAGTATCGGTTTCGATATCTTTATCTGCAGGCCTAGCATGCGCGCCACGACAAAATTTTGTCTACCCCTTTTCTCGTATTATCTCTCTATGTCTACAGTAGCTAACATGCGTGCACGCGATACTCTTCTCGTTACGTAAAGAAGAGATAATCATTAAATTTTAGTGATCTGTGATATTTATCTCTACGGAAGCTAACATGACATCGTAATTTTGTCGAATTTTGTCGTTTTAGGAAGAGAAACTTCTCGTCTTCAATATTATCGACGAGAAAGACGATAAATAAAAAATAAATAAAACCGGGTGCCTATTTTTTGTATACCATGGCGTTTCCCTATTATAATTATATAATTTCGGTATACGAAGAGCGGGAAATGCGAAAAGTCGAGTAAAGTGTGCCATATAATGACACAAAAAACGTATTTGCGCCCTGTTGCTTCTTATTCTAAATAATAATAATACTTTATTTCAGACCAAAGTATAAGTCCATATTGGGTTAGTACAACAAGACAAGACAACATTCAGAATAAAAAACAAAACAAAATTATATTAAAAAAATCAATAACTAAAAATAAAATTAAATAGAATAAAAGTAAAATCAATAATCAAAAAAAAAATTCAAAAATTCAAAAAATTTTAAAAATTAAAAAAAAAAAAAACAATGCGTGATAGAATTACAATTATCTAATGTGCGACAAGATATAAAGCACAACACGAGCATATTGTTTTACATATATAATTAAATTCATTTACTTACGCCGTTTTATTTTCCATATTAGATTTTTTAAATTAGATATACACTTTTTATCTTAGCCAAAAGGCCGAGAACATTGTTAAATAAAACATGTGTCACTCGTTTGAAATTATACAAACTTTGGCTCATCCCGGTTTGGCACGATTGGTCAATAACCTTGTAAATTCAACTTTACGACATAAGAAATAAGAATGATATTCAGTTGTGATTATGGTTGATAATGTTTCTCTACTCGACAAGGCGAAGTCTTCGGAAGAGAATTTTGTCTCTCGTAGTGCGCATGTTAGGGTAATCGAGAAAATACTCGATGTAGACATTATCTCTCTCTCTCGTCAAGAGATATCTCGTTGTATGCATGCTAGGCCGGCTGATGTAGTCCCTGAGCGTAGCTCAAACTTACCGGCGAGTCATAGCAGCCCTCCTGGTTCTTCTCCAGCAGGTGTGTGATGGTGTCCACCACCACCTGCGCGTCTTGTGTCTCGATGATCACGTTACCCAGCGCCTCCAGCGAGCTGGGTGTCGCAAACTCCAGCACTAACAAACAAACACAAAAATTTAAATAAATAAAAAAGCATATGCGTTTCAAGACGCCCAACAGAAGTCATAGCTTAAACTTCGAAGCGTCTGTCTAAAATACGGCTAGCGCTGTGAGTTAGAGTGAGAGAGGAGGAACCTACCGCTGCCGTATGTGTGAGAGAAAGGGAAGCCAAAAGGGAAAATGATTAATATCATATGAAATGGTAAATAAACGAATCAAATAACGCAACGAGATCATTCGTTCAATAGATTGTACTCCTCATATATTTTTTCATACCGGGGGCCTTATGTGAAAATCGATTCTGAAGGAGTAAATTCTAAAAATATAGCCTATAGCCTTCCTTGATTAAAAAAATTTTTGATCCGAACTAGCTGTTTCTCAGATTAACCTATAATATTAGTATAGTACGGGTAAACCCCCCCTCTTCCCGTGGGTGTCGTAAGAGGCGACTAAGGGATAACAGAGTTCCACTACCACCTTGGAACTTAAAAAAGCTCGAACTTGTGGAGGCCTATGTCCAGTAGTAGACTGCGAAAGGCTGATGTGATGATGATGAGGATGTGATGGGTAAACATTTTTGTAAGGTAGAGTGTAAAGATTAATGAAAGGTGTACTGCTGCTGTACGTACTAGTAACCAGCTGGTCCTTGTTAGCGCGGACGGGGAGGTTGAGCAGCTCGAGGTCGCAAGGGCGGGCGGGGTCCCCGTGCGCCGCGTGCAGGGCGTCCGCCACCGGCCCGCGCGCCAGCTTGCACTGCTCCAGCAGGGCGCCCGCCACCTGCGACAGGGTTGCATGGGGCTGTACCGGGTTGTGTAGCATGTTGTATCGTGGCGGTGAACATCACACGTACACGCTATCTCTCGACTATCGATATTAAGCTGAGTTACTGCTGAGTTAGGCACTTTAAATGATACACAAGTGTATATAGTTTAAAATTTGGACTGTATTTATAAAGTAACATATATATATATATATTTTTTTTCTTTACTTTACTTTCGGTCAGCTACAAAATAATCGTCATTTTGCAAATTAAAATTATATCCCTTTTTAATATATTAATAATAGTTGTAGATAATGTAGAGCTATCACTTATTTCGAATGTATGAAATGAATGCACTACTAAGACTTTTTTTTACAACTAGGTTGACTAACAAACTTACGGCTGACCTGATGGTAAGCGTTTACCGTAGCTTATAGACGTCAGCAACACCAGTAGCATCGCAAACGCGTTGCCGACCCTATCTCTAATCCCCTTCAAGAGCTCTGGTCACTTTACTCACCACTGGAACGCAATACTGCTTAAAAGCAGTATTATTTAGCTGTGATTTGTAAGGTCGAGGTACTGCCCCGGTTGGACTACTCCAAATTGTTATCAGGATATATTCTACTGCACCCTAGCTCAGTTAAATTAGCAAGAAACTCCTCAGTTACTCTTTAAAGTTCACAAAATATACTTAAACGTCGCTTAATAAGAATTTAAAGCCTTTATACAAGTCAATTTTTTTTAACTTTTCACACTCAACGGCCCCCAGTAGGATTTTCTCCTATGTCGGGGGTCCGGAAGTACACACAAGCACAAACGCCCAGACCACGACAAACATCTGTATGGCCAATACAGATCTGTCGTGGGCGGGAATCTAATTCACAACCGCCAGCGCAACAGTCAAGCTATACGTGTATATGACGCTCGTCTCACCTCGTGCAGGCCGCTGGGCTTGAGGCGAGTGAGCGCGCGCAGCAGGGGCGCGGCGTAGGCGGGGCGCCGGAACAGGCCGCGCACCCCGCCCGCCCTCAGCCCGCCCAGCACCACCCGCGTCGCCGGGCCCGCGCCCGACTCCTCCGCTAACATCTGAAAACGATAACTTGTGTTTGACAACGGACTACTATGCACTGCCCTTATCGAATACGGAACAAGAAATTTCAGACATGTTGATGAGCTTTAAGTGAGCCATATGGGCTACGTTATATCTCTCCTGGTTAGATGTCTATGCCTTTTTCTTATGGAATCCAAAACGAGAAAGAATTACAGACATGTAAAAGATCATTAAATAAGTCATGTATGCTACAGTCTACCGGAGAGGTTACTGGTCCAAATTTTTCTGCGTAAGTAAGCAAAATTGGATGTTCGATTTTACTTTCGCCTGCATAGGTTTTAAAAACTATACAGATCTATCCCACACACGAAACGTAGTATAATTACACAAGATAACCAGTCTGGAGGACAGCAGTGTATCTAAGCCCCTATTATAAACACTGGTTCATAGAAGATGCAACTCACTCTATGAAGCTGTGAGAACGCCGTGTCCAGGTCTCCGCGATAGGTGTCAATTCCTAAGAAGGTCGTGTTCAGTAGCGCGCCGATCGAGCCCACCTCCAGCTTAGTGAGCTGGCGTGGACAGCTCCAGGGGTCCTCCTCCTCGTCGGGAAGGGCCTCCTCCGCAAACAATGTGTCGTCTGGACCGAATATTACGAAAAATTTTATTTAGCTCCCCAATCACCAATAATAATTTAAGCATACTTTCAAGAAGAGGAATGTGTGTGTGAATTTGTGGCGCGCGAGAGAGAGAGAGATAGAGTGAGTGCGGGCGTACCGGGCGGGTAGGCGGGGCGCGCGAGGCGCAGGGCGGCGGCGAAGGCGTGGCCGCCCTGCGCGCCGCGCGCTCGCTGCACGCGCAGCAGCTGCGCCATGTAGGCGCGCTCCACGCCCAGCCGCACCACCGCGCCCGCCGGGCACGCGTCCAGCGCCGCCAGCAGCGCACTGCCACACACACCGTACACTATACACGACTATACACATGGCGCACTGGCTTCCTATCAAATTGGGTAGTAATTAAGAACATGGTCCTTCGAGCCGGTTTCTTGCATTTGTATATAGCAATTAAGCGTGAGAACTTAAGGAAGTTAGAATTTGATATGTTTCATGTTAAACTTGTTCTTTTTTAGTCATGAACGAGGGTCGCTGTCGATCGACAGCAAGCGGGGAACCGACCTCATGGAGGCGACGGGCATGCCGAAGGTCTGTATAAAGAGCGCCAGCTTGTGCGCCGGCAGGCCCCGCAGGCCGGCCTCCAGCAGCGCGGGCCGCGCCGAGCGCACCAGGCTGAGCCGCAGCCAGTCCGGCAGCAGCGCCGCCTCGTCGGCCTCGGGCGCGTCGTCCACCCACACGCTCTGCAGCCACGAGTACATCTCCTGGTTCGTGTCGACTGCGGAGTTAGAACGTTAGAGCGATCTCAGCGGCCAGCTACAAACATTTATTATTACATAAAAAGAAAATAAAAATACAAATCAACTTTAAAATTTTATCTTTGCCAAAATAAGTGCCAACGCGATAAATATTGATCTGATTTAGGTATTTTTTTTATCGGTGTAAAATCATAAGATAACAGAACTAACCTATTAAACTAACATTATTGATTAGCGAAAGCAATAAATTAAATAAATATATAGCTAAATAGCACAATTATTTCACTCACAGTACGAAGGTCCGAAGCACAGGAGCTTGAGATGCGCATGCGCAACGACTACGTGCAAGTTAGCCCTCCGCCCGTTGGCCCACTGCAACAACATCTTCTCCCCGGCGCTCCACCCGTTCGAGCCCTCTCCACCCTCCTCCATCGGCTCCTGAACTTCCGGGACTTCACTTGACAGCATCTGAACCAATATAAACGACATCGATAATAAGTTTGTTATAAATATCCAAGAAATATATTTCCAAAAGCTGATATAATTATTAGGTAGATTTCCCACTGCTGTACACTTCCATGCATAAACTGGTAACACCATAACTGGATCTCCTTTAGAGATAAATTCGCCCTCGCCAAATGCCATTGTATTAATATTTTGCCAGTTCAATTTTGAAGTGCAATAAAGAAAATATAATAAACCTGTCGAAGATGTGTGTAGAAAATACTGGTAAGCGCGTGGAGGGCCCTGTGCTGAGCCAGCAGGTGCTCGTCCCGGGGTGTCTCCTTGGAGTCCACGGGCGGCAGCACGTAGCTCATCACCGTGGTGCGCTCCATCAGCACCTGGCTGAGGTCCTGTAGAGAATAGGACGGTTAGTACTGTAGAGAACTGAGAGGGCAGGCGGTAGGAGTGGTCATATATATTTATAGTTGTCATCTCCAAAAAATAAGAATATATAACAATTTTAGAATGCCATATTTCTCTTCTTTTGGGTTTGAGGATAAGCATCTGGCTGCTAGCACAGCGCCCTCTATGTTTCCTTTCACTTTTCGGTTACGTGAATCTCTGTCAAATACACTAATTTTTTTTAGTAAATATTTAAATAATAGTTATTATTAAGAACTGGTGATAGCTTTTAATGTTGTTTCTCTTTTCAGGTTAGTTTGTAAGTAATTTAATAATAAATAATATTTTGTAAAATTAGTTTATATGCTAAAATAAAAAACTTCTCTTTCAGAGCAACACAATTATTGTTTTACTGTTCATAATATACAAGAATAATTATAAAATAAAACATTATAAATATAATATAACACTGAGGTAGGGCACAATAGAAAATATCCTGCTCAAAATCTGGGGCAGATAGATCTTATAAAACCTCACAGCTAGACAATCACTGCTTTTAAGCAGTGTTGTGTTCCTGTAGTGAGTGAGGTGACCATAACTACTGGGGGTTGTGAGATAGAGTCGACAACACGCTTGCGATAGTTCTGGTGTTCCAAACGTCTACAAGCTACGGTAACTGCTTACCATCAGATGAGCCATACGCTTGTTTGCCGACTTGGTTGTATAAATAGTCACGGACTCACCAGCACGACCTCGGTGAGGTCGGGCAGAGTGGGCGGCGCGTGCTGCGCCAGGAAGGCCAGGTAGGCGGCCACGTGCGGCGGCGCGCACTCCACCAGGCAGGCCGCGCGCACGCGCCGCAGGGCCTCGCCGCGCAGCGCCTCCCAGTGCCGCAGCGACGGCAGCAGCGCCAGCCACGACCTGCGGGCGGGGCGGTGTCAGTGTGGTCGCAGTGGCGGGGGTGGGGCGCTCACTCGGGGTCGCCGTCGGCGCAGTCTGCGCGTGGCGGCGAGGCGCGGGCGCCAGTCGCGTGCGGTAGTAGTGGGGGGGGGGGGGGAGGCGCTCACTCGGGGTCGACGGCGGCGCAGTCCGCGGGCGCGGGCTCGGGCGCCAGCAGCAGGCGCAGGCCGCGCGCGGCGGCGAGGCGCGTGGGCGTGTGCGCGTGCGCCAGGCGCGTGAGGTAGTAGTGGGGGGGGGGCTCTCACTCGGGGTCGACGGCGGCGCAGTCCGCGGGCGCGGGCTCGGGCGCCAGCAGCAGGCGCAGGCCGCGCGCGGCGGCGAGGCGCGTGGGCGCGTGCGCGTGCGCCAGGCGCGTGAGGTAGTAGTGCAGCACGGCGCGCGCGCCCTCCTCGCTGGCCAGCGTGCGGCGCAGGTGCGCGCTCAGCTCGCCCGCCTTGCCCGCCTCACCGCCGCCCGCCGACAGGAACTCGCACAGGCACTGCACCGGCAGCACGCTGCGCACGGGAGACACGTCACTCACACCTCGGTCTTTGACATCACGTAAACTGAACTCGACGATTTTGACGGATTTTATGAAGTTTAATATCTAAGCATTCGAGAACATAAAAGTACAATACCAAAAATTAAGACCGCGCACGATATAACGTTGTATTGATATTAACCGAGACCAAATTCTCGATCGTACCTCAACTCCAGCCGGTCGTGCCTGAGCAGCTGATGCAGCCAGGGCATGGCGCGGCGCGTGCCGTGGCGCTCCACCAACTGCAGCAGCAGCGCGGGCTGGCGGCACAGCAGGCGGCCCAGGCGCAGCTGACCGCTCAGCGCCTGCAGCGCTTCCAGCACGCCGGCCGGGGGGCGGCGCGCCGCTCCCGTCGGCTCCAGCGTCGTCAACTGCTCATATAATATTACGAGTTAGGGATTTTCCATTAATCATGTGATATTTTTATCAACTTTTTAACCCCCCACTACCTCATTAGTGATATGTAATGAGGTTCTAGAATACCTGTCCTGTGATAAAAAATCACGTGTATTTTTTCGTACAAGGGAAATTGAAATTTCATTTTTAAAATTCTTTCGTCCTTACAGCTCAATTAGTCCACAGTCACTCGTTACCTATAAATCAACTATTCCACGAGGTCACTCGTTCCCTACAGATCAACTAGTCTACAAGGTCACTCGCTCCATACAGCTCAACTAGTCTACAAGGTCACTCGCTCCATACAGCTCAACTAGTCTACAAGGTCACTCGCTCCATACAGCTCAACTAGTCTACAAGGTCACTCGTTCCCTACAGCTCAACTAGTCTACAAGGTCACTTGTTCCCTACAGCTCAACTAGTCTGCAAGGTCACTTGTTCCCTACAGCTCAACTAGTCTGCAAGGTCACTCGTTCCCTACAACTCAACTAGTCAACATGGTCACTCGCTCCCTACAGTTCAACTAGCCGACACGGTACTCGCTCTCTACAGCTCAACTAGTCTACAAGGTCACTCGTTCCCTACAGATCAACTAGTCTACAAGGTCACTCGCTCCATACAGCTCAACTAGTCTACAAGGTCACTCGCTCCATACAGCTCAACTAGTCTACAAGGTCACTCGCTCCATACAGCTCAACTAGTCTACAAGGTCACTCGTTCCCTACAGCTCAACTAGTCTACAAGGTCACTTGTTCCCTACAGCTCAACTAGTCTGCAAGGTCACTCGTTCCCTACAACTCAACTAGTCAACATGGTCACTCGCTCCCTACAGTTCAACTAGCCGACACGGTACTCGCTCTCTACAGCTCAACTAGTCTACAAGGTCACTCGTTCCCTACAGCTCAACTAGTCTACAAGGTCACTTGTTCCCTACAGCTCAACTAGTCAACATGGTCACTCGTTCCCTACAGATCAACTAGTCTACAAGGTCACTCGCTCCATACAGCTCAACTAGTCTACAAGGTCGCTCGCTCCATACAGCTCAACTAGTCTACAAGGTCATTCGTTCCCTACAGCTCAACTAGTCTACAAGGTCACTTGTTCCCAACAGCTCAACTAGTTTACCCCGGCACTCACTCCCTACAGCTCAACTTGTCGACACGATCAGTCACTCCCAACAGTTCAACTAGTCTACAAAGTCACTCGCTCCCTACAGCTCAACTACTCTACAAGGTCACTCGCTCCCTACAGCTTAACTAGTCTACAAGGTCACTCGCTCCCTACAGCTACAAGACCACCCGGTCACCTGCGCCAGCAGCCGCGACGAGTGCTCGGTGACGGGCAGCTTGGCGTTGCTGGCGGCGGCCAGGTGCGTCTCCAGCTGTAACACAGCCGCACGTTCGGCCTCCAGGCGTTCGGTTTCACCCACGCCTGTCCACTCGATGGATGGTTTTCTGTGAACACATTTTTTAATTATATAAACTAACAGCTCATATTCATTTTCAAGTCTGACAGGGCTACATTCTGACAAAGCCCTAAAATGTAACTTTTATTTTTAACCGACTTCAAAAAAAGGAGGAGGTTACCAATTTGACCTATATACAATATATATATATATATTATGTATGTTCGGGGATAACCTCGTCGTTTATGAACCGATTTTAATAATTCTTTTTTTGTTTGAAACGGGATATCCCTGGTGTGGTACCATGATAAGGAAACCATGATCTGATGATGGGATCCCAGAGAAATCGAGGACAACTTTCATAAAAATTTCGGAAAATCCGCATAACTTTTTACTGAGTGTACCGATTTTGATGATTTTTAAGTTGATCGAAAGCTGATGTTTGTCATGTGGCCACATTTAAATTTCATCGAGATATCTGATAACAACATCATCATCATCATCTGAGGCATTACAGCCGCGGGTGGGCCTTAGCCTGGTCCAGCAAAGCTCTCCAGTCCGATCTATTAGAGGCTTTCCTTCTCCAACTTGTTATTCCCAAGGTCTTGATGTCTTGTTCGACGCCATCCAACCATCTGAGCTTGGGCCTGCCTCGACTTCTGCGGCCCTCCGGTCGGCCTTCTAAAAGGCGCTTGGGTACTCTGGCCTCGTCCATTCGCAACACGTGCCCTGCCCAACGCAGGCGCCCAATCTTTATGGTCTTAATTATAATATGTACGATTTTTATTTTTGTGTTACCCACAATTAGGAATTCTAAACATTTTTGAATATCATATCAAAAATTGACCGCTCCAGCGGGATTCGAACCCGCGTCTTCGACATACCGTGTCGACGCTCTAGCCAATTAAGCTATGGAACGATATACTCGCCAGAGCGAAACTTTTGATATGATGATTTTTACTTTCGGTTTAAGCGAACCGTGGCGCCGTCTATAGTGAGTTCTTTACAGAGACTCGTAACTATTCAAAGTTTCATATTACAATGAAAATCTTTGACAGGAGACGACACCATGCTATTTTTAATATGTACGATTTTTATTTTTGTGTTACCCACAATTAGGAATTCTAAACATTTTTGAATATCATATCAAAAATTGACCGCTCCAGCGGGATTCGAACCCGCGTCTTCGACATACCGTGTCGACGCTCTAGCCAATTAAGCTATGGAACGATATACTCGCCAGAGCGAAACTTTTGATATGATGATTTTTACTTTCGGTTTAAGCGAACCGTGGCGCCGTCTATAGTGAGTTCTTTACAGAGACTCGTAACTATTCAAAGTTTCATATTACAATGAAAATCTTTGACAGGAGACGACACCATGCTATTTTTAATATGTACGATTTTTATTTTTGTGTTACCCACAATTAGGAATTCTAAACATTTTTGAATATCATATCAAAAATTGACCGCTCCAGCGGGATTCGAACCCGCGTCTTCGACATACCGTGTCGACGCTCTAGCCAATTAAGCTATGGAACGATATACTCGCCAGAGCGAAACCTTTGATATGATGATTTTTACTTTCGGTTTAAGCGAACCGTGGCGCCGTCTATAGTGAGTTCTTTACAGAGACTCGTAACTATTCAAAGTTTCATATTACAATGAAAATCTTTGACAGGAGACGACACCATGCTATTTTTAATATGTACGATTTTTATTTTTGTGTTACCCACAATTAGGAATTCTAAACATTTTTGAATATCATATCAAAAATTGACCGCTCCAGCGGGATTCGAACCCGCGTCTTCGACATACCGTGTCGACGCTCTAGCCAATTAAGCTATGGAACGATATACTCGCCAGAGCGAAACTTTTGATATGATGATTTTTACTTTCGGTTTAAGCGAACCGTGGCGCCGTCTATAGTGAGTTCTTTACAGAGACTCGTAACTATTCAAAGTTTCATATTACAATGAAAATCTTTGACAGGAGACGACACCATGCTATTTTTAATATGTACGATTTTTATTTTTGTGTTACCCACAATTAGGAATTCTAAACATTTTTGAATATCATATCAAAAATTGACCGCTCCAGCGGGATTCGAACCCGCGTCTTCGACATACCGTGTCGACGCTCTAGCCAATTAAGCTATGGAACGATATACTCGCCAGAGCGAAACTTTTGATATGATGATTTTTACTTTCGGTTTAAGCGAACCGTGGCGCCGTCTATAGTGAGTTCTTTACAGAGACTCGTAACTATTCAAAGTTTCATATTACAATGAAAATCTTTGACAGGAGACGACACCAAGCTATTTTTAATATGTACGATTTTTATTTTTGTGTTACCCACAATTAGGAATTCTAAACATTTTTGAATATCATATCAAAAATTGACCGCTCCAGCGGGATTCGAACCCGCGTCTTCGACATACCGTGTCGACGCTCTAGCCAATTAAGCTATGGAACGATATACTCGCCAGAGCGAAACTTTTGATATGATGATTTTTACTTTCGGTTTAAGCGAACCGTGGCGCCGTCTATAGTGAGTTCTTTACAGAGACTCGTAACTATTCAAAGTTTCATATTACAATGAAAATCTTTGACAGGAGACGACACCATGCTATTTTTAATATGTACGATTTTTATTTTTGTGTTACCCACAATTAGGAATTCTAAACATTTTTGAATATCATATCAAAAATTGACCGCTCCAGCGGGATTCGAACCCGCGTCTTCGACATACCGTGTCGACGCTCTAGCCAATTAAGCTATGGAACGATATACTCGCCAGAGCGAAACTTTTGATATGATGATTTTTACTTTCGGTTTAAGCGAACCGTGGCGCCGTCTATAGTGAGTTCTTTACAGAGACTCGTAACTATTCAAAGTTTCATATTACAATGAAAATCTTTGACAGGAGACGACACCATGCTATTTTTAATATGTACGATTTTTATTTTTGTGTTACCCACAATTAGGAATTCTAAACATTTTTGAATATCATATCAAAAATTGACCGCTCCAGCGGGATTCGAACCCGCGTCTTCGACATACCGTGTCGACGCTCTAGCCAATTAAGCTATGGAACGATATACTCGCCAGAGCGAAACCTTTGATATGATGATTTTTACTTTCGGTTTAAGCGAACCGTGGCGCCGTCTATAGTGAGTTCTTTACAGAGACTCGTAACTATTCAAAGTTTCATATTACAATGAAAATCTTTGACAGGAGACGACACCATGCTATTCCACCGGTTCCACGGTTGGCGCCACGGTTCGCTTAAACCGAAAGTAAAAATCATCATATCAAAAGTTTCGCTCTGGCGAGTATATCGTTCCATAGCTTAATTGGCTAGAGCGTCGACACGGTATGTCGAAGACGCGGGTTCGAATCCCGCTGGAGCGGTCAATTTTTGATATGATATTCAAAAATGTTTAGAATTCCTAATTGTGGGTAACACAAAAATAAAAATCGTACATATTAAAAATAGCATGGTGTCGTCTCCTGTCAAAGATTTTCATTGTAATATGAAACTTTGAATAGTTACGAGTCTCTGTAAAGAACTCACTATAGACGGCGCCACGGTTCGCTTAAACCGAAAGTAAAAATCATCATATCAAAGGTTTCGCTCTGGCGAGTATATCGTTCCATAGCTTAATTGGCTAGAGCGTCGACACGGTATGTCGAAGACGCGGGTTCGAATCCCGCTGGAGCGGTCAATTTTTGATATGATATTCAAAAATGTTTAGAATTCCTAATTGTGGGTAACACAAAAATAAAAATCGTACATATTAAAAATAGCATGGTGTCGTCTCCTGTCAAAGATTTTCATTGTAATATGAAACTTTGAATAGTTACGAGTCTCTGTAAAGAACTCACTATAGACGGCGCCACGGTTCGCTTAAACCGAAAGTAAAAATCATCATATCAAAAGTTTCGCTCTGGCGAGTATATCGTTCCATAGCTTAATTGGCTAGAGCGTCGACACGGTATGTCGAAGACGCGGGTTCGAATCCCGCTGGAGCGGTCAATTTTTGATATGATATTCAAAAATGTTTAGAATTCCTAATTGTGGGTAACACAAAAATAAAAATCGTACATATTAAAAATAGCATGGTGTCGTCTCCTGTCAAAGATTTTCATTGTAATATGAAACTTTGAATAGTTACGAGTCTCTGTAAAGAACTCACTATAGACGGCGCCACGGTTCGCTTAAACCGAAAGTAAAAATCATCATATCAAAAGTTTCGCTCTGGCGAGTATATCGTTCCATAGCTTAATTGGCTAGAGCGTCGACACGGTATGTCGAAGACGCGGGTTCGAATCCCGCTGGAGCGGTCAATTTTTGATATGATATTCAAAAATGTCTTAATTATATTTGGCTCATCGTACATTTGGTATAGCTCGTGGTTATAACGCGTTCGCCATCTCTCATTTTCCATCACAGCTCCGAAAATGCGTCTTAGTATTTTCCGCTCAAATACCAACAAGGAATTTTCGTCTTTTTTGCTCAGCACCCAACATTCGGAACCGTAGGTGAGTATGGGCCTTAGTAAGGTTTTGTACAAGAGAAGTTTTATGCTTCTTGAAAGGAGTTTCGAACGTAAGTATCTTAGTAGTCCGAAGTAGCACTTGTTAGCCGCCATTATTCTTCTACTTATTTCTGAAGACACATCGTTGTTATCGGTTACTAAGGATCCCAGGTATACGAAATGATTGACGCTAGCGAAGGTGTTATTGCCAATATTAACTCCTTGTAGTAGGGTTCGCTGGTCTTTTGACGCTTTCAGGTACTTAGTCTTAGCCATGTTAATTTGGAGACCGGCCTCCACAGCTGATTTTTCAAGAGCATGGTATGCACTCTCCATCGCAGGTAGAGATATCTGATAACAACGTTTGGAGTAATATTTGATAATGCGTATTTACTTGACTATTTTTTCGTCTACACACGTTGTATTACTTGTCGATATAATTGAATTCAATTTTTTTTCGTTTGCTTGCAAACACAATTATGCCTAATATAACTGTATACTTATAAATCTAAATAGCACTCTCATACAATTAACTAACGGGGTTGATGGTGACTATCAATTTGTGGTATTTAGGCCAGAAGTGAGCCACATGATCAAACTAATTTTGTATATCATTAAATAATCCAGGGAGCAGTCGATGCGGTACGGGGTGAGGTACAGTGGTCGGAAGTTACCCCGTGATGCAGCACTCGACGAGCGCCCTCAGCGTGGGGTAGGCGCTGGCGGCGCGCTCGGCGAACTGCAGGTTGTGCGCCGCCAGCATGGTCAGCAGCATC
Source organism: Melitaea cinxia (assembly GCF_905220565.1). Classification (NCBI taxonomy): domain Eukaryota; kingdom Metazoa; phylum Arthropoda; class Insecta; order Lepidoptera; family Nymphalidae; genus Melitaea; species Melitaea cinxia. The sequence continues at coordinate 1,044,159 of NC_059411.1, forward strand.
CAGCCGCGCCAGTACAGCGACGTGATCGCCAGGGTAGGGGGCGTGTACCTGCCCAGTATCACGACTTATTTATCAATAGTTGCCAGTAACACACAGTATAAATATAATTAAATCCAAAAAAATTAGGTTTACTATATTTGTCCACGATGTAGGCAATAATATGGGTAGGATAATAATGATTGAAAAGATATGAAAATAAAAATTAAACAAAGTTGTAATTTGTTTGCAGAAAATATACTATTAAGCGTTAGACAAGTATCTTATTTCACTGTGGTACTCTACTGCACTGTAACAGTAGCATTGCCCAATGTTGGGCAAAGACATTTTACACTTACTCCTACTGTTTAAAAGCCCGATTAGGGGATAAGCTCCATACGACAGGTGCAGGAAGCAAGTTAAAAGTATTTTAACCAACTTAAAAATAAAAAGTATGTTGTCAATTCAACTATATTTCTACTATATTACTTTTTAAGTTATTTCTTTTAATGTTTTTTTATAATAATTGGTCTCACCCAGCAGGCAGTGTGATATTATCCGGCGGATGGAATTGACACAGCTGGAAAATGTAGTCGACTATCTCCAACTTGTCCACCTGCAGGGGTTGATCTTCTGGAGGAAGAGCACACGCGCGTCGTATCAGCTGCTCGATCAGCTCGAATACTTCCGTTGGAGAAACTGGTATGTCCTGTGATATTTGATCGATCAGCCAAATCTTTGATAACATAAGATAAAGAAAGACATTTGGCATTATCAACTGGAGAGTAAATAGAATGTTGATGCAGATTTTTATAATGCTAGCTTCGAGCAGACCACCAGCTTAGTAGTGAGCTCAGTGTTCTGCTAAGAAGACCAAATGAACAGTGACCGCGATGGTCAGTAGGGACATCACTAACTATGATAGTCTACAGCCACATTGTAATTTTTAAAAGCACATTTTAATTTTGTAAATGCACATCAAAAACGTCAGAAGATTTCTTCTACCAAAGTCTATTGAAGATCACAACCAAATAAAACGCTCTTTAACTAAAATTGTCTTTCTGTGGTGTTGTAGTATAGTAACAGTAGGGTGGATAGCGCGCTTACAGTGCTTCTGGTATTGTAGCCTTTTATAATCTACGGTAACAGCTTACAATCAGGTCATCCATCTGACATCATACCATCAGCTTACTATTAGGTCGTATGCAGGATTGCTCCCTATTTATAATGAGTCAGCAGAAGACCTTGGAGAGCCCGATGAAGATGAGCCTCAGCAGCGTATTCTGCGCCAGCGGCGCCTCGCAGCACAGCCGGTAGGTGAGCGCGCGCTCCGACTCCGGCGGCCAGTTGTCCGCCTTGCTGTACGTCTCCGCCGGCTCCACGAACATTATCTGATGGATAAGCGTTCAAATTGTTATATTTAAATTTTAAAACAGTTAAATTGGACATGCCATCTGTTTTTTACAGGTACGATATATAAAGATCATAAAAAAAAAAACAAATCTACCTCTCTTGCATGCGTCTCATTGTATGGACATAGCCGAAGTGACTTTGGAAAAACTTTAACATTTTTACTATTACAAAGATTGATATGTTTTAGAAGTCAGTCGTCACTTTTTTTATTTTCAAAAATTTTATGTACCAAATACAATTTAGAACTATTATAAATAAATAAATATACAAAGGTGGCCTTATCCAGACAACATTTATTGATAGTATTTAAAAAAGAATCAGGAAGAGCGCGCAAACAACAACGCGAGGTTATTACATAAACACAAGTATCCTTCTTTTTTTGAGGGGTACGATCCGTCCTCTTAATATTAGCGGGATGTCAGTCTCACCTTGTTGAGCACGTGCAGCGCGTCGTGCCGCTGGGGCCGGTAGACGGGCACGGCGGTGTCCAGCAGCCAGCCCAGCGCCTGCTGCTGCAGCGAGCTCAGCTGCGAGCGGTGGTCGGCCGCGTGCTTGCTGTGCGCCGCCGTCACCAGGCAGCAGGTGCAGAACAGGTCGGCCAGCGCCTGCGGGGCGAGGGCTACGTTGAGTGCTCGCGAGGGGAAGGACGGTATACTGAGGTGGGGCACAGCAGGATATATGCTACTCTAAACCTGGACCAGCCCGACTGTGGAAGTAGGTCGTTCTAGGAACGGTCAAAGGTAGGGTCGGCCAACAACTGCAGGGCCATTCGACTATACTATCCGTGAGAGGAAACGAGGAGGACAACGGTTGATGAGAAGTTATCGAAAGAAATGTGACATTCGCAGTTTATTACTTTCTTTTCTTTTCTCTTCATAATTTGACAGTTCCTAAAACTGGAGAAGGCTGCAATAGTTGTGACGTAACATTTGTTAGGGGGTTACTAAAGTGCAACTAAATGGAATGGGCCGTAGGTAGCAGAGGGCGGGCCGACCTGGAAGGCGCGCTCGCGCAGCTCGGCGGGCGGGTCGGCGGGCGGCGGCAGCGCCAGCGCGCGCGCCAGCGGCAGCAGCGCCTGCGCGTCCGAGCGCGACGCGCGCACCAGCTCGCGGGTGAGCGCGCGCAGCGGCCGCAGGTAGTCCTCGGCGCGCAGCAGCAGCTCGTGGAACGTGTCGGCCATGGCGGCCGGCACCAGCTGCGGCTGCGCCTGCACCAGCGCCGCCAGCACCGCCATGTTGTTGGGCGAGCGCACGTTCGACAGCTCGTTGTAGATCGTGTGGGTCACCACGCTGCGCAGCAGCGCCGGGCTCTCCGACACCATCTCCCTGCGGTTCACGATGGCTTCATTAAGTTGTTTATTAAATAGAAAAAAAACTAGCCTACTCGAATAAAGTAATAGTTGAGTGGCGCTGGGCCCGGTGGCGGCCGCGTTGGCGCACACACGGTTGAGTGGGGTCGCTCACCTGAGGCAGGCCTGGTAGGCGGCCTGCAGCGGCTTGGTCTTGAGGCGCATGCGCGCCAGCTGCGCCAGCGCCTCGTGGTCGCGCGCGGCGCTGGGCCCGGTGGCGGCCGCGTTGGCGCACACACGGTTGAGTGGGGTCACTCACCTGAGGCAGGCCTGGTAGGCGGCCTGCAGCGGCTTGGTCTTGAGGCGCATGCGCGCCAGCTGCGCCAGCGCCTCGTGGTCGCGCGCGGCGCTGGGCCCGGTGGCGGCCGCGTTGGCGCACACACGGTTGAGTGGGGTCGCTCACCTGAGGCAGGCCTGGTAGGCGGCCTGCAGCGGCTTGGTCTTGAGGCGCATGCGCGCCAGCTGCGCCAGCGCCTCGTGGTCGCGCGCGGCGCTGGGCCCGGTGGCGGCCGCGTTGGCGCACACACGGTTGAGTGGGGTCGCTCACCTGAGGCAGGCCTGGTAGGCGGCCTGCAGCGGCTTGGTCTTGAGGCGCATGCGCGCCAGCTGCGCCAGCGCCTCGTGGTCGCGCGCGGCGCTGGGCCCGGTGGCGGCCGCGTTGGCGCACACACGGTTGAGTGGGGTCACTCACCTGAGGCAGGCCTGGTAGGCGGCCTGCAGCGGCTTGGTCTTGAGGCGCATGCGCGCCAGCTGCGCCAGCGCCTCGTGGTCGCGCGCGGCGCTGGGCCCGGTGGCGGCCGCGTTGGCGCACACACGGTTGAGTGGGGTCGCTCACCTGAGGCAGGCCTGGTAGGCGGCCTGCAGCGGCTTGGTCTTGAGGCGCATGCGCGCCAGCTGCGCCAGCGCCTCGTGGTCGCGCGCGGCGCTGGGCCCGGTGGCGGCCGCGTTGGCGCACACACGGTTGAGTGGGGTCGCTCACCTGAGGCAGGCCTGGTAGGCGGCCTGCAGCGGCTTGGTCTTGAGGCGCATGCGCGCCAGCTGCGCCAGCGCCTCGTGGTCGCGCGCGGCGCTGGGCCCGGTGGCGGCCGCGTTGGCGCACACACGGTTGAGTGGGGTCGCTCACCTGAGGCAGGCCTGGTAGGCGGCCTGCAGCGGCTTGGTCTTGAGGCGCATGCGCGCCAGCTGCGCCAGCGCCTCGTGGTCGCGCGCGGCGCTGGGCCCGGTGGCGGCCGCGTTGGCGCACACACGGTTGAGTGGGGTCGCTCACCTGAGGCAGGCCTGGTAGGCGGCCTGCAGCGGCTTGGTCTTGAGGCGCATGCGCGCCAGCTGCGCCAGCGCCTCGTGGTCGCGCGCGGCGCTGGGCCCGGTGGCGGCCGCGTTGGCGCACACGTGCGCCAGCAGCTCCTGCGCCGCGCGCCACAGCTTGCCCGAGTGCAGCCACGCCTCCAGCCGCGACGCCGCGATCATGCGGATCTGCCACACACACGCGCTCACTATACTGGGGATCGCCATTTTTCTCAACCTTGAACTTTTGCATTGAGATAGGGCACAGCGGGAAACATCCTGCTGTCCATCGAGAGCACCACAGCTAAATAATATCGCTTTCAAGCTGTGTTGTGTCCTGTGGTGAATAGGCCGGAGCTCGTAGGAAAGTTCGGAGGTAGGATCGGCAACACGCTTGCGATGCTTCTGGTGTTGCAGACGAGAACGAATATCAAGTATTCAAATTTTTTAATAAAATATTACTGTTTGGTGATTCTGTTTTGCAATTGTAAACCTTATAACATAGTCTCAATTAACTTTAACTACGATTAAACAGTTGCCAATATACATTTATGAAGGAAAGACGTGTTTCTTTTACTGATCCGCCGGCACAAGCCAAAGTAAACCTTACGACGTTACCATATGGTCGACTTCGAGCCGCACGGAAGTTTAACATTGCATTGAGAACCGGTCACCGGGAGAACAAAAGAACTGTATTTCTAAACGATACGCGAGCGTCGAGTTGAAGCTTAGTGCAATTATAAAGAAAAATAAATATATTCACGTCGACGCATCAATATTTACGAGTTTTATTGTGAGGATTTCGACTGTTACGTGTAAAATATGGCCACGGAAACCGAACAAGCACTCAGTATACTGGAAAATACAGCCCTACTATTGAAGAAAACACAGCTCAATTTATCAAAATGCCCCAAACAACGACTGGCTAAAGTGGGCTACTTACAAACCAGAATTAAAACAATTGAAGAATACTGGATGATTTTCAAAGAAGCCCATAAAAAATTATTGACCTGTACCACTCGTGAGGAGCGTGGATTGCTGCCATATTTCGAGAATGAGGAATTTTTTATACAAGAAGATTTGTACTTGTGTATGTTGGGAGACTTGAAAGACATGTTGGCGGCAGTCGAGTCTGCCAAAAGTAAACAATCGCCACCAGAAGACCTGCAAAATAAGAAAGTTCACCTCCCGGCTATACATTTACCTCTGTTTTCGGGCGAGTACGAACTCTGGCCTAGTTTTAAAGATTTATTTTCATCACTCGTCCACAACTGCACGACACTAAGCGACGTCGAAAAACTCCATTACCTAAAAACCAGTGTGGCAGGTGAAGCAGCAACTTTATTGAAGCACATTACAGTAACAAGCGCTAACTACATTCAAGCATGGGGAACGCTGAACCATCGATATGGGAACAAGCGTCTAATAGTGAACGCATTGTTGAAGCGACTTTTTGCCCAGAAGAAATGTACCAGCCAAGCCGCAACCCAACTGAAATCTCTACTCGACACCACCAACGAAGTATTACAGAGTTTAGAAAATCTGGAGGTGTCGACGGATTCTTGGGATCCAGTAATTATATTTCTGGTTGCACAGAAGTTGGACCCAGAATCCCAGAAAGAGTGGGAACAAAATTCCTACTCAGAGAATTCCCAGGACTTGTCGACTTGGAGGGATCTGCGCAAGTTTTTGGAGGCAAAATTCAGGACGTTGGAATTAGTCAACTCCCCCACTACTACGAAGCTTGCCAAGGAACGAGTCCTTCACGTTACAGCCACGGAAAGACCAAAGCAAAGAAGTTGTGCTTTATGTACAGATGCGCACACGTTATGCCATTGTAACGTATTCACTAAGATGTCACCAAACGAACGTAGAGAACATGTCAAAACAAACAAGCTCTGTTTCAATTGCCTCGGAGTTGGACATTCGGTGTTTAGGTGCCGTTTGCCAACATCATGCCGTATATGTAAGAGACGTCACCACACTCTTCTACATCTATCTAACTACGGGGAGGCATCGGCTTCTCATGTTGTAGCTAATCAACCGATGTCATCCAATCAAGCAAATGTAGAAGAAGGGGAAGTTAAAGCAATGGTTGCGTCACACTATCACGCAGGGCGGAAACAGACAGTTTCACTATTAGCCACTGCAATAGTAATTTTAAAGAATGAACGTGGACACACTACTGCATTGAAGGCGCTAATAGACTCAGGATCTCAAGCATGTTTTATAAGTGAAAAGGCAACTCAGATCCTGAAACTACACAAGACAGCAGTAGATCTTATCGTGTCTGGATTTGAGTCCACGAAGGTTAGAGTCAGGCATGAAGTAAATGTAAATGTATTATCACGATGGAACAATTTCATTTTACCTATTAAAGCCTACGTGATGAAGAAGCCCTTGACCTCTAACATACATTCAGGCACAATAATAAAAAGAGATTGGCCGCACCTTGCTGGCATTCAACTGGCAGACGAAACATTTTCCGCCTCCTGTAACATCGATCTGCTGTTGGGTGTCAATGAGTATGTAAACATTATGAAGAAGGGATTGATCAAAGGTCCACCAGGTACACCATGCGCACAAGATACATACCTGGGATGGATCCTTATGGGTGGAATTGACATCAATGTCAGGAAGCATGAGCAATCCTTAACGGTCATGAAACAAGAAGTTAATATAGAAGATTTACTGAAAACAATATGGGAAGTTGATGAAGATACGAAAAGAAACTTAACACAAAGGGAACAGTTATGTGAAGATATATACACTAAGACACAAAAGCGAGATGAATGTGGAAGATATGTTGTCAAATTACCATTCAACACAGAAGAACCTAAATCAACAGAAGGAAATACGAGAGATATAGCAATGAAAAGACTAATGCAATTAGAAAGAAGGTTCAATCAAAATAAAGAATTAAAGCACGAATACACGAAGGTAATTGAAGACTACATAGATCTAAAACATATCGAAGAAATACCTACAGAAGAAATAAATAATAGATCAGTCTACTTACCTCACCACGCGGTGATCCGTAATGATAAAGAAACCACGAAGACTCGTGTCGTATTTGTCGCTTCGTGCAAGGGCTCCAACGGTGTCTCTCTCAATGACGAACTGTTGACGGGTCCTGTACTGCAAGACGATCTGAGAAACCTGATAATGAGGTGGAGAACTCACGCCGTTTGCTTTGTTGCTGATATCCAGAAAATGTACCGTATGATATGGGTTGACCGAGAAGACGCAGATTATCAAAGAATTTTGTGGAGAAACAACCAATCTGAAGAAGTCAAAGACTACCGATTGTTGACTGTTACGTTTGGGACAGCTTCTGCTCCCTATCTCGCCGTAAGAACCCTTATGAAGTTAGCAGAAGATGAAGGCGACCGGTATCCCGAAGCTGCTAAGATATTGCGTGAAGATTTTTACGTAGATGACGCAATGTCTGGAAGTGACAGTCTGCAACAAGCAATAAAGAATAGTCAAGATCTTAGAGCGCTTCTTCATTTGAGTGGATTCGAACTAAAGGAATGGTCATCCAACAGCCGAGAATTCTTGGAAACAGTTGATCCTGGCGATAGATCGTCTAATTCTAATCTGGAATTGAAGATTGATGGAATAATAAAGGCACTTGGCGTACAATGGAATTTAGGAAAAGACAGATTCGAGTACAATTTAAACTTACCTTCAATCAGTGAAGTGATCACGAAGCGAAGCATTCTGTCTGACATCCAAAAGTTGTTTGACCCACTCGGCTGGATTGCGCCTAGCATCGTTCTGACAAAGATATTAATGCAAGAACTATGGCTTGAAAGAATAAACTGGGACGATGCATTGAATTCTAAAATAGCCAGCAGGTGGATCACATTGCGATCTGATCTTGAACATGTGAATGGAATCTATATAGAAAGATGGGTAGGTACAACGTGCGCCAACAGAGAGTCTATAGAACTCCATGGATTCAGCGATGCATCCATCAAAGCATATAGCGCTGTAGTATATTGCAGAGTGACTTACCCAGACGGTACGAACAAAACGACGCTTATCGCAGCAAGAACAAGACTGGCTCCATTGAAAACAATATCCTTACCTCGTTTGGAGCTCTGCGGCGCGTTGATACTCTCAAGATTGCTTAAGCAAGTTGGTCAAGCAATGAGAATACCTGCAACTCAAATTTATGCTTGGACAGATTCGTCCATTGTCCTGTCGTGGTTATTTGGAGATCCAAACAACTGGAAGGTGTTTGTAGCAAACAGAGTTGTTGAGGTTACAACAAATGTATCCTGCAGTCAGTGGCATCACGTCCAAACTCAAGATAATCCAGCTGATGTTGGTTCCAGGGGGATGTTAGTAGAAAATCTGAAAAAGTGTGAATTATGGTGGCATGGGCCAGACTGGTTACAACAATCGAAGATACAGTTCACTAAACCAAACATTATGCAAACAGAAATTGAAAGGAAAAATAATAAAATACAAAATTTAAAAATAACTTACGACAGAAATGAACAAGAGAAGAGACTACTTACACAATTTGAAGAATTTGATACACTATTAGAACTACTTAGAACAATCACATACTGCCGAAGATTCCTGAAACAAAAAACATTAAAGGACAGAATAGATAGCAAAATCACAACTGAAGAACTACACGTATCGATGCAGACCTGTATAAAAAGAGCACAAGAAGAAGAATTTACAGAAGATATAAAATCGTTAAAAACAAAAAAGAGAGTTAAGAAAACAAGCAAACTAAAAGCACTAGATCCTTACCTTGACGAAGATGGAATCCTGAAGGTGGGCGGTCGGCTCAGGAACTCTGAACTGGCTAATGAAGTGAAGCACCCAATCATTTTGGGTCATGCAAGTAGACTTACCTATTTAGTGGTCGCAGAAGCACATTTGAAGACGCTGCATGGAGGAGTGCAATTGATGCTCACTTACCTCCGATTGAAATACTGGATACTCCGCGCGAAGTCCCTAGTAAAGCAGTGTATCCATCGATGCTTGATATGTGCTAAACAAGGGGCTAGGGTAAAAACACAATTGATGGGAGACTTACCAAGTTTTCGGGTAAAACCAGCTCGGCCATTCCTTAACTCCGGTGTCGACTTTGCGGGACCAATTCAAATTTTACTAAAAAAGGGCAGAGGAACTCAAACTGGCAAGGCGTACATAGCTATTTTTGTATGTATGTCCACGAAGGCGATCCACTTAGAGTTAGTTGGTGATCTGACTTCAGCTGCATTCATTGGTGCCTTTAAACGATTTTGCGCACGAAGAGGCAGATGCACAAACTTGTGGAGTGATCAGGGAAGAAATTTTGTTGGTGCTAACAAGGAGCTGGTTGAAGCCTGGAGGGAAGCTCGCCTACAGTTTGATGGAGAAATTAGTGAATTACTTGCTAATGATGGAACACAATGGCACTTCATCCCGGCCTACTCCCCAAATTTTGGAAATTTATGGGAGACGGGTGTGAAGTCTATTAAGCACCATCTACGAAGAATCCTTAACACTAACCTTACCTATGAAGAGCTTACAACGGTTCTCTGTGGAATTGAAGCGTGCTTGAACTCGAGACCGCTGTGCCCGCAGGAGGACAGCACGTTAGAACCATTAACTCCGGGTCATTTTTTGATAACTGAAGCCCCTGTAACCGTGCCTGATGTGAACCTGAAAGACGCTAAAATAAGCAACCTGACACGTTGGCAATACACGCAAAAACTGCGGAATGACTTCTGGTCAAGATGGCAAAAAGAATACTTGACGCGGCTGCAACAAAGACCGAAATGGTTAAAACGCGAAGAAGAATTCAAGATAGGAGACATCGTCCTCATAAAACAGGACAATTTGCCACCAGGAAAGTGGCTTATGGGATGAATAACCGACAAGCATCCTGGCCCTGACGGTCTTACCAGAGTCTATAGTGTAAAGAGTGGTGATAATATAACAAAGCGATGCGTAACCAAACTATGTGCGTTGCCCATCGAAATAGATTAGTGCTATATAGTTGTTAACATTTATTATTTTACTATTGTTCTTTGCATAAATTCTTTCTGACCGCACCACCGATACCTTAATGATTGTTGTAGAAGCAAACTCAAAACATGTGATTACCTATAAGTTTTGTTAATTTTACTTATTTTGAAAGGACTTTAGTAGTCTTTTGGTGGGCGGCTTATGGTGATTCTGTTTTGCAATTGTAAACCTTATAACATAGTCTCAATTAACTTTAACTACGATTAAACAGTTGCCAATATACATTTATGAAGGAAAGACGTGTTTCTTTTACTGATCCGCCGGCACAAGCCAAAGTAAACCTTACGACGTTACCACTGTTATTATTATTAGCAGCTTATTATTACATTACATTACAGCCTATACAGTCCACTGCTGGACATAGGCCTCCACAAGTTTACGCCAAAAATAACGTGAACTTATAATACATGAAAATAAACTTTAACAACTAACAACTGCTGGCTTTGAAATACACAGGCTGAAGACGGGCAGCAGCGTCTTCGGTGCGACAAAGCCAGTACTGCGGTCACCAACCCGCCTGCCCAGCGTGGTGACTATGGGCAAAACACATGAGTTCACGTTATTTTTGGCGTCAACTTGTGGAGGCCTATGTCCAGCAGTGGACTGTATAGGCTGTAATGATGATGAAAATAAAAAATAAACATTATTTAACCACTAACCTCTGGAAAGCCACAAGTAGCAGAAAGCAGCTTAAGGAAACCCTTGCTGATGGCGTCCGGAGCAGCTCTTCGTTGAATTTGTTCCTTGATGGCCTCCAACACCAGAGCCTCGACCGTCTCATAGCTGCTGGAGTACCTGTACACCGACAAAACAAATTTACACACAAAACAATATTGCTAGTTTAAAATCCTTAAATAAATTCACCATTTAAAAAGCAATTACTATGTATGATTATTATTTATGTATGTTTTTGTTTCTATACCATAAAGGATAATAGGTATCTAGGCAGTTTTCGTCCATCTGGTTGGTTTTTTCCCCCTTAGCATTTCTTACGCTTGGTACTTGCTGCCAAACGGGTGGATTGGCATCTTTATTTTCAGAAAATTTTATCTCATTTAATTTTTGCGTATCTGAGTTACATGCAATGTCAATTTTTTGCACATTTACGTATACCACAGAAAACACAGACGCACTCCTAGGTCTAGATAGAAAAAGACTAGTGTGGAATGCTTGCTGAACCAGCTTTTTATTGGTTTCTTTAAGACCAGTAGTATTTACTGAAGAGGAGATCTGGGTACCCAATTTCTCACTCACAGGCCCAAATACCTGTCAGCGCCATATGCTAACCGGATAGCAGGGCAAAACAATCTAGGTGGCGAATGCTAGCAGGACCTCATATTGCCCCATCCAGGCGGATGACTACTCACACGTGGTGGTTTTCAGTCAGTAAAAGTCTGACATCTCTGGTAACCCACACCGGAGGGGTATCCATGAGGATTTTGCCCATGTTAAAAAAAAAACAATCCCATAAGGCTCACTCATTTCATAAACGAAGTTTATGAAATGAGTGAGCCATAGTGATGCTACATGCCAGAATTTCGGTTTGGCAACCCAGCATTTAACGATCTCTTCTATAAGGCAGCAGGTTTGTAGTTTTCATTCGGAGTAAGCATCCCCTAGACCAACTAACATCACAAGGTTAACGAGGTTGGTCTCTCCGGGTCGGAGCTATGATTAGAGTGGCGGCTCATATGGCATCATGACGAGCCACTGTCGTCCACTATCACAGGGTTTCGTGCCGCTTTGTAGAAACAATTCAGCCATGAGCTTCCCAAATACGCCTCAAAACGGACAGCCCTATTGTCCGCGACTGCCGAAACAGATACCCTCCATATCGGAAAGCCGATTCGCTAACCGCAACCTGCTAGCACAGCTAGGTGCACAGGCCCGTGCCTCTGGAAAGTGTCATCCAGAACCGGGATGGTTACTAAAACAAAATTTACCCATTTTTCCTTTATATCATTAAAAATTCCCTCACCTTGGAAACACAGAATACTCGAGGTCCGAAATGTCAGTATCGTCTTCGTTGCTGCCCATCAGCGGCGACCCGGAACCTGAGGGGGACATTGTACCTGTAATGTCCTAAACATTATTCTTATCCCTAACCTAGGTGCCCTGACGATCCATTCTTGTGTGTATTTTCTTTTTTATTTGTTCCACAAAAAAAAATATGCAAAGCAAATATTAAACAAAACACAAACAAAATTAAATTAACAGAATATAAAAATTTTAACTTTTTTATGTTTGTTGAGCCAAAAACAAAGGTAAATTAGGATCAGCTTATATTAAATTGATAAACCAACTAAAAAACTAATAAAGAAGAAAGAAAATCCAATTAAATAGCTAATTAAGTTAGAAATGTTTACCAGCTGTAATTTACTAACCAAATATCTGTTTGTTGACTGATTGTGATGTGATGTGTGACGGCGGTACTAAAAACAACAGCGGTCGCGGGTTCGATACCCGCTCAGAGTAGATATTTGTGATTATACTAAAAATTAATTTCCAGTCTGATTGTCTGTCTTTGTGTGTGTCCTCACTGTGCCTCGAAGAGCACATTAAGCTGTCAGTCGTTGTCATATACACCTGATAGCGATCACTACTCTAAGTTGGGAATATTTTTTATAATTTGCAAACCTGCAATGGAGCAGCGTGGTTGGATTGAGCTCCAATCCTTCTTCTACGTGAAGTAAGAGGCCTATGCTCAACAGTAGGATGTTACAGGGTGATAATATTGATGAAACATAATTAATCATTTTAGTTTTTTTGTCCATTATAGTTTAATTTGCGGTCACCAACCCGCCTGCCCACTGTGGTGACTATGGGCAAAACACGTGAGTTCACACCATTATTGGCGCGGCAATAGGCTGAAGTGTGTAAGTGTATACTTTAATTTTGTGTTATAAACATTTATATACTTATTGCTTACCTAGTGTATTGTCGCTGGGTATAAGGTGAGCCGCAGGCTGCTTTGTACCAAATGCAGTGACAATATTCTCCACCAAGCACTTACACCAAGAGCAGTCCACCCACCATCGCTCGTTTAATGCATCATCTATATACACCTGACAACATATGTAATGAAAATATTGATTATAACGGTTGTGAGACAATGTCATTTACATGTGAAAACAGAAGTACATAAGTCAGCTCACCTCAATTGCCATTACTAAAAACTTCATTGGAGTCGGGGATCCAGAAAACACATTATACGAGCACAAACGCCCAGACCACGGCAAAAATATGTATGGCCAATAAAAATGTTACCTATGAGCGTGAATCGAAATCACGATCTCGAGGGTTATAGACAGTTCTATGACTAATGCTCCCCATACTCATTGATGATTTCCCATAGCCATCAATGTCAATAGTCTCCAAAGATGACCATATCTTTTGTTTTTAATATCCATCATGAATTACTTTGTCTTACTGTATTTTATTTTTTTGTTTATTTATCATCTAATTTACATATGAAATTTTCTGAACTTATTTTTAACAATAAAATTATTATAATTTTTCATATAATAATATTTTGGTCAGTAAAAAAATTCTCACCTTAATAAATGTATCTGGCCAGTTATTACTGTCTTTATGTCCCGCATACAACATATTGCAGGCGAGAACAAACACAAGGGGATTACCCTTGCTTTTGAATGCCGCACCTTGCTCTCTCTTCAACAAAGTACACAGGGTCTGTGTTACTGTGTCATGAGCAAACATGTTCGGACGTATTTTTGTCAAATACAGCATACTCATGCAGAGAATCGGATCAGGTTTTGAACGCTGCGATTTGAGAAGCCTTATAGATCCTGTTAGAAGACCCAGCTGGAAAAAAACAGTTTGACTTTTAAAAAAACCATACATTTTTGTCTTTAGATGTTAACAGCAAATATCCAATTATATTGGTGAAAATTAGGCAAGCTGACCTAATTTCAAACTTTATTTTGACATCAACATTTTTGATTGAATCAGATTATAGGCTATATTTTATTCAGATTCATTGGGGTAAAAAAAAGTGTAGTTGTCCAGTGATTCAATATGGAAAAACAAGTACCAATTTGTCAGAGTTGTGGGTATCCAGTGCTTGCAAAACATTGGGAACCAGATCCACAGGGTCTACTTCTAAGGAGGTACCGCTGACAGCTTCAGCAGGAGAACCTATCCTTGCCCTTTTGCTAGGTGGCTGGCTGCCGAATCCGGATGTTTCACGTTTTCTTTCTCCAACACCTGCAAAAGCATAGATGAATTGATAAAATGAAAAAATTTAGTATTGAAGCATATTTTGAATACTGCAGTTATTGAAAACATTGTCCAAAACATATTTATTCTTATTATTTTTTCTTTATTATCAACAGACACATTAAAAATATAGAGTATTTAAAATAAGTGATGTTCAATTTTTGGCTATTATGTGTATGATTCCACCAATTGAGTATGTGAATTCTGCAAAGGCAAATCGGCAAGACTCTTGCAAAAAAACTATCAAACATTATAAAATTAGTCAGGTTTTTTTTTATATTAACAAATTAAATATTAAATATTAACAATGTAAACAATTAATTTAAATCAGACCAAATTTATTGCAATAAATATGTAATTTTTATTTTTGTACTTAAAAAATAGTGTTATATATCGGATAATTACCACTAGTAGATGGTTTATGAATATTCCTCTTCTCCGAATCTCTCGACACGACCACGGTTGATTTACTGCCTAAAGCAAATATATCCTGAGGATGTTGTGGAGCCTTGCTCTTGCCGCCGCGGCCGGTCGAAGACATTTTGCCACGCTCCATCACGACAAATAACCAACTTCAACTTTGTAATATCACGGAATGCACTCAAGTCATGTCATGAACAATTTAATAATTTTTTTCTTACACTTTTATCATGAATATTATTCGTAAACGTCGTTTACAAACAACACAATCACACATTTCAAAAGATGTCAAGGAAATGATTGTTGTTGTTTTAAAATTTATCCCCAATAGGGAAAGGCAAAGGACTATAATCCATACAGCCTAGTCTGAATTTGTAAGTTTCGTTCTGATATATCAAAAGGCCGGAGCCAAGTCTGAAGTAACTTTATTGTTCTTCTGATTCGATGACTGGTAGAGTAAGGCCGAAACCAAGTCTGAAATTTCATATTTTCGTCTACTCTTCTTTGTCTATAAGTGATAGGCGAGGTCGAAACCAAGTCTGTAATAGGCCGAAGCCTGAAATATCAAAATAAAATTTCACATCCGATGAATGAAGGTCCTGATCCTGTTTCAAATATCATTGATAGTATTGCAAATAAATTCAAATATACTAGTATAGTTATCCAAATTAGTCAATAAATCTTGTGTATTGCGCGGGACATTTTTTGGTCCAGAAGTTGATAACAAGTTGGCTATAAATAAGAGGCGTTCCAGATTAAAAGCGGAGCATTCAAAAAATATGTGATCTAAAGACTGTGTAGAGTTGTTGGTGCAATGTGGGCAAACGGGCGATGAGATGATACGCATACGATTCAAATGTGCATTAAATCTGCAATGTCCAAATCTCAAGCGGCATAGTATTGTATAATATTTTCTGCTTCTATGTTGATGCGATTTAGTAAACCAAGGACTTTTTCCAATATCTTGATTTATCTGAGCATACCAAGATCCTTTTCTTAACAAGGTTTGTCGCCAAAGATCACGCCAATCAGATAGGATTTTTGATTTAATAGCAACTAATAGATCAGTGTATGGTACGGCAACATTCTCATCAACAGGGCTGCCGCTGTCACTGTCAACAATTGAACGTGCCAGAAAGTCCACATGTTCATTTCCCCTTACTCCTATATGTGAAGGTGTCCACAATAATTTGATGTTGTAGTTTCTTCTGGATAGTTGATAAAGGAGATGTCTTATTTCTAAAATGATGAAGTTTGTATTAGCACTGAATTGATAATTATCTAAAGCCTTTAGAACGCTCATACTGTCAGTAATGATCAGCCAATATTGATTAGTTTGTTTTTTAATGAATTCTAGGGCAGCAGTAATTGCTAGAGCTTCAGCTGTAAATATTGATATCTCCTTTTTCAATCTGACGCCTTGGCCAAACTTCAGATGAGGTACATAATAGGCCATGGAAACATTTATATCATTTTTTGATCCATCTGTGTAAACTTGTTTGAACTTATCAGAGTATTGTGCTATGAGGTTGTAAACTTCCTGGCGCTCTTTTAGCTTATGGTCAATAATAATATCGATTTGATTAATAAGACAGTCAAACTCCTTTTCGTAACACATCCAATTGCTAGAACTGTGTATTTTGTGTTGGTTATTTAGATTTAACATGAATGAATATTCGAAGAGAATAAATGGGTTATTAGAAGTTAATGGAGCATTTACAGGATATTTACTATGTAAGTAATTAAGCTTTTTAATTAGAGGATGATTACTAATGGAAAACAGTTTTAGCAAAAAACAGTATTTCAAATATTTAAATCTAAGGTGTAAAGGGGAAATGTTGCACTCGACCTGTAACGAATTAATTGGGGTTGTTTTCATGGCGCCAGTGATAAGTCTCAGGCTGTGATTTTGAATAATATTTAATTTGTTAACCAACTTGTCATTAGCAGAAAAACATAGAAATCCATATTCAAAATGACTGCGTACAAGAGATTTATATAGGGTAAGAAGGATTTTTGGATCAGAACCCCAATATGTTTTTGCAAGAGACTTTAAAATATTAAGAGCCTTAAGAGCTCTATCAACTATGTGGTCTACATATTTGTTCCATGATAAGTTATTCATGAATATAACACCTAAAAATTTAACTTCATTTGTGATAAGAAGAGATATATTATTATAGTTTATTTTAATTCTTTCAGACCCTACTTTATTAAAAACTATGACTTTAGACTTTTCAAAGCTAATGTCCAATGCAAGATAATTAAAATAAGAATTTAATTTAACTAAAGCTTCGTTTAACTTAAGATTTAGGGTAGTTATATTATTACTAGAACAATAGACTACCAAATCATCAGCAAACTGTAAATTGTATATATGAGAGCCTAGAATTAAGTTTAATCTATGTATATAAAGTGTGAAAATCAATGGACTCAAAATGCTACCTTGACATGTACCTTTATGAGAAAGCCTTGGACCAATAAGTCTATTATTATACTTAACAAATACCTTCCTACTGTGCAAAAAATTAAAAATCCATTGTATAACTTTTACAGGTAAACCAATCGCAGCTAATTCCGTGGATAGAATATGATGGTTAACATTATTAAAGGCTCCAACTACATCGAAGAAAACTCCAGCGAGAGCTTGCTTTGATTGTATAGCATTATAAATATCAAGATGTAAGTGAGCAATGCTCTCCCTTGAAGACCTGCCTCTTCTAAAACCAAACTGATTAGAAGGTAAAATATGATTAGACTCTATGAAATGTTCCAATCTTTGTTTTAAAAGTTGTTCAAATATTTTTCCCATGCAAGAAGTCAATGCTATAGGTCTATATGATTCAAAGTTAAACTTGTCCTTGTTGGGTTTTAAGATAGGTACTAAACAATCAACCTTCCAATCCATAGGAATAAGATTATGCTCCCAAAGAAGATTCAGGATATTTAATAAAATTAGTTTAGATTGAGAAGACAGGTGTTTAAGCATTTTATATGAAATGTAGTCAAGGCCAGGTGTAGAGTCTTTTCTGGATGAAATAGCAGAATTTAATTCGACAATGGTAAAAGATTTTATAATAAAATTTTGATTAGGAAGAATATGGCAGAAAGAATTAAGATTAAAGGCTGGCTCTACAGTATCTGGAGTATATTTTTTGAGAAAATCAAAGATCCAAGAATAGTCAGAGTTGTTATGGGAAGGTGGAGAATAGCTTTTGTTAAATTTTCGCATATACGTCCAAATGACTGATATAGGAGTCGATCTGTTAAATTGTTCACAAAGTTTTATCCAACTGTTTCTTCTCTCATTTCTGATAATATATTTTTTGGTGGCTTGTAGTCTTTTAAAATTAATGTAATTAGCCTCAGTGGGATCAGATTTAAAAGTCAAATAAGCGTTTTTGCTATTTAATACGGCTTTGGTGCAATTGAAATTCCACCAAGGAAGAAGTTTTTTTTTTTTATTTAAGTTAGAAGGAGAGCATGAAGATAAAGCTGTATTAACCAAAGAGTGCTTAGAAATAGAAGATGATTTCCACAGTGCTGAGTGTAAAATATCTGTAAATTTTGTGTAGTTATGAAGGGGGTCTTGTGTATCAAGAGAAAATTCAGTGAGCAATAGTTGGACATTTAAATTATAAATGTTCCAATCAACGTTGTTCAGGTTAGGGAAGCAGGGTAGTGAGCTACTATTGGGAATAGGAGTGGCATTGTAATGATTGTTATTAAGTAAAATTTTTGTGATTACAGGAAAGTGGTAGCTGCCTAAGGGATCGTCATGTACTGACCAGTCACACTCTAGAGCCAATGAAGGTGATACTATGGTTAAGTCAAGAGCATTCTGTCTCCATATGTGCGAACCAACAGTGGTCATACTTCCGTCATTAAGTATAACCAAATTATTGTTATTGATAGACTCTAAAATGTCTTTGCCTCGACAATTAGAAGTAGAACAGCCCCAGGCTGAGTTTAGGCCATTAAAATCTCCTGCTAGGAAGATTGGTTCTGGTAAACTTTTAATTAACCTGTCTAGTTTAGATTTAGAAAAAGCAGGATTGCAATTAGTTGGACTGTAAAAGCTTATGATAGTAAGTTCTTTGTTGCTAGAGTATTTTATACGAACAACAACATTTTGAATGGAGTCATCATAAAAAGTATCAATTTTAGAATAAGAAATAGAGCTATGTATTAATATGGCTACGCCATTGTGGGTGTTTCCTGAATCAAGACGAATTACATTGTAATGACGTATCTTAAATTTTTGACAAGGCTTTAACCAAGTCTCACAAATTAACGCAATGTGAATATTTTTGTCCAAAAGGAAATAATTAAAAATATGTTGATTGTGTAGAATACTCTGAGCATTCCATTGCACAATATTTAAAGTATCCATAAAGTACAAATTATTTATTAGTAACCTTTTTTAATGTATCTTGCAGGACATTTTTAATATTTTGGGAAGAGATAGGTATTTCATTATTTTTGTTTAGTGTTATAAGTTTTACTAAAGCTTCTGTAATAGATTTGAGTATTATTTCGGAATTTAAAAGAGATAAGAACTGATCAGTTTTGTTTAATGATGGAAAGTGAGAGCTGTTTAAAACATCAACAAAGCTTTTTTTCTGAAATTTATCTCTGTTAAGCTGGATTTTTTCTTTTTTAACAGGGCATGCAGGGGATATGGCAATGTGATTGCCAGAGCAGTGACAGCAACTGGCTGCAGTATAAGGAGTCTGACAATCTTTAAAATTGTGACCTTCGCCACAAATGCTGCATCTTTGTGAATTTTTACAGAATTTTGCAATATGACCATATCTTAAACACTTTAGACACTGCTTTACTGGCGGGATGTACTGCCGTACTTCGAACCGCCAGCTGTTGAGGTCCACACTATCTGGTAAATTGGGACAGGAAAAGGTTATAGAAATTGTTTTTGTGGGGATTAATTTTATTTCTCCATTTTCTCTTACACGTCGCATAAATCTACGTATAGATATAATATTTTTCGTGCTAGTTAGAGCTGAATATATTTCTTTATTGGATAATTCTATAGGCACATGAGAAATTACCCCAGTGACCTCTGTAGCGGCAGCCGGAAGGGAAGCTTTAAGTTTGTACCCATCAAGATATTTTTTGTTGCCTAAGACCGCGTTAGCAAAAGCAGGTCTATCAAAGATAACTCCAACTTTACTTTTATTAATGCGTTTTAGTTGTTTCACGCCTTTATTATATTTTTTTATGCTATTAGCGAGTGTCATCATGTCTCTTGTTCCGATTGGCTTGTCAGCCTCTGTACTCTCCAGGAATACAATATAGTCAAAATTACCCCCGTTCTCAGGGTAGTGCCGCACGTAATCGGCTACCCGAAACGGGGCATACCTTTCGGCGTCTGTTAGCTCAACAGATTTTATGGACTCGGAGTCGGAGCTCAACGAGTCGTCCTCAGCGTTACCTTCCTCCTTCTTTTTCCTTTTCTTACTTCTCCCCATCTCTTGATTAATTTATAAGTATTTATTTATAAAAAACTCCAGTGAATGAATTATAAAATTAATAAAATATTTTTGAAAAAAAAAAGACCGCCTTTTCACTTCAAAGTTCCCGCGCTTTTTTTCCCTCAAGGAAATGATTTGATTTTGACATTTGATTGTCAACATGAGGTTATTGACAGCCCAGATAAAGCAAATAAAGAAGTCCTTGTTTATAATATATCATTTCTTCTTACTCTATGAAATATTAATCGAATATCGAAGAGTTGTATTGAAATTCAGAATTAAGATTGTAATTAAATGGGGGCATAGTTTCGTAGGTTTCCAGAATTATCACCACTTAACATAAACACGATTGATCAAAACGATTGATTTTAATGCGTATACTGCAGATCCATTGAACATTTAATTATAGTTTGAATCATTTATTATCTAAACTAGCTATGCCCGTGACTTCGTCCAAGTGGAATTTAATAAAAAACTATATAAAAATAAAATAGTATAAAATAAATAAATTTCTAAATTAAAAGTAGCCTAAGTTACTCCTTATCACATCAGCTATTTGCTAGTTAAAGTCCCGTCAAAACGACCTAGCCGTTTCATATTATCAGGAACAAAAAGACAGCCAGACGGACAGACAAAAATTGTAAAGAATGTTATTTAGTATATGTACCGTGTATACATACTACTTCAATGACGTTTTATTTTAATCTTATATCTATAAAATTAAAAAGCTGGGCATTAATTCGAAATGTTACGAAAATTAGAAAAACAATTATTTTTTATATGATTGTTAAAGCTACTCAAAAATTATGTTTGATGGAATTTATTGCTATTAAAAGGTTGAAAAATGTCGTGATAACAAGGATCTATCTTTTAAAATTAACTCATTAGAAGGTGTTTTATAGTAATCAAGTTTGTTCAAAAATAATATACAATGTGCGAAGGTGATTTTAGAGACATGACATAAATTCTTATTCAAATAATCCTTATCAAATAAATACAAGTATTTCTTTTTGAACAACCTTCCTCCTTGACATCATTCAATTTCAATGAATACCTTAGAAGATGTAGTTTTAAATATTTTTGCAACGAATTAATGAGAACAAAAAATTAAAAGGTGATTTTACTGCATTTTTTATTACAGGCAAATGAATAGTAGTGGAAAAAAAGTACATCATCAACTAGGCTATTTTATTAAAATATCATCTTTGCGTTTTACAGTATTTAATTTGGACTTACTTAAATCAAATGAAACGACATCACGTCGCGTCGCGTGCTTGTGTAACTCGCGGTTTAAAAATATTTTCATTTGTTTTATTCTCAAATTAACGCGGATGGCGCCGCTGGACGCAGCTTGTATATTCTATACTTACGGATACGAAATCGAACAATAAATACGAAACTGATATACTATTATGTTTAAGTACAATTTATGTTGGTGTGACTGTTAAAAAAATAAAAATTCAATAAAATATTGTTAACATGGAAATAAGGAAAACATTGCTTTAATTTTATTGAAATTATATTCGTTTCATTTATTAATAATTAAATGGAAACAAAACAAGGAATTGATTAACAATCAACGCTTGAAAAAAGTTACGAAAGCAAATTATTTAATCTTCTTGTTCTTATTATCCCCTCTCTTGTTCTTGAAGAAAGTTCGCTCCTTATTTTTCATATCGTTCTTAACTTGTGAAAGGGATATCGCCTGTCACAATAAAGATATTTATTTATTTATTTTTTGTTGTTAACCATGTAATATTTAAAAAAAGTATATTATATCTAGCGTCAATTTCACGTAAGGGGAAGGAGGGGTCCAGGCAAATCTCACTAAATCTCACCAAAGAGCCCTTCGGGAGACGTGAGGCCCCTAGGGGAGTCTAAACTGATCGACGCTCACGTAATTAATGGATGCCCCCTAACAGATATTTTATATTAACAAAAAGGTTTACGTCACAGTCCTGCGAGGGCTTGACCTTGTTTGCAGGGTGAATAGGGACGCCACTACGGCGCTTCAGCGACCCCAGTGTCATCGGGGATACGCGCTCGCCGCGGGACATCGCCGCGAAGCGACGGTTCACTTCCGATGCCTGCGATGAATTCGATGGAAATAACGAATAATGAATCAAAAGCTTTTTACTGACGGATGCTGTCATCCGTCAAATAGGGTTAACCACAAGTGGCGAAACCTAGACCATTGAATATATCTATAGGTCTTATGTGCTATTTAGCTTTTTCTTTAATACAACTAAGTCGGCAAACAAGCGTACGGCTCACCTGATCGAACTGAACTGAAGCGGTTACCGTAGCCTAAAAACGCCTGCAATACCAGAAGCATCGCAAGCGCGTTGCTGACCCTACCCTCCATCCCTGCAGAAGCTTTGGTCACCTTACTCACCATAGAAACAGAACACTGCTTGAAAGCAGTATTTAGCTGTGTATTTCTGTGAGGTCGAGATGTTTTCCCAGTCAGACTGCTCCAGATTTTCATCAGGAAATTTCCTGTTGTGCGCTACCTTAGTTAGTATCGGTTAAAGGGTAACATGAATTACGTCAAGTGTGTCTCCTTCCATGCTGCTGTCACTAAACAAGTTGAAGAACATGGAATCCAACTTGGGGTCCTTTCGTGGAACCGCAAACTGTGAGTTTTGGATAATTGGCGAACTCGGAGGCTGGCTCTTCTGAAATAAGATTTTTTTCCATTTTAAGCAATGTTACGCAGGCTAGTAATAGCTCACTAATAAGTGCTGTAATTAGCCCCTGATTGCAGGCCCGAAACATCCTCCAACAGACCATACCTTAGGCCCAGGAGTGAGCATGACTGCGTTATCATCTTGTTCTGGCTGAAGACGAGGCGCAGACGCTGAACGCCCCGTAAGCTCCTTCTGGATGTTGTCTATCATATTCTGCATACCCTGGATCTTGTCCTGAAGACGCTCCTGGGATTTTAAGGGTTCTTAAGGTATTGTTATATGTTATACTTTAGGTCTATTTCTAAGTCCATGGCATGATCAATATTTCTTCGAAGGTATAAATCGATACATTTTTTAGTTACAAATATAGTTGGACGAATAGGACATTGTCAGCATGTTGTGACTCTAACTCTGACCCTCTTATTCATACCATGGTTGGTCCATGGTATTTGAGACTTGAAACAGAGACACGACTTGAGAGCAATGTTGTTTAGCTGTAAGCTTCTGTAAGGTCGAGGTACTTTCGCAGTCGGACTGCCCCAGATTTTGAGCAAGATATTTCTTACTTAGCTCTACTTCAATGAAATGTCAGTTTAAAAGAAACAAGGGTCAGATAGTTCTGCAGAAAATCAGAAACCAATTTTTAAACGTACCTAACGGTAACTTTTTAACGTTAAAAAAAAAAAACAATTATCATAGATTAAGGTCCAAAACATTAGCCATGAAGGGAATGTCATGTTTTTTTCAATTAGAAAATGAAATACACAAGCATCTAACATTACCTTTTCATTTCTCATCTCCAATATTATGGACATTTGCTTCGATAGTTCGTCTTCCTTATCCTGTAGAGAAACACCGTATATAAATAAAAATAATAAGCTCACAGTACATGTATTTTAAAAATGACAAAGAAATAACATCCCAAACATACTAAGCATCTTTCTTCATAGAACCCACCAAAATTCTTGAAGACTTGTCTTTTTTTAAATATCTTTACCACACTTACCCTAATAACAGCTTCTAGCTGCTCGATCTTGGCATTCATCTTCCTCTCCTTTTCCTTTACTCCATCTCTTTCTATATCAATCTCTTTCCTGACCTTCTGCAAGGTGGTCTCCAACTTCGACCTGATGTCTGTACTGGTCTTTAGCTCCGACATCAGTTGTGTGATAGACGACGCTTTGGAGTCTAACTCTTTATCTCTGGCTTCGATTATATCTGAGAGTTCTTTGATTTTCTCTTCTGATTTTATTCTGATATTGTTAAAAATATTAAGTTTAAAAAGCTTATTTATTTGAACATACTATCCTCTGAACAAATGGGACTGATTTAGTGGTTTTGTAATAGGTATCCCTTTTTATTGAATGAATCAGAAACAAATATGTCAACAACTTTTATAAATACTTAAAATAAATACAAATTAATTATGTACGTAGAATTTACAGAAGAAGAATTGGAAAATATATAACAAAGAAGGAGAAAGAGAGAGACATGTGGTAATAGTTTACAATGATAACAGACGATAATATGGAAAAAAATTATTACTCACTTGAATGTCTTGTGAGTGTTTTCAATTTCTTCAATATTCTTTTCTAAAGCTTCAATATTATTCCTAAGTTCCCCGATGCGGACCGATTTCATTTTAGACTCTTCGACATTTTTATCGAGTTCAGATTTTATTTCATCTTTCTCGTTATTAATTTGTTGTACTTGTTCATTTAGTTTTTCAATCTCTTGTTTAAAACGGATTATATTCTTAAACATAAAGATTGTTTAATATATCATCATCATCATCAACACCATCACTTCAGCCTATGGCAGTCCACTGCTGGACATAGGCCTCCCCAAGTTCGCGCCAGACATCCCAGTTTTCCACGATCCTCATCCGGCCTACACCGGCAATCTTAGGTAGATCGTCGGTCTAACGGACCGGAGGACGTCCCACACTGCGTTTACCAAGAACCGGACTCCACTCCAGGACCCGTCTACTCCGACGGCCATCGGTCCTGCGACACAGATGACCAGCCCACTGCCACTTCAACTTGCTAATTCTGTGGGCTATGTCGGTTACTTTCATTCTTTCGCGGATAGTCTCATTTCTAATCCTATCTTTGAGAGAAACCCCAAGCATAGCCTGTTTCATTGCACGCTGAGTGACTTTAAATTTGTGGACCAGTCCCTTCGTCAGTGTCCAATATATAATCGACTTTTTTTATACAACTAGGTAGGCAAACAAGCGATCACTATAGCATGTAGACCCTACTAACAATTAATTTGTAAAATTGTCCTTCAAGCCTTTTACTGATATTCTGCTCAAGATTTGGAGCAACTCGATTGAGGAAGTACCTTGACCTTATAGAAGATCCCAGCTAAATAATAACTCTTTTTAAGCAATATTGTGTTCTTGT
Organism: Melitaea cinxia; assembly: GCF_905220565.1. Taxonomy (NCBI): domain Eukaryota; kingdom Metazoa; phylum Arthropoda; class Insecta; order Lepidoptera; family Nymphalidae; genus Melitaea; species Melitaea cinxia. Next base: position 1,069,468 of record NC_059411.1, read on the forward strand.
GGTGAGTAAGGTGACGAGAAATCCTAGAGATATATCTTTTTAGACTTTTCTTTTTTCGAAACGTTATGTAATCAATGAAAAAGGTGCTTCAAAACCAAAAAAATACTCAAATTTTTTATTCAGGCTCGAGGGACCAATTTTAGAGTTTTAGTAAAAAAAAGCACATCAAAACACCTTTTACCTGTTCTTTGTCTTTGATATCATTCAATAAGAGCTCCTTCTCGTTAATCAATGTAGCGATGTCTTTCTTTTGATTCTCAAATGCAGCTGTAGCTTCCTAGATATTAAAGATTAATTATACCTATCTTACAAAGAAGAATCGAGGCAGATTATTTTTATTCACATACATACAAGTAAGATAAAAATGAATCTAATAACATAGAATGTTAATGATTATAAGTTACGTTTATTGATTGAAAAACCAAACAAATAAGAGAAATATTTTTTACGAAACTAGTTTGGATAAATAAAATAACCTATACAGCTATACAATCTCGTTTATGACATATTTGGTCAAATACATATGAACAGATCATTCACAGTATACTTACCTCAAGCTTAGCTCTGAGTCCCTCCAGCTCATTTCGGGAGTTCTGTTGGTCCTCTTCGAGGACCGCGATTTTCTCTTGTAAGTTATTCTTTTGCTCGCAGACGCTCTGAGTGAACTGTTCCTGATGGGCCAAGGAGCGCTTCAGAGAGGAATTGGCTTCTAGTGCTTCTTTAAGTCTTGGAAGGAGATTTATTTACACTTTCGCACACTAATACAAGGTTTTAACAGCATAACAAATGAAATATAAAAATAAAATTTGCATCAGCTGCAACAGGCGGCCTTATCGCTAATACAGCGATCTCTTCCAGGCAACCTTTGGGCAGAGGACTAAATAAGAAGTGTGGGATGGGGCGCAAAAATGTTATGTAACATACATATGTACATAGTCACAAACGTACATGTACACCAAATACATTTACTTACATATACATAATACTTACTTACATATACATACATTCAGATATATACATATACACTAAAGAGATTAAGGATGTAATCGGTTTTTTTAAACTATAAAGTAAACAGATGTAGTAGTTTATGGATGCCAGTAACACCAAGAACATTACCATCGTGTTACCGACTCAAAACCCGACCTTGGGAGCTCTGTTCACCTTACTCACCACAGGAACATAGCACTGCTTGACAGCAGTATTATTTAGCTGTGATCTTCTGTAAGGTTATTGTTCCACTGTTAATTTTTTAGTTTAGTTGACTTAACCTGCTCTTTTGCTAACTTTTTTATTATTTAAATTATTTTGTAATTTACGTTTAATAAATAGAACGTTATGTTAATTACAAATTGAGCTTAGCTATAGATCAGCTAAATGTATCTCACTCATTTTCCTGCTTCATGAGAGTGTTCTTTGCTTCCGAACTCTGGGCATTGAACTCTTGTATCAGCTGCTTCATATCCCTTTGTAGGTTCGAAATTGTTTCATCCTTCTGTAATATTAAAAATGAAATATAATTTCAAGACACTGTAAACTGAATTAAAAGGTACTGAGATAAAATATTAAATGTTATTATTTCTCATTATTCCAACTTAAGCAAAATTGGAAATGAAACTTTTAAAGATGGGTACGACAAATAGTTACAAAATACAGTTTAAACCGAATTTCTTTAAACAGCTAAAATTTTTGAAAGCGTTTTGATATGCCATTTTCCTTCAATCATATGATACAATATATCATTCATAAGCGTATCGAAAAATGATAAATTCTTATATATTAGCAGAAACCGGATAAAACAAACATCAAGGTTTGATGAGATAGAATGCGAGGTTTAACTCGGCTTGGCACGACTGCATTTTCAAAATTTAATATCTGATTTTATTTATAATCCTTCTCTAACGCTTATCTTACAGGAAGAAAGAAGCCTATGCCCAGCATTGGTCTACTACAGGCTGAATGCGTAATATCTGATCAAAATTTTTCTAATCAATAAGCCGCCAATTTCCGAAATCTCTGATAAACCCGTACATCTAGGAAAAATCTGACATTTCTATATCCACCAATTCGCCATTGAAGGTTTTATGTTGAAATCATTTACCTTATTAGATGGAAAATCATTAAATATAGCAAAATATAGATCATACGAATATTTTGTATGTCTAAAAATCAAACCTTTTCAATATTGAAGTTGCACAAATCCAGCTTCCTGTTTAACTCGTTGACACTCTCCACGAGATCGTCCTTTTGCTGTTGGATTGTTTCCAATTTCTGCCTGAGATTGGCAATGTCGAAGTCCGCCTGTTGTTTAGACGAATTCAACAGGTGTAGCAACTGCTTCTGATGTTCGCTTGTCATTTTTACTGAAATTTAATGTTATACACCTGATAGCGATCGTTGCTCGAATTTGAGGATATATTCGCCAACCCGCAGTGGAGCAGCGTGGTGGATTCAGCTCGGACCCTTCTTCTACATTGAGCCCCAGCAATGGAATGTTACAGGCTGAATCATATACAGGGGACACGCTACTTATAATGTGGGGTGTGTGGTACGCCCGAGCTCCAGGGTTTAGGATTCCGTAAGCTGCATGCAGAGGCGCAAAGTACGAGTATATGTAAAAATGAAAAAAAAAACGAGCATGCTTTAGACCGACTGAAGTAAAACTTCTTTAGATCCAACTAACTTATATCTCCCTCTCAACTTCCGTTCTCCTCGCCGAATCACACTTTTCGTAACGCTCTCGTCACGCATATACCAGTCTACTCCAAGCGTTCAGCTTACTACAAGTCACACATACGTTTTGAAAGAAGTTTTACTTCAAAAAGTGTGTGTGCATTTAACACACTCCATGAGTGATAAATTCTGAAAAGTAACCTAAGAGAGATTTTTTTCACCGAGAATATAAAATAATGTGTAATGTATTCCTTCTCATTCTCTGTCCATACATTTATGTGTTTTTTTCCTTACGTGACGCATTTTCGCTTGAGCGAATTTAAATCACAAAGATCCTTAAGACGTTTCACTTCAAAAAAGGTTAGCTGAAAACGTTCGGAATCGTCATCAAGGTGCCAGGGTTTTAATTTCACCCCTGAGCTACAGGGGCTAGAGCCACCACTGGATAAATAATAATAAAAAAACGATTGTTCTTTAGAGGTGGACTGTGTCTTAGATATATGAAACGTAACTAGATATGAGAGAAAGAGAGAAACAAAATATGCGCTCGCATCTCTCTTGCTCCATTCGCCTCGCCGGATCATACTTTACGTAACGCGCTCTTCACACATTCACCAGCCTACTCCTCAAGTCAAGCGTGCGTAAAGAATAAGTTTGACATCAATAAGCACCTTTAGCTACCTCAAATAGGATATGGACCCTGTGTCAGGAGTCTGACACACAATATCAAAGAATAAACGCCCAGGTCACGACAAACATCGCTTTACCATAACTTTTTTTTATGTCACTAGGTCGCCAAACAAGCGTACGGCTCACCTGATGTACGGCTCACGGGTAAGCGATTACCGTAGCTTATAGACACCTGCAACACCAGAAGCATCGCAAGCGCGTTGCCGACCCAATCCCCAATCCCCCCAGGAGCTCTGGTCACCTTACTCACCAACAGAAAGACAATACTGCTTGAAAACAGTATTATTTAGCTGTGATCTTCTGTAAGGTCGAGGTACTACCCCAGTCGGGCTGCTCCAGATTTTGAGCAGGAAATTCCTGCTGTGCCTACCTCAGTTGAACTAAATATATGTCACTTCGAAGATGAAACTCGCGATCGTAGCCCTTCAACCAATTGACAATACTGCCTAAATACATCTTGCAAACCATTGATTTACGTTCATAAGTCCTAAATCGTAAATATCCAAGTAAAAATTGAGTTTCTTTCTAAAAACCATTCAATCTAAAGAGTTATTGGATACGAAACGACCATCCTGTGAGAAATGATTAGCTAGCCGTCAAGTACACAATAATATACTATTTCTGACTTACATAACTCGCAAATTGCTAATGGAAACGGAATTAAACAAATTATTCAATTTTGACCAAAATGACATGAGACCTAAAAAAAGGGAAGGATCTCAATTCGGCTGTATGCTGTGGCGGTCAGAATCCAGGGCTTATTTTGTAGTGCCATTTAAATTTGATCAAGATCCGACGAGTACTTTTTGAATTATCTCTAACAACGTGTATTTAGTTGACTATTTTTTTGACGACCAAAGTTAGTGATTTTTCTCATTTTATCACTTTTTTTGCGATCAAAAAATTTGTACCTTTATCCTCAAGTCCGTTAATAACCTGACGATTTTTTTCATCCTCCTGGACTTTTTTCACCTGTATTTCCCGAACAAGTTGACCAGACTTCTGGTAAGCTTCACAAAGAACCGCTTGGTCAGCCTTGCAACGCGATAACGTCTCTTTCAGACGCTCACTGTAATCTTCCAAGACTTCGCAAATCTCTCGAGTACTGGTCAACCTATGAATTGATGTTTAAGACAAATGTTATGTTGTTGGGTGCGTTGTTCTGTTTTAACAAGTTTATTCTACGGTACAAAATTATCATGATTATCAGTTTAAAAGTCTCGATATTTTGGCCTAATAATCGTTATAAGTCAAAAAAAAATTGAAGACCAACAAATATTTAAAATAAAGATTTTAGTTCGAGTTAGGTAGACTAATTCTACCCTCATTTAATTATCGATATTTTTTAATTAGTAAAAAATATTATTATTATATAGATAAAATGACACATTAACGAAAAATTTATATACTTATGTTTATTTACACACTTGTTCAGAGTGTCGGGGCGAAGTCTGAGTTCGTCCTGGTACTGCCCGGAAATGGTCTCGTGCTGCATCTGGACTTCGACCATATTCTGTTGCAACCGCTCATGGTTGCCTTCAACTTGTTGCAACTTCTCTTTTAAGTCCCAGTATGCCGTATCTTGAGCTACCTAAAATTTTAAATTCTTGCAAATTTTACAATTTATATACTGATTACATTACATTGATTTACTAAAGAAATTTGTTATACTGTTGAGGCCCTTGCATTCTTAATACGTTAATGAAATTTTTATTAGAATTTAGTGTGTAACATCCCACTGCTGGGCTTAGGTCTCTTTCTCCGCGTAGCAGTATTGAAGCTTAATTAAAAAAATCACTTGTACACAGTAAAATAAATTGTGCAATATATAATGTACCTTTAATTTTATAATCTTCGTAGTTTCTCTGGAAACTTTTTCGCGAAGTTGTTCTACCTCTACATTCATTCTTTTTCTGTTTGCAACTTTGCCTATATTTCCAATCTCCATGATGTTGTATTGAAGAAATTCAAAAATTTTAACGTTTATTATTATTAAACAATTATGCAGGTATTAACTTTCTACAAGTTACAACTGAATTTGTTCTTCGAAAAACAAAATGGCGCGAAATTATATAACTTTTTTTTTCGTACTATATTAATATCCGATTGCAAATTGTTACTATAATTTCGTTAATCTGTCCAATTTTATTATAACAAAAAAAAAGCTCCTTGTTTTGCATTTTTCTTAATTTCTTATACGATAAGCGATCGCTGACACACTAGAAAATGTGATACGGTATGAAAGTAACGATAAAAAATATTTTCATTGATAACAAAATAAAATTTAAACTAAATTTTAAAAATCAATTTAAGTATAAGTATAATTATATGAAGGTTTTCTCGGACTATTGGATCTTTTTTCAGTCTATTAGAATATTTTATCATTTTCACTAACATCGCACTACAGCACCACAGAGTAGAGTATTGTTTAGGCCCGTGGTTTAGGCGGATTCTGTGGTGTGCAGTAATAGTGTTCTTTGGTATTCTGTTGGTTGCCTGAGACGGGCTGTCAAAGTGTCAATTCGAATCCTTTCTCAAACCTAACCAGAAAAAAAAATAAAAGGTTTGTGCTTTTATAATTACTTATAATATTCGTCCTCATAAAATAACATAGTTATTATGATTTACGAATTTGACACGTAATATAATTTAATGTTTTTTGACGTGAAAAAAACTTGCGTAGTTATGTAACTGGTCTGTAAGGTTAAAAATCAATTTTCAGATGCTCAGCTCATCTCTACTCAGTGGCCTGCGAACGGCTCGCACTTCTGTGATGGTTACGAGGAACTTAGCAGCAGCACAAAAGGTTACAGACCCTATTCAGCAACTCTTCCTCGATAAAATCAGAGAATACAAACAGAAGAGTGCGTAAGTAAAATATATATGATTATTTACGTAAAGTACACTTCATCATTATGAAATACAAAAAAAAAAAATTAAAATATGTAATTATTTTTTTTTAATACATTTTGTATTAAATAATAAAAGGATAGTATATATTACCATGCATCAAGCCCAGTAAATCAGTCGAGCACCAGCATTCTTAGAGGTAAGGTCACACGCGTCAAGCGCCTGTTGTTATAGTGGATAAACCGCATTTGATACTTTCATAATAAAATATAAATAAAATAAACATATTACGAAAATGACTGTAAAATAATATAATGATAATATCTGTAAACAAATGTATAATTTAATTTTTTTTCTCAACAAATAGGCATTTCAGTCTGTTTGTCTTGTTATTTGTTAATTAATATGTTTGTCGGTGTCATTGAGTTTATAAAAAAATTAAAACCGCCAAAATTTGATGGTCTACTTTCATCCAAAACTATGCAACTCACATTCACACACAGATTTTCTGAGGCATAAGAAAATGCTATTTTATACATGGCGTAAATATTAGATTCATTCGTAAACTGAAAAAACTAAATCAATTTAAAAAAATTGTTTCATAAAATTGATTTTTTATTTTTATTTTAAATTTATTGACTATTGTTATATAACATACATAAAATTTTTAACAAATTAATTATGTAAAAAACATTATAAAACATTTAGTTATTAATTTTTATTATAGATTAGAAAATGATGAAGATGGTCTTTTGGTTGTCACACTATACTTACTAGCACAAAGATCGCGCGCCTCGTACGACTCGCGCGATGCGACCAAATTTACCTAAACTTGCAGAGCGTAAAATTGTGAAATGGCTCTTAATTTTTTGCCATTTGGAGCTGTTCTTTGGATACATTTTAATATTTCAATAAATTTTTCTTAAATGATTGAAGAATGTACTTAAATGATTAGCTTATTTTAAATTTCACCATGTTATCTATAAACCGTGATGTTTAAATGTAAATAATTCTATGATTCCTATATTGTAATTAAATACATCTCTTTATTTTTCTAATAAAACTATTAATATTACAACAATGAAATAAATATAATGTAATTCTAGTCAACTTTTTTTCACTGAGTGAACCGATTTTGATGTTTTTTTTTTATATTTGAAAGCTGATGTTTGTCGTGTGGTCTCATTAAATTTGTGGACATCTGACAATTTTGGCTAAATACATGATATATTATTTCGTTTTTAAGTCAACTTTCGTAACTATAAGTCAAACTTTCCCAAGTGAACGTAACCGATTTTCTCAAAAAATCTTTGTTGAATGAACACTTAAAAGTAAATAAATAATAGTAAATAAATAGGCCTATCTAATCAATTTATTTACAGTTTTTTTTTTTTTGTATAACAAAATTCAATCTTTATTCTGTTTCAACAGTGGTGGTAAATTAGTTAATCCCAGTCCAGCGATAGAGAAGGAATTGAAAACTGAGCTGGAAAAGCTTGAGCATCGGTTCGGAGGCGGCCCAGGAGTAGACATGACATCGTTCCCAACCTTCAACTTCCAGGAACCCAACATCGACCCCATCGATGATCAAGCTGCAAAAAAGTGAAGTGATAAACATAAAAAAAAATTAGTTCTAAAAGTAATAAAATCAAGTTGCATACTGTGTGTTATTAAAGCCTGATTTAATTTATGAGTTTTATTTCTTTTGAAGCATTATTACATAATTAAGCTTTATATATTTTTAAGAGTGATTAAATAAATAAATAAATAAATAAATAAGAGTGAATAATTCTCCCTCTCAAAATATTAAGTTTGAATTTTAATTACAATGAAACGACTTTTTCGGATTTTATCACGGTTTATAAAATTTTTCAGATGCCGATGTTTCGGATAGTCACATGAGGACTTGTTCGGGAAAAGTTGTTTCATTGTAATTAGTGAAATTTGTGTAATCATTAGAGAAAACAATATGTTGAATTTTAATGTCACATTAAGCTTCTGCAAGAAATGACTCGTTTTTGTATTAAGATTTTCGTAGGTACTAAGTTTTATTAATAATAATAATTTATTTCAGATTTTCATCCATAAAAATTGTTATTAACATTTTAAAACTTAGAAACTAATGTTAGTATGACACAATATATTATTAAATAAGATTGTAATTTGTACTGAAAATATGACTTGAAAATTTGGTAAATTAGAAACAAAAACAAAACTTGTAAGTGGATTACAGAAAAAAAAATTATGATGTTTATTAACACCTAAATTTATTTATATTATTGGTATTAGTTTTAGTTACAGCTAATAAATAACTCACACACTTCAGACTATTGCAGTCCACTGCTGGACATAGGGCTCAAAAAGTTCGCGACAAAAATGGCGCGAACTCATGTGTCGCTCTATGGTATGGTTTTACCCATAGTCACTACACTAGGCAGGCAGGTTGGTGACCGCAGAGTTAAAGGCCTTCTACTTCTACACCAGGCATTTACCCGACCGTGTAGAAGGCCTTTTAGCTTCTTCGCCTTTGTCATGCCATGCGAAGTTTATATCACTGAAAAGAAAAGAGAGATATATATCTATAGCTCTTATATATAGCTCTTCAGCTCATTTAGCTCAGGGAAATAATTTTATATAGTGCAACCAAAATGCAACCTTATGTGGTGGTAAAAAAATACTTTTTCATTATTAATTTATTTTCTTTGCTTAATTTTATTTTCTTTGCTATAGTTTAAAAATCTTATATTGAATTATCAAAAAGTCCTAATAAAAGACATAACAAAAAAAGTGTCCTGAGTGTAGGTATATATCTACGTTTAAATTTTAAGGCACACTAAAGAAGAATACTCCATAAGTTATTAATTAAACTACTGTAGCAGTTATACAAAATTATAGGTAGTTCAAAAATTATTAAATACTTGGTTATAGTATTAAAATAAATTAAATTTAATTAATTAAATACTAAAATTGTATATACTTATCTTTGGATTTTTAATTTTATTAAATACTAATAAGTAATAACTAAACAATCCAAAATCAAGTCTACTTATATCTTTTTATTATCGACAATTACTTAAGAATTTTAATATTTATATCCAAAGCCCGTAAAATAAAAATTAGCTGTCTGTGGTTCGGACTTCCCCCTAAGAATTAAGACAGTGAAGTATAGTTTCCTGTTTAAAGTTTTTAAAGAATTAATTAATCATTTAAAAGTTTCGGTCAGTTGAATTTTAAAATATCCTCTTTTTTTTCAAATCGAAGTGAAAATAGGTTTAATTTTTACTGCAATATATTTCAAGTACAACTTCATTGAAGAAATGATGGCAGGTTCATACTATCTTTGATCGTACTTAGGAACAGAAGCCAGCAAAAGTAAGTATTTACTGATCAATTGTATAATTTATTAATAATGAACTTGTTAGGAAGTAATATAAATTTAACAACAAAAATCGACATGATGGTGATAATGGTCCGGGAGCCAGTGACAGATTTTCATGACCAATTTCCTCGGAGTCGCAGCTGCAATCCCTAATGCATTTGATCAAATTTGTACACGTCTCCCGGACCAAAACATCTGTGAAGTAAGTATATTTAGCTGAAACTAATTTATTTATTAAAATTATTGTAGACAGTATATAATAATATCAGACTGAATTATTGACTTTAGTGATTTACAATACACCTCAACATACAAAAAATATATTTATAAAATTAAAATGACACAAAGAAGGTGTGTATAATATAGTTTGACAAAAACATAGGTGACGATTGTTTGAATAAAGAATCAGAAAATAAAATTAAAATTTATTTTGTATATTAGTGAAATTCTTAGTTCGTGCTTGACTTTAATTGCAAGTTATTTAGTGATTATCATTAGTAATTTTTAATTTAACTAATTTTTTTTATTATTTTAAATTAAAACAACCAAATTGTTGTTCACTATATTTTATATAAGATTTTAAATTAACATTTTTATTACTAAAATTATTCGAAAAAGGGGTATTAACCATGTTTTTTATTTTCATTTTGCGTAGCTCGATATTCCGACATTATCTACAAATGTCTTGTTAAATAATTTCACTATATTTTATTCTTAGAAATAATACAGTCACTTCACAGAATTTAATTACTTACCATCTATGTTACATGTAACATGCATCGTAGTGGTGAGAGAAAAAAAATTGACTACCCATTAGTAAGGCAATGTTGGCGTTCATAGCACTGGCTATTGCACTGCGGCATGGGGTTGACCTCCGCACGTGGCAAACATTTGCATTGGCAAAATGTTTGCTGTGGTCTGAGTGTTTGGGCTAGTGTATTTGTATTATTTCCGACTCCCACTCTGAAAACATTTCAAGTGGAGGCTGTTGAATTAGAGACGTTTTGATGTTAAAATGCAAATTACCTTACTCATTGATAATACTAATATTTACCCTAAACTTAGTACTAGTGATTGCCTGGTGGTCGAAATTCTACCATTTTTAATTTAGATTATAAATTTGAACATTAACGTTCTGTTGACAAATATTATACATCTATAATAACAAACAAAAGAGTATTTATGCATGTGTGTGTCTAATACAAGGTAGTCTATGTGATGTTTTTTTTTATTGATTTAATGTATTTTTAATGCATTATTTGAAAAAAAAAAATTGCATTTGGCACTCCTCTATATTAATAATAAGTGTGTGAAATTTCATACTCCTTTGTTCGCGCAATATACGTAAAAAAGGGGTATAAATTTTTTTTCTTCACATATTAATATATAGAAGATATGTATAAGATTTTATATTTTAATATACTGTAGTTGAAGTTTATTCCTTAAGAAACAATATAAGGTATGTAAAAATATGGGAAGTAAAATTGTGTGATACAACTGGTGCTGATGCACACTGACGCTGAGAATGTAGTTGTACAGCGCTTTTATGTAAAAATTTCATGTTATGCATGTTCTATTTTCATGTAAAATTAAGGTATAATAGTATATCATTTACTGTATCGAAGTAGCAAGCGTCACATTATGGTTTGGTTTTAGAGTTTTATTATTATAATAGGGGATCGGACAGTAACCAGATTATAATCTATAATGCACTTAGATCAAATAAATATACTGTTTTACCATTATTTATCGAACAATTATTTAATATAATCCATTTAAATATTTTTAAATGAAGAAATAAAATGTTATCATTAACAATATTTTTAATCTGTACTGAAACACCAAGTACAGTACGTGACGTCATTTGTAGGACGAAACGACCAAGCGCGGACAACTGCTTTCCGCTAAGCGTGCACAACGCCCGCATCATGTTTTCACCATGCCGCTATATTGCGAGTGCACAGCTGACGCCTGACACTTAACAGCGCCCAAATAAGCGTTCAACTTATAAAATTCGCTCACAACGCCCGCGGCGTTTTTTATGTGAGTGGGTCGGAAATTTTAGGGGTCGTGATCGATGGCGTTTTGAGCCTTAGGTGGATCGCGCCCATTGTTATTACTCCAAATGACGTCATTCGCTCTCAGATGACAGAACGTGGCGTTTTGGCGGGATTTTTAAACAAACAATATTAAAACATGATTTTGAGTACCTAAAAGACTACCAATAACTAAAAGTTTATTTTTTATGGAAATAAGTATCCATAAAGATTAAAAAGCTTTCTGAAAATTTGTCCGATCCCCTATTTGATTCATTTCGTGAAACAATTTACTTTTTAAATATTATGGTCAGTTCAGTCAGTTCAGCCTATCGCAAACCATTGGAGACGTAGACCTCCCCAAGTTCTTGCCAGAAATTTTGGTTGTTCCGCAATCCTCATTCAGCCTCCACCGGCGATTTCACGTAGATCGTCGATTCACCGGACCTCATTGCTTTTGCCAATGCGTGTTGGTTTCCACTCTAGAGACACGCTTGTTGCAGCTGCCACCAGCCATCGGCTCAGCGACACAGGTGACCAGCCTATTGCCATTTCAACTTGCTAATTTTCAGATAGTCTCAATTCTAATCCTATCTTTGAAAGAGATCCCAAGCTTAGCCCGTTCCATTGCAAGTTGAGCGACTTTTAATCGCCTCTTCTGAATAACAGCATCATCACCCTTCTGGACCACTGTGGACAACGGCGCTTAAGTCTCGCCAAGGCTTTTAGGACAGAACACCCTGCGGCCTTAAGAAGCTCTGTCTTAACTCTGTCCTCATCCGGAGCCCTCCCGTTTTTAAGCTGCTCGAGCACAGCACTAATATTGTTGACTTTGATATCCGAGATATCTTCTGAAAAATGGCGCAAAAATGGTGCAGGTGGATCTTCGGTGCTCCGAGTCTCAGGCTTGTATGGTCTCAACGAACACAGCTGTCCTTAGAATTTCTCGACCTCTTCTTGGATCTGGGGGTGAGAGCAAACTGTTCTGCCATCCGCTATTTTGAGCTTCGCAAAAACGCTTTTCCCAACTCCGCCATTGCGCTAATATTTCTTCATATTTATATACAAAAAGTGGCTATTACTATTTTAGCGATAAACTTAAAATATGATGACAAAATATGAATTTTTTATTATAATTGGATTATCTTATACTTAAGTCTTCTGAAGTAAGGTGAAAGCTTTATTTTAGCGCTCAAAATTTTCTACAAATAATATTTTAAGTAAATATTGTAAAGTTCTAATATAATATGGAATTTAATTCATTTTTAGGTGGGAAAATGGTTGATTGCACGAACAATAATAAAAAGAGTGAGAACCGTGGCGAGGATATCGAGGAATGGAGTGACGACATGTGTTTACGTATAGCTCTTGAGGATAGTTTTCCCATTAAAGTCAAGGAGCTATCGGTCCAGAAAGATATTATAAATAGGTTTCTCAATTTTTACTTATCTGGGAAAGTACAAAAGGGTCTAAGTGCTAAAGATATTATTTTCGCGGTAATTTCAATCATGCCTTGTACTAACGAATCAGAAAAATTAATTTGGGATAACCATCACTATAGTGAAGATGGTACCTTATTCTTTTTGACTCCTGAATGTCAATTAAGGAATGAAATAAAAAGTGTTTTAATGAAACGTGAGACAAATTTCACTGAGGACAAATTAAAAAACCAGGAGGTGCATAATGAGCAGATTAATCTAACAAAAGTATTTGTTCGTGAACTAATTACCAATGATTCACGATGTGAAACAAATGATATTGACGTTTCACTAGATAAAATGGACGAAAAAGTTGTACCCGATAAAACTTCAAAAGATTTTACCGATGATCCAAAGTTCCAAACTAATGATGTTGGTAATCTATTAAATACTGATGAAACGGATGAAAATGTTCAATCACTACCACTTGTAAAATTAATTTGGTTCAGAAAAAAACCTTTGTATAAAGCAAAAATGAATACTCAGACCATAAAGTATGACCCTGTGAACAATGCAGCTTTTTGCACATCTTGTAACAAACTGCTTGATAAATGGGACACAAATACGGATGCTCGAATAGACTTAAAATACTTTTTTGGGATTGTCGCATTAAGTCTTATGCGAAGTATCGTAAAATCATACGAACATGTTATGCAAATGTTCATGAGTACATTTCCAGATAGATTCGCACATACCAGAAAATTTATTATTTATTCACCTCCTTGTGCCATGTGCGTTAGAAAAACTTTTAAAACGTTTAGAAAAATAGATCGTAAAATTCAAATTATGTTTGCTAAATTAGTTATTAACTCGAGTACAAAAAAACATGAAAAATTTTACCCTCCTCGAATGAACATATTCGATGCAACTATATTGGCGCCTTCATCAAATTATGGAATGGAATTAATAAATATGATACAAGAAGTGGCTTGCCTGTCTGGATCGAATTCATTGAAATTCGAAGCATTTCGCTTAGAAGAAACAGCAGTTTCTTGGAATAGAATAGATAAATTCTTAAAAAAATATTTGTACGAGTCTACATACCAATCGACTTGTTTCTGGGCGCGAGTCATTGATACAGAACAATTCAAATATCTGACTTGCGAAAACAATTACGAATTAGCAGTTGTAATAGCTAGTTTTATCGTAAGTAGAACTTGTAATAATGCTATATGGAATTCTCGTTGGGTTAAGAGTGGAACTAATTTGGATAAATATAAGCAACTTGGTCATAAAATCCACGAAGATTATCCAAAGATTTTTTTCTAAGATACAAGACCATTATTATTATATTTTCCACAGTTAGTTTCCTATTTGAAAAATACTATAAAGTAGTCTGTATAATACAAAAAATTAACAAAAAAAAAAAAATAATAACTAATGCACATTCAGCTTCTTAGTTGAAGGCGACCTTACAGCTTTTATGATATTTTTTTGTTGTATTCTTTAAATTCACACTGTCGGATTTTGTCATTCATGCCACGCCACCTTTATTTAATATTTAATTAATTAAAAATTTAATTTTTTAGTGCTATTTGTATTATATTGTACTAGCTGTACCCTGCCGTTTCACACGCGTTATTTTAAAGAAAAGTAGCCCATAGCCTTACTCGTAAATGGGCTACACAACACAAACCTGTTTCTGAAATTAGCGCGTTTAAACAAAAAACAACCTTGTAGTTTTATAATACTTTTACTTCGATGTTATTTTAAAACTGCGATATCTTCTAAGATATTTATTGAACTCGAATGATGTAAAGAGCAATTTAGTTTCAAATTAAATACTTGTGATGAATAACGTATTTAATTAGATAAGGATTAATATCATGTTTATAAAAAACCTTCGCAAATAATGAATTATTTTGAAACCAATTTGGTTAGCATAAAAAAAGGTTTTAGTGAGCCGACCTTAAAAGTTAGATATATGCTGTCGTGGACTTTATTTCAGAACAGTACTGTCGTACATGATTTTTGCGAAACTAACTGTTTACGCGGCGTACGCAGCGAAAGCTCTCAAAGGAAAAAAACCCGATTTTACCCGACCACTTAATTGGTGCTCCGCTTCTATTGGTTGGGATGATATATAGCTTTCCTGATGAGATAAATGAGCTATCTAACACAGAAACAATTTTCAAATCAGACCAGTAGTTCCTGAGATTAGCGCGTTCAAGCAAACAAACAAACTTCAGCTTTATAATATTAGTATAGATTGTAGAACATAATCTAAGTTCTAGCCACGTGTATGTTAGTCATGTTTACTGCAGTTACCACCTATAATTATGGTATCGCTTAGAGCTCGTTTCACTGCTTGTGGATAACGATATTTGTTCTGGGGCTGGACTTCTGTAATTTCGTCTCAGAACCTACAAGAATGTATCTCTTTCTTCTACCACACATTAAATATTCTTATTGCTAACTATATTACTTCTAAATTAATAACTTGTACTGTGTACCCAGTATGCGCTGCTCCTTTAAAA
Source organism: Melitaea cinxia (assembly GCF_905220565.1). Taxonomy (NCBI): domain Eukaryota; kingdom Metazoa; phylum Arthropoda; class Insecta; order Lepidoptera; family Nymphalidae; genus Melitaea; species Melitaea cinxia. Next base: position 1,085,048 of record NC_059411.1, read on the forward strand.
AAGGTCATAGAGGATACACAAAAACACTTGCGCAAGCTTAAAATTAACGGGAAAATATACCTATAGGCAAACTTACTCGGCCTTGTGTCAATCCATCAGTCTTGTACAGCATGACTATGTTAAGGGACGTGCAACGGTGTCTAGTCTGATCTTGCTCGGTGATTACATTACAGATGCTATTGGCTGTCAGGTGGATGGAGTCTACCTAGGCTGCTCCAGATGTTGAGTAGGACATTTTTTGTCCGACGCTTTCTATAGAATGTTTAGTTGGCGTTGTAAAAAAGAACGAATTAGTTTATTGGAGGCTATTTCGTTTTCCTGTTGCTTGGTTATAAAATGAGGAGTTATATCACGTAGCTGATAAAGAAACCTATTCAAATTCAATTGTTTTTATTGTCGAACAATCATCAATAGTGGTCGAATAAACGATCATCACTTCAGCCTATCGCATTTCACTGCTGGACATAAGCCTCCACAAGTTCGCAAAAAAAAATGGCGTGAATTCATGTGTTTTGCCCATTGATTGGATACAGCATGACATTCTTAAGCATACGTAAAAAATAATCGTTTTTTTTTTTTAATTATGTGATATATCCACAGGCTTATTATGCCCGTGCTTTTGTTATTCCATATATTATTATTATTATTTTTCAACATGCATCGGTACTTCACCGCAACTTAGAATCTAGAAGCCTTAATAACTAGTCTTAAAATTTCAAATTTCTAAAAGTCGACGCGAGTCCACTGACCAAGACTATTTTACATATTGTTTTTTTTTTTATATTCTTATATACTAATTATTTTTATTATATTTACACTTATTTGCTAACTACAATATAGTTATGTACACTTATTTTCTAACTACAATATATGTACACTTATTTGCTACTTACAATGTACACTTAACCTATGTTATTGTTAGTAGTTAGGTACTTTTTTTGTGCTTAGGAATCGTTTTATCCATTTAAATTTCTTTTTTTTTTTAATTTTTATTAATATATTATATGAATAATCCTATCTTATTAAGTAAATATATAAAGCCTTATCATTACAATTACATTATCCTATTCCTATACTATTACATTCAATTTTATTATTTATATTTACGCATAATTTATACTTACAATACAATGATGTCTTCACACCTCTATATTTTTTTAAAAAAATAATCGTTATCCAAGGCGAGTTCAGTTCAGTTCTTTGCTTAATGGCTTTTAGTTGTTGCAGTGGTTTGCTTTTTATGTAGACAATCGTTGTCAGGCAGTAGTCATTAATAATAATATGTCAAATTACATGTAGTCTAGAGTCGAAATCCCTAGTGGCTTGTCACAAGGCTCGCTACTTGGACGACTATTGTTCATTATCTTCGTCAACGACAATCGGCACGTGCTTTAAAATATCAAAACTCCTTTACTTTGCTGACGATACAAAGCTCTGCGCAAGGATACGCAGACACGCTTACGCTATCTTGATTCAGGAAGATCTTAATCTGCCTCAATCGTATTTTATTAAGAAAAAGCTCGATTTAAACCTGGAAAACGTAAAATTAAGTCGTAAAGTCAATACAATATCGTACAAATAGGTACTCCAATATCGGGATTTTCGGCGAGTTAATTCTATCCGTGATATTGGTGTTACGCACGACTCTAAACTTCTCTTTGACAAACATATTGACGGAATAGTGTCCAAAGTATCTAAAGCTCTAGGTTTTGTAATCTTATAATAACTATTCTAATTAAGTATGTAAAAATAAACCTAAATTCGCCTAAAATAAATGAAGTAAAAATCACCGATAAAAGTTATCAACGTCTAATAAACTACTAGTTACGCAATAAAAATATATGACAGTAAGGTGGAATTTTATAGTGAAAATGTAAAATGTGTATAATGCATTTATTTGATTATGATTACTGTTATCCATCAGATAGTTATCATCAACCGGTGAAACAGGCCCTTATTCTCATTTTACCTATCCATAAAAATAATTACTTACGTTTTAATATTTAACAATTAAATGCTATGATTATGAATATAGAAAATGTTGATTGCAATGTTGATTATATTTTGTAATTTTAACTATTATTACTTATTATTAAGTTTTTATTTTGAAAACAATTTTTTACTTTTTTAAATAAAGTTTGCTACAGATATACTTTTGATTTTACTTAAACTAACTTAATTTTTAACTGAGGGAGGGCACAGTAGGTTTCCCGCTCAAAATCTGGATCAGTCCAACTGGGGTAGTACCCCGACCTTACAGAAGATTACAGCTAAATAATACTATTTTCAAGCACTGTTGTGTTCCCGTTGGTGACCAGATCTTCTGGGGGGAACTGGGGATAGCGTCGGCACCGCGCTTGCGATGCTTCTGGTGTTGCAGACGCTTACCATCAGGTGAGCCCTACGCTAGTTTGACCAACCTAGTTATATATATTCAAAGAAATGTTTGTATTGTAAATGGCGTAGAAATCTTTTGAAAAAAATGTGGATAAATAGATTGTCTTCATTTCGAAATTATTTACAGAATGTAAAAAGGCCACTTCGAATTTATGTATTAGAATTTTAAACTTACAACGGACGATTGAATAAAATTAAATATATCCAAGATAAATATTTAAGTGTATGTTTTGTGATCATAGTAAACATTCAGTCAATGTAAAATCAACAAATTATCTTCATGTTTTGTTCTTGCTCCTCCTACATAGTCACCTTATTTTGACATTGGTTGATATTGTCTTGAGATTAGTAAATGGACAATAATTTGAATTAACTACCTAATTACAACTTGTGCATTTTATGTTCTCGATATATATATATAGTCATTCATTCGCTCTCAGTATTCAACTATTGGTATATTGCGTGTAGCGCCGAACGCCTCGCGCCGCACTGCTACAGATTCACAACTCACTACACACCAGTAGCGTGGTAACCGCTTCACGAGCGGGTGTTTTCGTGTGCGAGCGTGTATTTTTATAGTATGGCTGCCGGCTTCGTCGGCTCTACCAAGAACTTCCCTTTTTCTTTTGATGTAGACGTAGAAGAGGAAGAAAATGAAAGAAACACACCTCACCTAAGCAAAAGAATAGGTCAGTAACAGTAATTATAATATTCAACAACTTGTCATCGAGCAATTGTCATGTTGATTAACGTTATGTGCAGTTCCGCGGCTGTTATTGTTTTTATTTTTTTATGTGCAGGAATAAGCAGTTTTACCTACCAGTATATAAGTGTATAATCTATGTTTACCTATTTACTATTACAATTTTTTTATTCAACGAACATGTTTAGTGTCAGTTTTGAAACTTCTGTTTCATATTGTTGGATCGGTGTACGATATATTATTTATGTTTATTATTACTAAGTCCAGATGACTAGACGCATGCGGATTAGAGTCCTCTTTGAAATAACGCGACCCATTTTGTATGACCTCTAAGTTGATTGTAAACTATGACCTCTTTTTATAACAGTATAATAAGATCGATACAGCTGCTACAGCTGACCGCACAGGTGACTTAGTTTTGGGGCATCAGCTGATAAATACAAAGATTGTTAGTCAGAAATACTGGCGGTAAACATTCTTTTGTACGTGTTTAATAAAAGATTATTATACAGATAAAATATAGAATATCAAATAAGGTTTTAATGATTTTAACCGACTTCCAAAAAAGGAGGAGGTTCTCAATTCGACTGTATTTTTTTTTTATGTATGTTACATCAGAACTTTTGACCGGGTGGACCGATTTCGACAAATTTTGTTTTAATCGAAAGGTGGTGTGTGTCAATTGGTCCCATTTAAATTTATTTGAGATCTAACAACTACTTTTCGAGTTATATCTAATAATGCGTTTTTACTTGACGCTTTTTTCGTCGATCTACGTTGTATTATACCGCATAAATTTCTACTAAATTTACCGATTTTGATAATTCTTTTTTTGTTGGAAAGAGGATATCCCTAGTTTGGTACCATGATAAGGAAACCAGGATCTGATGATGGGATCCCAGAGAAATCGAGGGAAACTCTCGAAAATCCGCAATAACTTTTTAATGGGTATACCGATTTTGATAATTTTTGATTTAATCGAAAGCTGATGTTTATCATGTGGTCACATATAAATTTTATCGAGATCTGATAACTGCTTTTTGAGTAATCTTTGATAACGCGTTGTTACTTGACTATTTTTTCGTCGATCTACGTTGTATTACTCGTCGATGTAATTGAAGTCGGTTTTTTTTTTCGTTTGCGAGCAAACACAATTATTAATTTTACAATTTATTAACTGACTTCAAAAAAGGTGGAGGAATGTACTGTTTTAAATAGTTCATTAAGTCACTTAATTGGTGGAATCTTTCCTGTTAATCGAATGTACAATGAGAATATAACTTTAAGTCATCTGCATAGATGATTCCGCGGTTAACAACAACAAACGACTCTTAGGTCTTATTATGTTTGTGCAGCTGTCTGCTTGCGTTTTAGCAGGGGGTCTCGTATTAAAAACCTGTAATTTTTTATAAGTTCATGCCTACATATACAATCTTGCATCAAATAAGAATATAAAAACTTCTAGGGCAACTTCCCTACATGCATAATTAATGCTTTTATATGAGGGTAGTTTAAATTTTTGGTTAAGTTAATTGAACTTGAGATATAAGAGAAATCTTAAATATATTATTTTGTTTTAATCTTATTTAGTCCAAAAAGCATCAATTTGTTTTTTTTTTTTAACTAAAGATATTAAATATCAATATGTACGCTTTGTCGTCATATTTATATATTTGGTCGTCAGTGAATGCTGCTAAATATGTAGTTAGTCGAGTCTCAAAAAAAAAAAACGTTTTTTAAGTCTTCGCTAAAATTAAGAGAAAATAAAGAAAGGGCTTTGAATAAACTTCAAAATTATTCTTAAAAAAAAAAAAAATAATAATAATAATAAATTACGCAGGTCATTCAATCGCATTTACTTCATACATGCAATAAGCACATTTACTGCAAATTACCTGAAAACAGCCTCGATAACCTTTTTTACTTTAATATGGACTTTGGACTCGAATATGGGTACAGAATTTTCGTAATGTCAGTGTGTTCTTATTAGACTTAGCTAAACGACTGTTTTCCGGTGTGAAGTAACGGGAATTTAGGCTTTCTTTAACCTCCCATTTAATAAAAAAGGTTCTATTTACTCTACAAATAGTACTGAAATAGGGATTGAAATAGAAAACGTTTTAATATTCCAGTGCATAATTGAAAAAGTTTATTTTTAAAAATGGATTTAGATGAGATTTTGTACGACCATTTTAATAAATATTGATAAAAGTCCATCGTTTAATGGTCCTAGGAAAATCTTGTATACTGATATATAAAATACCAAGATCGTGACAAGAGTTTGTATCAGAGGTGATCTGTGGTATAGCAAACGCAAATATTTATCATGAGCGAGAATCAAAATTTGGCACAATATTGTGTTTGCTCGCAAGCGAAACAAAACCGACATCAATTGACATCGACAAGTAAACCAACGTAAGAAAAAATATAAATAAATTAAATACGTATTGTTAGGGATAACTGAAAATTACTCGTCTGATCTCTTTTTCTTCTTTTGGCTTAATGGCTTTTAATAGTGCCAAATGAGCCGTCTGATTTCGATCGAATTTTTACAGGACCGCATGGCAAACACCAACTTAAAAAAAAAAAAAAAAACGGTAAAAACGGTTACTACCAGCAAAAAGTTATGAGGTAACACACATATAAAATACAGTCAAATTGAGAACCTTATCCTTTTTTTGAAGTCGCGTAACTAAGAATTCTCCAGCAAAACTAAAAGCCATTCCTAGAGGAAATTTAATTAGAATTCTTCTCAAATAGTTTTCGAATTTCAAACGCTGAACAAGTCACACATAGGTATTACAAATATTGACTGTCACCTTGAAAATGATAACATTATCAATCGGCGCATTTACATTGGTTCGATAACAAGAAAATGAGGACTCCTTTAACGAGCTATTTTTGTATATGTGTAATTTTCGAACATTTATTACGGCGTGAGTCGAGAACATGTGCAGCGGTCAGTTCAAAGACATTATTCATAAATATTTTCAACTAACATTTACCCGCGACTTCGTCTACGATGCTGCCGTATCCACAGTGTACTTTAAGTACAAAAGGAACTCCCAAGGCTAGCGTGCAAGAAGCGTAGAAGCGTAGAAACGTAGCTTACTCAAGCTAGTGAATGCGTGATGAGCGTTACGAAAAGTGTGATCGGGCGGGGCGAACGGAAGTTGAGATGGAGATTTAAGTTAGTGAAGATGAGAAAGAGAGAGAGAGAGTTACGTTTCTTATATTATTGTAGAAGCCAAAGAAGTTTTACCTAAGTCGTGTTTTTAATAACACCACAGCTTGATCTTCTTTACCCTCATTAAATCCCTCATATAATACCGACAGTAATATTTCATACTCAACATACAACATAATAACACATTTCCAAAATAAAAACTATACTGCAGAGATGTTATTCGTCCCAAGTCCAAGGTTGAGTGTCCAAAACTAGTAATCTCGTAAAGTCAGTACTGTGACCCCTAGTGGTAATATACAAAACAAAAACAAATCCCTGGATATGTATTTTAAGGTGAGTAATACAAATATTTTTAATTAGGTACACAAATATTAGACAGTTATAAGTGCCAAAGTTGGCCAGTACAGTGTTATTGGTGTGGTTACGGTAGTTAGAATTTAGCTACCCCCTTTCTTCCCGTGGGTGTCGTAAGAGGCGACTAAGGGATAACACAGTTCCACTACCCCCTTGGAACTTAAAAAGCCGACCGATGGCGGGATAACCATCCAATTGCTGGCTTTCAAGGGTCTTCGGTGCGATAAAACCAGCCCTGCGGTCACCAACCCGTCTGCCCAGCGTGGTGACTATGGGAAAAACACACGTGTTCACGCCATTATTTGGTGCTAACTTGTGGAGACCTATGTCCAGCAGTGGACTGTATTAGGCCGAAGTGTGTGAGTGTGTGTGTTATTGGTATTGCTGACTCTGTAGAGTCGATCGATTTAGTTAAACATATAGGCTTATAAGATTTAGGCCTCCGTGAAGAAGGTTCTTAGCTTATTCCACCACGCTGCTCCGCTGCGTTTTAACTGATACACTACTATGAGTAACGATTGTTATCAGGAGTCTATGATAACTACTGAGACCCAAAGCTTGACGTGCTCTCAGAGGTACCCAGGGGTAGACACCCAGACCGGAAAAAACCCGCACAAATACAAATATTATTATAATATACAGGTATCGCCCGCGTTTGACCGCATATAATAATAAACAATAATGCTAACACCTAATAACAAGTATGAATGAGGCTTATACTTATTATTATTCAATAAAATATAATAAAACCATTAAAGACTTTCAGAAAAGATAAGTTAAGGAAAGTAACTTGTAATACTAAATTATTCACAGATAATGATTGAACAAATAAATTCCATATGGAATGTTTGCAAGAACATTAGCAGTTTCTTTCTCGTCGCAATCTCGTTTTTCTATACGAAAAAAGGAACCAGTCACAAACAACCAGTACAGAGGATATCAAAAACTAGTAGGGCATAAAAAAATACAACTTGAATTTCTTTTTCTTATCGTAAAAATAAATTTATCATCAATAACAATGCCATATAAATACATAATAAGATTTATAAATTAAATACATCTTGTACACCTACACCGACACAATACCATCTCCTCTGCCTCCAGGTTGCCTGGAAGCGATCGCTTTTCAGTGATAAGGCCGCCCTTTCTACTTTATGATACTTTGTTAAAATCAATCTGATGTGTATTATTTCTGTTTTGGTTTACAATAAAGTGAATTGTTATGTTACGTTACGTATAAATCACTGTGGTATAAATCATGTCCGCGTGGAATGGTGGCAAGAATGCTGGCAGCATTTCTCCGTGTAATGGCAAAACAAATAATGAAATAACAATATTAATAACTAAATTTATTTATATAATTTCATAGTCAATGTCAAATATCATAGTGGAGAAAGAGGCCCAGCTGTGGGATAGTTAAAGGACGGGCAGAATTAATCAATTATAAATTATTATATTGCACACATGGGGATTGCTTTAGCTCTGTATGATGCATGATCCTATGATTATTATATATAATAATATTCATTATGTTTGAATAGTGACCTTAAAAAATTCAGTGCAATGCATGAAAAATGCATAAGAATTGGTTAAATTGCCGAAATCGAAACCGAAACAATTAGTTTATTTTGATAAATATAATTTCACGCTTATCGATAACAAATAAAGGGCCACCTGTCAAGGTTAATGAATCCGTCACGCCGCCATGATGACTCTTGATTGTGTTGAACACAAAGCGTGTCGTATTTGTGTCGTTGCCAGCTCGCTTCTCGTTCAGTGTTCTGCAAAACATACGCGAAACAACGTTCTCTGCGCGAGAACATCGGAAATAATAAATTCGAACTTTTCCTCGGCATTGGAACGATCTTCGACGTTGACAGTCAGTCAGGTTCAAACGATTTTGTAATAAATTTTGACAGTGCCGCTGCCAGTTTTCGCGTCATCTGGAATCCGCGTTCATTCCAGTTGCTGAAGATATGTCATTTGATTTGTATTGCTACTGAAAATAAGTTATTGCCTACTTGTGGTCGTCGTGAGCTGTTACATCATTAGGTATTTCGATCTATCTTATTCTTAATAAAGTCTCAAATATCTAACCTACGTAATCTTACGGCGAAAATAAATAAGTAGAAAAATATATTGATAATTATCTTCGAATCAACATTTTAATGCAATTATTAAGTGCCATTTGTTTATTTTTATTGTATTAAAATTACAATCGACTTATTTTAAAAAATTATACTGGTTACGTAAATTATAAGTTAAACATATATTGCTTGTATAATCAGCAAAGAATCTTGTTTTTATGGATTATCAGATAAGACGGGACGTAGTTAGGTCTAAAGCAAATGCTGATTAAATTTCTGAGCTTAAATTCTGTTTTGCTAGATATTTTCACTTGAATTTCTTTATCAGTTTAAGATATTAGAATTTCCTGTAAATTATAATGAGTTTGGTGAACTCGTAAAGTTGTTTCGGTTTAAAAATAATACGAAACGTACAAACATTTTCACATTAAAATTTATAGGTCTTTGACTCTGATATTGACGACGCAGATGCGTAGGAGTTTGGCAACCGTGGACGCTGAAAATAATCACAATTTGATTATCACCATACATTGATATTTACTAATAAAACGTGACACAGATTTAACGAGTATCAAATATGATTAGGGACATAGTTATTCGTTCCTGCATTATTATTAATTGTGCAGGGAACCCTGAACTTGAGCGGGATCTTCAAATTAGCTAGTGTAGGCACGCATTATTGTAAAATGGTATTTTTAAACTAAAATTAATTTTGCTACATATTAATTTTACTACTATACTACTTTTTTTCGGATTAAATTATCTAAAAGAATTTTAAACTCGTAATAAATTTATTGTCCTAATAAACCAGTTTATTAGTGAATTAAAATCAGTTTCAGTAATCTTTCCTAAGCAGAAAACGAAGTTTGGTCAAATTAATTTTTTGCAAGTTTTTCATTTATTTATTATATTTATTGTACACCATCTATTGGTGGTATCCACCTATAGGTGGATACATTACATATATATAATTATATACTTTATGGCACTAAAAAAATAAATGTAAAAACAACATAATAATAAGGTAGGATAGGATTATAGGATTGTTGGTATGATTTACTTGTCGATGTAATTGAAGTCGGTTTTTTTTTGGTTTGCTAGCAAATACAATTATTATAGCACAACGAATCTGATCCGAAATTTAACTTAGTCTAAGTCAGTTTTTAATCTAAAAAGTAGGTGTCTGTATCTTCTTCAATTATTAGTAGGTACATTTTTAAACTATTCTGTCATAAATTTGAATATTGGAATGGAGCCAAATAAAAATACAATAAAGATAGTCAATTCATAGGACAGTATAGCTACTAGTTTTTTTTTTTAACCCGATACCGCAGTCAACATGGTAATCAAAAATCATATCCCATAATTCGATCATCTGATATTCAACAGTTCTTGCACGAAACTTTCATAAAAGTTTGAAAGTGGTATGAATAAGATGAAAGATACGTCTCAAACAAAATGTCTTAGATCTAGGTCTTTGATAGATATCATGCGTAACAGACAAAGAAGCCTGTTAAGAGGTATATTAACAACCTGCAGAATTAAGTCAGCTAATCAGTTAGCCGTCATCGGAAAGCATTATAAATTGGTAATGCATTAATCGCAGTCGTATCGATTATAATCTACACCTGGGACAGCTGCCACATGTCGAGGAAATGGTCAGGTCTACTTGGCACGGTCTCAAATGACTCACATCGTGTCGATATTTCACAGTTTAACGATACTTTAATACGCATCAAAAGATTTCAAAACGATTTCTCTGGCTTGATATTAGGTTAAAAAAATAGTGTTGTAGCGAAAGCTCCCGTGGACATTGAGTCGGCAACGTGCTTGTAGTATTCCTGCCGTTGAAGGCGTTCATAGCGTTATCCGCCTATAATTGCGTGTGGGATTCTTGATGGACTCTACGGTCCATCAGAGTACGGATCTTTTAGGCTGTGTTTATTACCAGGGCAATTCCTCGCTGGGAGTCTTCCTCTCGGAATCCTATTGAAGGACATTTCTACTAGCTGAACTAGCTTAACTGAGGTAGGGCACAGCAGGAATTTTCTGCTCAAAATATGGAGCAGCCCGACTGGGGTAGTACCTCGACCTTACAGAAGATCTAAGCAAAATAATACTGTTTTCAACCAGTATTGTGTTCCTGTTGGTGAGTAAGGTGACCAGAGCTCCTGGGTGGGTTGGGGATTGGATCGGCAACGCGCTTGCGATGCTTCTGGTGTTGCAGACGTCCGTAAGCTACGGTAATCGCTTACCATCAGGTGAGCCGTACGCTTGTTTGCCGACCTAGTGACATAAATAAAAAAATAAATAAATAGCAGAGGCGGTGGGAGGCTGTTTTGCCTACGATCAGATAGACCGTTCACTTGTTTCGTAGTAGTGGTATAATTAAATATTAGTATTCAATTTGAGACGAAAATAAATAAAATGTAAAAAGGGCAGTGGTTTGAGAATCTGGGGAATAGTGTGGAAATTTTGTGGATATTCATGAAATAATAGTTTCTGAAGAAGATTGAGAGATATGTTAAAACTAACAACGAATCGAAACCATAACGTATGCGACCGAGTACGCACATGCGCTACAATATTACGAATTCCTCGACAAGTTATATTTAAAGAAATTTCAATTAAAACACATCGACGAGTACACGAATCGACGCTTTGAAATAAAAAAAATATTTTAGTGTTTGAAGGCACCAATTTGAGTAAAGTATCATAAAATTTCGGTATCATTATTACGTGTCCAACATTAACTTATCTTTGTGAATGTTTCAATTTCGTAAACGTTGTTTCCATAATGTTCGTGACACTCCGACGTTATCAAGAGTCGTTTATGGTAAATTAGGCTCAGGGTTCGTTCAACTCGTGCATTGTATACTTTCTGTACCTAGATATTTATGAAAATTGAAGTTATCGCATTGTCCTATCCTAGTAGTATGGCCCGTGATATGAAAAAATATGGGCAAATCGTGTGAAACAGTAAAGTTGACCTAATAATAACTTTCTTACAATCACTCACCATCATCATCACTTCAGCCTATCAGTCCAGCACAGCAGTCCACTGCTGGACATAGGCCTCCTCAAGTTCGCGCCAGGCATCCCGGTTTTCGACCTTTAAGTAAAGTAAGTTTAGGACCCGTCTACTCCAACGGCCATCGGTCCTAAGACACAGACGACGAGCCCACTGCCACTTCAACTTGCTAATTCTGTGGGCTATGTCGGTTACTGTCGTTCTCTCGCGGATAGTCTCTTTCTTGCAAGGAAGAGATAAAATATTTGAAATATATTTTTTTACACAACTAGGACGGCAAACAAGCGTATGACTCATATCATGATAAGCGATTACCGTATAGACGCCAGCAACACCAGAAGCATCGCAAGCGCCTTGCCGACCTTATCCGCAATCACCCCAGGAGCTCTGTTCACCTTACTTACCACAAGAACACAACACTGAAAGTAGTACTATATTATTTGGCTATGTTCTATGATATATCCTTACCTACCTATGATGTATCCTTACCTATCCTACCTTTAGTGGCGTGTCGGAGCTGCAGATTTTTTTTTCTGTTAATGTTTTTCTTGGAGATTTAAATGCGCGTGAGTTGTCTTTGATATATTTAAACGAAGGTCGTCAGCTTAGAGAGTAATAACATTTTTGTTTACTCGACTTTGCATCCACGCGGTGCTTACGATTTTATTAAGGAACTATTTATTTTTATTTTGTTATCATAGCATCGGAGGTTCTTTATGTATCTAATTATATAATCTATTTTATTTTAATGACTTTCATTTCGTATCGAACAGATTTATTAAGCATATTTGGTTTTTTCATACTGCTAAAATAGCTAGATCCCTCAATTAACGTTGTACCAGTATATAAATTTTAGAATTGCTGTCGGCGACAGCACCTCTGACCTCCACTGTGCTTGAAACACAGATACCGTACGGAAAGGAGGTTGATTGAAGGGGACGGGCGCTTTTGTGGGACGTAACCTGCGTTGATACACTTGCTCCGTCTTATGTCAGGGAAGCAGTCTTGAGAGCGGGGGCAGCAATATTCGTCACTAATTCCAAATAACACCTTTGTTCCGTTAGCAGTCGTAACACTTGGACGTGACACCTTGAAGTGCTAAGTTTTTTTTAAAGAGATAACTCCTCGTCTTATCGCCTCCACAAGAGGGCTGGTCCATTTTTTGCCCAGAGAATCGGCATAGCGATTCAACGGGGAAATGATGACAGTATTCTTGGCACCATTCCACGCGGACATGATTTATACCATAACTATCTTTAAATATTGAGTTCTAAGTTGTGAATTGTAAATATGTATGTAGTAAAACATGACAAAAATTAAACAACTCTTTTGTATTTTATAGCGGTTTATTATATTTTTTCGATGCCCGACGTTTCAGATACTTTACAGCAACCATGGTCACGGGATAATATAATATATATTCACATTATTTTATTAAACCTACCTACAATCAAACGAAAACACAAACTAAAACGTGTTCGCATTAAAATTGATAATACTCGTATTAAACAAATAAATAAACTTGATTCTTTATTGCTATCTTTCCCTTTTTTGAGTCATTACCTATTTGAACAAATACGGTCGAACTGTTTATTACATATTTAATAAAGTATCTATATTATGTAAAATATTCACAAGTGAACTGTAATGTTCTTGATAAATAAAGTTCTTTAAACCTATATTACTTCTTACAACCGAGAACCTAATGAGAAGGCTATGAGATCTATGAGAATTTGGTCTGCATTTGTCCATGTCCACAAAACCATGATAAAATCTACTATACTATTAAACGAGCAATTCTTGTATATCTATATTCTATAATCTGAATCTCGGAAAAAAAAAGGATTTGTTTTTGAAAGAAGATATTTAATAAACTAAAATAATTTAATAAAATTGATTATTTTTTTAGTTTCTATTTATAATATCAATAAAAATGGTACAGCGGCACTAGATAAGGTACGACAATGTAATTTTCTAATTGTTTTTTATTACAAAATCGTTTTACCGTCAGTTTTGAATACAGAATAATAAAGACTAATTGAACTGATGATTTCTTGAGGGTATATTGAAGTGGTGTGGTAAATAACAAAGAAGTTAGAATGTCTTCAAGAGGACTTCAAGACGGCTCACGGTCACCACTCATCATAACAGATTCATTTTTTGATGACGGTGGTAAGTTTTAGAGTTTAAAAATTTAGCTAAGTAATAAAAAAATGTGACTTTAAATAGAAATAGTCTGTAATGTTGAAATGCACAACGGTTCGATCTTAACACTTCAAAGTTCTCAAATGCGGTTTGTGGTGTGTTGGAGATCCAGAAACACGCAATATACTAACTAGCAGAAACGCTCAGACCACGGCAAACACCTGTATGCCGTAATTTCGAGCAGTGTTGTGTTTCTGTGGTGAGTAAGGTGACCAAAGCTCCTGGGGCAGTTTGGGGGTGGGGTCGACAACACGCTTCGATTCTTCTGCTGTTGCAAGCGTCTATAAGCTACAGTAATCGCTTACCATTAGGTGAGCCGTACGCTTGTTTGCCGATCCAGTTGTATGAAGAAAAAAAAAGATTTAGTCACCCAGGAACCTGCCAGCTTTTAATTTTCTACATTCTTTCTTTTTCAACTAGTACACATTATACCTAAACTAGGTAAAAATTTATATTTCACTGGCAATATATTATGTAGAGGTACAATTTTATCAAAGATAAGACGAAAATAGAAGGAAAAAAGTAGATATCTTTTTTTAAATATAGCGCCCACAAGACGAGGGCTTGACATGGGTAATTCACGTTAGGATGAGACTACCTGTAGATGTGGTACTCATCTAGGTCGTTGAACCTTTCACGTAAAGTAATTTTTTTACGTCGTGCTCGGCGCTATGTCGTCCTCTTTGTCAGCGAAAAAGTGACTCAGTTTTAAAAACTGACCACATAAAATTTTTAAATTACGAATTTTTTATAATATTCGAAATTTAAGAATTTCGAATTTATAGCAAAATGTTATAAGAAAAGCTTTGTGTGTCGAATCGAGTATTCAAATTTTTTGTTCACATAAAATTAACTTCTCCCATTCGCCTTTTGACGCATCTCAACCTGTCAAATGGTCCAAAAATGTACTTTAAACTTAAATTTGAGTCCCTTGGTAGAAGATACGAACCAAAGTTGATCTTCACCGAGCTGATAATAGAATGAATCAGACTTTATAATAAATTTAGTATATTGGATAATATATTGAAAATGGGTTGCTTAAAAAAATCCTGGACTATATAAAGCATTTTTCGGAACTAACTTTAAATCTAAACAATGAACGGGAAGCGTATTTTGAAGAGGGTAAGGGTCCTCATGAGGTTTTTGCCCATAGTCACCACGCTGGCAGGCAGGTTGGTGACCGCAAAGCTTATTGGGGAAAACCGGGATGTCAGGATGAACTTGGAGAGGCCTATGTCCAGTAGTGGTCTGCAATAAGCTGAACCTGATCTGAAAGGGTCTTCTATTCAAATGGAGGACTTCTATAGTTATCGATCTGCAGCAGTGTTGATGGACTTCGGTTTATGAGCAAAAATGAGTTCTCAATAATAAAATTAATGCAATACCGTACTGTTAGTAAACCGGTTGCATAGCGACGAACATCAGATCCCCGCAAGAAATGTTTGAATAGGCCATATAATTATGTGGGTCGTGGTCTGGGTGTTTTTGATTGTACTGTGCGCAGTGTTTTGACCACAGAATTCTTATTTTACTGGAGGACGTTGGGGTGGGGTATTTATTCATTTAGGAATTGTTACTTTGCAGCGTTCTAAATAAGGTCTATTAAGTGAAGCGATTGACGGTTAAAATTTCTACAATCATTTTAGGTATGTTATTGTGGTCATTGTGGTGTTTCACTGTTAAATATGATCAATTTTCGTACGACCTACAAAATTTGAATTATAATTTTATATGTTCGGGTTACCGCACATTCAGCAATATCATTGTCTTTGCAATCAATATCCTCCTATAATTTGAGTTATTTCTTATGTATTCGCTGTTTGCACATATCTTAGATTTCCATATGACTTCATGATGATCTGTCCTTCTGCCTATATATACTCAAAATAATCATAATAAACTTAGTGTTAGATCGACTGTCATTGGGTTTATCTCATTACCTTCCCTCACATGTCATCTCTCACTCACACAAACTGTACACCATAAAATATCATTAAAATAATATGTTTTAAACCTTATACACACATATATATTAGCTAATGCTTACTATCTTTGTAACACAATAAAAATTAATATAAAAAAAGGAAAAAAATTCCTTCGAGCCGGATTTGAACCAGCGACCTATGGATATCAGTTGTTTCCGCTACAGTCCACCGCTCTACCAACTGAGCTATCGAAGGTATGTAAGATTAACTGAAATTTGGATTATAATCAAACTCATACTTGCAATATGATGACGTGAATTAGAAACTTCATTGTGTCAAGATAATAAATTACGTATTAGACCTCTTTCGTTATTGATGTGTAACTAAATTAAAAGAAACGTCTAGAAATTTATTTACAATTTTAATTTATTTGTTTTGAAACAAAGACCTACTAATAATTGTTTTATATAACAGTAGTTAGAATTTTATTTGATTTACTATTAACGGCCTGTTTTACCTGTGACCGTTAAACTTGCCGGTCGTATGACGGTATCCAACAGATAAAAGTTTATGTAATGATATTTTTTTTTCACCATCGAATTGCACTTTATTCATAGAATATGGCTATCCACTACCCGTGAATTGAAAAATTATAGTAAATTCGTTTTAAATTTCTTAAATATACTTTTATCAATGCGATATATACTATTATCTGATCATATTTATTAATATTTATTGCTTATTATTAGTTATATGATTTATGAGTCGAGTGATTTCGCGGGGCGTTACATGGTCAAGACTGTGTCGCTAGACGGCCACATTACGGAGCGCGGTGGTGCTCGACTCGTTGCTCCAGCCACTCCAGTCAGGCCGCGAATCTCCGTTGTTGCGCACATATCGTCCATTACTGCGCTGCAGTCCGGAAACCGCGTGGCATGTAATTAATTTAAGATTTTACATTAGATTTGTTTTAAAAGTGACTGCAATACGTTTTATACAGTACGTTGTTTTTTCTTTAAAATAATTGTGTCAAAACTTGACACGTAACTAAACAGCTGTTTGAATACGAAATGAGTGTTCGTGGTACATAGGTATATTACAAATATTTTAATGTTGCGACCGTATGTGAAATCGGTAATTGCTCACGTCGTGAACAGGATATAATTCTTGTTTCTTTTATAGTGTTGATAAACAATTATGACTACATTGAAAATGTAACTATTCCATGCGTTCGGTTGATTCAGTTTTTCTTTTAATCTGATCTGTAATTCTGCTGTTAGAAAAATATCAGTCGGCAGTGTGATAAAATATATTCGAAATCGTGTCATTCTACATGGAGAAAGAGGCTTATGCCCAGCGATGGGATGTTACAGGCTGAATGCGAGTGCGAAATCATGACCTTTAATAAAAATATTTTAAATTAAGAACTAAATCAGAGCACTGTTAGAAATAAATTTTATTTACTTAATTTAATGGAAAATTTTAAAATCTTTTTGAACTGATTAAACATATGTAGGTACATAATTGTTACATTTGTCTCCATACCATGTGTAGGTATTTTAATTTAAAAAAAAATGTCATAACGATAAAAAATATGTAAACAATTAAAATTTCAACGTTTGTTACATTTTTTCCGCGCGTACGTTCGCGTTTTGACCTCTTATCAGCTGACCTTGCTCGGGGCCAGGGATGATAAACCATTGCGTCACATCGCCGAGAGACTGAGGTCTTAAAATAGACTCGAGATCTTTGTGGAAGCTCTGAATGCCCTTTTCTTCGCATTCTGCATCTATTGACACTTTTTAACCGACTTCCAAAAATGGAGGAGGTTCTCAATTCGACTGTATTTTTTTATGTATGTTACTTCAGAAAATTTGACTGGGTCGACTGATTTCGACAAAAAAAAATTTAATCGAAAGATGGTGTACGTCATTTGGGACCAAATGATGACCAATTTAAATTTATTTGAGATCTAACGACCACTTTTCGAGTTATATCTAATAATGCGTTTTTACTTGACTATTTTTTTGTCGACCTACGTTGTATTATATCGCATAACTTTTTACTGGGTGTACCGACCGAGATCTGAAAAGAACTTTTTGAGTATGTAATCTTTGATAATGCGTATTTACTTTACTATTTTTTCGTCTACCTACGTTGTATTACTTGTCGATGTAATTGAAGTCGGTTTTTTTTTCGTTTGCGAGCAAATACAATTATTTTTATCGCCTTCCCTGTTACTGTTAAAGGACTTGTGTTTAATCCGTTCACACAATCGCTATTTACGTTTATTAGAAAAAGCTTTTTATTTTATTTTAATATAGATCTTTAATGTCCAATTGATTTTTAATCGACTTTAAAAGGAAGTGGTTCAAGGAGTTTTCAGTTCGACTGTATTTTTTGTTACTTCATACCTTTTTACCGAATTTGATGTATCTTTTATTGATCGAAAGCTGGTACCATCTAAATTTGTTCGAGTTCGTTCTGTTTGTGGTGTACAATAAAGTGTATTATTATTATTATTATTATTATTATTATTATTCGAGATCTAACGGGTAGTATTTGATGTATCCCTAAAAATGCGTATTTAAATTAACTAGTGGTCACCCAGTGGTCGAAACTCGGCCAGAATTAATTTAAATTATAAGTATTCTTTGACCGTCAAAGAATACTTATAACAAATGGACACAACGATAAATAATTAAATTATAAGTTTGAACATTATCAAGGTTGTGTTGTCAAAGACTATACTTCTATAATAATGAACAAAAGAGTATGTATGGGTGTGTGTGTCTCAAATACACGATAGTGTGTGTAAATTTTTTATTTAATTTATTTTTTTGCATAATTTAAAAAAAATATATCCCTCCCTCCTTCTCTATATAAACTACTAGCGACCCGCCCCGGCTTCGCACGGGTGCAATGCTGATACTAAATATACTATAGAATGTCTATATTTATAGTGTAAAGCTAGCTTATAGCATGGTTGTTAACATAATAACAACAATATACAAATATGCGTCGTTAGATTACACGTTGTTACAGTATGCGTTGAAGAAATAAAAGTTCACTGCTCGTTTCTCGTAGGTGATAGCGTGATAATATGTAGCCTATATGTTGAGCCGACTTAATAATATTCGTGCCAAATTTGAAGTAAATCCATGCAGTACTTTTTGAGTTTATCTCGGACATACAGACAAACAGACAAACAGACAAAAATTCTACAAACTATATTTTTGGCTTCGGTATCGATTGTAGATCAAACCCCAAGTATTCTTTTAAAAAAATATTCAATGTACAGTTTTGACTTTCCTACCATTTTATTATATGTATAGATAAGTATACGAAATTTTATACTCCTGCATCCGGGCAATTTTCGTAAAATGGTGTACAAAGTTTTTACTTCACGTATTAATATATATATATACAATAATTATTTTTATTATTTTTCGACTACCTACTTTATAATACTTGTTGGTATAAATTGAAGTCGGTTTTGTTTGCTAGCAAACACAATTATTTTCTTAATTAGTTCACTGTTTGTATAATTGTTGTGGCGATGTCAACAATGCAACAAGAACGGAAGACCTCAGTGTACCTACAAATTGCTAGTAATTACTGCCATCGTAATTAAGACCTAGACATTCCAACTGACACAAATAGAGTTTTTTTTTAATTCCTTAAAAAGAGATTCTATTAAATTAATTACAAGAAGTTGTTATTTGTAAAAACTAGTTTTTTTGTTTTTTTTTTCACTTCTATCTTTAAAAATGTGAAATATATTTAAAAATTACCTTTATAAATATAATAGTATAATATACCTATATAAGTAGGTACTTAATCAGTTAAAAAACAATATTTTTAGATACGTGATATAAAATATTTTTAATCTATACTAATATTATAAAGAGGTAAAGTTTATAACTTTGTTTGTATGTAGGGGGTAATCTTCGCAAATACTGATCCGATCATGAAAATTCTTTCACTAACGGAAAGCCACACTACTCAGGAGTGATATAGGCTATATTTTATTGTAATTGAACAAAAAATTTAGTAAATAAGAAAAAGATTAAAATATAATATCAAAATGGTTAATAGCTAGCGCCATCTATCGCTATTAGAAAACAATTTATTAGTCTTTCGACGTTATTAATTTAGTCTTATTTTAGTCTATTGACGACGTTATCTCGATTTTTGATAGATGGCGGTGGAGTAACATATTATTTATTTAAGTGCTATAAAATTTGTTCTTTAAAATAAGTTATTTGGTTCTGTAATTTGAAATAATAAATACACGAGAACAACATATTATTTATTTAAGTGCTATAAAATTTGTTTTTTAAAGTATGTTATTTGGTTAATATATTAATAATTGACGCTCAACGAAGTGGGCACGGGTCGGCTAGTATTAAAAATAATCTGAAAATGATTTTAAAAGTTTTAAATGCAGTCAGGAATCAGTATGTCTGTAACACGTATTGAACTTAACTTGCGTACGTGGTTCTCATTTTATTATCGCAGCTCCTGTAAGGTTGTCTCCTTATCTTATGGAAATCTCTTCCGTATCTTCTACATCCTATATGATACTCGCGTAATCGACCGTACTGGCGCTACTGAAACCCATAAAGCCTAAAAATCTGTGGCAATCTAGTTATATTATGGTGTTTTATGATCAACAAGGATGATTACACATTCCTAGTAACAGTAGCCGTAGATTTTGCGAGGTGGACGATATTATGGCCGTTTGTGGGCACAATTGAAGGCCTTTTTTAATTGACTTCCAAAAAAGGAGGAGGTTCTCAATTCGAGTGTATTTTTTTTATGTATGTTACTTCCGAACTTTTGACTGGGTGGAGCGATTTCGACAAATTTTCTTTTAATCGAAAGGTGGTGTGTGTCAATTGTTCCCATTTAAATTTATTTGAGATCTAACAACTACTTTTCGAGTTATATCTAATAATGCGTTTTTACTTGACGCTTTTTTCGTCGACCTACGTTGTATTATACCGCATAACTTTCTACTGAATGTACCGATTTTGATAATTCTTTTTTGTTGGAAAGGGGATATCCTTAGTTTGGTACCATGATAAAGAGGAAACCAGGATCTGATGATGGGATCCCAGAGAAATCGAGGGAAACTCTTGAAAACCCGCAATAACTTTTTACTGGGTATACCGATTTTGATAATTTTTAATTCAATCGAAAGCTGATGTTTATCATGTGGTCACATATAAATTTTATCGAGATCTGATAACTACTTTTTGAGAGATCTTTGATAACGCGTAGTTACTTGACTATTTTTTCGTCGATCTACGTTGTATTATTAAAATATAAGTATTTGAACAATTTTTTTTTTATTGACACAGAATTAAAAGCGTGTCGTCGTGAAACTATCCTTATTATGTCCAGTATTAACTAATACAGAATTATGGATGATGGTATCCGACAGTACAAAGTTTTTGATTTTTTTTTTTTTTTTTTTTTTTTACACAATACACACACGGTCGTCTGTTCCTAAAGTAAGCAATTTAATGCTTGTGTTATAGGTTATTCGTTATTACCATCGAATTCTACTATATTTGTGAGATATTCCTATTCGCATATATTAATCTTAAAGTTGCAATTTATTAATTGAGAAGAAACAGGTCCCACTGGCTATACTACTTCCCGCTGTCAAAGTTTATTTGTATCATCATCGTTATCCACAACTTGTGGAACAGACACTAAACAAAAGGAATATCTTCTGAAATCTGTTGTTAATCATTAGTGAAATGTAATTTGATACATTGTTAGCCAGTCTGTTCTGTTTATCGATAAGGGCTTATGTACAAGTGACGAGTTTTGAACACTTCAAGAGGCCTTCAGGAAAGATCGTTAAAGTTTTGTTTAACAAAAACTTGAGAGTTTTAGTCTTACTTTATAAGTAAATAATTATGTTAGCTCGCGAAAAGTGACTTCAATTTACATTAAAAAGTAATACAACGTATCTAGTCGAAAAAAATAGTCAAGTAAATACGCATTATTAGGAACGGGTGTTTGTGCGTCTTCTCTTAGTTCACGTGAGTCTTCTCAACGTGCCTCGGAGAACACGTTACGCCGCCGGTCCCGGTTGTTCGGTTGTTGTCATGTACACTAGATAGCGATCGTTACTCGTAGTAGGGAATATATCCGCCAACTCGCATTGGAGCAGCGTGGTGGATTAAGCTCTGATCCTTCTCCTACATAAGGAAAATGGCATATGCCCAGCAGTGGGATATTACAGGCTGAAGCGTAAGAGATAACTCAAAAAATGGCTAGATCTGGATCAAATTTAAATGGGACCACTCGACAAGCACCTGCTTTCGATAAACTAATTACACTTATAATAATTAAGAATCATAAAAATCATTACACTCAGTAATTATTTTTGAAGTAACACACGTAAAAAATACAGTCGAATTGAGATTCTTCTCCTTTTTTTAGAAGTTAACAACCATGCGAAGTTGGGGCCCGCTCAGTATTCCTCTACTATATTATGTATGTATTATACATATAAACTTTCCTCGGGAATCACTCTGTTTACTTTAAAAAAAACTGCATCAAAATCCGTTGCGTGCTTTTAAAGATGTAAGCATACAGACAGCAGGAAGCGACTTTGTTTTATACTATGTAATGATTAATAATAGAAATATTATTAATTTAATCATTTATTAAGACAATAGTCATCATCATCATCATCATCATCATCATTATTATAGCCTATACAGTCCACTGCTGGACATAGGCCTCCACAAGTTTACGCCAAAAATAGCGTGAACTCATGTGTTTTGCCCATAGTCACCACGCTGGGCAGGCGGGTTGGTGACCGCAGGGCTGGCTTTGTCGCACCGAAGACACTGCTGCCGTCTTCGGCCTGTGTATTTCAAAGCCAGCAGTTGGATGGCTATCCCGCCACCGGTCGGCTTTTTAAGTTCCAAGATGGTAGTAGAACTGTGTTATCCCTTAGTCGCCTCTTACGACACCCACGGGAAGAGAGAGAGTGGCTATATTCTTTAGTACCGTAGCCACACAGTACAAGACAATATTGATCTACAGTAATTACAATTTTTCAATGTACTAAGATGCCACACCCATCTGCTCGTTAAGTCCTGGTCTAGACGATGAGAATATCGTGTTACATTTATAGTAACAAAGCAGCGATGTGAACCCGACATTACAATATTATCTCTCATTTCATTACAATCATGATTTTAAAATAATTTATTAATTGTAAAAAAATTTAGAGCTGAAATATTTGTCAGCTACAGTCTTGTTAGATTTTAATTATTCGTGAACAAAAAGTAGGTTAAACTGTAATTTAAATGAAATAATACATCTTTGATCTATTTAAATAAAAATGAATGTTGTTAAGCACATAACTCGAGAATGGCTCGACCCATTCGGCTAATTTATTTTTTTGTATGTTCCTTAAGGCCCACGGAAGGGTTTCATACAAAAAAAAAAAAAAAATATGTGGTGTCATGGGACACCAGGTAGGAATGAAGTTCTTTCGGATAGTATAGAAGCAACACAAATCGAAAAAAAAATGTTGAATTTTATATATATATTGTCTAGTTCTTGATTTTCTGTTTAATTTTGTTGATTGGTTTTTAATTAAGTACATAAAATTATTTAGGAAATTTAGTATTTTAGAAAATAACAAATATCGTAAAATAAGCCTGCCGTAAGGAATTAATACTAAGCTGTTCCCCGCGGTTTCACACTCGTAAATTTGAAGAAAAAATAGCCTTTCTCAGCAAACGGGCTATTTAACACTGAAATAATTTTTCAAATCGTACCAGTAGTTTCTGAGATTAGCGCGCTCAAACAAAAAATAAACTCTTCACTTTATAATATTAGTATAGATAGATAATGGATCCCCCACGCCAATGGAATAGTCCGTAACAACAGTCCATTATCCATAACTAATAGTAGTGAGCCTTAAGCGGTATCTATATGTTTGCAGTAATAAATATACTTCGATACAAAAATTTTACGCTGTTGTTGTCATTTAAAAAACCCCTTCGCGAACCCGAACATTGATGACTTACGCCTAGTTCCTTTTTTATTGAACTAGTTATTTAATTTTTTGGACTTAGAAAACACAATTAAATAAAATTCAAAAAACATCAAAAGCATACACTATGACTTCAATATTCGACCACAGATTCGCCATTATGATACGATCAATAGCGGATTTAAGGAGTAGTAAGTAGTAGTACTTTCCAAGTACATATAGACGGTATCAATAATTCAATTAGAACAAATAAGCATTAAAGTCGGCAATAAGCTCAGAAACTGACAGCGCTGCACCCAGCCATTACTCGCTGATGTACTGCTAGCGAGTGGCGTCACTTACCATTCGTTACATGTCGCAATTGTCTAGAGCAGTGTTTCCCAAACATCTTTTTGCCATGGCCCGGTAATTTTCACACTGCCCCTTCGTGGCCCACTTAATACTTTTAAATCCAAGCTGGTTCCATTGGGTAAAATAATACACATTTATTAATAGTAAAAATCGATAGCAGGTCTTATTTTTTAAACAAGGCGACCCGGTATTTAATTTTAAAGGTCAGGTACCGGGTCGCGGACCCGGCTAATGGGAAGCGCTGGTCTAGACTTGTTACACTCAACGTGTCCTACAGTAGTCTGGGGTGTACAAATAATGAGAACCTATGATCTAGGCAGTATCTAATTCCTAGATTTTTTTTCTTTTATGTTGTTTGTTAGTCAATTATGGCCGTTATCATCTGACGGTATTAATTAATTATGGCATTTTACTGTAGTAAGTTTCCAATCTGGGAAAACTAACAAAACAAAATTCTCATTAGCGTAATTATTATGACTATGTTACAACGAATTTTTCCTATGTCGGTTGAACGACGGCTAACGACCAATTTGAAATATCTGCTGACGATTTTTTATATAATATTTTCTGACGACCCTTTTTTGTAGTAAATTTCAAAAATTAGCTTTAGTGAAATTTCTTACTAGAGAAAGAATTTCGTCAGAAAAATCTGAGATTAAACAATAGTTACATGTCGTACTCGAAACCGAAAGGCTTTCGAGCAAAACGAATCGTTAAATATAGGAACCGGGACATAGTGAATCAGTCAATAAAACATCCTATACTGAAACGGTCCTAACGGCCTGTGTTTGATTTTCCGGACATGTCAAAAGCTGTTTAGTTACTAGCAAGTCATTATTTGGATCATTCAGTATTTCATTTAATCAAATAATACTCGGTATTCAATAGCTTCATTGATAACGTTATTAAAATGAACATTATCTTGTTACCACGTACTGTATGAAAGGTAATTTTTTATTGTATGAAAGACAATTTTTCCGTTAATGAGTTAACGTAGCGTTTTCTAGGTGAATGATACAGGGTTTCATGTGAATATTATTGATGTAAGGACTAAAATTAATTTAAAAAAAAAACACTGTACAGTGATGTACAGTTTCGACAAGGATCTGTGGCACGTGCGTGCTCGTGCGCCGTCTGATGCTCAGGAAGACAAGCTGGAGGAAAACCGTAATTACATCTTTAATTATTATTATTATTATGTTTTTTCTTCGTCTTCAAAGCCAGCCCTGCGGTCACCAACCCGCCTGCCCAGCGTGGTGACTATGGGCAAAACACATGAGTTCACGCTATTTTTGGCGTGAACTCTTGGAGGCCTATGTCCAGCAGTGGACTGTGATAGGCTGAAATGATGATGATGAATGATGATTATGTTTTTTCTAAAGCTGACAATAATTATTTTGGCCATTTTAAAATCTGAGCACTGTATTTTATTGTTTGATAATGGAAACCTGTATAAGTACATGGATCTGAGGGCAAAGCATAAAATATCCTGCTCAAAATATGGAGTAGTCTGACTGGGGAAGTACCTCGACCCTACAGAAGATCACAGCTAAATAATATTGCTTTCAAGCAGTGCTGTGTTCCTGTGGTGAGTGAGATGACCAATGCTTCTGGTATTGCAGGCTATCTATATATAAGCTACAGTAATCACCATCAAGTGAGTCGAACGCTTTTTGCCGATCAAGTTTTATAAAAAAGAACTGGTATACGTTGGCTCATTGAGAGATGTATGAATGTCTCGCCTTGTTTAAATTCATTACAATTGTTGGAATAAGTGGTTCATAAGTAACCATAAAAGCGTGCTTGCGTTCGAAAACTGGAGCCGATTCTCCGAATTAGTAATGTATAATGTTTTATGCGCTGAGGAATAAACATCAAAAGGATCGGTGGTAAAAATAAACTTTGCTTAAGAAATTTCTTTGTGAGTAATGTTATTTTAACACATCACTCAACACTTTGCACTTATATAAAGTATGTTACCTGAAACCTTTAAATTAATGTTGACCGATGATATTATTGTTATATATATCTCTAATATATAAAATTCTCGTGTCGCGGTGTTTGTAGTTAAACTCCTCCGAAACGGCTTGGCCGATTGTCATGAAATTTTGTGTGCATATTGGGTAGATCTGAGAATCGAACAACATCTATTTTTCATCCCCCTAAATTTTAAGGGTAGTTCACCCCTAATTTTTTTTTAATTTTTAGATAAATTATTTATTCTTTATTTTATTATGATTCGGCGTTGAAAAATACATACAACCCTAAATTTTCACCCATCTACCACAAACCCCTATTTTTAAATAGCGTTTAGCGGCAAGACAACGTTTGCCGAGTCAGCTAGTATTTATATAAGTAGTTTTCTTAAAAATCCAACCACCAAATATGATTTTTTGAAGTTATACTTCTTTTCGTGCGTTAGTGCAAAATGATGAGATTAAATATTTACGATGCGCGCACATCGTCATAAAAAAAAAAAAACGACATACGAAGTTAGCTAACTGAGGTAGGGCACAGCAGGAATTTCCTGCTCAAAATATGGAGTAGCACGACTGGGGTAGTACCTCGACCTTACAGAAGACCACAGCTAAATAATACTGTTTTCAAGCAGTATTGTGTTCCTGTTGGTGAGTAAGGTGACGAGAGCTCCTGGGGGGATTGGGGATTGGGTCGGCAACGCGCTTGCGATGCTTCTGGTGTTGCAGGTGTCTATAAGCTACGGTAATCGCTTACCATCAGGTGAGTCGTACGCTTGTTTGCCGAACTAGTGAAATAAAAAAAAAGCTAGTCAACGAAGAAGAAGTTAGCAACGCGAAGCTAGCTAGCCGATGAAGTATAACTTCTTACGTGCGTACATAAGTCCACTCACTTTTTTGAGGTAGCACATCAAACAATATATTGCAAGATAGCCCGACGTGAGAAATATACTTAAACTTTACAGAAGATCTCAGCTAAATACCGCTCTTAGGAGTTATCCAGGAGTGTCGTGGATAGGATCGACGACTCGCTTGTAATGCACGTTTCGTTGCAGACGTCAAAGTCCACGGAATCAGTTTACCATCAAGTGGATTATACATTGCTTTGCCATCTTTGTTGTATAAATAAAATATGAAAAATCGTTAACAAGTCTAGACTACACAGAAAACATTAATAAAAGTAATAAAATTAATATTCCTAGTACACAAAAATACAGTTATAGAGAGTAATGTGGCAATAAAGATGTACAAGGGCGATCTTATCGTTAGAGAGCTATTTCTTTCAGACAACCTTTGGATATGGGTATAGGATAGGAGTCCTATATTATTTTTTTGTATTCTTATTATGTATATTTTTTTTTAATCGTAAACTAGCTTCTGCCCGCACCTTCGCATGGAGTTAATAGTTTCGGCTAGCTGGGGAAGCTCTCAAAAGGAAAACAAGACCCCGATTTGGAAACATTCTTCATTGGTGCTCCGCTCTTATTGGTCTTGGCATGATGATATATAGTCTATAGCCTTCATCGATAAATGGGCTATATAACAGTGAAAGAATTTTTAAAATCAGACAAATAGTTCCTGAAATTAGCGCGTTCAAACAAACAAACAGACTCGCCAGCTTTATAATATTAGTATAGATATGATTACAAGAATCACTCTGTGTAGGAAAGGATTAAAAATTGGAATAGTTACGTACATCTATTGCTAAAGTGCATACTGCATAATCATTAGGGGTAAGCAGCATAAATACATCTTGCACTAGATCAGTGAACGAGAATGTTTTTAATCTCTTTATTTGTAATATAAGGAATTTAAATGAAATTTAATAAGACACCCTGATTTGAAATATAATTATCACCTTAGGAAAATATAATGACGTATATTTATAAAACAAATACACATCTATTTCGAAATTTTGAAGTAAAACTCCTTTACGCACGCTTGACTTGGTAAGTAAGCTGGTGAATGTGTGACGAGGCGTTATGAAAAGTGTGAGCGGACGAGGCGAACGGAAGATGAAAGGGAGATATAAGTTAGTGAAGATAGAAAGAGAGTTACGTTTTGTAAGTTTCACTCGAGTCGTCTAAAGCACTTTTTTTTTATTAAAAAAAAAAAATATATAATTCTCGGGTTTTAAATGGAATTAATTTCTTTTATTCGAGAATTTACGAACTGCGCAAAAGGTTTCTATTCAAAATGCCGGAGGGGAGCGTGCTATGTGAATAAACAATTAGTGACCTACTAGCAACCATTGTCTAGGTACTGACGGCCTTGAGCGAACTGACAAACAGACAGATGAGCGCGCTGTCTATATCTATCAAGTAATTAAACAATAACAACCGCCCTGGTCTAGTGGTGTTAGTAGTCGCCTAAAATACCGGCGGTTTGCGAGTTCGATTCGCGCTCGGGAAGAATAATTGTATTTGTGCAAATGTTCCTTTCCGGTTCAGGTGTCTGTCCTCGTTGGTCTCCCCATCGTGCCTCGGAGAGCACGTTAAGCCGTCGGTCCCGGTTGTTATCATTAATAGCGACCGTTACTCATAGTAGGGAATAAGCTGAATCCTCCTACATGGAGAAAGAGGCCTATGCCTAAAATTGGTATGTTACAGGCTGAATGCATTAAGGCTAGTAAACAATATTTTTTATTTAGTTATTTGACTTATTTGAAAGGTACGTGACCCCTTATGGGTATTGCAATTACTTTTGTTTTGTATTTTTTTTTATGTCACTAGGTCGGCAAACAAGCGTACGGCTCACCTGATGGTAAGCGATTACCGTAGCTTATAGACACCTGCAACACCAGATGCATCGCAAGCGCTTTGCCGACCCAATCCTCAATCCCCCAGGAGCTCTGGTCACCTTACTCACCAACAGGAACACAATACTGCTTGAAAAGCTGTGATCTTCTGTAAAGTCGAGGTACTACCCCAGTCGGGCTGCTTCATATTTTGAGCAGGAAATTCCTGCGTTGCCCTACCTCAGTTAAAAGTGTAATTTTCCAGTGTGAATAAGTTTTTAAGCTTTCATAGTTTATACTAATTTATGATTGATTGATTTATAATTTTGTAATATTCCACTGCTGTTCATTGTTCTGTTGGATAATTAATACTATGATTTATACGTACAACCGGATAATTATAGTTATTGTTGTAGATTATCTTGAATTTCTGATTTTTCGCCACTGTTGCAAAAGCTGTGGTCACGGGTGCACTTATAGTCTTTAGTTCTGTTTTCTAATGTTTACGCGAATTTTACTCATTATAGTAAGGTTAGTTTCGAATAACTTTGTAATGTTAGGACGTCTGACACCTCAGTCCTCCCGTGACAAAAACTTAATAAACCGCGATAAAATCCGAAAAAGTTTTTTCATTGTAATCTGTAGTTTTGTTTGTTTATTTATGTCACAAAAACATATTATTTTCAAATTGATACAGGGCTGCCAACGTTTCAACGTTCATGATAATTTTCATAATAATAGTCAGGTAATCTTTCCGCCTGCTTATAAACATATTTTCTATATTCGTTACCCATTCACGAAAATAATTAGTATGTACGAAATAAGAGCTTTATTTATAACTAAAGACTCTAAAGTGAATATTAAAAATCGAAAATCGTTATCGTATTTTTCCGAACAAAAATTTATTTTAATTGAAAACCTATTTATTAATAAGTTTATATAGAATATGAAACGTCATAGTTATAAATGGCGGAGTTGTACATTCGGAATCGTTTATATATTCTAATGCGGTCAGAAATTACGCATGTGAAACCGTGTGGCGAAACTAGTACATTATATTAATTAAACTGGTCTGTAATATATATTAAAAGATAAAGCGCAGATAAGTTTGTCTGTATCTCCAATATGGATATAAGCCGGCGCTACTCCGCAGTAACGAACTCGTCTTTCGGCCTTGACCTAATACGCACGGAATAGGAAGTATTACAAATGCTGTTACGAATTATTAAACAATTCGCAGTATATAAAAAGTAATAGGTAATATTTATCGGTAAGATAATTAATAATTTATATTGCCAAAATTTTTATTTTACTAAATCGCTTATTTTTAAATTAAATTTTTACTATTAACTTTTGACAGAACGAAGTATGTCCGGGCAGCTAGTTTTATGTATAATCTTTTAATCGACATGAAAAAAAAGACGTTTTTAATTCATCTTTACTTTTTATGTGATTGGTAACTGGTGGTGGTTATTTCAAAGCTGGTAATTGTCGTGTTATCTCGTTTAAATCTCGAGCGAGATCTAACCAGATGTTATCCAGTTATCATTAATAACGTGTCTTATATAGAATTACCAATAATACGTCTGGACGTAAATTGAAGTCGCATTATTTATTTTTTTGTTTGAGAACAAACAATTATTGTAAAAAAAAAAATGTCCGAAGCGAGTACTCATCACAATGAAGGCTGCCAATTAATTATTTGCTAATATTTGGATAGACGCGTTGGACTGTGGTTGCACGACTCGGTAATAAATATTGCTAAAAGTTAATAATATTAACTGTGGTATTTCTTCGCAAATGAAATAACTGAACTATTGGCATTGACCGATTATTTTTTTTTGTTTAAAATTTTGATATTCGTGGATTTCACACAATAACATGGATACCGCCATATTTTATATATTGAGTTTTAAACATAATCATTATTTATTTTGTACAATTATACAATGTATAGAAAACCGATTTGTGTTAAAAATTATAAATAAATTTTAACACAAATCGGTTAATAATTCTATGTGTCGATGCCTCTTCTATTGGATTCTCGTCTTCGATTTTTTTTTTATTTTAATAACTGATCTATTTTAATACAGTGAGAAGCAGTATACAAATATACATTATTCGTATGGTTATAGTAGGGCAATATATTAATACAATGACCTTTTTAATATTAATTTTAAAAAAATGTTTTTTTTTTACCACAACATATACAGGTACCTACAGGGCGGATATAAGCAACGAGGGTTAAATGAAACCACACATACTTACAGTAAGAATTACGTAGAGAGAGTCAAATAATTTAGGCACGAGATAGTTTTATATATTACATAAATACAATAAACCGACTAGGTCTAGGTCAATGCTATTTCTTCATGACTAATTTAAACCAATTAAATAAGTTGAATATATATATATATATAATATACAGCATATTTGCTAGATAATAATAGCAGTTTATCCAGTATGTCCGCCAACCCGCAGTAGAGCAACGCGATGGATTTCTGGAGCTTTAGTCCTTCTACTACATGGAGAAAGAGGCCTATGAACTACACTCAGATGTTACAGGCTGAATTGATCGTGATCGTGTGATAGCAGATTATATAAACACAGACAAAACTAAATATTATTGCAATTCCAGGCAGCGAGAGCCCCACGAGCGCGGTGGGTGCGGAGGCGCCGCGGGAGCTCCCCAATGAACTGTCAGCGCCCTACGAAGTCCCCCAGTTTCCGATAGAACAAATTGAGAAGAAGCTTCTCATACAGCGACAGCTGAATGTTAAGTAAGTTTTTTTATTTTATTTACAAGCAGTACCTCTGTCACCAACCCACCTGCCCAGCGTGGTGACTATGGGCAAAACACATGAGTTCACGTTATTTTTAGCGTAAACTTGTGGAGGTCTATGTCCAGCAGTGGACTGTAATGATGATGATGACCTCTGACCTCGTCCGCGATTACTCATTTTGACTTTTATATTCTCTTCCAAAAGAATTGCGCTGAAGTTACGGATAAAAGTGTCCAGGGACGGCTTAACCTATAGTGCAGGGAGTATGGTGCACCCTGGCGCCGGGTCTTGGGAGCGCCGAGAGCCGCAAGGGCGCTAACTAATGCAATGAACGATATATCGAATTCCTGTTTTAATTGGCTAATCTTTTGATTTTTGGGGCGCTACATGGGCTAGAACTGCTCCTGCTAGTTCCTAGCTTAAAGTATAGATTACCATCATGTCCAGTTTTATTTAAATTTGTTCAGTAGTTTTGTGTGATGCGCTGCCAAAATACATATTTAAAAAAACATTAAAAAGAGAGTAATAGCTTTAAATGCTCAAAGTAGCCTCTGAAAACGTTTTTAATTATCTCCAATCTATAAAATTCGTCGTATAATTATATTGTAAACATAACTAGTAGTAATTAAACATTTATTTAATAAAATAAACATTTTACATGCATTACAAACTTACCCTATGTTATGTATTCATTAATTCTCCAGGTATAATGGCTTCCAATGTGCTACAACAGCATAAATTATTTGTCAATGTCAGTGTATGCAAATCATAGCAATGTAAGACAGCGCAGACAGTAGTAGGAAATCCGAACTAGAAGCGACCTTCACCCATCTGTGTATTGAATAAAAATATCGTGTATTTACTTCAGTGTATAAAAAATCAAATCGCGATCGGATTGGTTGAAAAATTCTCATGTTATATTTATCTATTTAATAGATCACTTCACTTCAGCCTATCACAGTCCACTGCTGGACATAGGCCTCCCCAAGTTCGCGCCAAACATTATGGCGCGAACTCATGTGTTGTGCCCATGGTCACCACGCTGGGCAGGCGGGTTGGTGACTGCAGGGCTGGCTTTGTCGCACCGAAAACGCTGTTGCCCGTTTTCGGCCCGTGTATTTAAAAGCCAGCAGCTGGATGGTCATCCCGCCATCGGTCAGCTTTATAAGTTCCAAAGTGGTAGTGGAACTGTGTTTTGGAACTTTGTTGTGGAAATATGAAGAAGCCCGACTGGGGTAGTACCTCGACCTTACAGAAGAACTAAATAACACTGTTTTTAAGCAGTGTTGTGTTCCTGTTGGCGAGTAAGGTGACCAGAGCTCGGGAGGGGGGGGGGGATTGGGGATAGGGCTATCAAAGCGCTTGCAATGCTTCAGGTGTTGCAGACGTCTATAAGCTACGGTAATCGCTTACCATCAGGTGAGCCGTACGCTTGTTTGCCGACCTTGTTGTATATATTTAAAAAAAGTGTGCTTTTTAACCATCGGATTCCACTTTATTTATACGATATTTTTATTCGCAAATATGAATCTAAAAGTCGTAGTTTATTGATTAAGGGCAAACAGGTCTTAATGGCCTATTCTACCAATTGCTATTAGTAGTAGTAGTGCGTAGCTTATGTGCTGGATAAATTTTATCTACAACCGTCGAAACCGTACCTAAAGTATTACGATGCTTTAGGTACGGTTTCGTTGGTTAAATTAGGTAAGTTTGTTTCCAATAAAAAATCCAACAATATCCAATTGAAATGTTGCTAAAACATTGCATTAATAAAATACTTAGAAGTTGTTTTGCGATTATAATTCCGCGGTCGTGAGAATTCTGTTAATAGTTGATTATTAAAATTAATAAAAGCCGGTCGGTTAATTATAAAAAATCCGCACTTGAGTCGCAATAAGGAGACCAAAAACAAAAACAAATTGAATTTTAAATATTATCGTGTATTTTAACTAAATATTAAAATGGTTATTAACTTATTATAATTATTATAAATTTTATTTAAAAATATGTATATGAAATAATGATAACTACGTTCTAAATTAATATTATAACCTTCTCGGTCTTAAAAAAAATTATTATTTTATTTTTTTACTAATAATTCAAATTAATTATATTTTAAAACACACTTTACAATTTCACTGTAGGATTTTTTTCAATAGTTAGCTCAGGTTTTCACAAAATTACGTTATTTATTTCTTTATAATGAGACAAACACGTAAAATGTGTCATTTCCACCGGAAATTAATATTACCAACCTGATTACGTCGTTAATAGTTATTGATTCGCTCGTTGCTTATTTATTTTTTTAGAATCTTTATATATCCTTCTCAATAACTTAATATTTAAATAAAAAATTCCGACATTGTAAATGTAATGTCTGTAATGTCCCACTACTGTATAGAGATATCTTTCTCCACGTAGGTAGGTGAAAGGTCGGCTTAATCCAACTGCACTGCTCCACTGCGTGTTGACGGACATTAATGTTTCGTATTTTTAACCGACTTCAAAAAAGGAGGAGGTTCCTCAATTATATATATATATATATATATATATATATATATATATATGTTTGGGGATAACTTGGTCGTTTATGAACCGATTTTAATAATTCTTTTTTTGTTGGAAAGTAGATATCCCTGGTGTGGTACCATGATAAGGAAACCAGGATCTGACGATTGGATCCCAGACAACTTTTGAAGTAATTTTGAAGTAATTGAAGTCCCTGGTGTGGTACCATGATAAGGAAACCAGGATCTGACGATTGGATCCCAGACAACTTTTGAAGTAATCTTTGATAATGCGTATTTACTTGACTATTTTTTCGTCTACCCTACGTTGTATTATTTGTCGATGTAATAGAAGTCGGTTTTTTTCGTTTGCCAGCAAACGCTTATAACAGATAATAAACTAGTGGCTTGGCTTTGTACTATTGACTATTGGCTTATAGTTTTAAATAAATTCACACACCCCTACACGCGACGGCTAACGGTCGAGCCGGTATTAAGAGGCTAATTGGATCAACCTTGACGCGACGGTAACCCTTACCACGGGGATGTTAGCGTTCCAGATACATGTACGTCTTCAGCTGAACGCAACATTTATTTAGTATCCTTGTTATAATAATAATTAAAAAAATAAATAAATAATTACATAGGAATTTAAGTGGCAAAATAGCACTTTTGTTTTTGTACGATTAAGCTTTTTTTATTTAGCTTGTTATTAGTTAGACCTTGAAGCTCAACTCGCATTACGAGGGATGTGTTCGTGTGCCACTTATTTGTGTTGTGATTGTGGCCCGAAGTGGCTGAATGCGTAGTTCGAGACATTAATTGTTTTTTATTTTTATTTCGGCGGGAACTTTTGACATTGACGTTATTCAAAAAACAAATATTATTGTTTATATTGATTAAAAAGTGACATGAAATCAACAAATTATGTTCGGAAGTAAAATAGAATGTAAAAAGTGGACATCGATAAGGTAATACATACTTTTTGCTTACAATTTTATTATAAATTTTATTTCAAATTTTTCTTAATTTAATCAATGTTAAATCAACATATTTGATACCAATACGTACCTACATTACCTATCTACTTATCAACAGAGTAATTAATGTCTAACATTTACCGATGATATTTTGGAGTGCAATTTAAAATAACAAGGTAATAAATATTATCTCCGTTTAACATAAACATTTTTTTTATGTTATTTTTATTCGTCTACGTAATAAAATTAAGTTACGACTGATATTGATATTATGAAGTCTAGTCAGTTTGGTCTAGACGCATTAAGTATCGCACAGGGTTTCCTGGAAAAAAAGTATAGATACGTTTTTCTACTAGCTCATATTTTGATAATTTTGGCATCGTGTTGGCGCATTGTTCAAGCTCGTGGTTATTCTGCATTGGCGGGTTTGATCTCAGCTTATGAAAAATATTTGTATCACGTAGATATTGTAGTAGATGACACAAGTCTATGGTCATCCTGGACTCATGGCTATCTATACAATAGGTTTCATCCCGATCTGCTCAATGATTCAGTCGTGATTGATTAAAACATTTACACTTAAAATGATATAAATCCGTCTAATTAATACATATAAATTCTATCTATATAAGTATGTTTTCACTTAATTCTAATGTTTGCGAATTATGATGCAATATTTAAAACAATGTCGAATACAAAATTTTAGATTAATTGCCCTAGAATGGAATATATTTAATAATTAATTAAAATTTTAATGGAATAAAATTAAATTAAAGTTTTTATTAATAATTTTTATTGTTTTAATTAACGCTTAAAAGTTTATTTAAATACTTCTAATTAGTATATCAATCCTGTTCTATGGTCACTTCACACTTGACAGACTAATTTCATGATCAACAATTTAGTGTTTTGATGACAATTGTGAGAATCGAATTACCAACGATCATCTATCGTCGATCATCGCCCACGACTTGCTTCAAGTGGACATCGGTAACCTAACACCGATGATACCACACTCTGAGGTTCCGTGTTCCTAGGATTTACGTTTTGGTTTTATGATATATTGTCCGTCAATTTATTTCAAATTTCTTCGCATGGTAATTATAAACAATGAAACAAACGCCTCAAATTCAACAGTCCCCGGTAGGCATATCTCCTGACTCGGGGGTTCGGAAACACACAAAAAACACAAGCACAAAAGTCCAGACCACAGCAAATATCTGTAAGGTTAATACATTTTTTTTTTCTGTAAAAATATGTATATATTTGCATGTAAGTATAAGTGCATAATTACGAGTATATAACTGCACTACCTACTTCCTTTACTTGGGTTGTCTGGAAGAAATGGCTAAATAGACATAAGTCAGCCCATTGTACTTCACAGTCTGTAACTGTCCTTAAATATGTTTGTGGTTTACAATAAAGTATTCTATAAAAAAGATCATAGACAAAAAGAGACAGAGAAAGAGAAAGATCTACTTTTTTTTCGAAATTCGAACCAAATAAGAAATCACACACGTGGAACCGCGACGCGTAGCTAAACTATGCTTAAACGGAATATTTTAATACTTTTTTCTGACTTAAATGTAAATTCAAGCAAATGATATCGCTGTTTATACCTATTTTGTTTCTTCGCAAAATCTCTTGCATATGAATCATTACTTCAAAGGAATCTTTTATCGGTGCATCTTGGTATAAATTTAGCGTGAATACTCGCTATTTCATGAAATTCTGGTGCCATTTTTTGTTCTTTTTTTTTAATTTTTGTTAGTAACGTTAAGTAAATTGTTTTGCTTATGCTATCATCGAACCATAAGTAAGGTACAAATGAGATTACATAATCTTATTTAATATAAAAAAAAATGGTAGGCTCCATCTTTAAATAAATAGTTGTTGTATAAATAAAGATTGTTAACTGAAGAGGATTATGTAATTGCGTAATTAGGATTATGTATTTTACTGAAGTAGGATACAGCAGGAAATTTCCTGTTCATAATATGGAGCAGTATGGAGGCTTAAGACTAAGCGCTTCCCAGATTTTTATCCTCCTTCGGAAGCGTGTAATATAATATATAAATGTAAAATACTTCAGCTGGGTTACAGTTAAGGGTTGTTTAAACGGTAAAAGGAATTTTGATGAAAACATATTTTTAATAATATGAAAAATTAAGTACAAGATGATAAATTATAGTCACTACACAGTCGTCTCGTTTGGGCAAAAATTTAGTTTATTTATTTAATTTTTTGTATATACGTGCTTACCCAAAGTTGTATACAATTTAAAGTGCCTATAACTATGTCAGATTCGGTTACGAAGTCGAATATGTTTTTCTCAGTCACGGCTATGAACCTCATTAGACTTGAAGAGCTACTGTAAACTTCGAACTGTATTGACAAATACTGAATCAATCTCATTCGCATATTCTTCATCCTACGTAATATTGCTGAAATCGTCTGTGCACTTTGAGCACCATTACAACTGCCAAAGCCATTCAAATAATTGACTAATATCGAACTAAAAACAAGAAACTCACATGAAACCTTATCACATAGTTGGTGAAATAAATATTTTAATAGGTCTAAATCCAAATCGATGTTATAGCGTGTTGGAGCTGATAATAAATTGGGATGTCGATATAAACAGGGCAGCAGAATGCGGCCAATCGGCAAGATCGTTCGCAGGCAGCGAGGCGGGCGGCGCCGCTGCTGTTCTGGAGGAGGCGGCTCGTCTTCGAGGAGACGATGACGACTTCGACGTCATCCTGCCGCACTTCCAGAGGGTTGCGATAAGTGGCGAAGATACTTCCGGGGTGAGTTGAGTAAAATTCAGCGTCAACCGTTTTCGTTAAAGAAGACTACGTGTCTTTAGCAAGTTTGGGAGGTCCCAAAGATTTCATAATAATTTAATTATTTGTTTTTATACAACTAGGTCGGCAAACAAACGAAAGGCTCACCTTATCACAAGCGATTACCGTAGCTTATAGACGCCTGCAAAACCAGAAGCATCGCAAGCGAGCTGCCTATCCTATCCCTCTCAGGAGCTCTGGTCACCTTACTAGCCAACAGGAACACAACACTGCTTAAAAGCAGTATTATTTAGCTTCTGTAAAGTCGGGGTACTACCCTAAGCTGTTCCGTACTTTGCCAAGGATATTTCCAAAAAATTATTCCTTTCCTTTGACCTTAATTGTACTGATGTTTGTATCAGTTTCCGAAGAACTAAGATGTTATATAATTACAATAGAAGTATTTTGGAAATGTCTTTTGGTTTCTACTATCTTTGTCGGAAATTTACAAACGTTAAAATAACGTGGGGAGCTTTGGAGCTATATTTAAGTCTGTGTTATAATTATTGTAAATATTTACTTAAACTTGCAAATAATAAAATTCATCTTTAATTTTTACAATTTCTCGTCATATTCAATTTTGACCGAGACTTTTTTATGTTCCACAAAAATTAGGTTCCTTTAGAGGACTTACAACAGGCGTCCTCATACCTGGTACAAGCGCTGGAGATACGTAAACGATACATGGACATGTCGCAGCAGAGTTTCTCGTCCATCACCGCCAGATTCCTCAAGAGCATGGACACTGAAGCTGCGGCAAACCACACGCCCATCGTCAAAATGCCGAGAAATCATATCGCTGGTAAGAAATTCTGGTAAATTTCTGTCTGTTACTAAAAAATACTTAGGTTTTGTTCCAAATTGATTTTTTTTTAGCAATTATTTTTTGTGGATGGTAACATCAACGTTACTTTATTCATTAGATTATTTTGTCTATTTGTTTGCCGTACTTAATTATCATTTTACAAACATTAGTCACGAACAAGGAACTTTTCCGACTCTTAAACTGTGATTAACCTTTATCATTTTGATTCCCAGACCACGTCGTACATCCCCCATTCAAGGACAACAAGGACCCATGGGAGGGTCCGACACCAGATGCCAAGGGCTACCTGATAAGATCTGACAATGGCGTGTTCAACCTGTACCGGAAGACGGAAGACGGGGAGGAGAGGGTACCCTACGAGTACATCAACTTAGCACAGTACATCCAGGACAAAAACACCATGTGCAATATGATCGCTGACGGACCACTGTGAGTAGAATGTTGGAATATTTTGAACTGTCAAACTTTAATAAGTATAAGTTTTATTGAATGCTAGGTTATATTTTGCATAAAATCTAATCAGTCTGTTTTTGGGCTGCTCTTTAATTTATATTTTGATTTGAATGTAGATTTCTCATTTTGGTATGTTCTGTAATTCATTTATTAAAAATTAAGACGGTCTAGATAAAATAATACTTGGATTATGACCAAAAGATATAAGATTGGGTAATCCCAGCCCTAATGGTTAGTAAAGCTAATTTTTCAAATGTCATAGCTTAAAAATTTACACGATAAAAGATGACGTGAAAAAACTTTCACGTTGCGGCTGAAAGTGGAACATTTGTTACTGTCGAACGAACTTATGAATCTAGGCAATTTTGGAATTGATGATCCCAAGTGCCACTATTATAAAATGAAATTAACTCGCAAAAAAAGGCACGGGCATTTAGACTCTGTGGATGTTGTGTTTTCAAATAATAATAAAAACTTAGCCGCGCCCAAGCTATCCCAACACAGTGCGACTCATTAAGTTGTGCCCCCAGCAAGTCGTTCTGCTACCGGCGCCTGAGCTACCTGTCGTCCAAGTTCCAGCTGCACGTGCTGCTCAACGAGCTGCGCGAGCTGGCCTCGCAGAAGGCCGTGCCGCACCGCGACTTCTACAACATACGGTCTGACGTCTTTATCTCTTCACTTATTCCTTGAGTCGAAACGGTAAAAACTTTGAGGTAGGCCAGAAAATATTCTGCTCAAGCTTTGGAGCAGTCTGGGGACTTCCCCAGTGTAGTGAGGTACTTACCTCAACTGTAAAAGATCACAGCTAAATAACACTGGTCTCAACTAATGTTGATCCAGTGATGAGTAAAGTGGCCAGAGTTTCTTCCTGTGAAGCTCCTTGTGTTGCAGGTGTTATAGGCTACGGTAATCGCTTACCATCGGGTGGGCCCTGTGCCACACTTGATAAGAAAATTAATAAGAGGAAAACTTTGCACATAATTCTCACGTTTTCTCATGAAATTTCTGACAAATTGACGTAATTCCTTTTATTCGCAAATATGTCACATTAATAACTTGCGTGTATTACAGAAGTTGTGAGAACCTTGTGATATCCAAAACATATTTTCATTGAATATTTTTTTTTTTGTGATTGCTCTGTATTCAACTCTTAATTTTAATAGAAGTTCTACGCTTCAGCCTGTAATGTTACAATATCGGGCATAGGCCTCTTTCCCATGTAGGAGTAGGATCGGAGCTTATTCCACCACGCTGCTCCAGTGCGGGTTGGTGGAGATAACTTCTATATTGACGATGAAATAACTTATTGTTGTTCAAATTTTGTTCCATTGTCATAGACTTGTTTTGTAATTTATCCTCTAAATAAAATTTGTATTATAGGAAAGTGGACACCCACATACACGCTGCCTCGTGCATGAACCAGAAACACCTACTTCGATTCATCAAGAAGACTCTGAAGAACCACGCTGATGAGGCAAGTCTCATCATCATCATCATTAATATGTTTCATTAATTGCATTTAGAAAAGCCACTTGAACTCTAGACTAACATTCGGATATTTGTCTTCCTTAACATGGCTATGTCAAAGACCCAACTCTGGTATTCCACAAAACCAGAGTAAAAATCATTCAAATATCAACAATTGAGGATTTAAAATTATTTCCAGGTGGTAACCCTACACAAAGGTACACCGATGACTCTGAAAGCGGTATTTCAGTCCATGAACCTCAGCACGTATGACCTAACCGTGGACATGTTAGACGTGCACGCGGTAAGTAAAAGAAGTTATTACTTCATTTTATTTCTAGGATTTGGTTTTCCGAAATTGGGAAATTGTTTGTTGCTAATTGATTTCTTGGTGACCGAATTCAGACTAATAGCTATTTCGCTTTGGGTTCACAACTTAATGGCTACTGTCATAATCATATTCTAACTCTAGTTAGCTTAATTACCTAAAACGTGTCCTAACCTAATTCGTTACCCAAAGGTAACAAATATTACTTGTAAGCGACGCAATATTATCTGTGATCCATGTACAATATAATCTGTAATGTGGTACAAATTTGTATGTTGCTAAAATGTAGTCGTCCAGTAACCGTCGCTGCGATCGGCACGTTTTAATTAAGTAATTTCTCAAATCTCATATCTATCCTCAATAAATATATCCTCACCACAAGTGTTTTCTATCCGTCTAAAATCGACCTTCTACAGTTTTTTGGTCCTTCGAGCCGGATCTTTAAATGTTCCACACGCCACGCACGTTGGTGAACGCACGGAAAAAGAGTATGTTAAGGAAGGACGGAAAGGAACAGGATTCCAGGTCACATTACTCTAGGCTAATTTTCCAAAGTCTATCAGTTTTCTAATTTTCATAGAAATGATTGCTGATTGTTATTGTCGAATCACCTGAAAATAGTGCCTTTTTTCCTCTCATCCAAATATCGTTGGCCCAGGATCGCAACACGTTCCACCGCTTCGACAAGTTCAACGCCAAGTACAATCCCATCGGCGAGAGTCGTCTGCGGGAGGTCTTCCTCAAGACCGACAACTACATGAACGGGAAGTACTTCGCGAGGATCATAAAGGTTGGTTCGAAAGTTCTCAATGGATTTTGATTGAAAATAGAACTTTGATTATTTGTTTATTGAAGCACTAATCTTGCACAATTTTTTGTGCCGGCCTAATATTTGGTATTTTTAATTTTATTTGGGTTAATACAGTCCAAAATTTGTGACAAAAAAAGATAATTATGTCTTTGGTATTTTCTGTTTTTGGGTAAACGCACATTTAATACAGCAAATCGATGTTTTTACTTTAATTCCTTTAAAAATATTTTATTAAAAATAATCATGGTCCAAACCAGTCCAAACTTCGAACATGGTCCGAATATCGTATTAAATATGATGTTATTAAAATGATATCTTATCAGAGCACCATGAAAAATAATAAGTAAACTTTATTTAGTGAAAGTTTCATAAATTGAACACGCTATCGCTGGTCACAGAGTATAGTATAAAGAGACACAATATCACAGAGTACATATTATATAGAAGATGCACACAGGTTATAGAAGGAGTAAATTGATTACAACAAAATGCGTTGCCAATGTCCGCGCAGGAGGTCGCGTCGGACCTGGAGGAGAGCAAGTACCAGAACGCGGAGCTGCGGCTGTCCATCTACGGCAAGAGCGCGGGCGAGTGGGCCAAGCTGGCGCGCTGGGCCATCGCCTACGGCGTGCACTCCAACAACGTGCGCTGGCTCATCCAGATCCCGCGCCTCTAGTGAGTCGCACTCGCTCTCTCACTCACGCCCGCCCTCTGCCTCACTTCAACTTACTTTTTTATTCTCACTCACACCTACTTCCCATCTTACCTTCAGCCTCATTTGGACTCCCTCGCACTCTTTACCAGATAGTGTGAATCCAAGTTACAAAAAAATGTCTTCCTACTCAGTACAGTAATTCGAGTTGTATCGCTATTACAGTTTATTACACTTTGGTATTACTCCAATCCTTTGACTGAAACTTGAAATGTCATTCAATAAATCTAGATCATTAATTTTAGGTTTCTCCTTGAGTACTTTTATTTATGCAAATTATTAAATTTTCAGCGACATCTTCAAGTCGAACAAGATAATGAACAACTTCCAAGAGTTCCTCAGCAATATCTTCCAGCCCCTCTTCGAAGTCACCAACGACCCGAACAGCAATCTTGAGCTACATAAATTTTTGACGGTAAGTTTATTTTTGTAAACAAACATTAATAGTTTCTTGCTTTGAATATTTTTAATGCGATGACTTTGATGATGTTGCATAGGCAATTTTTTTTTTTTGGACAAAAAACTCAGAAACCTTTGTGGGCTCATGCACAACACTTTGCTGAAGATCATGACATGATCAAATGTACAGTTTACATTTCTATAAAGGACATAAAGACAAACATTCATTTATATACATATAGATGGTCAAAAGAGTACTAATAAAATTCACTAATCAATTTCAAATTTTATAATGTCTAAAATGATACGATTTAAACATTTCACAGTACACATAAGGTGTTTTTGTAGGTAGTTAGTAATATGTTACCAATTTTTTCGACTACAAACGGTTCAACAACACAACAACACAACACAACACACAACAACAACAACAAGTCTTAAACATTCGTGTGTTCGAGATTTTATGCCACGAAAATGGTTTTTTTTTTTGTATAACAAGGTTAGAAAACAAGCTTACGGTTTACCTGATGGTAAGCGGTTATCGTAGCTTAAAAATGCTTTCGACACCAGAAGCATTGCAAGCGCGTTGTCGAACCTACCCCGTCACTCCTCAAGAGCTCTGGTTATCTTACTTACTACAGGAACACAACACTGCTTGAATGCAGTAATACTAAGCTGTGATCTTCTGGAAAGTCAAGGTAGCCCCCCAGGCGGCCTGCTATAGATTTCGAGCATGATATTTTCTTCTGTGCTCTACTAATAAAACCTATAAATCCCAGCTCTACTGGATTTCACTTTCCCAGTTTACCAGCATATGGAGACTTGTTTAAGTCCCAAAAATTTTTATACTGGAATATTTTAAACCAATTAAGCTTACACTTTCCCGCTAAACGAGCCCAAGGTCAGCACTTTATCCCACGAAAACCATTTTAAATTTCCAGCACTGAGCTGGGCCAATTTTTTTATATACACTTTACATTTTTGGTCAACATGTGGAAAATAGTTTAACGCCCAACTGCTCTTTATATACTTAAGTTCTTAACTTCCCCTTTTGGCCAGCACGTGAAGACCATTTTAAGTCCTAACAATTTGTAAACTGGACCGTCTTACACCAATTTAGCCAACTAGTCAAATTATGTTTTGCACGTATTCAGTAATTTGTTCCAAAATTTTGTCCACTACGAGAGGATCATTTAAACTCCCAACAATTTCTACATTGGGCTATCTTGAACCAAATTAACTAACAAAATCTACGCTTGGTTTGCCCAACATGTGGTCGGAGTTTTATCTCACGAAGACCGCTTTAAGTCTCAGCAATTCCATGAACTCTCTTCGACTAAATTAGTTATTTTGACTGTCTTGGATATTAATAAGTCATCGTTTGTCCAGCGAGTTGATAGTCCCAGCGATTCGCACCCTGGACAACCAATGTAGTTTAAATTATTCGGTTTGTCTAGCACGTGGTCGGGTTCGACAGCGTGGACGACGAGTCGAAGCCGGAGAACCCCATGCTGGACGCAGACGTGCGCTTCCCGCAGCACTGGGACGACGAGGAGAACCCGCCCTACGCCTACTACC
Source organism: Melitaea cinxia (assembly GCF_905220565.1). Classification (NCBI taxonomy): domain Eukaryota; kingdom Metazoa; phylum Arthropoda; class Insecta; order Lepidoptera; family Nymphalidae; genus Melitaea; species Melitaea cinxia. The sequence goes on from NC_059411.1 coordinate 1,129,726, forward strand.
TATACTACATGTACGCCAACATCACCGTGCTTAACCACTTCCGCAAGTGAGTACATTTTGCAGCTTTTCAGGGACGTGGAAGGTGACCTTTAAAAGATTTGTTGAGAAAAAAGTTGGCGTTTTTAATCAATTGTAAGTCAAAAGTATATGTACCATGTAGCATGCAGTTAAATGCGTTAGTAAAATCAATTTCTGTGATTCCAGTCGCAATGTGTACATCTTCTCGTATGTGACATATTTAAAATGAGCCGGTGTGTGTCTGTGCAGGGAGCAGGGTCTGAACACGTTCGTGCTGCGGCCGCACTGCGGCGAGGCGGGCCCCGTGCAGCACCTGGTGTGCGGGTTCATGCTGGCCGAGAACATCTCGCACGGCCTGCTGCTGAGGAAGGTGAGTGTGTGGTGTTCGTGCTCCTGTGGTGAGTGAGGCAGCCAGAGTCTTTGGAATAACCAAAACGCTTGCAACACCGGGTATTGCAGGGATCCATAAGCTACGGTGTCCGCTTATCATCAGGCGGACTGGACGATTGTTTCCCGCCCTAGATTATTATAATCTATAAACATGTGTTGTCGCAGGTGCCGGTGCTGCAGTACCTGTACTACCTGGCGCAGATCTACATCGCCATGTCGCCGCTCAGCAACAACTCGCTGTTCCTCAACTACCACCGCAACCCGCTGCCCGAGTTCCTGGCGCGCGGGCTGTGCATCACGCTCAGCACGGACGACCCGCTGCAGTTCCACTTCACCAAGGAGCCGCTGATGGAGGAGTACAGCATCGCGGCGCAGGTGTGGAAGCTCAGCTCGTGCGACATGTGCGAGCTGGCGCGCAACTCCGTGCTCATGTCGGGCTTCCCGCACGAGGTAAGCCGTTGCCTGACTCACATTACAAACTTACCAATTCTTGCTTCTACACTAGTGTGGTTAAATTTGGATGAGACCTTTGCACTGGCTGTCTTTTACAGCACAGAACGAACACCTCTCATCGGGATGAAACTGGAACATGATCTAACTATTAATAGGTTATAGTATTTTTTTTTTCAAATAACTAGGTAGGCAAACAAGTTTATGGCTCACCTGATGGTAAGCGATTACCGTAGCTTATAGACGTCTGTAACACCAGAAGCATCGTAAGCGCGTTGCCGACCCTATCCCCTATTCCCCTAGGAGCCTTTTATATTTGGAGGTATATCTTCTCTGACAGAATAAAGATAGAAAAGAATACTGCAGGACGACATAATTGTTTTTTCTCTTGCTAACGATCAGTATCCAGTTTTCCTTGATCCCCTCAATATCGGCTCAGTTCCACGATTTCTGACATAAACTCTGTAAATCGTTGTGATAACTAGTAGCAACCAAAATTCCTCTAATATCGGATGACAGTAGGTAAAGACGATGCAGTTGCAGTCGGTTCTTCTCACGCCGAGTGGCAGTTCTAACCACTCTTTCGTCCCCAGATGAAGCAGTACTGGTTGGGCCCGAACTACACGAAAGAGGGCGTGGCCGGCAACGACATCACGCGCACCAACGTGCCGGACATCCGCGTCTCCTTCCGCTATGAGACTCTGCTAGACGAGCTTACCAACATCTTCAAGGTAACACGCACACACGCACCCACCCATCATGTGTGTACACAGGCACTTGTGTGTACACGCCCACACACACACACATTCACACACACGTATACATAGCAACAGACAACACCAGAACACACTAGCGCCATCAATACTGTCAAAACAAATTCTGTGATTATCTGTACACATTTCCGGGTACAATAACATTCAGTATTCATACAGACACAGATTGATAGAGTGGATGCAAGTGAGGTACATTCAATAAGACGATATAAAAATCTTCATGCCATTTCTAAAATGAAAAAAAAAAAACTTAAAAAGTAGCAGTATTTTAAACACAAGACAGGTTTAAATTTTATTTAAATAAAACACCCGATAGACTTAGCCGTATGCCTCTCGCATGTATCTACTCTGTATATTTTGTAAACAGATAACCTCACACCCGCAAACATGACACATACATAGTACAGACACATTATTTCTCAGGAAAGTTTACACAAATATAAATTTAACTTTAAGTACAGATTTAGAATTCTCGATTTATTATAAGGTACCATAACACACATAATACTGATTCAATTGACTTCCATTAACGTTAAAATATTGTCAATGTTGTGTTCTGTGTCTTTGCCTGGGTATGTGTGTGTTAATAAAAATTAATCCTCACTGTCATAAACGTTCCGCATAACTAATAAACATATTTACATGACATTAACTACAGGTTTTTTGTTTGTATTACGCGGGAAGTCAAATGTGCGGCTACAGATGAAACATGATATTGACATTTGACAGTAAAAGTAAAATATTTTGTTTATTATGAGACGTCATTGTGGCTAAATTTAAGCATCAACAAACCCAAGCCATAACAACTGTTAAATCAGAAACTATGACACGATAGTCTAGTCTAGTCTAGACTTGATTGTTTAGGGCATAAATTGTCCCTTAAGTGTTGCCAAAATGAAATATATTGACAATAAAATATATATATACACATAATATTAAATGTACTAAAAATAAAATAAACATTACAGGAGGGAATGTCGAGCCGCAGTTAAAACACCGAGTATTGACACGTCGATATTAACCTATCATGTAACCCGACGTTGCCCGTTCCGAGGTCGCCCCAAATAACAATAAGATTCCCTAAATGTGATGCAAGTGCCATTCACTGAAGTTATTCGCCACTGAACAACGATACTTCTGACTAAATTCAGGACCTTTTCTATTATTATTCTCAGATTTTATCTAATAGATAAATTACTGATTATTATTTATCAGAAGGAAGCTAAACAAATTTGAAATCACAGATCGTGCAGGTCAATATTTGAGAAATAAAAATAGTTTTATTGTGATGAAGAAAATATAGCATAATTTTTTATGTATCGGATAACGTTATATGTCAGATAGCTTTACTAGTATCTTCTGAAACAAGGTCCTTAGGATAGATTGATTGAATCTCAAAATATTTTGACTGAACAATTCATATTGTTAAATGATTTTTAATGGATACTTTCGTTGTAGTCGTTGTTCTGTGGTCGTTTGCTAGTGAGACGTACCTAGGCTAGTTGACTGACAATATAAGAAATCTAAAACTTTAATGCCTTCCCCGTTCTTTTTTAGTAATGTTTTTGCGTTTTATTTTGTCTGTGATGTAATTACTTTCTTAAGATTTTTTAAAGTAGCACTTTTAAAGTTTTTATTAATATATTTTACAAATGATAATCTCAAAACGATAATATAAAAAGGGATTTTGAAATATCGTCAAATTATATATATAAATAATTAATTTTATAGACACTAATAAGAGTAATATAGTTAATTTTAATATATTTTTTTAATTTTGTTGATAATTTAATTTTTTTTTATAGAGCGAAGGTGTATAATTTCATTAAATTTAATACAATTTACTGCGTTCAATTTATTGCTATATAAAAATATGGCCGCTTTAACATTTAATATTCATTTGAATATTACCATTTGTACCCGATAAATGTAAATGTATAACTTTTGGAAGACCATCCTTCCACAACAAAACTATTATTAAGCGTATTTTTCTTATTAATGTATTATGGCTTAATTTTTCATTTGGGTAATATTACTCTTACCCAAGTTACTTTTTAATTTGGATAATATTACAGCACAATATCTTGAAAAACAATTTAATCCAAACTTTTTAAGTTACAAAAATTCCTACTGGCAATAAAATTAATGTTTCAAATGGGTTTGGTGTGTGACATTTGTTCCAACATTTGATCGAAATGTCGCTTGTAATCGCTTTTGTCACTTGAACATTGTATTTCATACTGATCGCTCTTGCGCGTTTGAAAACCGCTTTATGTTATGTTTCAAATATTAGAAGTGTGAAAATTATCTTACTTGGTGTTTTCTTAGTTGTAATATAGCTTTCTCGTGTGTTTAATTGTTGGGGAGGTTTTAGATTGTTCAATAACTCAATCACACAGACAATAAAACATGTTTTTTATTACACATTCAACATTATAGAAAAAAAAAAATTCTAGTTGTCAGCTGAGAAATATTTTGTTTTTACTTGACTGTATTTTTATGTTATACACTCATTTTTTGATATATTTTATTAGTTGACTACATTTTTATCCTTAAATGAATTAAAAACTGTATTTTAATGAAATTATATATTGTATGACATTAAAATATTGTAAAAGTTGGCAATTCTTAAGTAGGCAATCTAAAAAATCCACAACATTATAGGCTTTAGTTAACAATGAATTATATAAGTAAAATTAGTGTACTTAACCGACATAGGAATTTAATATATATAAACGGTACATAGTACCCGGTATACACTTTATACAGTGAACGTTATCATGTTGGAAATAAATTGCTCACACGAAACTGTCTTATAATTTAACACCGCCACCCATACTACCCTTCCATTGTTGATGTGTTATTTGACCAGTGATGGAACTTTTAGTCTTATAAAGTACCTTAACAACGATTGAGAGGAACATTATACTCATTTTATTTGTATACTTGCTTTAATTGTTTGTTTGTTGTTGTTGAGAAAAAAAATGATTGTATGTCGATGTACAGTAAGAAAATAAAATAAAAATTATATAACAGTAAAAATTTTATAAAAATAACAGATAGGCTTTAAAAATTAATTTCTATTCATTTTAGAAAAATATTTATTTATTTCTAAATAAATTACAAGAGCTCAAAATTAGGATTTTTGTCTTTGTAATATATTCACACTTGTCAATATACACTGTATAAATTATATAATAAAAATAATGTATTTTTGAATTTTTGTGCTAGATAAAGCGGAGTGGCACGCCCTTGCCGCCGTAAGGTATATGCTGTATGTCTCTGTCAAAATTACTTTCTATAAACTTACCTTTTGTATCATAGTTTAGTTTTGATAATGAGGATTTCCTGAATATGGCACAATGCCTTTAAAACATAAGAAAAAAAATCTTTTTCAAACTGCTCCATAATCAATGGGGGGGCGGGTTATGATGTTATATTCCCCCCATTAACAATTAATTTTTTGTTTAATATTTGTATGAAATATTTTTTATATTTATATATCTGAGTTATATTGTTATTTAAAGATTTTTTTAGAAAATTTTCTAATTATATTATAGTTGTGATTTTGACAAGAGGCAATCACTATAGTATACAGCGCATGGTGATGCGACACGCATGTTTAATACTTTCATACTCCATATTAATTATTAATTTATTTCTTTATTCTGTAAACACTTCGAGACATGTTTACAGTTTTATAATTTAATTTACTTAATATTTTCAATATTCCAAAATGACTTATCCCAGTTAACACGTGACGTAAATTTACGTAAATGTGATGTCAATGTGACAAAACACTAATTTTATGTCATTTTGATGTCACATTTACGTAAATTGATGTCATTTGTTTACTGGGATATTATTAAAATTTTAAATTATCTTTAAGTTAGAATAAATGTCATAATATGTGAACAGTTTAATAAGCTTTCCAAGAAGCTGTTGATATGTTATAAACAATAATAGACACTTATCTGTAACGTCTGTTATTGTTCTATAATATATCTGTATCTTACTAAGTACATGATATATGAGGTAGGTCTAGATATGGATGTGTGCGTCTGCTTGGTAGTCTGCTAATAATTATTTTCATCATCATCATCATCCTGTTTGTGATTTATGATGTGTCGGTGCTTCGAATAACAACTATCTTGTGAGTGTAAGTTGAAATCTTTATTATATATACTTTAAATTAATGTTTTCTAAGTAGAGTTTGAAGTTTATAATATTTGGCTAAGATCTAGATTAGGTAAAACCGAATTTCGGGACCGTGGGGGGATGGGGGGGGAGAGGGTGGGAAACGCTACCCCTGGTACCACTGTCACACCTCGGAACCCCATGGTTATGGAGATATCCATGGTTAAAGTTTTGAGGTTAGAAGAAGAATTTCGAAAGTTAGAGGAACGCTTGGCTCCGGCGCTACGGGAAGTGCAGCCCTTGCGTGCGAAAGCACGCTCACTCATGCTCCGTACAAAAAAAAACCGAATTATGGGGTTTTTGGGTGTGGAGGGTGGAGGGTATAGGGGAATCTATACAAGGTAACACTGTCATACCTCAAAACCCCATGGTTATGGAGATATCCATGGTTAAAGTTTTGAGGTTAGAAGAAGAATTTAAAGCTATTATAATACCTTTGAGCTCGTAGTGTTTGCATTGTGTGACAAATCGACACTTTTAAACAAAATAACGCGTCAGACATAATATTCTAATAAAATTAGTAACATTGCGTGCTAGAATATAGGTTTAGAAATTCGAAAAATACCCAAAACCGAATCGGAGCACCCCGCTGTCCACGTGGTCTTGGTCTGTCCTACCCCTAGAGTGTTTTTTTTGTGCCGCGGAGGCGCGAAGGGAGGGCAGCCCTCGCCCGCCGTGCGAAAGCGCGCGAACGAATGCGTAGAGGAGCGGCTGAGGCTGGTTGCCGAAGGCGACCAGCCTCCGCTGCGGAACGGAGCATGAGTGAGCGTGCTTTCGCACGCAAGGGCGGAAGGGCTGCACTTCCCGTAGCGCCGGAGCCAAGCGTTCCTCTAACTTTCGAAATTCTTCTTCTAACCTCAAAACTTTAACCATGGATATCTCCATAACCATGGGGTTCCGAGGTGTGACAGTGGTACCAGGGGTAGCGTTCCCCACCCTCTCCCCCCCCATCCCCCCACGGTCCCGAAATTCGGTTTTACCTAATCTAAAGCTTTACCTAATATTTTCGTCTAGACGTCTTATTTTTTTTAACAATATTATATTTTTTTATCTATTTCATTGTATATGTTTACATGAATTTTAGAAACCAGAAGGTACGGGTAACGTTTTCCATTATAAATTAAATAGGAAACACTCAATAGTTATTGTATGTTATCTTCGCGTCATTCAAACTTTTGAGAATAGTTTCAGAAATCTAACATTTCAATTATACCTGACGCCAGGGCCGCCATTGGTTGAAGTATTACATAACTTTAATATATTACTTCTGGTTCCTAAGCTTCAAAGTACAGCATGTATTTCAACCATGCATATGCATGTTTATAACCCTCGCATGCATCTTTCAGGCTCGCCAGGCACCCGGCCACCTCTACGGAGTCGCTGAACAAACGCCCTCGCCAACTCCCTTCGTGCCAATGGTCAGCTTGAAACGACCATCGCTTGTTTAATTTTATTTACCGACTTTTAAGGAAGATTATACATTATTGTTTATTATTATTATTTTAAAATTAATTAATTTTTATAAATGATGTCGCTTTTGAACAATAATTAGTTTAACACTATTTCAAGAAAATAATATCTTGATATATAATTTTACCAGCCGGCAAAATAATGTGTTAGTGAATTGAAGGATAATTCTTCGAATAAGTTAGTGTAATATCTTGAAGTTTTATTAATAGTTATAAGTTTTGTAATGAAAAGTAGATAGAATAAAAAATAAAATACTATGGCCTTTTTTATTAATAAACGCACACCTCACACTCAGCAGCAGTTCAGGAATACACAACTTTCATTTAATATGTATTGTGTGATTTTTCATTTAATATGTGTTGTAGTGACTATGGACAACACACATGAGCTCAACGCCGTTTTTGGCATGAACTTGGGAAGGCCTGTGTCCAGCAGTGGATTGCGATAGGCTGAAGTGTATATATTTGAAGCATTAACGATTACAAAATACAAATTAATAATTTAATTATTAAATTGTTTTAAAAAAATTACATTATTGAATTATTTAGAAAATTAGGATCCACTTTTTTATGTAACTAGATCGGCAAACAAGCGTACGGCTCACCTGATGCTAAGCGGTTACTGTAGCTTATAGACGTCTAACACCAGAAGCGTCGCAAGCGCGTTGCTGACCCCATCCCCAGCCCCCCCAGGAACCAGACATACTAGATAGATTTGATTAAAACTAGAAATAGGAACTGGACAGATTTGATGTAAACAAAAACCAGTACTTTATCGCTGTACTTCATATATTTAACAGAATTTACAAAAATAAATAAATAACAATATTTTCATTATTTACACAGAGCTATTTAAGACTGTTGTTTTTACATTAGCCTTTACAGTTTAAACATTTGTATTGGCAACTTATTGTTAGTGATCATAGAAAGTCCTAGTTCTTTTTAAATAATATGTTTATTAGCGCTAACTACATTGATTGTTTATAAAAACGTTATGCTAGTGTCAAATAGTAAACAAAAGGAATAATATATTTCACACGTGTTCTCATATATTTCCGCCATTTCCATATAAACGCAGCGCAAGAGATTGATTTACTTTTTGTGAATACTTCTCATCGCGAAATAACGTAAGTAAACACTCACAGACGGTGTAGATACGAACCAGAGGCGGGTAAAGATCACGTCTAGTTCGTATGTCAGACTACTACAACACAAGCGCAAAATTAGAATGTGTAGTACCTGGTTTATTTAATTTACCTGATCAGAGTTCTTTTTGTCTTCCTAATACACAAATTCATCATTACATTTAACAACACTCCACTTAGAGTCAATTGAACTAAAAGTCACATAAAAGCACTAAGCTGCATTAGAAGCCAGTGACACTCCGTATAGCCTTCTCTTCATCCCGGGGGGACATCTGCCGGTTGGAGTGGAACTCCATGGAGAAGGTGGCCAGCCCTGAGGACAGGGACCTGACGGTGGTGGAGTAGCCCAGCAGTTCGGATAGCGGCGCCAAGCACCTTATTACCTGTTGGATAGGATTTATGTTCATTAGTTGTGATGATAAAAATGGCAGTTTGTATGGTAGCTGGTAAGAAATTGGTATTTCTGTTTTATAGTTAAATAAAACTCTTTGTAATCAATTTGTCTCCTGTATACACTCTATTATTTAGGAGCGAAAAGTTTCTGGAAGATTAAACTTAAATATTTGGACTCAAGTTGATTGCAAAATATCTAAGAATGGAACCTGTTGGTGTCAGGAGAAATTTTTACACCTACAATTCCACTGCAGATGGGTTTTCGCTAAGTATAAAAACTTCGACCCTTCTTTGTAGTAGGATTTGAGGCATTTTCGACCAGTAAAGTACCGCACTGGAACTTCTGAAGGTAAATTTTACCAAGTTAGATCTTCAATACTTCTTTTCATCAGGGTTAAAGACTATCATGCAGCAGCTAAATGTGCAACAGCTGTAAAGCCTTTTCTGCTACGAAGAAGACGAGTCAGACCTACCACGAATTTCTTCCGGATATCTGGCTATATCGTGCTCGAAATCTGGAGCAGCCAAAAAGAGGAAGTATCTCATCGGGAGTAGGGATTGCAACGCGCTTGTAATGCTCCAGGCGTTCATAATTGATGATAACTGCTTCCTATCAGGTGTTTTTTTATTTGTTTGTCACCTTGTTTAGGTTAAAAAAAGTATGTTACAGTAGCGGTACCTTGGTCCCATGCCGCACATGTATGTCTTGCACATCGGCACGTCGCCTCGCCAAATCTGCCAGTAGACGCGCCGAGTGGGACTCGGGCACCACCAGCTCTAGAGACATGAGCGGCTCCAGCAACACTGACTCCGCTTGAGAGAACACCTGCCAATCACCAGTGAAGGCTTTAACTTGTACACAAGCTTTAGCCTACATGACTCTCGTACGGTTGTGTGTTCTTATGTCTTTAAGAAATAGCTGAGTTGGGAGTGCTAGAGGTGCCCAAGTGAACATATATTAAATTGGCACACTTCAATTCTAGTTGCCACTTTATACTTTATAAGAGTATGAGATTCAAGAAACTTTTGATAGTAAAGTAGACACTTCAGAAAAATGTTTTAAATAAAATTATAAAAAATAATTATATCCACATATTTTCAAGTAGGAGAGATGTGTGATGAGTTAGCAACATAAACGCTAAGCTAAATATTTAACGCTCAATGAGCTGCAGATACAATTTCCTGAGTCCAACTAGGACCAATATTTGGATATCGTTCAATAGCAAAATTGCACTGACAGCAATATTTACTACCTGGCACTGACTTTTCATCTAAAAAATTATTTTTGTTAATTGAACTGGTAAGACCAATAAAAATAATAAGAACATTAGTATATAAGTCCATACCTTCCGGAGGCATTGAGCTACAGCGGCGGCAACAGTGGAGTCCGCAGACCCGCGCGACACTTCGAGCCAGTGAAGAGTCACTTGCACGTCCACCAGCTGAGGGGGGGGGACAATGTTTACATATAAACTTTATTGGCCGATTCAGCTTGTAACGTCCAACTGCTGGACATAGGCCTCTTTCTTTGGGATGGAAAAGGGTCGGAGCTCAATCCACCTCGCTGCTCTATTGCGAGTTGGCGAATACATATAAATAATTAAATTGTTTTTCATTTCAACTGTATGGTCAATTGATCGGGACTTTATTTTACTATGTTAGAATTGTTTTTTAATGTATTTTAATTAATATCGTTTGTTATAACAATCTTTATGTATACGTGCTTAAATTAATAGAATGCGTGTAACATCTATAATTAAGATAACGCTTACCTTTTAAGATACTTTGTTTATGATTATATGTGTCTATTGTCAGTGTCTATCTTGTTGGTGTTAAATAAATAAATAAATAAATACATTTCCTACTGTTTTGATCTGGTGATATGATAACAATCGAGACTGACAGCTTATCGTATTCTCATGACAGACATCCAGACTGGAAACAAATATAGTTTGACGCTAATAATGATATAATAGTTAGTTTGACGGGTTCGATCCCCGCACACGGTGTACATTTGTATTGGCCATGCTGTGGTGTGATTTGTGTTTTTCTGTATTGTATGTTTCCAGACCTCAGATACAGGACAAAATTCTAGTGGGGTCCGTTGAGTGCGAGGCGTTATTTATTTATTCATTTATTGGTGTTACGAAAAGTGTGTTTGGGCAAGGCGAACAGAAGTTGAAAGGGAGATGTAAGTTAACTGAGGTAGGGCACAGCAGGAATTTTCTGCTCAAAATATGGAGCAGCCCGACTGGGGTAGTACCTCGACCTTACAGAAGATCACAGCGAAATAGTATTACACAATACTGTTTTCAAGCAGTATTGTGTTCCTGTTGGTGAGTAAGGTGATCAGAGCTCCTGGGGGGGATTGGGGATTGGGTCAGCGACGTGCTTGCGATGCTTCTGGTGTTGCAGGCGTCTATAAGCTACGGTAATCGCTTACCATCAGGTGAGCCGTACGCTTGTTTGCCGACCTCGTGACATAAAAAAAAAGTTGACGATGACGATAGCAAGAGAGCGAGTTACGTTTCATAAGTTTTACTTCAGTCGTGTGGTCTAAAGCCCACTAGTTTTTTACAAGCAAATGACTCACGGGGCAAGCGAGCCGGGGCCCCCGCATGAGCGCCGACGCCAGACCGCGGCGGACGGCTTGTATGTGGCGCGGGTGGGCGTGGGACAAGTTGGCCGCGCTGTCTGCTGACTTGTCGAACCTGAAAATATGCATATTTATTTATTTATACATATATACAAATAATAAAATCTTGCAACCTTTGAGGCAGAGCTACGGGGGAGGTTTACTGAGTTAGGGCACAGCAGAAATTATCGTGCTCAAAGTCTGGACGAGCCCAACTGGAGAAGTACCTCGACCTTACAGAAGATCACGGCTAATTACTGCACTGCACTAAAGCAATTTATTTTTTTATTTTATTTATTCATAAGTCAACACCAACAAGTAGTACAACAACAAATACAAATTAATAAAGTTAACATCGGTATCTAGATAATTGCCTACTTTTTTACAGGTGTTCCTAAATTACTAAAAATATCGTCAAAATCGAAACAAGTCAAATTAAAAATTGTCCATTTAGTATACAGTAATAAATATTCGAAATTAAATTCAATATAAATATACAAAATAAAATCAACATTAATGTCAGAGAGCAATATTAAAACAAAAAGTCAAAAACATTCAAAGTTTGTTCACATTTAGTGTGAGTGCATAAATATCAATTACGTCCTTACAAAATAAATTAATTCAAATTAAGCTAGTAAGCTATAAAATTGTCACGTTATACTATTGAAAATATTCAGATTTTAATTATATGGATTATGATTATTAGATCTTAACAAGTCTGAGTACAAAAAAAAAAAGTAGTTTTATACAAATATTATTACATGTCAAAATGCTAAATGTCATGGTTATTAATAAAATACATTGTAGTTTTTTTCTTAAAGTAACTTAAATTATCACCAAAAATGTCGAGGCCAAAACCGTCTGCTGAGCTATCTTTACAGTTTTTTTTCTTACCATTTGAAGCATTCACATGTTTGTAGATGCTATTGTAATTACTGATAATTCTATTTATTGGCGAGTGACGACCGTAACGTGAATGTGAAAGTCTCTCAACAAACGGTGTATAAGTTGCTTTTCTAACGGATCTCACTGGAGCCCGAAACATAAGTCTAGACAATAAATAAGGAGAGTCCATTAAACCATTAGCGAGCTTAAAGAGAAAAGTGTTGTCTAATATACGTCTGCGGTTATCAAGAGAAAGAAGCCTAAAATAAGATAACCTTTTGTCATAGCTTGGTAGTTCTTTGGCTAGGTTGAGACTATAAGATAAGTGCCATAGAAACCTTTTTTGTACACTTTCTATTCTTTTTTTATAAATTTCGTAGTGAGGGTTCCAGACTATACTACCGTATTCCAGGATGCTGCGCACTAGTGATGTAAATAGCACAATTTTAGTCTGAGCATTTTTGAAGTGCTTACAGTTACGCAAAACAAATCCTAGAGTCTTAAACGCCTTATTTACCATGTCATCTACGTGAAGATGGAATCTCAACTTGGCGTCCAGTGTGACACCAAGGTCACGGATATATTCAACCTCTGCAAGCGTATACCCGTCTATTGAGTACGTTCTATTAACTGTAGTCTTTTTCCTACTGAACCTAATTACAAAGCACTTTGTAGTGTTAAGACTCATGCAATTTGTCTTACACCATAATGCCAGGCTGTTAAGGTCATTTTGAAGACAGATGGCATCCGAATCAGTGCAAACAGTTCTATAAAGCTTCAGATCGTCGGCGTATAACTGGCACTTGGAATTTTTGAAGCATTTGCTGATGTCGTTAATGAAAATATTAAAGAATAGAGGACCCAAGTGAGATCCTTGGGGTACCCCAGAATAGGAAAGAAAAGGACTAGAATAGTATCCGTTAACAACAACGACATATTTTCTGGAACGAAGATACGAATCGCACCACGTTAGTAAAATGCCAGTCACACCAACCATCCCAAGCTTCTGTAATAGTATAGTGTGATTAACTTTGTCGAAGACCTTACTGAAATCAGTGTAGATAGCGTCAACTGAGCCGCCACCATCAACTTCCTCAGTAAGGTCTTCAACAAATGATGTGAGGTTGGTCGTAGTAGATCTAGCTTTCAAAAACCCATGCTGCTCAGGAGCAATAGTTGTCTTAAACTGTGAAAAGAAGATCGGGTACAAAAGAAGTTCAAATACCTTCGCGAACACTGAAATTATTGATATAGGTCTGTAGTTATTAATAAGACTTCGATCACCGCTTTTATAAAGTGGAATCACTAGAGCTTCTTTCCACGCTGTGGGATAGACACCTGTGCTCAAGGAACGGTTGATAATGACTGTGAGCGGCTTTGCCAAACCTACCTTACACCTTGACACAAACAAAGCGGGAATACCATCTGTGCTGGCTCCTTTTGAGACATCAAGTCTTTTTAAAACCCGAAGTACTTGGTCGGTGGAAAAAGATAGTGAGCTCAAACAACTACATGGCTGTGATTCAGGAGGATTATAAGAACCCAAAGAAAAGAATGGTGTAGTGGAATAAGCTGTTGAAAAGTGGTCAGCGAAGAGGTTAGATATATCCGCACCCCGGGCAACCGCTGAATGATTAAGCTGCATTTCAGCTGGATAAAAATTACATTTTTTTTGCTTCCTTAGGTAGGACCAGAACAACTTCGGATTCGATCGCAGCGATAGTTCTAAACGCTCCATGTATTGTTGTTGTGTTCCTGTGGTGAGTAAGATCGCCAGAACTCCTGGGAGGATTTGGGGGTAGAGTTAACAATGCGCTTGCGATGCTTTGATGTTGCAGGCGTCTATAGGCTACGGTAATCGCTTACCTTGTCCAAAATCCTGTAATACTCACTTGAGCACTTTATCCGAAGTGACTCCCTTCAAATGCTTGGCTGACATGGTGACCTTCACTTGCTGTTTAGCGTTACCAATCTTCCTGTCCACGATTAAGGTCTCCCGAGCCGTACCCACCAATGTCTCCTTGTAAGATATCTGGGGGGGACCGAGTTCTGCGTCTATTTTGTATTCGCGTATTATACGTTCTTTTATAATTTCTAAGTGCAGTTCGCCCATACCTGAAAGTAATGTTTGATGTTTGATTGATTTTCTTTTTTAAGCTATATTAACTATTTCGGGCTGTTGTTTGTAACAAAATATTTCCATAGAAAATTCCTAGATTTTGAATTAATGTTATTTTGTTCTAAACTTTCTCAAAGTATAGGTCTACCAGGATCTGATGGCAATTTTTTTTAAAAAAAATAGCGATTTTCATATGGCAACAAACAAAATGTCATCTGTCAACTGAAATTTCGAGGAATTATTTTTCGTTTGGCTTCAAATTTCCTTTAAAAAGTGGTGAAAATGTTGAAGAAACCTCTTCGATCGCAAGCAAGAATTATTATTAATTGAACAAAAATTATCCTTATCAATAAATTATAAATAAGGAAAAAAAAGTATGAAAACGTTTTATTCCAATTTCCCCAGTATTGCTAGCGTCAATTTTTTTCCTCTTTTTGCCATCAGATCCTGGTAGACCTATACTATTTTACGGCAGATTATTTTTATGACCAAAATTAACACGTATTTGTATGTATTTGAGCTCAAATACAACAATGGCTTATAAAATTATGTGATCAGATTTGAGACTTGCACTTAATTGATCAAAAAGCATCAGCGCTTCAGCCTGTAATATCCCATGGCTGGTCGTAGGCCTATTTTCCACCACGCTGCTCCAATGCGGATTGGCGGATATATATTACCTAATGTGAGGAACGTCAACAAAAACCAACTATGACATTTTACAGTACTTGAATTTAAGCTGAACTTCTTTGACTTTTTGGTCAAGATACCCACCGGCCAGCACGACCTGGCCCGTGTCGTCGTCAGTGGAGACCCTGAGGCTGGGGTCCTCCCTCGCCAGCTCCGCCAGGGCGGTCTCCAGCGCCGGCTGCAGCGCCGCGCTGGGGGGCTCGATGGAGCACAGGAACACGGGCTCCGGGACTGTGTTACCTTTGATTGGAGACCAAAACTTTGTCATTGATGCAGTACTTTTCATTCCTGAGTAAATTCTTCTACTTCGATTTAGAAAAATAGAGAAGATATATGCCAACATATCTGTGACAAGTGTGACCCATGATAAAATATAATGTCTCATGCAATGGCAAATTCCGCTATTTACAAACTGGAAAGAATTATCTTGAAAACCGTCGGTGTTTTAGGCATTAGGCAACTACCCGCACCACGGTTGTTATACTTCATTACTACGTGATCGCAAACTACTTGAATGTCTCTTCCACATTACCAAAGATGGCTACCCAAAGGGACCTAGCTTTGGTCATGTCAATAAATTATCAGCAAATAATCTTACCTATCCCTAGTAAAACTTCGGCGACCTCCGCAGGAGTGGGGTCTGCGTCCATGGCCTGGAGACGGAGGCGTGCATTGGGCAGTACCAGGTCTTCCATAGCTGCTGGGTCCTGGAGCTTCGAGACCAATCTCTCCTTGGCACGGTTTGCGGCTGCATTGGTCGATGTGACCAGGTCGCCGGACATTGTAGCCTGAGAATTAAATAGGTGATGACATATTTATGATGTCTGTCTGCGCTGGCTCAAGCAGGTAGCAGGCGATAGCAGGTTCGACCCCGTTCATGACAAATATTTCTATGGACACACGGATGTGTTTGTATTGTGTGTGTTTCTAGACCCCTGAAACAGGAGAAAGTCCGATTGGGGACTGTTGAGCATTTATTTGTTTATTATTTATCTATACATTATTTTATTTATTTGATTGCAGGTTCAATTCCCGCTTGGGATATTTGTATTTATACAAATATTTATGTGTCTGTCCTTGTGGGTCTCCCACCCGTGTCTCGGAGAACACGTTAGACCAACACCCAACTGTTTACCCATTGAATAGGTTTAAATCTTATTAATTATGTTTATCTGTTAATATGAGGATTTGTTTGACAAGAAGATGAAGTTCCATTCAATATTGCGTGTATTTTTCCTATTGATTTGAGCTGTTGTCTAAATCAGATCCCTTACCTTGAGAGCACTGACGACAGCTATATTTCCGGCCGTGACCTTCTCCACGGGTTGGTATTCGTCAGCGAGCGCCACGTACAGTAACCCTGTCTAAACACAATGGCATACTGGCGATATATTTTCTAAAATTAATATGGGGGTTCCTGTTGGGTGTATGATTAATTATGACATTTGTTTTTAGTAGGGCGGTAAGAAGACGTTATTGGGCGAGGCGTATGGAAGTTGAGAAGGAGATATAAGTTAGTGAAGATAGAAAGAGAGAGAGTTACATTTCGTATATTACTGTAGGGGCAAGAGAGACACATTTTCTTTCTCTCTTACTCTTACAGCCAAATACATGTATATATTATATTTATATAGATGGAGCTAAAGAAGCTATATATAGATGGAGCTAAAGAAGTTTTAATTTAGTCTTGAGGTCTAAAGCATACTCGTTTTTTATGTTACCTGTTCACTTTGGTCTCTAGCCAAGTTATAAATCTTCTGTCCCTTGTTTATTTGCCCGCTGTACAGCCTCAGGAACGTCAACACACCCCTCTGATCATCGTGTTGAACTTTAAACACTCTCGCTGACAAATCTGTATCAAAACTATTGTACATATAATTTCCATCGAGCGGCGAAGGTAGGTAGGAAATCACACTATCCATAAGGGTTTGTACTCCTATATTCTTGTAAGAACTCCCACAGAGAACAGGGAAGGCCTTCATTGCGATTGTACTTCTGCGGATAGCTTTCGCAATATCTTTAACGTCTAAGTTATCTAATGACTCTTCCTGGATTATCGTCTCCGCTAGCTGATCATCGACGGAGGAGAGCGTATCAATGACTTTCCTGTGTTGGTTTAGTGATGTTTCCCAAACTTTCCCGTCTGATTTTTCTGTCAGTTTACGACGTGAGAAGTTTTGGCCTCGACCCTGTGTCCAGATAATTTCTTCTAAGCTTATAAGATCTATTAAACCTGAAACAAATAAAAAACAGTAAGAAATTTTTTATTGTAGTAAATAACAGATATTAGGAAACATCCATTAATTACGTGAGCTCAGAATGGGGAGGGGCCCATGAAATCTCACCAAATCTCATCAAAACCGAGGGGGGGATAATCGAAAATCTCACATCAAGTTCAAAACATATAAAATATAACAGTTATTAAAAAAAATCCCATCAATTTCTATTATATTCAGCGTCAATCTCACGTAAGGGAAGGGGGGTTCCAGGCAAATCTCACTAAATCTCACCTAAGGGGGAGGGGGGGGAGTCTAAACTGATCGAAAAAAAAACTCACGTAATTAATGGACGTCCCATTACAAGGTTTTCAATAATTTGATTTCTTGTGTCTCGAGTTTCCAATTTATATTGTTTTAAGTAGTCAAGAAAAACAATATAAAGTTTAACAGTGCACAGAATTCATTGTTTTAGGTGAAGATCACCGTAACAGTACATGGCAGATAGAACAACTAGATAATCATTATTTTTAACTTACTTTAGCTTATCCTTATTATTTTGTCTTAATGCACATTCATGCAATTTATGTACCTAATTATGTCTTGACATATCAATATAGCATTAACGGAGCTGCCAAGTTACGACTAAATGACCTCCTTTACAACTCACCTATCAGCTTGTCTTCATGCCTCACAGGCAAGTGCAGCATGAGCGGAGTGACTTGCAGCTTATCTTCAATAGAACGCACACAAGTTGCGACGTCTGCGTCACTTCTGTCCATCTTGTTGAGGTACATGATACGAGGCACTTTGTAGTTGTCGGCTTGTCTCCACACTGTTAGAGTTTGGGCTTCGACGCCTGAAAACATTTTTAGTTACTGATATCATTATTATGTACTTACTATTGCTTTTTTATGTGGCTGCTTTTAAGAAGACTTGAAGAGAAGTTTTGTAAAAATTTGTCACGATTTTCTCACCAGCAGATCCATCTAAGACAACGACGGCACCGTCCAGCACGGCCAAGCTTTGTTCCACTTCCATTGTGAAGTCAATGTGACCAGGTGTGTCTATCAGATTTATCTGATAACCTTGCCATGGAAATGATACTGCGGCAGCTGTAAAAATTTACTTCATTATACAATAGTTATATGAATATAAGACCTAAAGAGATTTAAAGATGTTTTTAATTTTATTACAAATTTAATAAAGAACGCTAGTCTTTGCTAGTCAGTAGTTTACTGAGGTAAGGCACAGCAGAAACTATCTTGCTCAAAATCTGGAGCAGCCCACCTGAGGAAGTGTGTCGACCTTAACAGAAGATCACAGCTAAATAATACTGGTTTAAAGCAGTGTTGTGTCCGTGTTGGTGAGTAAGGTGACCAAAGTTCTTAGGGAGGGTGGGGATAGGGTTAGCAACAAGCTTGCAATGCGTGGTGTTGAAGGTGTCTCTAGCTATGTTAATTGCTTGCCATTAGGTGAGCCATACAAAAAAAACCAGTTTCATAACAATAGCATTAGTAATAACTTTTATATACTAAATTAAAATTAAAAAATAAACAAATAAGATTATGGTCTATCAGAAAATATTCTATTTTGCAGTTCAAGTATTATTCTGTTAAAAACCCTTAAATTTGGAAGATATGTTGACAACGAAAAAAATTAAGTTAGTAAAAAATTTATTGATATTTTACATGTGATAGTGATTCCTCTCTGTCTCTCTTGCTCCATGTAATCTGTGACGGTGTTCCCGTGGTGTACCTCTCCCATGGATCTGATGGTGCCAGAGTAGAAGAGCATGCGTTCGGTCGTCGTTGTTTTACCTGAAATAGTATGCAAATGTACAAATCACTAAAATTTTGAAAACACTAAATAACATTTTAAATTAATATCACTAAATGAAAAATTGTATTATTATTTCATATTATACCTAAAATCATGACAATGTACAGAATAAATTAATCAGGTTTTATACATTTAATTAAATTAAAAAGTAGGAATTATGATATAACCTAACCTGCATCGATATGAGCTAAAATACCAATATTGCAAATTTTGTTATTTTTAGTTTTATCCTTTCTTTCTTCTGCACTACAATATCTTCGTATTTGAGCATTTCTTAAAAATTTCCTGTAATAATTTAGTGCACAGAAAGTTTTCATATCCCTAACACAAAGAGTAATATCAACAAAACAAAACAGATAATAAATGAAATATCCTTTAAAATGTCAAACTTATGAAAACTTTCTGATTGATAGGTTTCTGAACAGTATTGAGTCCATTCATTCAGTTTATCTATCTATTGATCTGATAAACTTGTTATATTTTTGAATATCATATCAAAAATTGACCGCTCCAGTGGGATTCGAACCCGCGTCTCCGACTGACCGTGTCGGCGCTCTAGCCAATTAAGCTATGGAACGACGTACCCGCTCGAGCGAAATTTTTGATATGATGATTTTTATTTTCGGTTTAAGCGAACCGTGGCGCCGTCTATAGTGAGTTTTTTACAGAGACCCGTAACGTTTTAACCGAAACCTTAAACCGAAAATAAAAATCATCATATCAAAAATTTCGCTCGAGCGGGTACATCGTTCCATAGCTTAATTGGCTAGAGCGCCGACACGGTTAGTCGGAGACGCGGGTTCGAATCCCACTGGAGCGGTCAATTTTTGATATGATATTCAAAAATGTTTAGAATTCCTAATGTGTGGGTAACACAAAAATAAAATCGTACATATTAAAAACTTGTTATATTATTTATTATTATTTACTGTGATCAGGAAACTACAGGCTGTATAATATTTAGTATGTTTTTTTCTTAAATTAGTGCGAGTGAAACCGCTAGGCAGAGCTAGTGGGGCATTTGGAAAGGACGTTCTAGTTTACATATTATACCTACTAATATTGTTCATCATGAACTTCATCAAAACGCGCCTATAAAGGTGGCAACAACAAAAATACAAAAAAAATAAATACCATTCTTTAAAATAACAATTTTTATCATAAAAATACTAAAAATTTGAACTCCACAAGCCCACTTTGTTTCCAATAAATCATTTTAGCTCACTTTAATCGTTTTCACGGTTTGTTTATAACAACTAAGTACATATTGTAGTTATTCTGGAAAGATTTGAAACTATTATTTATGCTGCATATCATTTTATTTGACGCCGCGTTGGCGGAACGGTTACAGCCATGGATTGTACCTGTTGCGCTGGTGGTTGCGGGTTCGATCCCCGCACATGAGAAACATTGGTATTGGCCATACAGGTGTTTGCCGTGGTCTGGGTGTTTGTGCAGTCCTTGTGGGTCTCCCCACCGTGCCTCGGAGAGCACGTTAAGCCGTCGGTCCCGGTTGTTATCATGTACACCTGATAGCAATCGTTACTCATAGTAGGGAATATATCCGCAAACCCGCATTGGAGCAGCGTGGTGGATTAAGCTGTTATCCTTCTCCTACATGGGGAAAGAGGCCTATGCCCAATAGTGGGATATTACAGGCTGAAGCGATCACTTTATTTGACAGTTTTGAACCGATTTCTATACAAGCCTGTCTTCTTTATCTCTTCTCTCGATAATTTATAATAGTTGGTATTTTTGTATTTTTCCATGAAACATCTGTGCAGTCTGTGGTAAAGCATTATTATCCATCTGTGGTCGTACACTCTTAATTGCTATCTTACTCACTCAAGCTGTCAGTAGAATGGAGATGGCACCTGCGTCGATTTGTTTGTGTTGAATACGTGACAATATAAATTGATTCGACGGTAAACAAAGTGCAAATAGTTACAAAAGTGTCTCAAAATGGGTGTACCAGCATTCTTCCGTTGGCTAAGCCGCAAATATCCGAGCGTTATTGTCGAATGTATTGAACAGAGGGTAAGTAATCTTAACCTCAAAATTTTATATCAGCGACAAAACTTTGTTTTTATCCCTATATTCCTACTTTTCTAGCCAACCGACGTAGATGGACAGCTCGTATACGCAGATTCGTCATTACCAAATCCCAATGGGGTTGAATTTGATAATCTTTACTTGGACATGAACGGTATTATTCATCCATGTACTCATCCCGAAGATAAACCGCCTCCGAAGGACGAGGACGAGATGATGGTGGCTATCTTCGACTGCATCGACAGACTATTCCGCATCGTGAGACCTAGGAAGCTGTTGTACATGGCTATTGATGGTGTGGTAAGTTTTATTTTGTATTACTAGATGAACCGCGAACTTACACGTAATATTTTCTCGTGCGTCGTAGCGGAATGAATAGCTTATTCCCAGAAATATAGGCCGCTTAGTGTTAAAAAAAGTTTTGCTAGTTGTATAGTACTCTCAGCTTATATTTTGTACATATTAGTAACGTACACATATGGTCATAACTTCTTTCTCGACTATGATGTTACTTATAATTTCGGTGATTAAATGAAAATTACAATTGTTAGAGAGATGTTAAACCTGTAACAAAAGGCCATAAACATCTAAATAGCATAACATATAATATAATACAATAATTATACAGGAGAACCTTGTTTTTTTTTATAATATGATTTGAACTAAAAGTTTATTGACAATAAGATTAGAGAATTAGCCAATTAATTCTTTGAAAAATATCAACTATTCTGTCAAACTGGTCATTGTAACTTTATTAAAATTATAAGCACTGTCAGCTGAAAGTGTGAGTCCCAAATAAAAAAATTCTTATCTCAAAATTTTTTGAAAATGTAAATAATAATATGAAGTCTACCCCTGCATTCTATTCACTATAACTTATTAAAGGGTCTAACTGTTGAGATTCCTTAAAAGAAAAAGTGCTATAAACTATCTCTGTATAAAAACTACAATGAGTGAAAAAAAAAATTATAGTTGTAGTTTCTTAAGTTTTATGGTAGTTTTTGTGTTGATCTTAAGTTAAAAACCTTTAAAAACTTCTGAAACAAGTATTCATACTTCATGCCAGTTTATACCTCTATAAGGTATATTTAAAAAAAGGCTACATATAAATGCTTTTAATGTGAACAAGCCTTACTAGCTAGATTTGATGTCTCCTCTTTTATTAGTGTAGGAAGATTCATTACTACTAGTTTAATCAGCAATCTTTAAAAATGGATGTACAAATCATTAAACTTCAATGATGAATTTACTAACGAATAATCTTAAATGATCAATCTTCTATTCAGGAATCTGTAACAATGAATTTACTAATCAGTAATCTTTAACGTTGAATTTACTTATTAGTAATCTTCAATGACAAATTTACTAATGAGTAATCTTTAATGACCAATTTACTAATTGCTAATCTGTAATATCTCAATCATCAATCAATCAATCATTACAGCCTATACAGTCCACTGCTGGACATAGGCCTCCACAAGCTCACGCCAAAAACAACGTGAACTCATGTGTTCTGCCCATAGTCACCACGCTGGGCAGGCGGGTTGGTGACCGCAGTACTGGCTTTGTCGCACCAAAGACGCTGCTGCCCATCTTCGGCCTGTGTATTTCAAAGCCAGCAGTTGGATGGTTATCCCGCCATCTGTTGGCTTCTTAAGTTCCAAGGTGGTTGTGGAACCTTGTTATCCCTTAGTCGCCTCTTACGACACCCACGGGAAGAGAGGGGGTGGCTAAATTCTTTAGTGCCGTAGCCACACAGCACTGTAATGTCTAGTTTACTACTAATCTGTAATGTCTAATTTAACATCCATGGGCTCTTAAGTGCCCATGCCTTTCTTTATTTACATTTTTATTTTCAAAACGTTGAGGTGTATTGCTTTCAACACTGCATGCTTAAAAATTGCGAACTAAAGCTTATTTTCTCTAATTCGATGGTAAGTCCAAAACTGACCGTGAGATATATATAAACCTATATATATTTATATATATAAGTAGGTTAATAATTACGATAACTATTTAGGTTTTTTTGTTTTTCATGCTACATGCTTTATGCATCACTATTAATAACACACTACATGCTTTATAAATTACATTAATATTTATCACATATGCTCTATATAATGTTAATTTACCGCATTGTCGATGGCCACACTCAATTTTCTAAATCAGCGCCTGCTGCCAGCTTCGCGAACACATTCTCAATAAAGTACGCATCCCTATTATGGATCGCCATTTTGAGGCTGTGCTCGAGGGTTTGCCTACGGTTTGCCTCCACCGCCCTTCTGACGATGTGGCCGATTGCGTCGTCCATGTCGTCGGTGTAATAGACACAGGTGTTAGTGTGTCTAGTCACCGCGACTACCGCATGCGAGACACTATCATGGAGTCGGAGCCTTTTCGCCCTCGTCTGGATAACAATGACGTTTTCACTCGTCTGTCTCTGTTCCTCATGAATGGTCAAGATTCTCGACCCCTCCCTGGCTACGTATGCCTGAGTCATCAACGCCTTCTTCTCCTCTTGCGTGAAAGTCAAGTACAGAGTCCGGTCCTATTCTGCTGGTATTCATGAGCCGGTGAATCCTTCGATGCGTAGGGAGTGGATGATCGGGCTCTAGCTCTAGATCCTGTAGCCAGAATATGTTATTTTATTAGTATACAAATTAAAGTTTTTTTTTTTTAATGATTTTATTTTAGGAATAGATATATTAAGTCTGTACTTCTTGGGGAATAATCTCCGCACTAAAAACAATAGTTTGCCATAGAATGCAATAAAAACTTTGACTAGCCCGTTGGTGCAGTTTGTAGTGGCCCTGCTTTCTGCTCCGAGGGTTGTGGGTTCGATTCCCACCCTGAGTCTGGGTGTAATATAAATATTTATTTATATATGTGTTATTTATAAGTATGTTTATCGAAAAAAAAAATATGTAGCTATATACCAGTCGGCAGTTACCTATAACACAAGCATTAAGTTGCTTACTTTAGGAACAGACGACCGTGTGTGTATTGTGTAGATATTTATTTATTATTTATTTATTTATTTAAAAACATTAATTTCTTTTCTTTTATAATTAATAATGTGAAAGATAATAAATAACTTGTTCGGATTCGGCCTACGGCTATTTGCACTACTACACCAGAATGGTTGTCAGGTTGTGTGTCATCTATAATTTAAATTATTTTCAGGCTCCCAGAGCTAAAATGAATCAACAGCGCTCTCGACGATTCAGAGCCTCGAAGGAAACACAAGAGAAGATCGAGGAGGTAGCTCGCATTCGATCAGAACTCCAAGCAAAGGGTGCTTACTTACCCCCAGAGAGGCCTAAGGAAGCTCACTTTGACTCGAACTGTATCACACCTGGTACTCCTTTCATGGATCGATTGAGCAAGTGCTTGCATTATTACATACATGACAGGTAAGTCTTATAAATAAATTACTTTTGTTAGGGATTTTATTTTTATGTGTATTTTCCCTATCATTTCTCTTTCTTTATACCTCTGTCATATAGCCAAAGGTAGAAGAGATTGCTCTCAGAGATAAGACTGCCTTATCATCATTACAGCCTATACAGTCCACTGCTGGACATAGGCCTCCACAAGTTTACGCCAAAAATAAAGTGAACTCATGTGTTTTGCCCATAGTCACCACGCTGGGCAGGCGGGTTGGTGATCGCAGTAAGTCGCTTTGTCGTACCGAAGACGCTGCTGCCCGTCTTCGGCCTGTGTATTTCAAAGCCAGCAGTTGGATGGTTATCCCGCCATCGGTCGGCTTCTTAAGTTCCAAGGTGGTTGTGGAACCGTGTTATCCCTTAGTTGCCTCTTACGACACCCATGGGAAGAGAGGGGGTGGCTAAATTCTTTAGTGCCGTAGCCACACAGCAGATTGCCTTATATATGTATATTAATTAAACAAAAATTAATATGCCGTATACATATTAATTTTTGTTTTTTCTTCATGGTGTACAACAAGGAGTATTATTATTACTAGGAAGATATTGTCTTCTAATGTTTACGCGAATTTTACTCATTATAACGAAATAACTTTTTCGGATTTTATCGCGGCTTATTAAGTTCAACTATGGTCAGGACGCAGTCCTCGCGTGACCATGGTTGCTGTAAAGTATCCGAAACATTGGGTATCTAAAATAGGCAGATCATCAAATCAAATGAAATGGTTGTATTTCACGATGTTGCCAGCTAAAGCTTTTAGTATGTTTGTTAAACCTTAATGCACACATAATATTTTGCAATTCCAGTAATATTATATATGTAAATTGTTTTCAGATTGAACAATGACCATGGATGGAAGGGAGTTAAAGTAATCTTATCAGATGCTAATGTTCCCGGAGAGGGGGAACACAAGATAATGGACTACATCAGACGACAGAGAGGTTTGTAACATATAATATAAACTATATGAATTAAAAAGTCGCTGAAATGTATGTACGCCCATTACTTCCAAATGATACCAAACTTACATAATTATAGTGTATATGTTGAAGACAACGTTATTATACCTATCGTCAGACATCACTGACATGTATATTAATAATAAAGAAACGCTTCTCGGGGTCTGAAAACACAAACACAAACCTCTAGACCAGAGTAAACATCAGTAAGCCAATACAAATGTATGTCATGTGCATCGAACCCGCACCAGAGGTGGGCGTAATCTGATCTCTGATTAATGATGTGATTAATAATCTCTATCCCAGTTTCTGCTTTTAAACTCCAACAAGACGTATGGGTACTTGATTGTCGACCTGGTTGTATACCCCCCCCCCGCCTTCCAGTTTCTGCTCTTCAACCCGAACAAGCAGTTGGGGCGCGGTTGTTTGCCGACCTAATCATAAAAAATATACGTTTGTACGTTGTAACATATTTGTATCTAATTTGTTTGCAGCTCAGCCGGACCACGACCCGAACACACAGCACGTGTTGTGCGGCGCCGACGCTGATCTTATCATGCTGGGGCTGGCGACGCACGAACCCAACTTCACCATCATCAGGGAGGAGTTCAAGCCCAACAAGCCCAGGCCCTGTGACGTCTGTGGTCAACTAGGTCAGTTTTTTATTAATTTTTTATGACAGGGGTAATTAGAATTACATCATTAACTTTGTTCTTATATTTCTTATTATTAGTAACGATCGCTATCAGGTGTACATGATAACAACCGGGACTGACGGCTTAACGTGCTCCCCGGGGCACGGTGGCTAGACCCACAAGGACAGACAACCAAATCGGAAATAAATATTTAAATAAACACAAAAATCAACATCGACCGGGAATCGAACCTGGACCGTGTTTAGGTAGGTTCACAGCACCATAACTAAAATTACTTGGTATTAAATGCTTATGTTATTTGGTCAGGTCATGAGATGAAAGAATGCACTGGAACGACTCCGGATGCAGCGCTAGTTCGCTCAGATCCAGCTTTCGGCAATCAAGACAACTTTATCTTTGTGAGACTGAGTGTCTTGCGGGAGTATCTTGAAAAGGTATGTTGTATGTGTATAAGTTTTTCTATTTAGTGCTAATTTAATCGTTACAAAGTATAAAACAAAGTCGTTTCCCGCTGTCTGTATGCTTAGATCTTTAATACTACGCAACGGATTTTGATGCAGTTTTCTTTAGTAGAGTGACTCCAGAGGAAGGTTTATATATTGATATTTTTTGCAACCGTGCGAAGCCGGGGCGGGGTTGCTAGTTTAAATATATTCTATTACATATTAATTGATATCACGACTGTGGGTTAGGTTAAGTTAAAAAAAAAGTACAAGATAAGGAAATTAAAAAAGAAACAATACATATGAAAGATCTTCTATTATTACACAATTAGATGCGAAGTTGATGGGCATATCATATCATTGGCCTTAGTCCGTCTATTGCAGACGATTTAGACAGTGTCAGACAGACACTCTGTCGCCAAGGTCACTCTTCAGGAAAACGCAGAGTTGATGGGCATAAAATATTCTTAATTTAAATGCTACAGAATCTAATGTATAATTTAAAAAAAAAAAATGAGTATGCTTTAGACCACACGACCGAAATAAATCTTCTTTATTTGCCCCTACAGTGATATACGAAACGTAATTATCTCTCTCTTTCTATCTTCACTAACATATATCTCCCTCTCAACTTCCGTTCGCCTATCACACCCCCCCCCCCCCGATCACTCTTCATAACGCTCTCGTCACGCATTCACCAGCTTACTCTCCAAGTCGTGAGTAAAGAGGTTTTACTTCAAAAATAAATAAATAAATAAATATTTAACTATGATTACTTTACTAAAAACTAATATAAATGCTTTAAATCTAAAAGCCTACTTAAAAATAATATTTTTTGTTATTATAATTATTATTTGTTTATAGGAGTTACAAATGCCCAACCTGCCGTTCCCCTACGACTTCGAGCGTGCCCTGGACGACTGGGTGTTCATGTGCTTCTTCGTGGGAAACGACTTCCTGCCGCACCTCCCCAGCCTGGAGATCAGGGAGGGCGCCGTCGACCGCCTCGTCACCTTGTATAAGAAGTGTGTCTTGTTCACTAGGGTGAGTCCTTGTTCATCTTGTGTGTTTTCACTTTTCAGTCGCTTGTGGCAGGGTACAGCAAAATCGAATTTTATTATATTACAATTTAACTGAGGCAGGGCACAGCAGGAAATTACCTGCTCAAAATATGGAGCAGGCAGACTGCGGTAGTACCTCGACCTTACAGAAGATCACAGCTAAATAATTCTGCTTTCAAGCAGTGTTGTGTTCCTATTTGTGAGTAAGGCGACCAGAGCTCCTGGGGGAATTGGAAATGGGGTCGGTCTTGCGATGATTTTGGTGTTGCAGACGTCTATAAGCCACGGTAATCGCTAACCATCAGGTGAGCCGTACACTTGTTTGCCGACCTAGTTGTATAAGAAAAATCAGTATCAAGTGGACAATGTAGCTTAATGAATACAGTTAAATTTTACCTCGTAACGTGTTACTGGGTGTACTGACTTGTATGGTTTTTGAAGTAAAACTACGCACGCTTGACTTGAGGAGTAAGCTGGTGAATGCGTGACGAGAGCGTTACGATGAGTGTGATCGGGCGACACGAACGGAGCAAGAGAGAGGGTTGCGAGCATATATTTCCTTTCTCTCTTTCTCTCATAGCCAGTTACGTTTCGTGTATCTAAGACAGTGCAGGCCTGTTATGCAGAAGTTTTACTTCAGTCGTGTGGTCTAAAGCACACTCGTTTTTTTTTTTTATTCGAAAGCTGGCCGTTGTCGGTGGTACCATTTATATTTGAGCGAGATCTGACAGGTAGTTGTTGACTTATTCCTAGATGGAGTCCTAGTTGAAGGTTTGTTTTTGTGTTTGACAACACAAGATTATATAGATTGTTGAGTTTTTTTTATATATTTCCAGGGTTGGATTACAGACTCAGGCGAGGTGAACCTAGACCGGGTGCAAGTGATAATGGACGAGCTGGGTCGCGTCGAAGACGAGATCTTCAGACGGAGACACCAGAACGAAGTGAGCTTCAAGGCCAGAGAGAGAGCTAAGAAACAACAGCAGCAGAGAGTCAACTTTGGTCTATTGGAGAACACCCAGTTCGCGCCGACGGTGAGTTTAAAACCTTTAACTATAACATTTGGGGGAGCGATGGTATAGTTTGTGAAGTTCTTCGTCCGCCATCGCAAAGGGAGGATCCTCAGACGGTTATTGTGTCTGGTGGGCTAACGACCCAACGGTTGTTGTCGGGTTCTTGTATGTATACTCAATCACTTTGAAAACTCTGATAGCGCGATGTAGGATACGTCAGTGTGTGTGGGTCTTCCTGACAGGCCCGAGGGTCTGTCCGGGTACGGGCCTCGAGGTTACCCTCTTTACCCGGGCTTTCTTCACCGGGGCTTCGCCTCCGGGGTCACACATCCTTTCGGCCCTATTGGGCCAGGGATTAGGGCCATAAGTCAGTTTTCTCTAGTTCCCTAAGTTCGTATGCTGCTCGATAGATGTCGCTATTTGACGGACGACGATACAAATAGACCGACAGCCGGAGGTAGAGTAGGCCAGTAGAACCTGTTTCTGCTCAGTTAATAAACTGCAACATAGTTGCAGAATTTAATGGTACAAAAGAATAATGAATCAAAAACTTTTTACTGTCCGATGTGGTCACCCATCAAATAGCGTTATCCTCAACAGGTGAAACTGGCCCTTGGGCTTGTATATTAATAGACGCTCCTCGCGGTTTCGCACCTATAATCTCTCGCACCACTAGACCAGAGCGGTTGTTCCATCTACCCTTAATTTAATTAATTTTTTTTATTCATAATATTAGTAGAATAGCATCAAGTATTGGAAAGTATATTGAAGACTTGTTTTATAAGATTATTTTTGTAAGCTAAGTATTTGTTGCAGCCCTTAGGAGCGGCCACGAGAGGTGTCTCCAACCCCCGGCAAGAGGCAGCCGATATCAGACGGGCTGGCATGCAAGAAGTCGCTCAGGTTAATTTTGTAATGCATTATTATTAACAGGTTGAATTTCAGAATCTGCGTGGGTACTTGTATATATATATATATATATATATATATATATATATATATATATATATATATATATATATATATATATGTATGTTATACTATATGCTTTGTAACACTGTTTATACTTTATTTATATAGGTGTACATTTAAAGAAAAAGAGTAACTGGCATTGTGGATATTTTTTTTGTATGAAGCTAAATTCCTGGAATGAACCTGTTAAAAAATAAATAAATATTGGTTTGATGCAATATTTAGGAAAGGTACTTTTAGTTTTATAGTATACTAGCTGACCCGGCGAACTTCGTATCGCCTAACACAAACTTTATCGTATGGTATTAAAGTTCAAATTGACTTTTAAGTATTATCACAAATCTTTCGTATGGGAGTATAGAAAAGTGTTGTTTTTAGACTTTTTCAGGAAATTTAAATTTTTTTTTTTTAGAATTTTTCTCTCCGTAAGAACCATCCTCGTACTTCAAGGAATATTTTAAAAACAGAATTAGCGAAATCGGTCCAACCGTTCTCGAGTTTTGCGCTTAGCAACACATTCAGCGACTCATTTTTATATTATAGATTAATTATTAATTTGAGTGATGTATGTAGTTACTGAACTTAACTTTAGACTGAGAATGTTCAGGATCTAAGGAGTAGTTCCTTGTTTTGGCACTGGAGATCTTTCTGAAATTTGAGGCTATACTATATATTCCTGTAAATTCATAAAATTTCGTTTGGCTTATTAATCTAACAGTCGGTTAGTTTGTCTTTTGTTTTGGTACTTTAAAAATTGTTGGAACGTTTGAGATGCTATTACTTTCCTAAATTGACATAGTTTCATTTGGCGTTTAAAAAATAATCACATATGTATTTTTGGAAGTGTGAAATTTTAGTGTTGTTTAATTCAGTTGTTTATTGTATTGTTTCATCATCGCCGTATCGCCGTATCGAATAGAAAAAAATAATTCCGCTAATGCTATGTAGGGTTGAGAAGACACAACGGAGAATGTTCGTTGCTGTCGAGAATTCAATCTTGATTAAAATTTTACAACGGTTGTATTTAGATTTTACTTAGTATAGTAAGTGCTACACATTCATTCACAATTATGTAATGCCAGGGTTTCTCTCTAACATTTCAACTTTGCTCAATCTTATGCATCATTCAGGGTTGAACCTTGTGGGTTTCATTGAGATAGTGCTGGGCAGGATATATTCTGCTATTTGGAGCAGCTCGACCGGAACTACCTCCAAACCTGACAGAAGATCACAGCCAAATAATACTGTTCTTAAACAATATGTTCCTGTGGTGAGTAAGGTGGCCCGTGCTCCTGGGGAGGGTCGATAATGCGCTTGTAATGCTTCTGGTGTTACAGGCATCTATAAGCTACGGTAACCGCTTACCATCAGGTGGACCAAGAAATACATGTAGTATAGATACGTAATATGGATGTATGTCTCTGTAGCAAGATACGGGTCCACGTGGTCGCAAGAGGTCAGCTGCAGAGGCGGGTCTAGATGAAGATGATGACAAACACGATGAGGTTCGGCTGTGGGAAGAGGGCTTCAAGGAGCGCTACTACGAGAGCAAGTTCGACGTGGCGCGGGATAACTTGGAGTTCAGGTGAGGGCATCTCAAGGTCACCAGTGCCTTACACCGTGGCTTGAAGTATCAATTTATTGGTCAGAAATTATTTTCGAAAGTAATTAAATAATATTTGATGTATTATAATAAACTGGAGAGACCGGCATCAGTACTGATGGCACACAATGTAGTTTCCTTTCTTTAGAATTTTATTCATTTTATTTTTATTTTTTTATTTTTTTTAAGTAATAAAATAAAATTTGGTATATCAAAAAGTAGACAAGATTATTGACCCTTGTTCATTTTCATGTGCACATGTTTAAATTTTTTTTTTAATTCTTTAACTAATGTCAACGCTGGATGGCAGTATGTGTATTTAGTGTAATATTTACAAATGAACAAGTAATTGATGAAAATATCAGTATGATGTTTCTTGACCTTGAAGGAGATATAACAAGACGCGAAATATTTTTAGACAATTTATAGTTACTGAGGCAGGGCACAGGAGGAAATATCCCTCTCAAAGCCTGAAGCAGCCTGACTGGGGACTTCGATCTTACAAAAGATCACAGCTAAATAACACTGCTCCCAATTAGTGTTGTTTCTGTGGTGGCCAGAACTCCTGAACAGGGTCGGGTGTGGGGTCGGCAAAGCGTTTATGATGCTTTTGATGTTGCAAGTGTCTATAAGCTACGGTAATCGCTTACCATCAGGTGAGCCGTACGCTTGTTTGCTGACCACCTTGTTAAAAAAAATGAGCACTGTAAACAATGAGAAAGTAATGAGGGATGGTTTACAGGAACCGCGTGGCGCTTCAGTACGTTCGCGGGCTATGCTGGGTGCTCCGCTACTACTACCAGGGCTGCGCCAGCTGGAAATGGTACTTCCCCTACCACTACGCGCCCTTCGCCTCCGACTTCCTCAACGTTCACGGCCTGTCCACCAACTTCGAGAAGGGCACGCAACCCGTGAGTAATGACTACGCTTGTTACAAACTGTTCTGTTCTAAATATTTTGATTCTATTGAGGTATAGTGCACAAGGAAATATCTTGTTTAAAATTTGGAGTAACCCAACTGGGTAAGTACCTCAACCTTATAGAAGATCACAGCTAAATAACCTTGTTCTCAAGTTGTGTTCTTGTGGTGAGTAAGGTAGCAAGAGTTACTAGGGAAGATCAGTAATAGAATTGACAATGTGCTTGTAATGTTCCCGGTGTTTCAGGCTAACATGAGGTACGGTGACCGCTTACCACCAGGCAAACCGTACGCTTATTACCACATATTACTGTAATTTTAAAACCCAAGCAGGGTTTAATTTTTTTTTTTTATATAAATACTTTAAATTCTGCTGAGTGGTCTTGCAAATTTATAATTTTAAATGAGTATTAATTGGTTTATTAATTTAAAATGTTTCCCCCCTCCCCGCCAGTTCCGTCCGCTGGAGCAGCTAATGGGTGTGTTCCCGGCCGCCAGCGCGCAACACGTGCCCAAGCCCTGGGCCAAGCTCATGAGCGACCCGGTGAGTGAGGCTGGATCACTGGACCCAGAGTTTTGAGTAGTAACTAGCGTATAGAGTGTAACTAGTGTACTGATTGCGCCGAGAGAAGTTTGTGTACTGAGAGTCGATAGTATACTGAGTGGAGTCAAAGGTTCATTCTCGGTGTAATTTCAATATTACACGGTAAATATTAAATATATTGTATGTGAATTATATATGTATACTTGCTGTGTGGTTACATGATGATGATGATGATGATGATGATGATGATGATGATGATGACGATGATGATGACGAAGACGATGACGATGACGATGATGATGATGATGATGATATCAGTATACCGAGTGTATATAGAGTACTAAGTGTAGGTAATGTACTAAGTCTAGGTAATGTACTCAGAGTAGTGCGAATAACCAGTGTACTGAGTGTACACTGAGAGTGATTGGTGTGGGGAGTTTACGTAGGTGTTTTGAAAGTATACCAAAGTGGAGAATGTAGCTTGACTACCGACAGTTACTTAGCTATAGTGCAAAGTCTGTTTAGCAATCATAATTATAGAAACTATCTTTGTTACTTATGAGATATTTGTTTTTTTTTGTAGTTTTCACCAATCATTGACTTCTACCCAACGGACTTCAAGATCGACTTGAACGGCAAGAAGTTCGCCTGGCAAGGCGTGGCACTGCTGCCTTTCGTCGACGAGACCAGACTCTTTAAAGCTTTGGAACCCTACTACAAGGATTTGTCGCAGGCAGAGAGTGAGTTTTTTAAATAAAAAGTTGGTATATATATATAAACACATATGTGTAACAAAATTACACTATATCTTTTAGGTTATGTCGATTAAGTATGTTGTAGTAGATATTTCTTTACTATTTATTATTTTGATTGTGTTGTAGAATTTCTATATACACATGTAATTAAATTAAGGAATAATAAAATACAAAATGTAAACTATAAATGCACACACACACGCACGCACGCACGCACGCACGCACGCACGCACATATTAATTTTTTTTTCTTAATTACATTCAATCTTATGTAATTTCATTAACAATAATTGTTAAGTTTTTCCCTATTTTAAGTAACAATTAACGAACTTCAAAAAATACGGCTGTAATTATGTAGAAAGAGCAATGACTGACTTTGAAAATGATATCTTTTTAATTATTTCCCCCCCAGGGCAGCGCAACACGCGCGGCCACGACCGCCTGTACGTGTCGCCCGCCAACGCCAGCCACGCCGGCCTGCTGGCGCTGTACCCCGCGGGCGCCGAGCTGCGCCGCCGCCTGGCCGCCGACCAGCGCCACCCCTACCGCTGCCAGGGCGTGCGCGGCGACGTCATGCTCAGCGCCGACAACGTCTGCGTCGGGGGGTGAGTACACCCCACTAGACTCCTGACTCCTCTAGCCCGGCCGAGCTCTGCTGCTCTGAAGTTCCACAACTATAACGTTTTGCGTTTTGACTAGCCCGTTGGCGCAGTTTGTAGTGACCCAGCTTTCTGCTCCGAGGGTTGTAGGTTCGATTCCCACCCCGAGTCTGGATGGAATATAAATATTTATTTATATATGTATTATTTATAAGTATGTTTATCGAAAAAAAATGTCAGCTGTTACCTATAACACAAGCATTAAGTTGCTTACTTTAGGAACAGACGACTGTGTGTGTATTGTGTAAATATTTATATTTATACTAGCTGACCCCGCAAACGTTTCTTTGCCACATATGTGATTAACCCGCTTAATCCCCCCTCCCCTTATAACTTAGGGGTATGAAAATAGATGTTGGCCGATTCTCAGATCTACCCGATATACAAAATTTTATTAAAATCGGTCGAGCCGTTTCGGAGGAATTCAATGTTTAACACCATGACACGAGAATTTTATATATTAGATAAAACAACCGAGTGTGCTTTAGACCACACGACTGAAGTAAAACTTACGAAACGTAACTCTCTCTCTTTTTACCTTCACTAACTTATTTTTCCCTCTTAACTTCCGTTCGTGTCACCCGATCACACTTTTCGTAACGCCCTCGTCACGCATTCACCAGCTTACTACCCAAGTCAAGCGCGCGTAAAGAAGTTTTACTTCATAAAAACGTACAATGTAAATGTTAATATGTTTAAAAAGGGCGGGTACAACTATGAGTTCGATGTTGTGTAATTGAATAAATCTTGGTTCAGTCATCATTTTACAAATTGATACCAATAGAATTTTGTCATGATTATACGCCAATGTGTCGTCAGATACTTCACGTTCGATGTTAATTTGTTGTAAAGTTATATCAAATATCTAATTGCTCCAACATTGCAGGCAACTAGCGTCCCCGGTGGTGGGTCTCGCTCCGGTGCTAGACAATCGTGTGGTGGTGGTGCGCTACCAGGATCCGCAGTACCCCGACGACTTCGTGTTCCCCGCTCGGCGGCTACACGGAGCCCTCGAGCCGCCTCGTGTCCTGATGGCAGGGGACATGTCGCATCAGCAGAACAGGAATAGGATGCCGCAGATAGGTGAGTTTGTTACATGATATTTTGTAAGTGGCAACATTATTGTCTTTGTCCTTTGTCGTCCATGGCGTTATGTCAAGCCCACGTTCTTATTATCATGGTTGACCACCTTACAAGAAATTTTTTAAATTAAACATATTTTTTTACCAACCCGCCTGCCCAGCGTGGTGACTGTGGGCAAAACACATGAGTTCACGTTATTTTTGGCGTAAACTTTTGGAGGCCTATGTCTAGCAGTAGACTGTTTAGGCTGTAATGATGTAATGATGATATTTTTTTTTATTGAGTCTGTAACATCTAAATGGTGGGAATAGACCTGTTTCGCTATGTATATGAAGTGTTGGGCAGGTGGGTACCACAAAACTCCACTGTAGATTAGCGGACATATTCCTCAATATAAGTAACAATTGCTATGATTAGCTACCACCAATTCGGAATGTAGATTCTGCAGAGAAGAATCGGCAAGATCCGCAGTAACTCTTTTGAAAAATAATATATAAACTGTGTTTTACACACGGTGACAATTAATATATATCCATCCCGTGCAGTAATCAAACTTGTCACCGTCACTGATATTTTGGCACCTACACCATTACCACCATTACTATACCAGAGTATGCTGTAATACCTAGAATTAGTGCCTGGACTTGGGGAGCACAACCGAGTTCCAAGCTCCGTAGATGTGTGTTGTAATGGATATGTTACAAAGTGTTGTACTCTACAGGGATGAGCCGCCAGCGCAGCGTGGCGTCGCTGGAGGCGGCCGGCCACCGCATGCTGGGCCACTCGCTGCCCCGCCCGCCCTACGGCCGCGCGCCGCCCCCGCCCTACGGCCGCGTGGCGCCGCCCCCGCCCTACGGCCACGTGCCGCCGCCCCCGCAGCTCGCGCACGCGCACGGTGAGGGCTTGCTTCTTCGCTATCAGCTGGTGAATGCGTGACGAGAGCGTTACTGGAAGTGTGATCGGGCGGGGTGAACGGGCGTTGAGAGGGAGACATAAGTTAGTGAAGATAGAAAGAGAGAGAGAGTCACGTTTCGTAAGTTTTACTTCAGTCGTGTGGTTTGAAACACACTCGTTTTTTTATACAACTAGGTCGAAAAACAGCTGATGGCAAGCGATTACTGTAGCTTATAGACGTCTGCAACACCAGAAGCATCGCAAGCTCGTTGCCGACTTTATCCCAATTCCCCTCAGGAGCTCTGGTCACCTTACTCACCACAGGAACACAACACTGCTTGAAAACAGTATTATTTAGCTGTGATTTTCCGTTAGTGTAGTTTCTGCTGTGTCCTACCTCAGTTCATAATTAGGTATACCAACAACAGAATATAATTATGTTAGGTTCTTTGTGATAGTGGGGGAGTCCAAGAGGGGATTTTGGGATTTACTCGAGCGCGGCAGGTTATTATAAGGATACCTTGCACCTGTTGAGGACCTCCACCATTTATGAGGCCTCAATATAGAGGAGTGGATCTAGGGCAGCCGATCTGTAAAAAAAATCGGCCCTAAGGAATTACTCGAACGCCTCAAACTAAGATAATAATGCGTAAAAAATAATTGATTATTTTTAAAACCTTAAACGTTAAAAATTTTAATTTAATCCAAATTAAAACAGTTTGCAATAATTCGCGCAATCGATTGTTGTATGTCAAACATATTATTTTTTAATTTGCCATTTATTAAATACTAGTTGCTGCCCGCGACGTCGTCTGCGTGAACGCTATACAGCACCAAAAATACTTACGTTTATACCTTTTAAAATAACATTCATTTACCCGTTTCTTCTTTACATTTCATATCTACAGAAAAATCTCATAGATGGCACTGCTTTAAAGTTGTCTTATCTACTTATATTCATTTAATTATGTTTATCGGCTTAGTTACTTATATTGCGTGATTTTTATAGTGTGAAGCTAGCTTATATAGCATGGTTATTAACATAATAACAACATCATTATAATATGCGTCTTTAGATTACACGTTGTTACAGAATGCGTTGAGGAAATAAAGGTTCACTGCTCGTTCCCGGTAGGTGATAGCATGATAATATCTAGCCTATATGTTGACCCGACTTCTTAATAATATTCGTGCTACATTTGAAGTTATTCCATGCGGTACTTTTTGAGTTTATCCCGGACATACATACAGACAAACAGACAAATAGACAAAAAAAAATATATTTTTGGCTTCGTTATCAATTGTAGATCACACCCCAAGTATTCTTTTAAATAAATTTTTAATGTACAGTTTTGACTTTTCCTTTTTCATTTTATTTTATTTAGTTTATGGTTTAAAAAAAATATCATACCACTATTAATTTGCAATCTGAAAGCAATTTTGCACTACTATTTATTTTTGTGTGACTCACTCATTTGGGAATTCTAAAAAAATTAAAATCGTCATATCAAAAATTTCGATCTAACGGGTAACATCGTTCGATAGCTTAACTGGCTAAAAGCGATATATGTTAAATATAAATATATTATTATTAGGAAAATGTGTTGTTCGTGTGAATAATGTAAGATGTAATTATATAAAATAACTTTAACTAAAAAAATGTTAGGTTCTTTGTGATAGTTGGTGAGTTCAAGAGGGGATTTTGGGATTTACTCGAGCGCGGCAGGTTCTTTTAAGGATACCTTGCACCTGTTGAGGACCTCTTGCTTCTTCGCTATCAGCTGGTGAATGCGTGACGAGAGCGTTACTGGAAGTGTGATCGGGCGGGGTGAACGGGCGTTGAGAGGGAGACATAAGTTAGTGAAGATAGAAAGAGAGAGAGAGTCACGTTTCGTAAGTTTTACTTCAGTCGTGTGGTTTGAAACACACTCGTTTTTTTATACAACTAGGTCGAAAAACAGCTGATGGCAAGCGATTACTGTAGCTTATAGACGTCTGCAACACCAGAAGCATCGCAAGCTCGTTGCCGACTTTATCCCAATTCCCCTCAGGAGCTCTGGTCACCTTACTCACCACAGGAACACAACACTGCTTGAAAACAGTATTATTTAGCTGTG
The DNA here is from genome assembly GCF_905220565.1 of Melitaea cinxia. Taxonomy (NCBI): domain Eukaryota; kingdom Metazoa; phylum Arthropoda; class Insecta; order Lepidoptera; family Nymphalidae; genus Melitaea; species Melitaea cinxia. Next base: position 1,168,124 of record NC_059411.1, read on the forward strand.
ATTTTCCGTTAGTGTAGTTTCTGCTGTGTCCTACCTCAGTTCATAATTAGGTATACCAACAACAGAATATAATTATGTTAGGTTCTTTGTGATAGTGGGGGAGTCCAAGAGGGGATTTTGGGATTTACTCGAGCGCGGCAGGTTATTATAAGGATACCTTGCACCTGTTGAGGACCTCCACCATTTATGAGGCCTCAATATAGAGGGGTGCATCTAGGGCAGCCGATCTGAATAGTACAAAAAAATCGGCCGTAAGGAATACTCGAACGCGTCAAACTAAGATAATAATGCGTAAAAAATAATTAATTATTTTTAAAACCTTAAACGTTAAAATTTTTAATTTAATGCAAATTAAAACAGTTTGCAATAATCGCACAATCGATTGTTGTATGTCAAACGTATTATTTTTTAATTTGCCAATTATAAAATACTAACCGTCGAGGATGTTTTGCACATAATAAATATAATATCATAGTACCAAAAAATTCTGGTCGTTATTTAGTTTATGGTTTGAAAAAAAAATTTATCATACCACTATTAATTTGCAATCTGAAAGCAATTATTGCACTACTATTTATTTTTGAGCGACCCACTCATTAGGGAATTCTAAAAAAAATTTTAAAAACATCATATCAAAAATTTCGATCTAACGGGTACATCGTTCGATAATATTATATGTTAAATATAAATATATTATTATTAGGAAAATGTGTTGTTCGTGTAAATAATGTAAGATGTAATTATATAAAATAATTTTAACTAAAAAAATGTTAGGTTCTTTGTGATAGTGGGGGAGACCAAGAGGGGATTTTGGGATTTACTCGAGCGCGGCAGGTTATTATAAGGATACCTTGCACCTATTGAGAACCTCCACCATGTATGAGGCCTCAATATAGAGGAGTGGATCTAGGGCAGCCGATCTGTAAAAAAAATCGGCCCTAAGGAATTACTCGAACGCCTCAAACTAAGATAATAATGCGTAAAAAATAATTGATTATTTTTAAAACCTTAAACGTTAAAAATTTTAATTTAATCCAAATTAAAACAGTTTGCAATAATTCGCGCAATCGATTGTTGTATGTCAAACATATTATTTTTTAATTTGCCATTTATTAAATACTAGTTGCTGCCCGCGACGTCGTCTGCGTGAACGCTATACAGCACCAAAAATACTTACGTTTATACCTTTTAAAATAACATTCATTTACCCGTTTCTTCTTTACATTTCATATCTACAGAAAAATCTCATAGATGGCACTGCTTTAAAGTTGTCTTATCTACTTATATTCATTTAATTATGTTTATCGGCTTAGTTACTTATATTGCGTGATTTTTATAGTGTGAAGCTAGCTTATATAGCATGGTTATTAACATAATAACAACATCATTATAATATGCGTCTTTAGATTACACGTTGTTACAGAATGCGTTGAGGAAATAAAGGTTCACTGCTCGTTCCCGGTAGGTGATAGCATGATAATATCTAGCCTATATGTTGACCCGACTTCTTAATAATATTCGTGCTACATTTGAAGTTATTCCATGCGGTACTTTTTGAGTTTATCCCGGACATACATACAGACAAACAGACAAATAGACAAAAAAAAATATATTTTTGGCTTCGTTATCAATTGTAGATCACACCCCAAGTATTCTTTTAAATAAATTTTTAATGTACAGTTTTGACTTTTCCTTTTTCATTTTATTTTATTTAGTTTATGGTTTAAAAAAAATATCATACCACTATTAATTTGCAATCTGAAAGCAATTTTGCACTACTATTTATTTTTGTGTGACTCACTCATTTGGGAATTCTAAAAAAATTAAAATCGTCATATCAAAAATTTCGATCTAACGGGTAACATCGTTCGATAGCTTAACTGGCTAAAAGCGATATATGTTAAATATAAATATATTATTATTAGGAAAATGTGTTGTTCGTGTGAATAATGTAAGATGTAATTATATAAAATAACTTTAACTAAAAAAATGTTAGGTTCTTTGTGATAGTTGGTGAGTTCAAGAGGGGATTTTGGGATTTACTCGAGCGCGGCAGGTTCTTTTAAGGATACCTTGCACCTGTTGAGGACCTCCTAAAAAATTGAACTAAAAAAAAATAATGATAATAATTACACACACACATATATATATATATATATGTATATATAGTTCCAAACAAAAAAAAATTGTATCCTCTACGTTAGAATAAGAACCGGTCGGTGGACTCGTCTCTGTTAGAGACATTAAGATAGTCAAAGTTAAGCAATGATGTTGTTGAATAACGCCTACTTTGATAAAAAATAGCAGGTTTTGGGAATAAAAAAAGACACGGTCTTCCAAAAACCCGTGGATGTATTTTAATTGTATATATAAAAAAAAAATTAAAAAAAAAAAAAAAAAAACTGGCTAAAAACACCGAACGGTCGATTTTTGATATGATATTATAAACATTTTTGAATATCATATCAAAAATTGACCGCTCCAGCGGGATTCGAACCCGCGTCTCCTAATTTGTCTAATCGCGTCGCTTAAACCGTAAGTAAAAATCATCATATCAAAAGTTTCGCTCTAGCGGGTACATCGTTCCATAGCTTAATTGGCTAGAGCGCCGACACGGACAGTCGGAGACGCGGGTTCGAATCCCGCTGGAGCGGTCAATTTTTGATATGATATTCAAAAATGTTTAGAATTCCTAATTGTGGGTAACACAAAAATAAAATCGTACATATGATATTATAAATTAATTATTCCACTACTGTTGTCACTCAGCTGTTGTTAATCAAGCTATAACTCAGATACAACTTACTATATCTTCATCAAATCATCATTATAAAATGTTAATATTACGAAACCTTTTTTTTTAAACTAAAGGGGTGAAAATCAAATTGTAAACGTCAATCCGAGTGCGGGCGGGGGTGAGGTCACGTGACGCAATTGTGCAGAAAGTTATGGGGCAGGCGAACAAAACAAACGATTGGTTTCTTTTATTCGATTCTGATTAATATCGTTTACTGTTATTGAAATTTTGTTAATCTACATAAATACTAACTGTGCCCGCGACTTCGTCCGCGTGGAATTTATCAAAAAAGGTTTTGTTTCGTTCGCAGAGTTATAAAATAAATAAATTTCTAAAATAAAATTAGCCTAAGTTAATCCTTATTACATCAGCTATCTGCCAGTGAAATTCTTGTCAAAATCGGTCCAGCCGTTTCAAAGATTAGCCGGAAAATGAATTTTTGTATATGTACCGTGTATACATCCATATGAATTTAGTGAAAACTCGGTTATATTAAAATTACAAACAGACACTCCAATTTTATTTATTTGTATAGATAAATGATTAATAGTACAATAAGTAGGTCGTTAAAAAAGTATTTAAGGTTACTCGTTCATTCATTAGTAACGAAACCTCGAAATTGACTAGATCGATGAAGTAATAATAATAATAAATTCTTTATTTGACCAAATACCGTACAATTTCATAATCCGTGGAACATTCGCCACGGTAGGGTAGATTATGAGTAGGTGACGTCGGCTAAGTGTGGATTTTTGGAAACACCTTTCTAAAGATATAGAGAGTGAAAGTCTGTATGGAATTGTGATACTTTTAACTAATTATAAGACTTATGAGACTTCGTATTTTAGCTGTTGGTAACAATGAAAATAATGTTTCAACATTTTTTTGAATTTAAAATGGGGATGGTAGTTTCTATATAAATTGCAACTACTACTGTCGCCCAATAATAAATATAAAGCCTATTTTTAGTAAAATTTTCATAATCATCACAAATTGTGTTTGCTCTCAAACAAAAAAAAACTGACTTCAATTACATTGACAACTAACACAACATAAGTAGACGAAAAAATAGTCAAGTAAATACGCGTTATCAAAGAATACTCAAAAAGTAGTCAGGAATCACAAGAAAAGCATCAGCTTTTGATTAAGTTAAAAATTATTAAATGAGTGAAAAGTTATGCGTTATAATACAACGTAGGTTGACAAAAAAATAATCAAGTATATACGCATTATTACATATAACTCGAAAAGTAATTGTTAGATCTCAATTAAATTTACATGGCTCCACACGACACTCACCTCCTTTCGATGAAAAAAAAAAACATCAAAATCGGTCCACCCATTCAAAAGTTCTGAGGTAACATACATAAAAAATACAATGGAGTTGAGAACCTCCTCATTTACTGGAAGTCGGTTTAAATTAGTTTTTAACTAAAAAGATTAAAAATAACCAAGATGTCAACTCGATCGTCAAATTACATTCTCTTTAATTAACTTTACACAAAAATTAAAAAGAGGTCTAACTAAAATATATATATATATATATATAAGAAAATTTTCAATGCAATCAATTTGTTGGTTTTTGCACCTTATGTTAATGTGTTTAGGGTTCAATAGAGAGAAACTGTGGACCAATTAAGAGTGACTGCTTTGTCTGGTTGATCGGTCTTTTGTTCGGCACTCGAAAGGCACTAATTAGCGGGCCCCGATGCGAACTGTCGCGGAAGCTTGGTTGTTCATTGTCTTTTGTTGGACTAGCATCCGCGATTGACATAAATATTTTTTTATTGATTGATATAAATATTTTTTTAATTGTATGTATTTTTTTGTTTGCTGAAAAAGTTATTCACTAACAAGTGCGATAGCTTAACAATTGACAAGAAGCAATCGCGACGCATTCGCTTTTGATACACAAACGCTCGCAATAGATTGATAAGTCCGTATTGTTTGATAATTTTTTTTTCTTTTTATTATCTTAAATGCTATTATTTTTAGAAACTTTTAGCGTCTGGCCTTTTATCTGATTATTTTTCTAGTAACTTTCTTCAAAAAAAGACGTATTATCCTTTATTTAGAACGTAAAAAAATGTACATCTAAAAATTAAATTTTTTTAAACACAGCTTTTAGATGCTTATAATGTAAATTTATATCAAATCAACTTCTTTCAACTCGTCTAATTTAATTTAATTTCCGTAAAAAATTATTGTTATTTAAAAACTATAAACCGATCAACTTCATCGTCAAATATAAACCGATTTTACTTTTATTAAATGTTGTCGAAAGATAAATTGTGAAGAATGAACAATGCCACTTGTGAAAACTACCACTTGAATTTGGCGGAATTTTTTTCGTGTCTAGATCACATGATGTCAAACTTAAGTTGACAATTCTTAAGACAGCATAAGTAACATTTCGAATTGATTTCGTTTGAAGAGTTTCGGTATATTTTCAGTAAATAATTAAAATATATAATTTTTGAGGTTGTTTGAATGACGCAGTCAAAGGTCGGCTTTCACTTCAAGGTGACCTCGAGTCGTTTTCAAGTGGATGTTTCGAGAATTACTGAGAATGTTGGTGTAAATAATTTACCTGTATTAATTATAATATATTTATTTATTGTTTAATCATAAAGTTTGTATAAAAACGTAGGAAACAGTTGATAGTGGGTTCCGTAATATCGGACTGCAATAGCATACAAATAATTATTTAAAAAATCTTTAACAAGCAAATCATAATAATTAATAAGAGTAATCTTTTTAATATATGTTTATTTTTTTTTTTAATTGTAAGTCGGTTTTTTATAGGCTTTTTTTAAGTGAAAGTGAATCGCTAAATGTGTTGAACGCGAAACTCGAAAATATATTTTTTAACAAATTGAGGCAGATACTAATGAAATGGAAAAAAACAAAATTGGAAAAAATCGAAGGAGTGAGGTAGTAATAAATGTCTACGAGAGTAGAACCGCGCCGGCGAGTGTGTCTGCGCTTTTCAGCACTTGAAATATAGGACGTTCCTTTAAAATGTTTTGAAATGAAGTTTAGTCGTGTGATTTTTTATAATTAGTTTTAATAGACAGTTTACTTTCCCATGTGACATTGGCGAAATGATATGTGTCAATCTGACACAACTAAAAGCCATTAAGCAAAGAACTGAACTGACAATTTACTTTTAACAGTTGTTAAAAATATTTATGTTATTTTTTTTATTTTTAACTTTTAACAGTAAGTAAGTAGTAAATGATACATCTTTATTTGTTACGTTACTACCTTTTGTATAATCATTCATGAATGGATGTAATTTCAAGATTACATTCAAGATTTCTTAAAATACCTAGTTTTAAACTTAGAAGTAAGTACAGTTTAACTTAGACATAGGTCTCTTAAAGTTCGCGCCAAACATCCCGATTATCCGCAATCCTCATTCAGTTTCCGCCGGCGATCTGCAATGTCAAACGATTATATTTTTTTCTAAAATCGTACTTTTACTAAAGCACTTAAATCGCTTTATTTTGTAACAAAACGTAATTATCCGCTCAAGATACATATCAATAACAAAACATGTCAACAAATCGTCAAACTATAAACATCGACGTAATAAACAAAATAACCAACAATTACTTTGAAAGGGATCCATTTAACGTAATAAGAAATTCAAATTGGCCCATCGTCGTCGCATTGACGTGTAATAGCGCGCGAAAGCAAACAGGAAGTGCGAAGGGACGCCATTGTCGGACGCAGTGTCGCCAACTATGAAAATAATAATTATCGGGGGTTGCTAGCACAATGGTTTTTTTTTTTTTCAAATAACGGGTCGATCGGCTCAAGTGCTTCCTATTATCCGGTCGGAGAGGATTACGCTACAGTATCGTGTTTTTTTATTTTCTCTTTATATATATTTTTTATCGTTTTTATTTTTATCCAGGTGTCGGAGGCGTTCTAATACTCTTTGGTTACTTTACGTTTTTTTTTAAATCTGTTAAGACGTCTTAACCTCTTTGATGTTATTTTTATTTTACATTTTTTGAAGTGTGATAGGAAGTGTTAATATTTTTATAGATTTTTTTTTTGTATTTTTTATGGTTTTCGAAACACGATTCTTAACGATGATTTGATTTTTGTAGATTTCTTTAGTGTAAAACAAATATGATCTTAACATATTAATTGATTTAACCTGCAACATCCCAGAGCTGGGTGTAGGCCTCTTTCTCGATGTAGGTTCAGTTTGTAATATCCCGCTACTAGGCCTCTTTTCCCATGTAGGAGAAGGATCTGAGCTTAATCCACCACACTGCTCCAATGCGGGTTGGCGGATATATTCGCTACTATGAGTAACGATCGCTATCAAGTGCAACATGATAACAACCGGGACCGACGGCTTTACGTGCTCTCCGAGACACGGTGTAGGACCTACAAGGACTAACAGTCAGACCGGAAATAAATATTTGTGTAAACACAAATATCCAATCCGAGCGGGAATCGAGCCCGCGACCGTCGGTGTTTAGGCGCCGCCGACACGGCAAACGCACCATTACACCAAAGCGGTCGTCGGGTAAATTGGAGCTTATTCCGTAATAGGTATATTAAACTTCTGATAAAATGGCTACGTCAATTAATTGTAGATAGACACAATAATAAGATATTTAATATTTTTTTCATAATAACTTATAACATAATATAATATATCTAAGAATAGTAAACTTGTGCGTTTATTTAAATTTTGTACAAATTTATAAATTGAACCTTAATGGCTCAGCGAATGAACAGAAAGTTGCGATTCAAACCCAATCAAACTTCAAGTTTTTGTAAAATCTTTTAAATCTAACTTGAATGAAATAATTTTGATTTTAAGTACTAGTAGCAATGCACGACTTAAAATTTCTTGAAACAGACACCATGTTATTATAGCGGCTAATCTCAAAAGCTTTATTTATTACCAGACTCGGCAAACTTCGTACCATCATATTGCTTTTGTTAAATTTTGATTGATTCGCTGCAGTCGTACGAAGGCTATACGCGTACATTTTCACCACCGACGACCACACACACACACACACACACACACACACATATATATATATATATATATATATATATATTCATGCAACATTCCCCCGAACATATATATATATATATATATATATATATGTTCGGGGATAACTTCGTCGTTTATGAACTGATTTTGATAATTCTTTTTTCGTTGGAAACAAGATATCCCAAGTGTGTTACCATTATAAGGAAGCTAGGACCTGACGATGGAATCCCAGAGATATCGAGGAAAATGCTCGAAAATCGTAGTGATGACTACTGCGTTTGTTAATTTTTTTCGTCTACTTACGTTTATTTGTTGATGTAATTGAAGTCGGTTTTTTTTTCGTTTGCGAGCAAACATAATTATATTTATTCAAGATCTATATCGACGTCGACGCTTCCTATTACAATTTATCGTCGTCTATATTTTTATTTAAAAATCACGACACACAGACCCTCGATTTGACTTCCAATTAATCTCTCTTTAGGCTTCAATTAAACCGAAAGCAAACAAAGGTCCACGGGGGCCTTATGGCCCATGCAATAGGGGCCACAGTTAGTAGCGGGTGGGCGGTAGCGGGGGGCGCCACGTGGCCTAATTACACATCCCCCAACTATTCGTTTTCTTTAATTGAATACGGTTATTTGATTTTTAAATTGACGTCCCTGTAAATATGCCAACGGATGTTTTTGATATTGGCGTGCCTGTGTTATTGCTAATTAAAATTATTGTAATTATTTTTTCTGTTCGGCACTTCGTCTTTGGTACTAGTAAGTGAGAAAGGCGTAAGACTAAGTAATAGGTTTAGTTGAACGACATATTTTGAACCGTTAAAATAGCTGTTCTATCTTAAATGTAGTCATTAATTTTACTTGATTAATATCTTCGACAATCTATACATATAATAAAATGGTAGGAAAGTCAAAACTGTACATTGAATATTTTTTTAAAAGAATACTTGGGGTGTGATCTTCAATCGATACCGAAGCCAGAAATATAGTTTTTAGAATTTTTGTCTGTTTGTCTGTATGTATGTCCGGGATAAACTCAAAAAGTACTGCATGGATTCAATATATAGGCTACAAATTATCACGCTATCACCTACGGGGAACGAGCAGTGAACCTTTATTTCATCAAAGCATTCTGTAACAACGTGTAATCTAACGACGACTATTTGAATGTTGTTATTGTATTAATAACCATGCTATAAGCTAGCTTCATACTATAAATAAAGACATTCTGTAGTATATTTAGTATCAGCATGCACCCGTGCGAAGCCGGGGCGGGTCGCTAGTATTATATAAAACCTTTATTGTGAAATATAGAACAGTATGGCAAAGGTCTGTGGACATATTAGCAGAAACAATTGCCTCCTTTTTATATCTGACTGGAGAAGTGCAGTCGTGCTGCTTACAGGAGATCGTGGCAAAATAATACTCCTTTGAAGAGTTGTGTACTGTTTCCTTAGAGATAATCGTTTGGCTGACCGTACGCTACTAAAGTGCTATAAAATAATTATGTTAGAAATTCAATTACATCAATAAGTAATACAACGTATGTAGACGAAAAAAATTAACAAAAGCACCAGTCACCATAAAAATTTTCGAATGTTCCGCTTGATTTCTCTAGGATGCCATCATCAGATCCTGGTTTCCTGAGTACCACCCTTGGCATATCTCCTTTTTAACAAAAAAAAAAAGAATCATCAAAATCGGTTCATAAACGACGAAGTTATCCTCGAACACACACTCACACACACACACACACACACACACATATATATATATATATATATATATGTGTAAGTATGGTCGACTTGAGTAACCTCCTCCTTTTTTGAACTCGGTTTAAAAGAGACACGGTGACGATATCCACCAAAAGACATACTAGAAACGTCTCATCGGATTTATTCGTTATCCGATCGAAACAGAAACCGTCGCTGTAAATAGGACGGATAGATTAGAACGATTGTCATTCGTTTTTATTATAAGTGCACATTATGAACAATTCATGTTTTACCTGCCTTTAAGAGTACACCTGTACTTCTATAATAAGTTAATAACTAGATGTGCCCCGCGGTTAAAAAAAACTGATTATAATATTATACCTACAGCGCTTTCCTAAGTAAAAGTTACCATATAAAAAAACGAGTGTGCTTTAGATCACACGATTGAAGCAAAACTTCTCCAGCAAATAGGCCTGCGCAATACTTTAGCCAACGGGTTCATACAAACACGATCGATGTGTATGGAAAAGTTTTTGATATTCTAGAACGGATTTACCGGTGACCGCTGATAAATGTTTACGGTTTTTAAAATAATACCGATTGTTAAGTAAAGCTACACCTCGCATCTAACTCAGCTCGGTAGCGGTCTCTACAACCTTTATTCCGCCGTCATGCCCGGCCCCGGCCGCGCTCTTGAGCACGTGCGAGGCACTGACTCTAATTATTTCGACTCCAGGTCCCCACGGTCGAGTGGGGCGTCTCGTTTATTTTACGTTTTTTTTTAAATTCCTCTTGCCAAGAAACAGTCGAGTGACGAACTGGAGGGCCGATCCTCGTTCAAGATGACGTTGTTCGGGCTCGTCACGATTTTCACCAATGAAACGCTTGGCTAGTTTTGATGTACGAGTATTTTTATTTGTAATTTTTCAGTTTTCGTGTTTATAAGTGCAAGTTTGAAACAAGCACTTTTTTTCGTAATCCGCCAAACGGCGTGACAGTTGATGGGTGAAATTATCCCTTGACGAGTGCTTTTGTTTGCTATGATATGTTATAAAATGTTTGTAGTAAATTAATTTCAATGGTTTAAGATCGGTTTAAGTGGATTGATGGTGGATTGGAAATCACATATAGAAAAGGCATTATAGTAAAATTTGTAAATAAGTCCGTGGATGGATAGGTTTTATTTTTAAAGTAAAACTTCTTAACTCACGTTTGACTTGGGGAGTAAACTGGTGAATGCGTGACGAAAGCGTTACGAAAAGTGTAATCAGGCGCGGCTAACGGAGCAAGAGGGAAGGGTGCAAACACACATTTTCTTTCTCTCATAGTCTGTTACGTTTCGTATAATATCTAACAGCAGGCCTATTATTGATAAAGAAGTTACTTCAGTCGTGTGGTCTAAAGCACACTCGATTTTTTTTTTTTAATAATAAACATTTAAAGAGTTTTTTCATAGTTCTAAGACATTTAAAAAAATTGATATTTTGATTCACTTGTATCGTGATTTTAGTCACTTTGTGTGCGGCTAAATAATTTTTAATGTCATTGTGTTAGTGATAGAGAGCCTTACACACTTACAGCTTAAGTAACAGTTACAAGTGGATATTCACTTTTATGTCTTTGGTTCAGGATAAATAATAACTTGTATTAGCCGATACGGTTCAATGGGTAGATTGTAGGGTATGGGCTATGAATAAAAATATATTTTTGCAACTTAAATCTAAACAGTTAGTACCTACTTTGGAAATGTGTGTATCTATTTATTTGTCTTCAATGACTCAACGTGCGTTGTGGTAACGCACTACCAAAACCGGACACAGATATTTATAATTGTACGGATCTGCTCCAAACGATCCTTGAACCGTCCACTGTTGACATTAAAGCGGCTACTATACTAGAATTTTACTATACAGCTGCTAAAACGGTTGCTATGTAGTATAAAATGAAAAGTCAACGAAATATGAAAACGAGTAAAGCATATACGTGAAAAGATAAAATTAATTGCCAAAAAAAAAAAACGTAACCTCGCCGCAATCAAGATTGCATACACCTTATAAAAATACACGTCGGGTATATTCAGACTTTCAGACGCCCTGAGCTCCAGCACGACCGTTACTTGGTATTATTTCGGCGCGAACGCGACGCCGCCCTAGCGATATTATTGCAACGCCTATTTGCGACGCTTTCACGGCATGAATGTGTCGCGTCGGCGTCCATTAGGTGCCTATTATGTGTACTGCTTATTTTTATTTTGTATTGCTCTACACGTCAAGGAGGTACGTTGAAAGCGTAGTTTTTTTTTTATATTTGGAAACCTTTAAAAGTTTACGGTTAAAAGAAATTGGTTGACATTGACGGTAGGCGTATGTGGTAATGCTGACGGTCCTGTGATATGTACTTGCCTGTAATTAAGTATTTTATGGAATGTTAGAAACTTATTTGAGATAACGCCATATTTTTCTAAGTGTGTATGTGTCTTCCTTCACTGGACAAAGATTTTTTTCTTTGCGTAGATACGGCTATCCACTGCTTCAATAATAAAGTCAACATGATTAATTGTATGCGTAGGTGCGATTAACGATTGTGATGAATTTATCTCAAACAACTTAACTGAGGTAGGGCACAGCAGAAAATTTCCTGCCCAAAAAATGGAGCAGCTCGATTCGGGTAGTACCTCGATCTCACAGAAGATCACAGCTAAATAATTAAATAATACTATTTTCAAGCAGTGTTGTGTTCTTGTGATTGATTAAGGTGACCAGAGCTCCCGGGAGGAATTGGGGCTAGGGTCGGCAACGCGCTTGCAATGCTTTTAATGTTGCAGGCGTCTATAGGCTAAGATAATCGCCGTTGGGTGAGCCGTACGCTTGTTTACCGACTTAAATATATATATAAAAAAATATTAAAACAAATACAATGTAAAATCGATTAATTTAATCTCATAAATTGTACAATATCCGGAAACGCGCTTGCAATCCTTCTTTCTAGTGTTGCAGACGTCTATAGGCTACGGTAATCGCTTACCATCAGGTGAGCTGTGCGCTTGTTTACCGACTTAGTTATATAAAAAAATATATTAAAACAAATACAATGTTAAATCGATTAATTTAATCACATAAACTCTACAATATCCGTGACACTTCATTAACTTAAAAAATATATTAAACATAAAAGCAAAAAATAAAACCATTACACGTTAACTAGATTAAAAAAAAAAACGTCGAAATTGTACGAAAAAAAAAAAAAACATTCAGAGCCTCGCAAAACTCATATAAAGACTGTAGGTTCATAATGAAGGCAGTAGCGAGCCCCACGTTGGGCGCCATGCGACAATGGCAACTAATGGCGACGCCTCGTTACCCACTCGGAGCGAGAGCATAATTATAAATGGCAAGAACTCCAAGAGTGGGGACCATCAGAATTATCACGTGCCTTTTAAAGATTAACTACGCGCTGAATGTTCGTGCTCGTGGGAATAATCAACCGCGATGTGTTCGCTGTAATGATATTTGTGGCTACACTAGCTAGTGTGAAAGGATGGGCTACGTTTTGTGATTCGGATTTTCTAGCTACAAATTTTACAACTTTAGTAGTTGAAATACTTTCTCCTCCTTCGTGTTGTTATAATTAAGATAAACGAGTCCCTACTTAATATTATAAATGTGAATGTACGTTTGTTTGTTACGCTTTTGTGCGAAAACTACGTAACCGATCATCGTGAAACTTTGTACACATTTTCTTGGAGGATTAAGAAGTAACAGATTACTTTTTATTTAAAAAAAAAATCAATGCGAGCGAATCCGCGGGTAAAGGCTTGTGTTCTATAATGTAATTAAACATATTTTTGCTCATACAGTAATGAACTACTACTTTTGATACTTAAAATTCTTTTTTTTTTTAGACTGTTATAGAGTTAGTATTAAATAAAACACACCATGCGTAGTGTACAGAATCAATATTAGATTATACAGAATCTACGAGCATATATGTATCTTCTTCGCCTCAGTTGATAAAGTACAGTTTATCTCTGACATCATGTCTGAGGGAAATTTTCTGCTCAAAATCTGGAGCAGCACGACTGGGGTAGTACCTCGACCTGACAGAAGATCACAGCTGAATAATACTGTTTACAAGCAGTATTGCTTCTGTGCTGAGTAAGGTGATCAGAGCTCCTGGGGGGTTGGGGGTAGGATCGTCGACGCGCTTGCGATGCTCCTGGTGTTACAAGCGTCTATAAGTTACGATAATCACTTGCCATCAGATGAGCCGTATGCTTGTTGGCCGATCTAGTTGTAAAAAAATGTTTTGGGAAGTTGTACCTGTTCTTACCATTTTAGTCCGTTCTTAGTCATCGTCATCATCACTTCAGCCTACTGCAGTCCACTGCTGGACATAGGCCTCCACAAGTTCGCGCCAAAAATGACGTGAACTCATGTGTGTTGCCCATAGTCACCACGCTGGGCAGGTGGGTTAGTGACCGCAGGGCTGGCTTTGTCGCACCGAAGACGCTGCTGCCCGTCTTCAGCCTGTGTGTTTCAAAGCCAGCGGTTAGATGGTTATGCCGCCATCGGTCGGCTTCTTAAGTTCCAAGGTGGTAGTGGAACCTTGTTATCGCTTAGTCGCCTCTTACGACACCCACGGGAAGAGAGAGGGTTGGGTATATTCTTTGGTGTCGTACCCACGCATCACCGCCCGGTCTTAGTTCGTTCTTACTCAGGTAAATAAAACTTAATCAAATATACCTACAGATTAAATTGGCCTTAAGTTTAACATAAAATTCGTATCTTATTGACATCGAGATCAAGTAATACGTAACAGCGCGTCGTCACTCGCTTTACTCGTCGAAAGCCGCACTCTGAAAGCTCGCGAGTGTTTGAAAAGCTTTGTTTGTAGGAGCGCTAAGCTTAAAGTAAGCGATCGGTGGCGGATCTGTTGTATCGCGGGCAAATCCTTTTAGATCCAAAACTTTGTGCCCGACCCGCTCCTGCTCTCTGAAATAAGCCGTTTCTGTCGTGGATATAGATTTTGCTAGATGCGGCAGTGATGTGTGTGTGAATGTGTTGTGGGTAGTTAATGGTTTTTTGTGTTTAATTTATGGTTGGTTAAGAAAAGGAAGTAAGATAGAGCGTGTTTGCAGCTCGTACTAGCAGGGTCCGACCAGCCTTGTTTTATTTTGAATGAATGTATGATTTTTATTGTTCTATAATTTGTGCCTTCTATACATCACTCATGTTTACTTCAGCTTCTTGCAGTCCACTGCTGGACATAGGCCGCCACAAGTTTGCGTGTTCGGCTCGTTCGGTGTGAACTCATGTGTTTTTCCCATAGTCACCACGCTGGGCAGCCGGGTTGGCAGGGCTGGCTTGGTCACACTGAAAATGCTGCTATCCGTCTTCTCTTCGCCTTCTTTTTTAATATGATAGCATTCCAAATTGTAACGTTTTGTTTTTCATCGTGAGTTTTTTCAATCTTACGATGCGATCGAGGTTCCATCCATTCATCCTCGCAAACTTCCGCCCATATCATACATACTAGCTGTGCCCGCGACTTCGTCCGCGTGGAATTTAACAAAATCTTTTTGTTCAGTTCGCAGAATTATAAAAAAAAGTAGGCTAAATTACTCCTCATTACATCAGCTCTGCTCAGCTTCTGGCAGTGATAGTCTCGTCAAAATCGGTCCAGCCGTTTGAGAGATTAACCGGAACAAATAAAACAAATTGTAAATAATGTCATTTCGGTATACGAGTATATACCGTGTATACATTAATATGCATTTAGTAAAAAGCGGTTATTTTAATTTTACAAATATACACTCCAATTTTATTAACCGACTTCCAAAAAAGGAGGAGGTTCTCAATTCGACTGTATTTTTTTTTTTTTTTTTTATGTATGTTACATCAGAACTTTTGACCGGGTAGACCGATTTCGACAAATTTTGTTTTAATCGAAAGGTGGTGTGTGCCAATTGGTCCCATTTAAATTTATTTGAGATCTAACAACTACTTTTCGAGTTATATCTAATAATGCGTTTTTACTTGACGCTTTTTTCGTCGACCTACGTTGTATTATACCGCATAACTTTCTACTGGATGTACCGATTTTGATAATTCTTTTTTTGTTGGAAAGGGGATATCCCTAGTTTAGTACCGTGATAAGGAAACCAGGATCTGATGATGGGATCCCAGAGAAATCGAGGAAAACTCTCGAAAATCCGTAATAACTTTTTACTGGGTGGACCGATTTTGATAATTTTTAATTTAATCGAAAGCTGATGTTTATCATGTGGTCACATATAAATGTTATCGAGATCTGATAACTACTTTTTGAGTAATCATTGATAACGCGTAGTTGCTTGACTATTTTTTCGTCGATCTACGTTGTATTACTTGTCGATGTAATTGAAGTCGGTTTTTTTTTTCGTTTGCGAGCAAACACAATTATTTTTTATTTGTATAGATTAGTAGGATAAAATGCCACTTCAAACGTACCTAGATCCGCGCGCAAGATATTAGTGCATCACAAAGCGAACGATTAAACACTCGTCGACGGTTTCACACGGGTTGGCATGCGATTTGCAAGCGGTTTTAAGCCGTCGAGTGTCGTCGCGTTTTGTTTGTGAGCTGTGACTTACGCCCGTAAGTTGTGACGGAGCTACGCGTCACGTTCTGGTGCTGGCTATTTAGGTTTGCGTTGTCGAAATGTTAGCGTTTCGAATGTCTTACGTAGAAGTCGTGATTGTATTTAATGTTATTTGTATTAATTAATATGTAAAATATGTTTCGAATGTAGATTTTTTCAATGATACACTTTAATTATTAATGTTTGAGAAATCTGATTTAACATCAAGTATCCCCTCTACAAGTTTTGCCATGATATATGGTAGTGTCTTCGTATCAAGCTTCTGTTGCAACAGGACCGCAAATTACTCATTAAATAATTATAATAGTTATACAGATGGATAATAATATGCCTTATATTGTTTAAATAAAATAGATATCTTGACAAACTTAAGATGTTTTAATGGTATGACGCTGTCAAATTGACACATTTGAATGAGTGAAAGTACGGGACCGATTAATCTCCTTCGTTTCTTCTCCATTCTACGTGACATCAATAATATCATCGAAATCATCGGTGCTAGTTTGGCACTGTTGGAAGCCATTAATCTGAATGAATGAATGAGTGACAGTACATGAGTACAGCGAATTCTCAATATAAAGATACTAAGACATTCCAGTTATTCAAAGCGTATAACCTACGATGTATCAATTCCTAGAGTTCGATGAAAAACTAATTAATTGGTCTACTTATAACAACGTCGTCGTAGTTCAGCGCCATCTATGAAATAGTAGCGTTAACTTTAGCCTTATCCAATAACTAGTTACTCCAAATACTTATTGTCTTTTAGAAATATTGGGAAGACGACGATAAATTATAACAAAGATTACAGAAATATATATTATTATTTTGTGTAAATGTTGCGAGTGCCAATGTCCTATACACTGAGAGCGTAACAGTATTTTATTTGAAATCAGTGTAAACATCTTTTTAATAATGTCAGTTTATTAAAATATCAACTTTGTTACAGATCGCTCACAATCGTTCGGTCCGTACCGTAGCGGGTACATGCCGCGCCAGCAATACCAGAGCCAAGGATATAACCGTCCCGGTAACCAATCAAACCAGGATGGACATGGCTCAAATCAAAGCAGATATAGTTCGAACCAAAACAGATTCGGCTCAAATCAGGACAGATCCGGCCCACACCAGGACAGAACCGGCCCACACCAGGACAGATCCGGCCCACACCAGGACAGATTCGGCTCAAATCAGGATAGATATGGTTCAAACCAAGACAGATATGGTTCAAACCAGGGCTACCAACAGAACCGAGGCGGCTACAACAGAAACTACCCACAAAATCAGAGTCAAGGACACTCTTCAGTTGACAAATACAGAAATCGACAGAGACCGATGATGAACCAGCCGAGTCAGAACCAGAATCAGGGAGAGGGGGGTTCCAACCCGAGACACAATCGAATTACCTCGCATCCGTATCGTAGAATGTAATTGTTAATTAAAAAAATGATATCAGTAAATTTGATATTAAAAAAAAAACATAGATCAAAAGACAGACGGTCACACGTGAAAAACTTAATAGTTAAGACAATTCTCATGTAAAAAGTGAAATGGGTGAAGTTACTTGTATTTTTGCAGAAGATGAATTTATTGTTTAATTACAATTTAACTTAGTAATTAAATGGGAATAACGATATTTCGTGTCATCTCCATTCTACGTTTTGTTTATGATTTTTGTGTTTCTGTGGAACTAGTAGTTACAATACTTATTAATAATGATATAAAACATGAATGTATAAAAAAATATATAACAGTTAAATGCAATAAAATTATAGAAAGTTTTTATCGGTAAACAATGATTAATTTTTTTTTTAATTTATTGAATAAAAAAGGTACTTTTTTTTGTTATCACTATTTAAAAAAAAAAATTGTCGTTGGTTTAAATAAAAATAATAATTATATCTGCATGAATACAGGTAATAACATTGGATCGTTTATCGATGTAAGCAGTAGCACCTGCCTACGCGTGCAATTATATAGATAATAAATATTAGTAATTGAATTTTCAGAAATTATATGAAAATTTGTCACATTACAGATACAGGCAGCATCCAAATTGATTTTTGACATAATTCACCGACGTAAAACCTCTTTCATTTAGAAACCGAAAGAGAAAAAAAATGTGTAATTTTTTCAGTTTAGTTTCATTTACATTTAGTATATTTTCAGTTTGATTCCGATTAAACTTAAAGAAAAAAAAAAATACCACCCACAAGATTGTATTTTATTAAGCTCTAATTTTGTTTCAAAATAATTTTTTGCAGTCGGTTTATGTTATAACATTATTTTTAATGGTAGATTGATTTGAATATGGGAGTCTGAGATATTTGTAAAGTCATCCTCTTCCTCTCCTTGATTAAAGTATAAATTGCAACTGACTTATTTTAATATCTATATGTAATAATTATGATAATAATATTGTCAAATAATAAGTCAGTGCAGCGCTCGCAAAGAATGACACATCTTGTTTTATATGTTTTAGTAAATAAATCATTACATCACCATCATTACAGCCTATACAGTCCACTGCTGGACATAGGCCTCCACAAGTTTACGCCAAAAATAACGTGAACTCATGAGTTTTGCCCATAGTCACCACGCTGGGCAGGCGGGTTGGTGACCGCAGGGCTGGCTTTGTCGCACCGAAGACGCTGTTGCCCGTCTTCGGCCTGTGTATTTCAAAGCCAGCAGTTGAATGGTTATCCCGCTATCGGTCGGCTTTATAAGTTTCAAGGTGGTAGTAGAACTGTGTTATCCCTTAGTCGCCTCCTACGACACCCACGGGAAGAGAAGCTGGTGGCTATATTCTTTATTGTCGTAGCCACACAGCTTAGTGTCAAAAATAAGTAAAGAAAAGTATGGTGACACCAATATGGAAGATAATAAGTTATCGACTCCCAAAAAGCGGCAAAAGGAAATAAATCTTTGGTCGTTGAGGTTGAATATGATTTTTAGCGGAGAAATGAGTTGCCCACAGTTTTACAATAATTAATGTCTTTGAAAGGTGCTAAATTATTTAATGGAAGTGTGACATCGTTATAGCGACTTTTGAATAAAATTGGATTTCCATAAAATAAAATAAAGTTAACAAACGAAAAAGTGCTTGAAAACTTTGTGACTTTCTTAGAAAAGGCGAACAACATTACGGATTGGAACAACGTAGTATTCCTTGACTAGACATGGTTGAACGCCAATCATACTGTTGGCAAAGTATGGACAGACGACACTGCTCATTCTTCGACTAAAGTACCGGAGTCGCCTCTTACGACACCCACGGGAAGAGAGGGGGTGGCTAAATTCATTCAAATTAATTTAGTAAATAAATGTTACTCAATAATTCAAATCAAATTAATTTAGTAAATAAATGTTACTCAATAATTGTTACGTGACACTTTTGTAATATTTCACTTTTTTTAAACATAGGCATTGAAAAACACTGTTTTGACTTACGTCAGCAAAAAACTCAAGTTTCCAAAATCAATACGATTTTTCTTTTGTACTGTTTTAATGTGTTGATTGTCACAAGAAAATATGATTGTTTCATATCAAACAGTATATATTATTAGAAATGTACATTTTTATGTATTAAATATTTTAGTGAGTCGTTTTTTTTCTTTTTGACTGTCGCTTCTTCACTCCCTTTTTACACATTGCTGTGCAAAGTTGTCCTTATGTATTAAACACATGAATTTCTGTAAAAACGTTGACTTTTAGATAAAAATTTTTTTTTGACAAATTTGACAGTGACAGTCGTTAAGACGTGACATATCCATGTTATGTTTTCCTACATTGTTGTAAATATTGTGTTGCTGCAAGATTTATAAATTACCAAATCACTGAAAATTCAAATGAATCAATAAAAACTTGCTGTAATAATTTGTTGTCGTTTTTTTTTTTTTTTAATTGAAAACAGATAATTTAAAAGGCTCTCCAATTGTAAATACTGTTTTTTTTTTGAAAATTTCATGATATTAAAACTTATCAATTATCAAAAAGCTACTACTTATGGTACTTACTTATGGTATCAAAAACTGTTTCACTATTCTGCTAACTCAATATTTTTCAAATGGTTATTATGGAAGTTTTTGGTAGGTAACTTGTCATAGTAATATTATGAGGCAATTACGACAGTTTAAAAAACAACTGAAATTACCTACTGATTTTTTTTATATCACGGTCGGCAAACAAGCTCACCTGATGGTAAGAGATTATCGTAGCTTATAGACACCTGCAACGCCAGAAGCATCCCAAGCGCGTTGCCGACCCGATCCCCAATCCCCCCAGGAGCTCTGGTCACCTTACTCACCAACAGGAACACAAAAGTGCTTGAAAACAGTATTATTTTGCTGTGTGTGTGTGTATCTTCTGTAAGGTCGAGGTACTGCTCCAGTCGGACTGCTCCATATTTTGAGCAGGAAATTCCTGCTGTGCCCTACCTCAGTTGTCCGAATGTAACAATAAATTGTAATAGTCTATCGACACAGGTTATTAGATTAAAATTAAAGAAAAAAAAAACATCTATTAAAATTGAATTGAAACAAAATGTCCTAAATTTAGTTAAAGTAAAATAGAAATGAAAACTAGAAAATACTTTTTTTTACTGTGTTTCTTTAATGCTTACTGTCTAATAAAACAACCGCTCTGGTGTAGTGGTGCGTATGGCATGTTTTGGGTTCGATTCCGTTCCCGTTCCGTATGGATATTTGTACTAGTATAACTATTTGTGGAATATTACAGGAACAGGCTGAAGCGTTCCAACCTAGGTATCTGTCCTTGTAGATGTACGCATCGTGCCTCAAAGTGTCCGTGTCAGTAAGAAACGAATAAAGGTAAATTACATAAGTCCAGGAGCATTACACCTACCATGCATGCTATTCCATGCAGCCTACCTTACATGGGTAGGCCAAGATAGATACTTTTGTTGTATGTAAAAAAATTACGTCATATTTAATAGATAAGGTACTTCATTTTCTAAATTATGTCAAATTTATTTTATATAAAATCACGAGAAGCTAATAACGGAATACTGTTCTGAAGGTATTTCAATCATAATCGACTACTGACAGGTAAGGTAAAGGTACCTAAAGATAGTCAGAAACGACAAAATTTTATTTACGTCTTCTCTACAGAATATTATAATATAATCAAAAAATATTCCTGTATAATTAAAAAATTCGAACAATTTAATATAATCAACATAAAAATATATAGCTCTTATGAAATAATTTCTATCAAACACATGTAACGGGCGGTAAAAGCAATTTTCAATATGGCGGACAAAGCTCGCCTGAAGTGGCGTGTTTTGTGTTCGATCAATAGTTTTTTAATTTCTTTTTTTCTGCACCACAATCGAAGGTTCGAAATTGTGCAGATGAAAGGAAATTAGGGGCCGTATACTGGCTGGAGGCCACTCGAGGTATGAATGAGGTTCCAACTTAACGGAGATTTTTAAGATTTTTTGTCCAGGTAAGCGCTTTTAATGGGCCGTTATTAATTCCTCGGAAGTTTGCTACTGATTTTGTTTTGAACGGCTTTTGAATGTATTTAAACCACCTTTCGTACTTAACTTTATTACGTACCATAAAATAATAATTTTAATAGCCGAAATTTTTATTTTCCTGTTTTTGTAAGTTTGAATTTGAAAAAAAAATACAAACAATGGATAATTACTTATTCTGTACCTATTTAACAAATAGGTTTATTTATAAACCCGTGCTGTATTTAACGTACAATTTAACTATGAAAATTACAAATGTTACTAGTTTCGTGCGACTTTAAGTGAATCGCTTTAAAAACATTTGATTTTTAAACTTTTAATGCAAGAAGTAGAAGGGGATTATCAATAAGTCAAATTTCATGTTGGGGCTGATTTTATAGGGCGCGGTGTTATAAAACTCAAAATCGAAGATTTTATCATGTAGAAACTAGATAAATAAGTAGATTTGTATGCAATTAAGAAATAAATAATATGTGTAACCTGATTTTTAATTAAAGTTAATAAAAAAAAAATTGAAAAAAGTTTTTGGCTCACTAAAAATCAATTTTGTGTATATAAAATTGTTTATATAAAATTTATGATAATGATATAAAAACTCGATAAATGATGTGAAATTGTTTGACATATTCTTTTTTGATATATTTAAAATAATGATAATCAAATTCATTAATTGAAATTGGCGGAAAATTCTCAACAAAGGACTTTCTATTCCCCATTAAACTTTTACCAATTTTAAAAATCATCTCCAAAATTTATTTTTTTAAACACAATTTGCTTCTGTTGAGGAATGAAAGGAATTTAATTAATTTCAAATTAATTAAACTATATAAGTTATTCAAACATAGTTTGAAAGTTTTAAGTCTGTCTTTATTTTAGGAGACAAATAAATTCTTTTATTAAAATAATATTATCGTAGGTAACAGTCTAAAAGTAGACTGGATTAGTTTTTGAAATGACTTCACGTATTAGGATTATCATAATTATTGAAATTGCTGTGTGGTTGCGGCATCAAAAAATATTGCCACCCCCTCTCTTCCCGTGGGTGTCGTAAGAGACGACTAAGGGATAACACAGTTCCACTACGATCTTGGAACTTACAAAGCCGACCGATGGCGGGATAACCATCCAACTGCTGGCTTTGAAATACACAGGCCTAAAACGGGCAGCAGCGTCTTCGGTGCGAAAAAGCCAGCCCTGCAGTCACCAACCCGCCCGAGTTCACGCCATTTTTGGCGTGAACTTGTGGAGGCTTATGTCCAGTAGTGGACTGCGAAAGGCTGCTGTGATGATGATGATGATGATTGAAATTGCCTTTACTATTACAGGAGATAGCTCGGCATTAGCATTTTCATTATAAACAAACAATACCTATTAACTACGAAGTACATACAATTTGATCCCTTATTAATATCAATTATCACTCTTAGTTCAAAACCATACAACTTAACAAAAAAAAAAAAAAAAGAAAAAAAGTCAAAGTCAAGCACATAATCGAGTCGACAGCGAATGAGCGAACTATTAACAAAGTCAAGAAATCAATTTCTCAAGGCGCGCGTTTTCCCATCGCTCGTAAATTGCTCATTCACACTCCGACGACTCCGCTCACGGCGACGGACACTCGAGTACTATAAAGGAGTCAAAATCATCTGTCAAACGGAATTTAAATGCAAGCTCACAACGCGTCACCGCGTGACGTCCTCCGCGTCACGAGGGCCCAGCGTGACACGGCGACACGCTGACTCGCCGCCTTTCCGCGCTCATTATGACAAACTATGGCAAATCACAATACTATGATATTACGGTAAAGTGCACATTCTAGATCTTTATGGGAAGTGAGCAGGGCGTCGGTTCGCGACATTCAATGCCTATCACGCTTGAAATGTATCGCGTGAGATCGCGAATTCATACGATTGCTTATTATTTTATTTTTGTGCTTATTATTTTGGGACTTAATCGCAGATTTTGACTGCCTAACTTTTTCTTGTTCTTGTTTGTTTTAACTTATTGTTCAGTATTTGTAGTAGAGTAATGTTTAGGTATATTTATATCTACGTAATTATTATCTATAGAATATAGATTTATCATATCTACTGAACGGAATTAGCCTGTAAACATCCCAACTGCTGAGCGGCTTCCTTCTAGGAGAAGGTTTGAATCGGCTTGGTATTCAAACACTTCATCCACTACGCTGTTCCACTGGTGGTTGGTGGACAGGATGAGTTTTCAAGATGCATTAGGACATTTACCGAGACATGAAACAAATATCTGTACAAATTTGTAATACAAAAATAGCTACATATACTTATTATAAGCACCCATCTCTTGGGTAACATGTGATACATTTTAGTGGTATTAACATCTGGTGGAGATCCTAGGCTTATAAAGATCTAGTTAGACATTTTAGCAGAATATATTTTTCAGAAATGCCAAAGTTTAAATAATTCATTTTAGATTTAGCAATAAATTTTCGATTTTATAAGTCAGTTCTTCGAGACCTTAGAATTCAACGCAAAACGTCAGTGACACCAGTCTTCTACTGAGTTAATTGGAAGTGAAAACTTTAGTGCAATCCCATTTGTTATTGTCTGGAAGACACAGCTCCATAGAAGTTGAGGCTAAAAAAATTCTGCAACAAACCGAAAAGTCGACGACGTTACTACTTGATGATTATATTTTAGTTTAGTATATTTTAGTTCATAGTGTTGTGTCTTATGTTTGGTTACTATAGGGTAGTGCTACAGATACTGATATTTTACTTTCTTGGAAAAAAGGGCTACTATCGGCATTTATGTTTATCATGAAAGCCGATGTTAATCGTGTGGTCACATTAAAATTTCATCGAGATCTGATTACAATTTTTGGAGTAATCTTTGATAATGCGTGTTTACTGAACTATTTTTTCGTCTACATAAGTTGTATTACTTGTCGATATAATTGAAGTCGGTTTTTTTCGTTTGCCTGTTGAATTTGAATTTGAATTTGAATTTGAATTTGCAAACACAATTATTCAGGATGTTTTAAAAAGAAAGTTATATAGTTATAGTTGCGTCACAACGTTTTTTTTTATATCACTAGGTTGGCAAACAAGCGTACGGCTCACCTGATGGTAAGCGATTACCGTAGCTTATAGACACCTGCAACACCAGAAGCATCACAAGCGCGTTGCCGACCCAATCCCCAATCCCTTAGCTCTGGAGCTCTGGTCAACTTACTCACCAACAGGAACACAACACTGCTTGAAAACAGTATTATTTAGCTGTGATCTTCTGTAAGGCGGAGTAGGTACTACTCCAGTCGGCTTGCTTCATATTTTGAGCAGGAAATTTCCTGCTGTGCCCTACTTCCGTTAAATTATTAGTATTAATAATAATTAGGGATAGCACAAAAACTTCTAGTTAGATCTCTTTAAAAGCAAATTTAAACGGGACCACACGACAAGACCAGCTTTTGAATAAAAAAAGAACATCTAAAAACGGTAAACTCACTAAATAGTTATTAGGTAATACACACATAAATAATAAAGACGAATTAAGAACCCGAAAGAGAGAATCATCCTTTTTTGAAGTTGGTTAAAAACAGTAACCAACGTAGTATAAATACGAGAACTGAGGAATAGTAAAATTGTAATTCCAAGTTTCCGACTGCGCGTAGCAGTCGTTTTCTTTCTAGGGCACGATATTCGTGTTATTATAGACTTTGGCGATTTCACCATTTCCAGTAAATACATTTAAAGTTTATTTAAAAAGACATCATTACACTTTTTGCATAATAATTTTATACGTTTTATATTTTATATAGATATATAAGTATATATAGATATTACTTAAGTTTTAAATCGAAATTTTATTTTTGTTTATCACATAGAAGGTTGGCCATTTCAAGGTAGGCAACCTAATCAATGCCTGTGTTTTAGTAACCAACGGCTTTTATAGGTACATACGTATTTTTATTATCAATACGTATGTTAAATATATTGCAAACCAGAGGAGAGTTGAGGAGGGAATTGGACCTACGACCATCTAGTGGAAGCGACAGGATTACTGCAATTCGAGCTTCGGAGGCACTAACTGAACAAGGATATGTCTATTATATAGGATTCGTATGAGAGTTTGAGGCAAATTAAAACTATTATTAATTTATTACTAAATTATACTATGAACGTATGTAGGTACTGCCAGGCTATCATAGGTGAAAAGCACTCTTGATCTTAGGTCACATCACTTCAGCCTATTGTAGTCCACTGCTGGACAAAGGCCTACACAAGTTCGCGTCAAAAATGGCGTGAACTCATGTGTGTTGCTCACAGTCACCACGCTGGGCAGGCGGGCTGGTGACCGCAGGGCTGGTTTTGTCGTACCGAAGACGCTACTGCTTGTCTTCGACCTGTATATTTCAAAGCCAGCAGTTGGATAGTTATCCTGCCATCGGGCGGCTTTTTAAGTTCCAAGGTGGTAAGTAAGACGGGGGTGGCTATATTCTTCATTACCGTAACCACACAGCATCAGCAGCAGATCTAAAGTTGTATAGTATAAAAATGATTGGTCAAAATGTTTGTATGGACAAAACTTCCTAACAATAGCACCAAATCGAAGAATTCTTTAGAAGTAAAACTTCTTTAAGCAAGCTTGACTTGGGGAAAGGGTAAGCTGGAGAATGCTTCATGAAAGCGTTACGAAAAGTGTCATCAGCCGAGGCGAACGCAGCAAAAGACAAGTTGCGAGCACACATTTTCTTTCTCTCTTTCTCTCGTAGCCAGTTACGTTTCGTATATCTAAGACACAGTGCAGGCCTATTGCTAAAGAAGTTTTACTTCAGTCGTGTGGTCTAAAGAACATTGTTTTTTTTTTTATATTATTCGTTATTGTCAGAACAAAAGATTGTATCAAAAAAAATCGACATGTCCATGAAAAATAAATGTGTAAAATAGTATGTATCTTATAACGTAATACGTTTGAAGTATATTTCCACGCATTAAAAAAGTGTGAGATAATCTGAAACGATTTTTCTTATCTTTTTACACTGGCAATGGATATCTATTGATTTACTAAAAAAAAAATCATTAATCGCATATATTAATGCAATAGCTGCGCAGGAACGCGAAAACAGGTCGACAGCTTTGATTTTCTTTTGCTTATTATTATTTTTTTATAAATAATTCAGTCTAAGAACTAAGGTTGTACAATACCAGTGTATACTAATCAAATAATTTGCCTGCTTGTAATCGCTATCCGAAATTCGTTTCCTGTGCCACTTTGAGTCGTAAAAAAGTTACAAATTGTTCCAGTTTCCGCCCAAGTTTGGCATTCCGGGCACGCACCGTGCACGCCATCATTGGTCCGCGTCGCTCCGCACTGATTGGCTTACAATTTGACAGTAATGGCGTGAACACGACGCTACTTGTGATGAGATGGCTTAACTGTCACTTGTCGCATTTAAATTTAAGCTCTATTATACTGATATACGGTAGATAATTGTGTGATAGGTTAATTCTTATAGTTGGTTTTGTCCCGCGTTATCTCCCCCCTGGCCAGATGTTGCTACACTTTAGAAACAATTTCGCCCACAGCGTTTCAAAAGCTATTGTGTAACATTTATTTTTTTGTATTATTTTGACTAATTCTTTTGTCGTGCGGTTGGTTAGATTCTATCGTAGGGTGATTCAATTCATTGGATACGTTTTTGTTCCACGCTACCGGTTTTTTTTTGTAATAGTTTTCGCGTTATTAAATGTGGTATCTTGATTAATGATATTTTTTTAATTTTTTTAGTGTTTGTGTAGCTCTTGATACGGTTATTTAAGTGTTTAATATCGTGTATTATGAGTGCGGCTATAGCACATTTATACTGTTCCAACTTAAAAAGAAAGTGATGATGAGTTTCGTTATTAAAATTAACGTTAATATAATAGATATTATTTCAGTCTTTTAATAACACATAGGTGATTTATAATAATCTATTGGTAAATTTATTAACCATGTAGTATATAAACGACAAGTAGGTACTTAATCAAAAATTATTTATGAGTACGTAAGGTATACCCTTGTGCAAATGTAAGTCGAGACAAGAGTAGGTTCCTACAACACCATATATGTACGTTTAGTAAATATAATTTCTAGGAGTGAAAATAAGAATTAGTACCTATTTAATGTCAACGGTACAAAAATTTGTGCGTGACATTTATGTTGGACCTCACACACTACGATTCAATTAGGATGATAATCCCGTGTCGAAGGTCTAAAAACACACGTAACATACAAACAGAAACGTCCAGATCACGATAAACTTTTTTACGGCCTGCACAAAAATTTTTCATTTTTTTTTTTTTTTTTATGTCACTAGGTCGGCAAACAAGCGTACGGCTCACCTGATGTTAAGCGATTACCGTAGCTTATAGACGCCTGCAACACCAGAAGCATCGCAAGCGCGTTGCCGACCCAATCCCCAATCCCCCCAGGAGCTCTGGTCACCTTACTCACCAACAGGAACACAATACTGCTTGAAAACAGTATTATTTTGCTGTGATCTTCTGTAAGGTCGAGGTACTACCCCAGTCGGGCTGCTCCATATTTTGAGCAGGCAATTCCTGCTGTGCCCTACCTCAGTTAAAGTCATGTCCGCGAATCAGCATTAAATCCGGCAGCTGTGACCGCTGCGTCATCGCGTGGCAAATTGTGTAATATGCTTATTGTTACCTTTATACTAACAGTGACCGCGGTTTTACTCGCGGTAGCTTGTCAGTAGCTAGTAGTGGTAATTTGGTGCTACGACACGATTCAGCCTTTACCTAACATCCCACTGCTGACCATAAGCTTGTTTCTCCATGTAGGAGAAGGATCAGAGCTCAATCCAAAACTCTGCTCGACTGCGGGTTAGCGAATTTGGTGATCAGGAAATGAAGGGGTCAGGGGAAAAACAGTTTTTGTCCCATTTTTATTTATTTTTTTCAACTAGCAATACAGCATCAGTTAATATTAGGTACCGTCTCTATATCCTGTTTTTTAAATAAATACATAGACAGGGTAGTAAAAACCTGTGTCCATTTGAGATTTCACAACCTCGTCTTATATTCTACAGAGATTCCTATGATGGCCACTGGACTCTGTTATGCTGGATTCAAAAAGTAAAAGAGGAAATTCAACTCTCTGTGAAGATCATTTTAATTTAGCAGAATTTATTCAGCCTGAACAAACATACCAAGACATTTTAGCAATAACTAAAGCAAAATTCCACGATATTCATTCATTAACAATATTTTGCAAGCCCACAGCGAAAAAATATTTTTCGGAACTCAAGTATTGTTATAAAAGATTCATGTTATTATTTAGTTTAATTAATTTTCCATCACATTATTTAGTTTCGATCCAACTAAGTATCTTGGTAACTATGATTGTTTTTCCCTTGAATTTGGTGGGCATAGGATGATATTGTCCTGATTATTCTGACTATAATGTTTTTTTTTTTAAATTATAATCTTTGTAACCGATGTAAAGTCGAAGCAATTGTGTTTGCAGGTAAACTAAGAAAAAAAAACAGACTTCAATTATATCGACAAGTAATACAACGTAGGTAGACGAAAAAATAGTCAAGTAAATACGCATTATCAAAGGTTACTCCAAAAGTTGTAATTAGATCTTGATGAAATTTAAATGTGACCACATGATAAACATCGGCTTTCGATTAAATTATTATCAAAATCGGTATACCCAGTAAAAAATTATGCGGATTTTCGAGTTTTCCTCGATTTCTCTAGGATCCCACCATCAGATTCTGGTTTCCATATCATGGTACCACACCAGGGATATCTCCTTTCCAAAAAAAAGAATAATCAAAATCAGTTCATAAACGACGAAGTTATCCCTGAACATACATAAATTTATATAAGGTACAGTCGCCAAATAACGTCCCCTTTTTGTAAAAAACAAATTTTTAAAATAATATAACAAGTGAAGTAATAAATAAAACATCAGAGTTAAATTGAAACATTTATTTATCATTTTGAACAGTCAAAAACTTTTTAACTCCGTTACTTTTTCTACAAAAATGACTAACAAAAACCTAAAAATTCTAAGAATATTTTTTTAGACGCCTAATTACGTCCCGGGGACGACATTGAGATCACAATAATCAGTACGTAAACTTAAATTTTATCGTTAAAAGTAATTATTAATAATCATAATTATTATATCTAATCAGACTTTTATTGACCACTGGTACAGTTTAAGCAATTTTAATTATCAAAACAGATTGCACAAGTAAAATTTACTCCTGGATTTTCAACACAATCCTCATGCATCCATTGGAAACATTTTGTGCATCTTATCCATTTCTCTCCCTTTGTATCTTGAGAAAACCTTTTCTGACATACTGAGCATTCAGCGTCATCGTTGTCACTATCTTCTTCGTCAGTAGAAACTAAAATTGGGTCTTCATCAG
The DNA here is from genome assembly GCF_905220565.1 of Melitaea cinxia. Lineage (NCBI taxonomy): Eukaryota > Metazoa > Arthropoda > Insecta > Lepidoptera > Nymphalidae > Melitaea > Melitaea cinxia. The sequence continues at coordinate 1,198,245 of NC_059411.1, forward strand.
AAGTATCCTCGCCAGAAGATTGATTCTTACGTCGCTTTTTGGTTCTCTTTTTATTGCTTCCTTTCGTATTTTTCTTTAAATTTTTAACCCTTTTTTTCCCTACTTTTTCTGTTTTTTTCTTTTCCGCGTCTATTATTTCTTGTTTATGTGGTGAAGCCGTAACTACCATGGCTTTGCCTCGCCTAATTGACGTTGAAGGTGGCTCAACAACTGGAACAGGTTGTATGTCAGCTGGAACTATAAACGGGGAGGAAGGGTTGTTTAACGTAGGTGGTGCCGTTGGTGTTGTTGGTCTAGACCTTGTGGGTTCCAAAGAAACCGAGAAATCTTTTAGAATAGATGTTGTGCTGCTTGAATTGGTTGAAAGAGGAGCATTTGGCGAGTCTATGAAAATGTTTTCATTTAGTGGAAATATTCCTGTTTTTCGGAAGCCATTTACAGCTGTATCAATTTTACATGCTTTCGCATAAGCATTCCCAAATATTTCTCCAAGTTGGTAGTGAGTAACAATCCGCCCTGGATGATTTGTTAACCAATTTTCTACTTCTTGGGCATAAAAAGTTTTTAAGGGAAACATGAATGAAACGTCCAAAGGCTGCATATGATCAGTTGAATGAGGAGGCAGGCAGATTATCGATACGCCATTGTCACGTCCAATGTCAATCACGTCTAAATTTCTTGTGTGGCTGTAGTGACCATCCAATATCAGCAAAACGGGGTCTTCCTTCGATGGTTTTACTATGGACACGAAATGTCTTAACCATTTTGTGAACAACTCAGGCTGAATCCATCCCGAAGGATGACATCCACCTATGGTGCCTGGAGGTGCTCCGTCAAGCAGTTCAGCTTTCATGTTTTTTCTAGGAAACACCATTAATGGAGCAATGAATTGACCAGAAGCTGACATACAAGTCACAATCGTTATTAACGCTCCCCTTTCAGCAGACGTCAATTTGTGAACTGCTTTCTTACCTTTCGCCGTTACGATTTTTCTTACTTTATGCTGAACGATGCTAATTCCTGTTTCGTCCACATTAAATATTTTATTTGGGTTGAAATTAATCTTTTGTAATTCAGGTTTCAGTATGTTAAAAAAAGATTTTACATTTTCAGCAGTAAAACCTTGTACGCGAGCTCGTGATAAAGATTGTGGTTGGCGAAACGACAAGTTAGGATGGCGAGCCATAAATAATTTCATCCATTTTTTACCTGCTTTCTTTTTAGTGTGTGAAAATGGATGTGGAATGTTATTTCTAATAGTAAGTTGAAAAACCATACGTTTTAAGTCCGAAGCGGTGACACCATAGTAATTTTTTTCCATTTGTAAGCAATAGCTTACCAACTCCTCTTCTAATTCAATTGGTAGAACCGGTTTTCTTCCCATTTTTGCAGAAACTATATCTTCTATAGATTTATCAGACTTTTTGACATAATCTTTTAAAGTAGCTCTTGGCACATTAAATAACTTAACTGCCTTTTTATATCCCATTTCTTTAGTTCGGACAGCTTCAACGGCTTTTTTCATTGCTTCAGGATCCCATAGCTTTCTCTTCGGCATCTAAAAATAAATAAATAAATAATAAAGAAATATCTACAACACTCACACACAGTTGTCTGTTCCTTAAGTAAGCAATTGAATGCTTGTGTTATAGGTAGCAGCCGACTGGTATAGCTACATACTATTTTTTTTCGATAAACATACATATAAATACTATATTTATAAATAAATATATATTAAACCCAGACGCGGCGTGGGAATCGAACCCACAACCCCCGGAGCAGAAAGCAGGGTCACTACAAACTGCGCCAACGGGCTAGTCAAAAATAGAATTAAAAAAAACAGTTAAAAAAGTACGCCTAATGACAGATGAAGTGACCTAAATACCGTCCCGGGGGCGATATTAGGCTTATGTGAGGGGACGATATTAAGAATTTGTCAAGTTTGTGGATATCGTCCATTAAACCAAAAGCATATGTCATAACCTAAATAAAATTTCAATCAATTTAAATCTAAGAAATAACAACAAATTTTGTCAAACATTTCATTACAATAACTCAAATACATCCATATTTAAACAGTACTCATAGTATTTTAATTAAAAACTCACCTTGGACAGTTTTTTCTTTTTTTTAATATCTTGCGCCAGGAACTACGTTTCACCATTAAACTTTTACAATGGCCGACTGACATAACCAACTTTAGATTTGACGTTTTAAAACTAGATGGCGTTATTTAGAAAAAGATATACCGATGGGGACGAAATTAAGCTCGGGGACGGAATTTGGCGACTGTACCTTATATATGTATATACGGTCGAATTGAGTAACCTCCTCTTTTTTTGAAGTCGGTTAAAAAAAGAAGCAAAAGTACATAAATAATAAATGTTTAATATATAAAAAGGCTTTCTTATTAATTTGGCCTTATATTACACTATTTTTTTATGTTCTTAACCTTTAATTAAGACGTTATCTCGGCTGGTTCATTATGTGACAAAAGCTGTTTTTTCCCTGACCCCTTCAAATAAAAGCATGAAATGACTTGAAATTATCTCTCAAACAGAAGATTAATGATAATTAAATCACTTATTTAAAACTTTAAAAGATACAATTCTTCACAAACTTTTTCAAAGATTCCCAGTCAAACCTCAAAAACACATAATTTCTATAATTTTATAATAATGTTGGAACAGATCCATTATAATTCTTGTAAAACGGCTAAACTGTAACCGTATCGTTCCAAATCTAGCTTGATAAAAACTTTAGTTCAGGAACAAATTTTGCTAAACTGATTCAGTGTGTATTTTTTTATATTCGTTATCAAGCAAAAGGTAAAATATACGTTTATATTTTGTAACTTTAACTTATATTTGTAACTTCTTCAAAATAACAGATACGTAGATACGATCAGTTAAAGACTGTATGCTTATCTTAATATACTTAAATAGGCAAATTACGCACCATTTTCTTTGTCCGCGATCGACTCCTAAACTACTTAACCGATTTTAATCAAATTTGCACACCGTGTGCAGTTTGATCCAACTTGAAAGATAGGCTATATTCTATTTCGATACATATAATTATTATATTCAAGAAAAAAAAGGTGGTACGAAGTTCGCCAGGTCGGCTAGTTTATTACGTATCGATTTCCAAACGCAAATTGCCACAATGCTACAAGCAGTGAAAGTACCGTATTTAACTTCTTTCTACCATTTATTTGCAAAATCGACGGTAACAAAAACTTTGAAATACACAGAAGTTAGAAAAAATAATTGCATTTTTAAGTCAAACTCTATAGGGGTTTACTAAGGTAGTTGTCCTTAGTCAATCTTTTTTTCCTAAATTAATCAAACAGTCTTATAGTCAAGACATGTTTGTATATATATTTACTTGAAAAATTCTTTTAGTGGCATGATATCTATTACAGTCATAAATGTGAAAATCGGGACTTTCTGGCAAAAAGCTGTCGAACGAATTGCAATTAAACTTGGTCAGATATTTCCACAAGTTGAGTATTAAAAGTAACTGGTTTAAACCTTGATGCATAACTAGTAACTAGTACTTACGTACTATTCAAAGGACACATTGTGTATTGTATGCATAAGTACACAACGTATATTCTATATACCTAGTAAAAGCGATCTGTCATTATATATATTTTTTTTACCAATCTCTCTAATATAATTAATATACATATCAAACTATCCGTGACTAAGCTTCGACGTTATATTCACGGCTGGCCGCCTCCTCGAGCGCCATATTTTTTTTAATACTTTTTAATAATTCGCGCGAGCACACCGGCCGAGCCCCACTCGAGCGCGGCCCAAAAATATCTCGAAAATCCACCCATGTGGCGCAATTACTGAGGCAAATTTATGAGGGTTCCGTGCCAATTATAATTATCGTTTTTTGTCGACTGGGATACTAAAACGCGTTGGACTATTATGTTGATTAGGTTCTGAGAAGTTTTGTGACTATTCAAGTTATTAATGGACCTCCCATAACTATTTTATTCAAACATTATTATTTGAATAAATTTAAAATATTTATTAAATAGTTACACATCAATTGATTTTCGTGGAATTTAATGTGGCAACAATACGAGGCTATCTACTTAACTCAAAATATGTAACGCGCATTAATAACCATAAATATATAACGAGAAAAAAAAAAGGATTTATAAAAACTGAAACTCGCGCAAATATTTATCGTTGTCGCCGTGCTTAATCTATGAAACAAATAATTTCACGGACCTCTAAGCCCCGAAACCGCCATTTGACGCGGCATTATTATGTATTTTGGAAAAATCCATTGTTTCGTAATCTCCCCCGGCTCTCGACTCGAGTGTCCGACCATTGAACGCCGTCAAATTTTCTATGTACTCATTGTGTATTCTCTATTATGGCCTAAAGTATAGAACGGATTGAATAACCCTGGCGACACATTATAACTTCCAAAAATTTTTTGCTTCATTTACTAAATTATACACGCAGTCAGCGTTATTTTAAACCCAAAGTTCCTTTCAATAACAGATTAAAAATCTGTTTTAGCTAATTTATTTTATTTTTTATTTTTATAAGTTCAAATAAAAGTTACAAATCAATAAAAGAAAAAAAAAAAATTACAACTTATCGACGCTCTAAATTTTAAGAAATACGTTAAAAAATATTTACTGAAAAAAATGTTACAAAGTGAGTAATAATTTAAATATTAATAACACAAGTGTAGTCGTCGACATAATATTATAGATGTAGAGAAACTCTTTGCATTACTAGTTTTTTTTTTAATAATTATTCTATTTATTAAATTTAATTTTGTCTGTGATGTTCTTTTTTTAAATTTTTTGTAATACCTTTAAAATCCAAATCTTACCTAATCGTTTCAAATTCTTTAGGAAACGCATAAAACGTATTAACTTAAGCGGAAATAAACTAGTTTCTAATCTCATTCAAGGGATCTATCATACCCAATAAAATTATACTTAAGACTCGGTAAAATAAAATAATAAAAGTAAAAAATGTGAATAGTGTGTAGGTATTAAGATAATAAATATTTTTATCGTACCTACAATTAAAAAACAAAAACTTTTCGGATCTTTAGAGTTTACTATTTTGTATTAAATTGTAACTGTTACAAAAAATGACGATATAACACGACGCGTTGGCACAACGGTCACAGCACTGGTTTGTGGCTGTTGCTCTGGCGGTTGCGGGTTTGATCCCACATGGCAAACGTTTGTATTGGGCATACATCTGTATGTCGTTGTATGGGCGTTTGTACTTGTGTAATGTGTGTCTCTCCGAGACAGGAGATAATCCTTCTGGGGCCCGTTGAGTGTTAAGCGTTTATTTATTTATAAAAGTGGGCAAAGCTTTCTTTATGTATTAAGAAATCACGCCAATTCTGCGTGCAGAGCTTACAACACCACGCCGCTCTACTTTAGGTTGCGGATTCACTTGATCCAGGTAGGACTGGACCAGGATTTAACTGAGGTAGGGCACAGCAGGAATTTCCTGCTCAAAATATGGAGCAGCCCGACTGGGGTAGTACCTCGACCTTACAGAAGATCACAGCAAAATAATACTGTTTTCAAGCAGTATTGTGTTCCTGTTGGTGAGTAAGGTGACCAGAGCTCCTGGGGGGATTGGGGATTGGGTCGGCAACGCGCTTGCGATGCTTCTGGTGTTGCAGGCGTCTATAAGCTACGGTAATCGCTTATCATCAGGTGAGCCGTACGCTTGTTTGCCGACCTAGTGACATAAAAAAAATCCAGAATTTCCTTCGAGAAGTCTGAAATTCGGTTAGGTTAGTTATTAACCAACCCGCAGTGGAGCAGTGTTATAGATTAAGCTCCGACCCTTCTCTTCGCAGGAGAAAGATGCCTATGCCTAACAGTGAGATGTTGAAGGAAGATTTAACCAAGATTAAACAAACGAAAAAGATAAGTGGATTTATGGTGATTTAGGTATTTCATGCAAGTTAAATGAATGATTGATAGTATTGATTGATTCAAAGGATATTATGAAAGTGTCATATATTTTAGTTTTCATAATGTTGGAATTTTCATTAATTATATTAATGGTATTCATGCAATAGGTACTAAAAATATTTTTTTTTTCATTTCATAAAACATACGATCAAACCACAAAGTACATAATATCGAAGCAATAGAGCATTAAACACGAGAAAGGTTTTATTTAAAACGGAGTTATTAAAAGTTACCATACACAAGTTACATTATTTAAAATCAAAGGCATTAGGGTCTTTGTGCGGGCATACGTAGAATTTCAAAATCACGACAACAATTCACATCAAACGATACGTCCTTTGTGTCTGAAGGAGGCTCCATTGTTTCACGAAATGCGCCATTAGCGACTGGCAACAATCGGCGAAGCTTCGCGCCATCTTTGAACATCTAATGCTCTGGCGTTTGTGAGACGCTTTAAAAGGGTCAAAATGTGATTGCCAGTTGAGTATTGCGAAGTAATTTATGGTATTGTAATGTTAACCACGATTTACTGTAGAAATAAAAGAGTTTGTTAAATAAATAAATGCTTAACATTCAGTCGTCTGTTGCTATGGTAACCAACTTAATGCTTGTTTAAATATAAGTGATAAAAAAAGTTCGAACGGTTGTTTAACAGTCAAAAAAGCCACAGCCTATATTGCAGATATTTTGCAAATCATATGATTAAATTAATCCCTGCTTATTCAATCGAAAAAATTAGTACGTTTAGACTTAGGGCCTGTCAACAGTTGTGGATAACGCTATTTGATAGATGACAGTATCCGACAGTAAAAGATTCTGATTTCTGATTCAATATTCTTTTTTACATCGAATTCTACTATACTTATAATATATTTCTACTCACAGATATTCAGCTTAAAGTCGTAGCTTATTAATTGAGGAGAAACAGGTCCTACTGGCCTATTCTACCTCCCCGCTGTCAAAGTTATATCTAGGTATAAAGTATTTATATCGTCATCTGTCAAATAGTTATCCACAACTGGTGAAACAGGGCCTTAGTATAAAATATTATCACAACAAAAAGTTACTAATTGCACTGGCCAAACATATTTTTTAATTTTTTCATTAAAAACAATCAAAAAAGATAGAAAATTGTAAAAATACGTTTTATACGTTATTAAGCTTTGTCACTAAATGATTAAGTAACTTACACAAATCCATGAACCTAATTTTTTTGATATACTTTTTTTCACCCAAATCTTAAAAAAAAAAACTTTAATTTTTTTTTAAGAGCCATACAAACTTCATCAATCTAAAAAAATCGATGATACCAGTTTATAACCATAATTATAACAATACATAATAACAATAATCAAATAAATACCTACACTCGTACACTTAAAATAACAAAACGAACAATTTCGTCCGAGAATGATGTACAGTGCCACCTGTCATGGCGTCTCACACGTCAAAACTATGTATTTTGTTATGTCTGAATGGATGGCTTGAAATAAAAGTCATTTAGTTGAAGTGGTGACTTGGCAACATAGGACTTAATGGAGATCCTTATGAATGGACTATTGTACTTTATTTAATGATAAGTAAAAACTTTTAATGGTTATAGAAATATGTTTTATAATAATTAAAGTATTGTATAAATATAATTACAACTTGACTACGTGATACGGATACAATTTTTATTTATCCTTTGAAACGATTTTTTTTAACAAGGTTTTACTTGTGACTTTGCTTGAGCTGCCAAAGATCATTCAGAAATTTAAAAAACTTAAACTGCCAATAAGTAACAAAAAAATCTTTTAATCAAGTAAACTTTAAAACCATCCTCGAATCATAAATCATAATTTTACAAAATATATCTAATATATAAAATTCTCTCTGGCTGTTTAACTTGTTCATGGACAATTGCTTGACAGAGTTAAAAGAGAATGAAAGTGGGTTGAGAATGGGTGAGTTACTCGTCAAATGTCTTCTCTATGCTGATGACCAAGTACTACTTGCGTCCTCGGCCGAGGAGTTGCAGGAGATGGTAACTGCTATGAGTGGAGCTTTTGTTAGAAAGGGAATGAAGATGAATGTAAAGAAGACGAAAGTGATGGTGTTTGAAAGAGATGAGGTAGTGACAGACTGTAATATCGTGATTGGAGATGAACAAATTGAACAGGTGAATGAGTTTGTGTATCTGGGTTCGAAGTTTACAAGAGATGGAAAGTGTGAGAGTGATATTGAAAGAAGAGTTGAATGCAGGAAACATGGTGAACGGAGCTTTGAACTCCTTTATGAGCAGTCGGAAGGTGTCTAAAAAGGCTCGTTTGGCTGTGCATGAGGGGGTGTTGCTTCCGACACTCATGTACGGAAGTGAAAGTTGGGTATGGCAGAAGAGACATGAAAGCAGAATAAATGCAGTTGAGATGAGAGCGTTAAGAAGTATGATAGGAGTTAAACTGAGTGACAGGATGAGAAATAGTGAGATAAAGAAACGGTGTGGTCTGAAAGAAGATGTAGTGACAAAAATTGAGAAAGGTATGCTGAGATGGTTAGGTCATGTCGAGAGAATGAATGAAGAACGACTGACGAAAAAAGTGTATAAGGCGAGTGTGAGTGGAAGTGTTGGAAGGGGTAGACCTAGGCGGACATTTCAAGACCAAATCGGGGACGTCTTGAAAAAAGGCCAGGTCAAGAGTACCCTAAACCGACGAGCATGTATGAAGGGAATAATGAAAGTGGATGAAGCGAAACAAGTATGTAAGGATCGTAGCAAGTGGAAAGAAGTGGTCTCTGCCTACCCCTACGGGAAAGAGGCGTGATTATATGTATGTACTAGCTGTGCCCGCGGCTTCGCCCGCGTTGAAATTAGTGTGTCATAAAGTTTTCCCGGCAAACTTCCAGTGAAACTCTCATCATAATCTCAGCCGTTCCGTAAACCTTCCTCTTGCCAATGGTGGAACCCTCTCTCCAATGGTGAAACCGCATGAAAATCCGTTCAGTAGATTTTGAGCGAATCGATCACATACACTTTTCAGGACTTTGTTTTATAATACACTAACTGTTTCCCACGATTACGTCCGCGTGGTTATGCAGATATGCATCACTATTAAGATGTTTAACGCAAACTATTTTTTTATTTCAGTCACTTGAAATGCTTATCAAACTGAGTAACTTTTTAAAAGGCACAATTTAGTATAATTTAACAATTATTTTTATAAAACCTCTCTATACACCACTTTTTTCCCACATTCTATTTTCAGGCTGTATATGTTTCATACAAACTATCAACACCAATTAAACCCCCTTAGAGGTGGAATATCGTAAAATCCGTTCTTAGCGGACGTCTGCTAACTATAATCTACCTCCCTGGCAAATTTTATCTTTGTACAACCTGGATAGATAGATCATCCAGCGGTTTTTGAGTTCTCGTGATGAGTGAGTTAGTGACCTTTCTCTTTTATATATATATAAAGATTACGATGCATTATTTGGACACCTCGTATCTATAGAGCATACATTTTAAATTTCAAGTCTCTTACTTCAAAAACATAAGACTTTCATACAAACTTCCGACCCCCGCTTTATCCCCTTACGGGTCGATTTTCGTAAAATCAGTTCTTAGCGGATGTCTAAGCCCTATATGGAACCTGCCTGCCAAATTTCAAGTTTGTGGCTGTTATAGTTTCGGAGGTTTCGTGATGAGTGAGTCAACCTATCATCCCCCGTTTTAACTCCAAAAGTGAGTTGATTTTTAAAGATACATTATTTGGTCACCTTTCTACAATCTATAGACCATACATTTTAAATTTCAAGTCTTTTACTTCAAAAACATAGGACTTTCATACAAACTTCCAATCCCTTTTTTTTTACGTGGGGAAAATCCATCATGGATACCGTCCAGCGCGGGGGCGCCAGAGGGTTATGTCATATTCCTACTGACTAAAAACCACCACGTGTGAGCAGTCATCCGCCTGGGTGGGGCGAGATGGGGTCGCGCTAGCATTCACCACCTAAACTTCCAACCCCTGTTTTAGCCCCTTAAGGGCCGAGTTTCGTAAAATCAGCTCTTAGCGGATGTTTACGCCCTATAAGGAACCTACCTGCCAAATTTCAAGTTTGTAGCTGTTATGGTTTCGGAGATTTCGTGATGAGGGTGTCAACCTACCATCTCCCGTTTTAACCCCAAAAAGGAGTTGATTTCTAAAGATACATTATTTGAACACCTTCTCACCATTTAAAGAGCAAACATTTTAAATTTTAAGTCTCTTACTTCAAAAACATAGGACTTTCATACAAACTTCCAACCCCCGTTTTATCCCCTTAGGGGTTGAGTTTCGTAAAATTAGTTCTTAACGGATGTCTACGCCCTATAAGAAACCTACCTGCTAAATTTCAAGTTTGTAGCTGTTATAGTTTCGGAGATTTCGTGATGAGTGAGTCAATCTACCATCCCCCGTTTTAACCCCAAAAGGGAGTTGCTTTCTAAAGATACATTATTTGGACACCTTCTCACCATCTATAGAGCATAAATTTTAAATTTCAAGTCTCTTACTTCAAAAACATAGGACTTTCATACAAACTTCCAACCCCCGTTTTATCCCCTTAAGGGTCGAATTTCGTAAAATTCGTTCTCATCGAATGTTTACACCCTATAAGGAACCTACTTACCAAATTTTAAGTTTGTAGCTGTTATAGTTTCGGAGATTTCGTGATGAGTGAGTAAACCTACCATCCCCCGTTTTAACCCCAAAAGGGAGTTGATTTCTAAAGATTCATTATTTGGACACCTTCTCATCATCTATAAGGTGTACATTTTAAATTTCAAGTCTCTTACTTCAAAAACATGAGACTTTCACACAAACTTCCCACCCCCGTTTTACCCCCTCAAGGGTCGAATTTCGTAAAATTCGTTCTTAACGGATGTCTACACCCTATAAGAAGCCTTTCTGCCAAATTTCAAGTTTGTAACTGTTATAGTTTCGGAGATTTCGTGATCAGTGAGCCAACCTACTATCCCCCGTTTTAACCCCAAAAAGGGGTTGATTTCTAAAGATACATTATTTGGAAACCTTTTCACCATCTATAGAGCATACATTTTAAATTTCAACTCTCTTACTACAAAAACGTAGGACTTTCATACAAACTTCCAACCCCCGTTTTACCCCTTTAGGGGTCGAGTTTCGTAAAATCCGTTCTTAGCGGATCTCTATGACCTATAATGAGCCTACTTGCCAAATTTCAAATTTGTAGGTGTTATAGTTTCGGAGATTTCGTGATGAGTGAGTGACCTTTCGCTTTTATATATATTATAGATTATAGATTATAGATTATAGATGTATGTAAAATTCTCGTGTCGCGGTGTTTGTAGTTACTCCTCCGAAACGGCTTGACCGATTATCATAAAATTTTGTGTGCATATTGGGTAGGTCTAAGAATCGAACATCTATTTTTTATCCCCCTAAATGTTATGGGTAGTCCACCCCATTTTTTTTTAATTTTTAGATAAATTATTTATTTTTTATTTTATTATGATTTGGCGTTGAAAAATACATGCAAACCTAAATTTTCAACCTTCTACCACCAACCACTATTTTTAAATAGCGTTTAGCGGCAAGACAGCGTTTGCCGAGTGAGCTAGTTCTTTAATAAATTATAGTTAATGTAAAGGTAACACCGATTTAAAATGTATGTATACTTATTCAAATGAGAAAAATCAGCAAAAAGTAAATAGTTACACTTATAATATTTAGTATGTATATCATTCAACCATGACAAACTCAGTTAATATGGCCAGCATGATAATTTGCGCTACTAATCCCATCAGCATCATTATTTTAGTATTTATATGCACTTTATTTTAAGGTTTTATTCTTGTTTTATTATAAATTTTCACAATATACATTGTGGTAGAGCAAAGCGAAAAGACCTTTCTCAAAATCTAAAGTATCCTGAATTAAAAATGAAGATAACAGCTAAATAATACTGTTTTCAAGCCGTGTCGTGCTCTTTAGGTGGGTTCTCTGTTACAGCGGTATCATCTGTTTACAGCGGTATCGGTATAACGCAATGCGCTTCTGTTTTTTGTGTTATTGTTGACGTCTATATGCTACGTTAACCGCCTAAGGTGGTTCATACACTTGTTTGCAACCCCAGTGGTATAAAAAAGATCACTTTAAGTGTTGAATTTCTAATCAATTTCCCAACCCTTCACAGATTATGCGAAGAGATCGCTGTTTTAGATATTAGTCCGTTTTGTTTTTATTTGTTATTGATATCTCTAGCCTGTTGTCGTAAATATTTAGATCTTATGGCACTTTACAAAATTATTAATTACTTCATTGACTCACCACACTTGCTGTATCAACTTAACTTTAACATAAGCTACCGTATTAGAAGGCCTAAGGTGTTCTCTCTTGACGTTTATCGTAATAACACCTCTTATTATAATCCTTTATCTCGTATGTGTCGCCAGTACAACCAGCTTGTCAGTACGTGTATCGATATAGACATCTATCACTGTTCTCTCGCTTCTTTTAAAACCAAACATCTAATAAATGTAACTTGTTGGTCAATTTTAGTTTTTAAGTTTCAATTTATATATGTAGGTATGTATATTCCATTCCATCCAGTTCTGTTCTGCTAAGTGTATTATTTTACTGTATGTCGTGCACATTAAGGGTTTCAACCTGGAGATTGTGTTATGTATGAACTATTTCTGTATCTTTTAATGCCTGTAACCTGTTTTGTACGTTAAAAAAGAAAAAGAAAAAGTTGTAAATAAAAACATCATACCCAAACCCCTCTCATTTTCCCAGGTGTTCATAAAATAAGCAATAGAAGTATAATAGTAGGTTAGATGGGAACCCACCCAGTGTGTGAATGTGGAAAGTATGAAAGAAAGAAATTAGTATGCAGAATGAAAGTGCGAGAAGAATAAATGCGAGAACTGGTATGGATGAGCAGTCTAAGCACAGACTCCGACCCCATGTCGGAGGTACAAAGCATTAAAAAAAAAAAAAAAAAAACCTGTTTTGTACGTGATTAAGTAAATAAATTTGTTTTATTACCGCTGTGTTAATTTATGTTGGTGTAAATTAAAAACATGTAAATTAAAAAAAAATTGCAATCTATATTTCTTTAATTTTAACTCAAAGACCACGGAAACATTTCAACAACAACCAAAAATATTTCAATTAGTTTAACTTCGTTCCCAAGGCACAATTACTTTTTCGTCCACCACGTATCAATTCTGTCGTGCTTAAAACCGCAGAACGACAAACATACAAAAACAGTAAATTTATGATACTGGCTAATCCCGACTGCGGTAGTACCTCGACCTTACAGAAGATCACAGCAAAATAATACTGTTTTCAAGCAGTATTGTGTTCCTGTTGGTGAGTAGGTGACCAGAGCTCCTGGGGGGATTGGGGATTGGGTCGGCAACTCGCTTGCGATGCTTCTGGTGTTGCAGGCGTCTATAAGCTACGGTAATCGCTTACCATCAGGTGAGCGGTAGGCTTGTTTGTCGACCTAGTGACATAAAAAAAAACCGGCGAACGTCATACCACCTTTTTTGATATAACAATATTTTTTTTAATTTTCTTCAATACAAGTCTTGTTCTGATTATAATGAACACAAAAAGTATCTAATTCTACATTTCAGCGATTCATATTTATTTGTATGATATATGACGTTATCATTCATTTCTAAAAAACGTGTATGTAAGTGTTAGCTAAGAGCCTCGACTGGGGTTAACTCCTTAAGAGTGAATAAGGTGATAATTATAATTATCTATTAAATTAATCAAAATTTAATTTATTAAAAAAAAACTCTAAACTTAAAACTAAAATTGACGCTTGATATTCGTATTACTTATAAGCGCGTCACTCTGACGTCACTCTTGTTTCACACAATTCCATTACCCATTCCTTCATACCGAGTGCCTTATATTGTTTCGAAGTAAATAGAAATTCTCTTCCAATTTAAATCTACGGAACCTCCACTCGTAGTTAGTACCGCTGGTGGTCGCAGGGTTGCCCGTGACGGACGGACGTGTTAATGAGACGTTCCGAGGCGAGTGCAGACAGCACGACCTACCGAGTCTCAAACCTACCGATTTTTCGGTATTTCTACCGATATGAACTCTGTCCGACCGACATACCAAAATTCAACGATTTTTCCACGAATTTCTGATTTTTTGGAAATCATCCAGATTTTTCTACCGGTTTTACTATTCAAATCACAAATTAGCCTTTTTTGTTCTGGAAACGACGTTATTTATCAATAAAAAATACATGAAAGGTCAAAAAAGGGTCAGCTGAAATATGTTACAGATTTTCTCTTTAATTTAATATATTATGAAGTAGAGACGGCTTAAAAGAAAAAAGGTCTGCCAAAAAGTATTTGAACGTCTTTTATGTAAAGTAGACTGTTTGTTATTTTATGTTTTGTTTTTAAATAAATGAATTTGATCAAATGTTGTATTTTTTCTCAAATACCGATTTTGGGTACAAATATACGATTTAATGGACAGCTCTACCGATTTCAAACTATCTCGTTTGAGACCACTGCCAGTCACCGTGACTCGACGCTTACTTACGACCCTATTATAATTGTCTGTTATTGCTGTACTCTTGTTACGATTTGAAATGTCTTCATAATTGCGTTAATTATTTGAAGACAATGTGTTTTATAATCTACTTAAGATGAAGATGGTTTTTAGACAAGCCATGCCTTTTTATCCTACCAATTTGTGCGATAAAAGTTCTGTCTCTATGATTTGGTTAGGGACAATGTTTGAGGTTGAAACCACTATTTTTCGCTGTTATATTGACAACCAACAAAAGAAATAATTTTGTAACAAAATTATGCAGATAAACCGTCAAATTTTGAAGTTAGGTTAGGGTATTTTTTTTTTAATAAAAAGGTAAAAAGGTAAGAACTTCTGAAGTAACATATCTACATAAAGAAACCACAATTGAATTTAGAACTTCCTCTTTTTTTGGAAGTCGGTTAAAAATTACGTTTTAACTATGTTAACCAGTTGGGGATAAAGGGTATCCTGGTAATAAGTTAGGATTAGACTTTAACAGCAGGAGGTAGAATGGGCCATTGGGACCTGCTTCACCTTAATTAATAAACTAGAAGCTTTATTTTTCGAATAGAAGTATCTCATAAATACACCTTCTACCACCTTCTACCACCGAACCGCAAGGCATCGCATGAATCTGCACCGCTACGTGGTTGAAATCCCACGATCTCGCACTAAGCGCTTTGCTTCCTCGTTCTTAATACGCACCGCAAAAATTAGGAATGCCCTTCCGGCTTCCGTTTTTCCAACTAACTATAACTTGGGTATCTTTAAATCAAGATTGAATAGGCATCTTCTAGACAAGCGCGTACCATTTTAGGCTGCAACTTCACTTACCATCAGGTGAGATAGCAGTCAAGCGCTAGTCTATATATTAAAAAAAAAGAAACAAAATACATAGGAATTCGATGGTAAGAATGAATAATACATCAAAAACTTTTGTCTGTTAGATATCATAATCCGTCAAATAGCGTCCAAATAATATCCACAATTGGTGACACGGGCCTTAAAAAATTTATGATATCAAATGATCAGATGACTGTCGCTCATTTCGAGATATGTGGTTCACTCTCAACGCCATCCAATGAGATTTCCTCTAGCGTCGGGGTTTTAGAAACACAATGCACAACCACAAACGCCCAGAGCACGACAAACGTCTATATAGCCACAAATAAACGTTTCTCAGTAGCGGCTATCGAAACCGAGACTACTAACGCAGCAGCCACTACTGTGACCGCTGCGCCAACGTGTCGAAAAAGGTATGTTAGCCTAGGACTATATCTATACATACATACATTACACGGTTTCTTTTGAAAGAATGTTAAAAAAAGGTGTATACCTAGCTTTCTTTTTCTGCCTTTAGGAATAACCTCATGTAAGTAAATCGTATCAATTTGTGTATTTACCGGAAAATGGTATTTTTGGGAGTTTTACGATTTCATTTTGTATTTTTTTAAAATTTAAAATCTACATTACATATAAGATTTCGCGCTACTCATAGGGGCAGAACAACACCCTCGGGCTACACGTGTGAAACTGGTGAAGTTATCGGTTTAGCTTAACTAATTTAACTTTCTTCGATTATCTATAAATTTACTTACAATTATTCGAATGAAAAAGTTAAAACATTGAATTTACAAAAAAATACTTCTACACTAATAATATTATAAAGAGGAAAGATTTGATTGTTTGTTTGTTTGCATTGAATAGGCTCCAAAAATTAAAAAAAAAAAAATCTTTCAATGTTTTTTTAATTTTGTATTGTTTTTTATTCTAAATGTTGTTTTGTTGTACTTACCCAATATGGACTTAAAATCTAGTCTGAAATAAAGTATTTTTATTATTATTATTATAATGTTGGGAAACTACACAATCCGCGGGTGACATATATTTTCAAAAAATCAAAATTCAAAAAATAATATTTTGAAATTTTCGTTAAATCATATTATATTATTTCATAGGATTATAAGCGTAAGTATTATAATCATGTTCTCCTTAATCTTACTCTACGTTTGTTAATAATAATAAAAAAAATTACATTTTTTAATCTTATTTTGCGTTCAGCCTGTAGCATCCAACTGTTGGGCATAGGTCTCTTTTGTCACCACGCTGCTCTACTGTGGTTTGGCAGATATGTTCCCTAGCAAGAGTAACGATCGCTATCAGGTGTATATGATAACAACCGGGACTGACAGCTGAACGTGCTCTCCGAGGCACGGTGGGGAGACCTACAAGGACAGACATCCAAACCGGAAAGAAATGTGTATTTGTCGTAATACAAACATCCATCCCGAGCGGGAATCGAACCCTCAAAGCGTCGGTGTTTTAGGTGACTACTTGCAACACTACACCAGAGCGGTTGTTGATTCTTATTTATTTTCAACTATTATGTGTTTACGTAATCATTTTTGAATATAAATTTTTACAATTTCTTTTACTGTAATTCATCTACAATTACATCTATAGGTAGCCTAATTAACTTCGACGACCATCTCAAAGTCTTCGAAACATACACATCTTCTATTTCAAAAGAGAAAGAGACCCACGGAAGCTGTGGGATATTGCAACTGATCATCAATCAAATGCTAACGTTTCAGTGAAATGGTGACAAAAGTGTTACTAACACAGCAGAGGTACATTACTAACTGAATAATTTTAACCAAATTATATATTTATTTATTATATATTACTAAAATAAGCATATTAGAACATTTTCAGTAAAATATTAAAAAAGTTTTTATTAACATACGAAAACTAATATCTTCACGTCGCATCTTGCAAGCGGAGCCGTGTGAAGGGAGTAGACGCATAATAAATTCATTACAACGCACGCCGTGCTCTATCGATTGTGGCCTCTTTGCCCGAACGTGCCAGAGACAATCGGCGCGATGGCGCTTCTGTACGCAGCGGGAGGCAATGACGAAACATCCTCGTTGCTTTCCCTGCCAAACTAATTTGTACTCTAATTCCTAGAGTTTAATTCGAAATTCGTTTAAACGCTACTTGTGTATACGACTTTATAGATTGTCAATTAAAAAATAAATTTTCAAGCCAATGTTTTTTATTTCAATGTAAATTAAACTTTATTACAAGCGTGTAAAGTTTGTTATAATTTTTTCGATGCTCTGTGATATATGATCTTTCTTGTTGCAAGCGGGCTTTGTCTCTGCCTCACTGTCAAGCGTACTTGTGTTTTCCCGCGTTTTTTGTTCTAATTAGTCAACCCCAAGCCCTCGACGTTACAGACCTCGCGCGTGATCTATATGTATACTAACTAAAATTTACTAAACAAAAAACAGTAGTCAGCAACGCGCTCTGTATAGTATAACTAATACACTCAAGAGATAGCGGGTGACATTTAATATTTAAAACACTGCATTTTTTGTTGTTGACTATATTTTGCGCTCATCACAATTATTTTTAAGGACTTATAGAATTATATCTTTGTTACTATTGCTGTATACTTAAAAAAAAGAATGAAAATCTTTTTTTTTAAAGAGTGAAATGTCAAAATTAAATAATAAATAATTTAATTCCACAAATTTTTATGATTTTTGCTATAAGCGTTTTGAGAACTAATGATTGGCCGACTTCTAAACGTGAGGATCTGAGGATCCAAGGTTTCTCTCTTTGTGCATAATTTCTGGCATATACGTCAAAATTTTATTAATAGTAGACTTTTTTAAGGCTTAGTCCAGCCATTTTCCTATATTTCATCATCATTATCAGCATCATCGTTACAATCTTCAAGGTCTTCGGGACGACTAGACTATAAAATATATACCTATGTTTTTTGTAGTTTTTAATTTTTTTTAATTTTTAACATTAGTATTTCGATGATGACAAATAAACTAACTAAAAAGTAGTCGTGTTTCAAGTTTTTTATTTTATAAATTATTTAATTTTTGTTATATTATTAAAGGAAACATTGTAGAATTATTTTTAACATTAGTATTTCGATGATGACAAATAAACTAACTAAAAAGTAGTCGCGTTTCAAGTTTTTTATTTAATAAATGATTTAATTTTTGTTATATTATTATAGGAAACATTGTAGAATTATTTAATTTTTATTTTATTTTGTTTTATTTTATTTAGGAAACAAACAGTACAATAAAATATAATATTATATACAAGTACAAAAAAAAAAAAATAGAGACAATTTTAGTTCAAGAAATTGCTTGGTTTTTGTAAGGTGAGTGTAGAGCACAACTTCAACCAACTTCGCTTATGAGGCGTGCAATGCTAGTATACAAAACAATAAAGTTTCTAACAGTAAAAAATTCATCAATGAGCTAAGAAGTGCATATTAATAAGAAATAATCGATAAATTGCACACAGAAATATAAATAATTCAAGCAATGGTAAATTCAATATTAAGATAAACAAAGTACTAGTAGGAAATATGCAAAAGTTGTTTGATAAAATATATTAGGTACGATTGGCAGTCATTTCTGAAGTCATTGAAATAATTAACTTTCTATTATTTAAATTTCTTACTTAACCCCTTTTGGGTATAAATTTTCAATACCTCGAATACCTGTGCTTTGCTTACATTAGCTATTCGTATGTTAAAATTGACGATACTTGATACTGATATATGAGCTTGCAATCTCACCTTTGACCCTTTATAGGGGGGAGATTCGTCAGTAATCTGTTTTAATTGTTAAATTTTATATGTATATCTATCTATATAAAGTTCTTCTGTCATCAAGCATGATCACATACCATATATAAACTACGCATCACGTTGTTTGTCCGCGATGAACTCCTAAGCTACTTAACCGATTTTAATCAAATTTGCATAACTTGTCTGTCTGTCTGCCTGTCCGTCTGTCTGTCTGTCCGTCTGTCTGTCTGTCCGTCTGTCTGTCTGTCCGTCTGTCCGTCTGTCCGTCCGTCCGTCCGTCTGTCTGTCTGTCTGTCTGTCTGTAGATATGCATTTAAATCTAGAAAGATTGAAGGCTAGGTTTGTGAAGACAATATTTTTTGGACTTTAAGACGCACATTAAAACGTAGAAAAAATACTGCGAAATTTTGGGTGCGTCTTATCTATTATTACGTCGCTACGTACTCGTATATGTTGGAAATTTAATCAAAACTTTACCAGTAATCGGTGACACAGGCACTCAGACTTGTTAATCTAATATCATGAACGCAAATCATTCCAACATAGACAATATGTCATATAAATAAACATGCACACTTTCATTCAAATCTCAACCCTCAGGGAGCTATAAAACTTTATTTTAATTCTAGATTTTATATTATGAACACTAAATAATTTACACTAATGGCTTACTCGGGGCCAATGCACGCCATGTTTTCCGTCTAAGAAATGCTTTCACAGCAATTATGATCCCCGTCGACCCCATCTATTGAACGTCTTAACCCCATGAATGGAAACCTTCAAGTTTCCTTAATGGTACCACCCTTTGCATTCATGACGCACGAGAATAATGTACGCAAATTTGCTTACAGATCGGAACTCTGGGGGAATGGAGGATTAGATTTATTTTATTTTTTTTCGTGTTTCCTTATATTTATTTCCTTATATTTGTTTGGCTGCAGATATTTTTATATTTTATCACTTAATGTGTTTATACAATAACTTGTTTAGTGCGTTCATTTTTAAATGTGAGCCTAGAAGGATTCATTAATGATGAATGAATAGATCCAAGTTCCAATGTTTAGGTACAGCGTTTTTTATTATAAAAATTTGAAAATAAAAGTACTTAAAATGTAAAACTACTTTTACTAATGCTAATGGTCAATTTATTTTAAAGTGTGATCTGTAATTTAAATATAACTAGACGTCGCCGAATGGTCGAAATTCGTTCATTATTCATTTAAATTATAAGTTTGAACACTATTAAGGTTCTGTTGTCAAAGACTATACTTCTATAATAATAAACAAAAGAGTATATATGCGTGTGTGTGTGTAACATGGTAGTGTGTGTAATGTTTTTTTTTGTTGATTTTATGTATTTTTTACATAATAAAAAAAAATATTAGCATTTTGCGCTCCTTTTCTAAATAAAGTATAAGTGTGCGAAATTTCATATTCCTTCATCCGCGCAATTTTCGTAAAAAAAGGGTTACAAAGTTTTTGCTTCTCGTATTAATATAGATAAGGTAAAAAGTCGTATTACAGTTAGTTGGGCTCAACGTACTAGTAAATCTTTTTTTATTTTTTGTGTAAAAATTACATAACTATGAGCTAATTAATAAAAAGGACATTCGTCTGGTATGTGCACCGTGTGGGCGCTCATACACCGGCGATTTCTTTCCGGTCTTGTTATCAGTACTTATGTATATCCCCACTCTGCCTCGGAGAGCACGTTAAACAGTCGGTCCCGGTTGTTGTCATATACACCTTATAGCAATCGTCACTATATTTGCCAACCCGCAGTAGAGCAGCATGGTCGATTAAGGTCAGATCCTACTCCTACGTGGAGAAAAAGGCCTGTGCCCAGCTGTGGGATGTTACAGGCTGAAGCGTATTGGCTAGTGCTAAAGTGTTGGCGTTAATGGTATTAACAAATTAAAGTTCCTTGTTGTCCATAGTGGTTGTTTTGAAACGTGAAGCCGCAGCATTTTTCCTTATTTTTAATTATGGACTGGATCTTCTTATGTATTGTTTTAGTTTTTTTTTGTCTTTTTGAGAAGAGTGTAGTAGGTGGTGGGTAGGTAAGTGGGAAATATTGTTTTGTGCATGATTTTATTTGGAATATTCTAATTCAAAATATATATCTAGTTATTTACGTATCAATACGTAAAGTGAACGGGATTTTCGTCTTTCTACCACCGAACCGCAAGGCATCGCATGAATCTGCACCGCTACGTGATTGAAATCCCACGATCTCGCACTAAACGGTTTGCTTCCTCGTTCCTAATACGCACCGCAAAAATTTGGACTGCCCTTCCGGCTTCCGTTTTTCCAACAAACTATAAATTGGGTATCTTTAAATCAAGAGTGAATAGGCATCTTCTAGGCAAGCGCGCACCACCTTAGGCTGCATCTTGCTATTAGGAGAAATCGCAGTCAAGCGCTAGTCTATATATTTAAAAAAAATAACGGGATTTTGATGATGACATTTGATGTCAGCCATGTTAAAACTTTTGAGACTAGAGAAATGTATCTGAAAGTTGCATGAGTATCTTGAGCTGACGCGTTAGTTCTCAACACATATTGTATTGTGTCATTGTGTAAGGTGCGTCATCGTTTTCTATTCTAACATCTTTCTAGAAATGTATTCTATTGACATCATTTTGTCTATGAGGACGAGTGGTTACTGTCAACCTAGGATTTAATATTTTTGTACCAAAAATAATCTCATACACAATGATTTTGTTAAAATGTTTTAAACAAAGTCTAATTGGTTTCATAGTTACTGATGGTAGGGATATGGTCAACAAGAATATTTTTGAAGTAAAACTTCTTTACGAACACGACTTGGGGAGTAAGCTGGCGAATGCGTGACGAGAGCGTTATGAAAAGTGTGATCAGGCAAGACGAACAGAACAAGTGAGAGAGGTGCGAGCATACATTTTCTTTCTCTCTTTCTCTCATAGCCAGTTACGTTTCGTATATCTAAGACACAGTGCAGGCCAATTGCGCAGCTCTATTGCTAAAGAAGTTTTACTTCAGTCGTGTGGTCTAAAGCACACTCGTTATTTTTCTTGTTTTGCAGGTATTATAATATCTATTTCTCGTAAATGTGCATGTAATTTTTTATGTCCATTTTCCCAATTTTTTTAGTTTCAATTTAATTCTAAATCTATACAAATAAATAAAATTGGAATGTCTGTTTGTAATATTAAAATAACCGCTTTTTATTAAATGCATATGGTTGTATGCACAGTTACATATACCAAAAAGACATTTTTTACAATTTGTTCTGTTTGTTCCGGCTAATCTCTAAAACAGCTGGATCGATTTTGCCGGGACTTTCACTGGCAGATAGCTGAAATCAAAATCAAAATCAAAAACAGCTTTTTTCAAATATGCCCCAAGAGCACTTTCGAATCGTCATTTTACAAATTAAAATTTTAAAAATAAATTAATATTTTTGTAAAAGTAAAGCTACCACCGATTCGGAATGTAGATTCTACAGAGAAGAGTCGGCAAAAAACTCCGCAATTACTCTTTTGAAAAATAATATATAAACTGTGTTTTAGTACAAAATTAGTAACATGTTGCATAAAATACAGCGTCACTAAGTCCACATCTTTATCAACTATGTAATCCTGCACCGAATAATAAGCTTTATCTAATAATGTACTATGTACACTGATGTAATAAGGTGTAACTTAGGCTACTTTTATTTTAGAAAATTTATTTTATAACTCTGCGAATTGAACATTAACTTTTTTATTATTATGCATATGTAGCGCAGCCTTCATATGCTGTTGGCTTGGTTATTCACTGGCTGTCGCGCTGGCGATTACGGGTTCGAT
The DNA here is from genome assembly GCF_905220565.1 of Melitaea cinxia. Classification (NCBI taxonomy): domain Eukaryota; kingdom Metazoa; phylum Arthropoda; class Insecta; order Lepidoptera; family Nymphalidae; genus Melitaea; species Melitaea cinxia. Next base: position 1,221,267 of record NC_059411.1, read on the forward strand.
CCCCGCTCATGGCAAACATTTGTACTGGTTATACAGATGTTTGCCGTGCTCTGTTTGTGATTGTGTATTGTGCGTGTTTCCGGAGCCCCGACACTGGAAATATGTTGAATGTGAGGCGTTAAAATTGATAATTTATAATGTCAGTATTATTTCACAAGACGCCAACGCCTCTTTGCGTTGTTAATTTTCATGTGAAACGTTATCTAAGTACAACACCTACAGAATTCTCCATTTGAAGGATCGCTGTTAGGTTAGGTTAGTCGAGCATCCTGTATATAAAATGGGATATTTACTATGTTTCCTGTTTAATGGTTGTATTTGACTTCCCGATATTTGGACACTATTGTAAGCGCCATGGCCACCGGTGCACTACTTTTTGCGGGTTCCTAATCTATAATATAAAAATGAGTCGCTGAATGTGTTGCTAAGCGCAAAACTCGAGAACGGTTGGACCGATTTCGCTAATTCTTTTTTTTTTAAATTCCTTGAAGTACGAGGATTGTTCTTACGGAGAGAGAAATTCTAAAAAAAAAAAATAATAAAATTTAAGAATCGACTGTTAGGCGATACGAAGTTCGCCGGGTCAGCTAGTATACTATATAATTAAATATAGGATGTTAACGTGCTACATCCAAGAAAGTTTTGATCAAGGTGGGGTGGATTACTTTAAAGTTTTTGAAGTAAATTTCTTTATGCACGCTAACTTGGGGAGGAAGCTGATGAATTCGTGACGAGAGCGTTACGAGAAGTGTGATCAGGCGAGGTGAACGAAGCAAAAGAGAGGTGCGAGCAGACATTTTCTTTTTTCTCTCATAGTCAGTTACGTTTCATTTATCTAAGACACCATGTAGGCCTATTGCCAAATAAGTTTTACTTCAGTTGTGTGGTCTAAAGCGCACTAGTTTTCTTTATTTTTGTTATAAGACTATAAAATTTAATATAAGTACACTGAAAATTTAATACTTTTCTATAAATGAGTCCATGCCAGTACATCTTTGGCAGCACTAATTACATTTTTTAGAGAAAAACTAGATTAAGTAATAAACAGTTTTAATGATTTTTCTTATTGCAAAACTACACGGTTAGTTGCGCATTAAGAAACATCTATAGCTCCTAATAACGTCACTTCTGACATAAATCCGTTCTAACAGGAGTCCAAGTATTACATCAAGAGGCCAGTTTTCAATTTCGTCTCCCTCACCTGTCCCTCACTGTTAATCCACCATTTTATTAGCGTGCCTCGTAATACGGCGCACGTGCAGACTAGCTTGCTTTGTTCTATGAAAATTACACACGAAAAACGAAACGTCATAAGTGACATGTCGTGCAGTACAATATCTACTCTATATGTATGTGACTTAGAGTTTAGAATTGTACGTGAAAATTTTAAGAGTTGTGATTTCTCGGTGTGACGGCTGCCATGTTATTATTTCGTTTTGGCGGGTCGCGACTGACGCAGGCGAACAAAGGCGATGTTGCCATGCGGAATAAACTGTTATACATTATGAGAGATTATATGGTAATCTGGGAATATTGAAGACAATAAAATGAGCTTACAGCTAAGGGGTCGGCACAAAGGTAAACGTTGTGCGATGTTCGTATTGTTTCAATATAAACAAGGGGCATCGATTATTATACCTTCTTGCTCCTTTCAGTTAAAAAAAAAATATATAAAGGGATATTTGTAATAAAACAAAATTTTAAAACTCGTTAATTTTTATTAATTTTATAAATTGAAATTCATTACACCGCATTTCTCGTTATAATTACAAATTCCTTTTCGTTATTATTACTATTATTTATAATTATAATAACTTCTCTAAACCTAGCTAAAATAATTACATCGGCCTAATTTTTCAAAACATATATGTATAAATTAAGTTACAAAAACATTTTATTATACTTTTTTTTCATTAAAAAATTTATTACATTTGACAAATTATTATTAGGCTTATTGCTATGTTTCATTGTTTTGACATTTCGCGCCATTTCCCTACTGTGTTACCACATCGTAAAATACAATCTACCAAATTATTTACAATGAATAAATTTCAACTAAAATGTGATTTTAGATATTTAAGTACATATATTTTTACTGATTCAGTGCTGGGTCATTAAAATGATCTCCGTGAAGAGTAAGGGTTCACACAATCGCCTCCCAATTAGGGGCTTGTAGTCAATTACCCATTACTTGTGTCAGTCGATTGCTTCAACCCCACATCCCTAAGAGGGAACTAAGGGAAGGCGAAGATTAAAAAAATTGTTTTCATTGTGTACCAAGCGAAAATAATGGTTAATTTTAAACAAATCCAAACTAGCGCTTTAAAGCTTTTTAATTAATTAAATTTTTTAACTTCGGCCTTATTATATTTTATTTGAATAAAAATGTTCAAAATATTTAAAAATGTTCGAATATAGTTACATAAATATCTAGAAATATAATATTAAAAATATTTCTATGGAATGTATTGTTAAAAAAAACACGATAATTTAATTTTTATTTATTATAACAACACTAGTATGACTAAATAAAAAAAAACCACTAAATTAAAAAAATACAGAGAAAACAATGAAGAGAATAATAAAATTTATTCATTTATTACATAATTTAATAAATGTCTCTAAAATACTGTCAAATGTCACCGGGAATTAATTATCTACTTTTTTTAGTTAATTTTAAGCCAAAACAAAATGGCGTCTATCGATATTATGTACAAGTTACTATCTACACACACACATAACACTGACCGCTTTTATTTTTAATTATAAATTATACTATTCACACAACAACTTGCTACTTCCGTATCCGGTTATTTACAATAGCTCGGACCTCAGAACAGGGAAATTATAATCACACAGTAATCACCTGTAATATTGCAAATGCGAAAGATTCGATGAATGCTTGTTAATAAATATCATTAAAACTACTTAACCGATCGTAATGAAAGTTAGTACGCAGATAAGTGAAGATCTAGAAGGATCCAATAGTTAGGTAGTTTTTAACTAAACATTCTCATAATATCGAAATTTACACCAGTACAGCTGCGAGTCATAAGCTTGTAACTTTATAAATATCTAAATACGATCATCCGAAATAAGTTTTAACTACTATTGTAGCAGTTAAAATTAACTGCAATTTAAAAACTGGTTCTTTAGACAGGTTGGCTGTTTACATTTACATACATTTATTTGCAGTAACGTTTTGTATATAATTTAATAAAATTTGCATTTAGCTACCAATGAAGATCTTTAAAAATCAAGAAATAAAAATAGGATAATTATTTCTACGTGACATTGGCGAAATCATCTGTGCTCATTTGGCACTATTGAAAGCCATTTTAAGAAGAAGAAGAAGAAGAAGAAGGATAATTATAACGTTTTCAAAAGTTTCAGTACAATAGCCAGTACTGAAAATGGTACGTGTCACTAGTTTTTAACAGTACTGAATGATGTTATTGTAATCTTCATTAACTTTCAACTTGATGCTATTTAGACTAATTCTCTGTTCCGAGGTTCTAATTAAAAAAAATCTATAACTTTTAAAAGTAGAACAAGGATATTGCATTAAAATAATTTACAACTCTGTAGTGCTATTTAATCTGTATAAATTGAAAAGAAATTAATTTCGAGAAAAAAAGAAAATAATTTACAAAAATAAACAATACAATTAAGTCAAATCCTCATGTGGTGCTTATCTAACTGAATATGTACAGGACCCACCTCGCACTAAGCGTCCCAACGTCCGTTCAATCACTGACCATTCACTGATCGTTCACTGATCACTCACAGATCACTCACTGTCCGATGGTAGCTGCCCACCGCTTTACCAGTGACAATGTTCGTCGAGACATTAACTATGGTACAAACGAATCACAAACGCTAGGAAATCAACTATAAGTAGGTACTATGAGTCGAGGTACCCAATGGAAAAATGTCCAGAGACAAACATATAGTCATTTGAGTTAGGCTCTTTTGCTTTCAGGATGTAAATTTGTTCGTATGTAATGGCCAGCGGAAAAATGTCTAGTGGCAAACATATTTATGTAACTAATTCACTTAGGCTCTTTTGCCTCTTTGGTGTAATTTTGTTTATATATCTCAGAAGCTAAAGGACTTATATTTATACTGAGGCTTTTTGTAAATTGTTCACTTTTCCAATGAGAGCCTCGAGTGGCAACACTTCAACACCTGTCAGAAAACAAAACATCTAATCGAAGTACATTTCCTCTTTGAACATTGTCTCGTGGTAAAGCTGTGGGAACTTCTACCAGGCCCGACCCTGGAGCGGGAGGTACCCTGAGCACTGCTGCTGGTAGGCGGCGGGCTGGCGGTAGGAGGAGACCAGGGGGTTGCTGCAGGCCGCCTGCGAGGGCTGGGGGGCGGAATACCCGGATGTGGGCGTCGCGCAGTGACTGTGCGCCGGGGACGAAGACTCCCCGGAGCCGCAGGGCTTCCCGTCCTTCACCAGGACTGGTACTGCCACTCGGCGTGGTGATGATGCGGACTGGTGAGAGATGTACGGTTAGGTTAGCCTGCCTATGTTCTTTCAGTCGTCATATTACAGTAAAATGAGGCCTTAGAAAAAAGCCAAATCCTTGAAGTTCTTAATAGATAATAATTAATATATGTATATATTCCTACCAATAATTAAAGAATTTGTAAAACCAAACTACAATACATAGTAAACGTAAATATATGTTATCAGTTACATAAAATCTTTCTTGATAAATAATTTTTTAATGGGTTTAAGAAATTAAAAAAAAAGTAATATTAAAAAAAAAACTATTTTAAGAATATAATTTTCTTAAAAATAATAATATTTATTATCTGGCTATTCCTATCTACTCTTAGTAACTATGTTCTCAAAAGCCAGTGTTATTACATTAAAAAATTAAAAACTTCACCACCAAGTTAAAATTATAAATATAATAATGAGTTAAAAATAACTATTTCATTACGTATTTCACATCCGAAGCCACGATAAAATTAAATTATATTTCAAATCAAATGTCCCTCATTAAAAGATCTCAAAACACGGCGACACGTCGAGTACCCGCTAACAATCGAAGTACAGGGCTTCACAAATTGAGCCAATTCGGACGTAGCTCCGCGCGTGACTTCCTTCTCTTCGGGGGTTGCACTTCATTTCATTATATTTATTATGTTTAATTAATTAATATTTATATTATTATTTTTTATTGTTAAAGTGGGTTATTTAAGGAATGGTTGGTATGGTTAACACGGGTTGGTTTCCGCAACTCGCCGACTTTGCGACTTTTTTTTTTTTTAAGGAATTTTCATGAAATTATTTTATTCTGTAGCGTGACTGAAATTTGTTAACATTTGTAAAGCATGGAGTTGTTGTTAACATTTGTAAAGCATGGAGCAGGGAATGATCGCAAAATATGTCACGATTATTCACCGCACATGTGAGAGGACCATTCCGAGGATAAAACCGTGGAAAGGCGACCCCCGACCACCCTGGTGGTCGTCTGAGCTAGACTCCCTGAAAAGGGAGCAATTAAGAGCCAAACGTCGCATAAGGAACGCTGCACCCTGCAGAAGGCCTGGCGTCATCGAAGAGTACGTACGGGCCAAGGAGAAATACAAAAAGGCAGCAGACGAAGCAGCCACTCGGAGCTGGAAGGAGTTCTGTACGGCACAGGACCGTGAAAGCGTATGGGACGGTATCTACAGAGTTATCAGAAAGACCTCTCGTAGGCACGAGGACGTACTGCTAAGAAACGAATCCGGCGAAACGCTGTCACCAGAACAGTCGGCAAAACTTCTGGCCAAAACGTTCTACCCAGACGACTCTGTAGACACCGAAACCATCTATCACAAACAGATCCGAGAAGCCGTAGAAAGCAAAACTCCCGCGGAGTTAGAAGATCTGTCCGACGACGACCCGCCGTTTACGGCCGCGGAGCTGGAACAGGTTCTTTTGAGCCAAAATCCCAAAAAAGCTCCAGGCCCAGACGGGTTGACGTCGGATATATGCGCGGCGGCAATAAACTGCGACAGGGAGTTATTCCTAGCTTTGGCGAACAAATGCCTATTGCTATCCTACTTCCCCAAGCAGTGGAAGGTCGCCCACGTATGCATCCTCCGCAAACCAGCCAAAGAGGACTATACTCACCCGAAGTCCTATAGACCTATCGGACTCCTGTCGATCCTAGGAAAGACAGTTGAGAAAATGATGGTAGGTAGACTTCAGTGGAGGCTCTTCCCTACGCTGCACCGAAGCCAGTACGGATTCATGCCACAGAGGGGAACGGAAGACGCCCTCTACGATCTCGTCAAGCATATCAGGCAGGAAATGGACTCTAAGAAGATAGTACTTCTGGTATCGCTTGACATAGAGGGCGCTTTCGATAATGCATGGTGGCCGGCTCTCAAAAAACAGCTGGTGGACAAGCATTGCCCGAGAAACCTATTTACTATGGTCGCCTCATACCTCCAGGATCGAAAGGTCATTGTTAACTACGCCAGAGCGACCAGTGAGAAGGAGACCACGAAGGGTTGCGTCCAAGGATCCATTGGCGGGCCAACCTTTTGGAACCTCATACTGGATTCGCTGCTGAGAAAGATCAGCGATATGGGAGTGTATTGCCAGGCCTTTGCGGACGACGTGGTCCTCGTCTTCTCCAGCCAAAAATCCGGCAACCTACAGACCTCAGCCGAAACCACCTTAGCTGCCGTACAAGAGTGGGGTATACATAACAAACTGAGCTTCGCCGCGCATAAGACCAACGCGATGGTGCTCACTAAAAAGCTGAAATACGATACCCCCATAATCCATATGTCCGGCACCCGACTGAGGCTTGTAGATCAAATAAAACTGCTGGGGCTCATTTTGGACTCGAAGCTCACTTTCAACGCGCACGTATCCGCAGTATGCAAAAAAGCTGCGGACATTTATAAACAGCTTGCGCGCGCGGCGAGAGTGACTTGGGGTCTGAATGGAGAGATCGTACGGACCATATATGTGGCGGTAATAGAGCCCATCGTTCTGTACGCAGCGAGCGTATGGTCCTCTGCAGCAGAGAAGTTAACCATACGAAAGCAACTAAACTCCCTGCAGAGAGGATTTGCACTGAAAATGTGCAGGGCGTACAGAACGGTGTCGCTTACATCGGCACTAGTCCTCACAGGCTTACTCCCGTTAGACCTTCGCGTTCGAGAGGCGGCCTTACTTTTTGAGACAAAAAAAGGTTACAGCACGGACCTTCTTCCACCGGGAAGAGAACTGGAGCGCAGGGTGGGACCAATGCAAAACCCCCACCCTTCTCTACTCATGCCAACAGAGTACGAGCGCTTAGAGAGTCTGAACCCCGAAGTCCTTGAGGAACACAGCATCGTCGGACCTCTCATCTTTACCGACGGAAGCAAAATAGAGGGTAAAGTAGGAGCTGCCCTCACATGCTGGGATCAAGACAGGGAAGTAAGATACTCCACTTTCCGGTTAGAGCCGCACAACACTGTCTTTCAATCCGAGATGTACGCACTCTTCAGAGCAGTGGAAATGGCAAAAACCTCAAAGTCACGCTCCATCAACATCCTGAGCGACTCGAGGTCATCTTTAGATCTGATGAGGAGCCCCTCAGTAACTCACCCTCTGGCCGTGGAAATGAAGAGTCAAATCAGACAGCTCCGGGAGGAGAATAAGACAGTACGGTTCTTTTGGTTGAGGGCCCATGTTGGAACACCGGGCAATGAGAGAGCGGACGAACTAGCCAAAAGGGCGGCTTTAACGAAAAAGACGGCACCTGACTACGACAGAGTACCACTCTCGTATGTCAAAAGGCAGATACGGGAAGCGTCTGCCAGGGTGTGGCAAGACAGATACAATTCTTCGGAGACTGGCTCGGTCACGAAAATATTCTTACCGGATGTAAAGACCGCTCGCAGACTGGTAAGGAAATCGGCACCAACATCTGTCGACACACAAATTCTGACCGGCCACGGAGGATTTGCGGCGTATCTTCACAGATTCCACATCACTGACAGTCCTTCGTGCGTCTGCGACCCGAATTGTGAGGAGACAGTTCTGCATATTATACTGAGCTGCCCGAGGTTCAGTAAGGAAAGGCTGGATCTGGAACTCAAACTCCAGATTAAATTAGACCAGCCATCGCTCCATACCATCCTGGAGAGCGAGACTAGCAGAACGTCCTTCCTCACATTCGCGAGAAAGGCCGTCAATACAGCCGCAAAGAGGAACAGCACGCTTTCTCCACCACTGGCTTTAACACCTACGCAGAATGCCAACACCGTCGTTCTTACAACACACACTCAGACACACAACACACAAACACAAATAGAACAAAACCGTGTCCAACAAGTAACTCAGCAGGACAACATCACGGCTCCGCGGATGTCTCCTGGCCGCACCCTTCTGGGCCAAATAACTAGGACCATGTCTTCCTCACTGCAGAACCTGTTCAGGAATAGAGCCAACCAAAACGCACCTCCGCAACCGACTCAGAGCAGGATGACACAATCCTCGCCCAGTGAATTGAACGGAAGTGGAGAAGTTGGTATTAGGACCAGATGCGTGGCTCTATTCATGGACAGCGAAACGGAGAGGATGGGGATAAGCTTCTGTCGCTCTGAAGAACGCAATCAGCTGGCGATTTCGCCGGGGCTCGCCTTACTGATAAACGGTAGCACCCAAAAGACAAGCATAAAGCGCACAAAAATCACAGCGCTAGCGCAAGAGCAGGAGGGCGACCCGACCTATCGTTTATTGCGGTTGAAAAACAAAGAGATCGCACTTTTCGAATGGGGAGAGACGTCCGCCTTCGCGCAGTCCAGCTTGTGGCTACAGCGCTTGGGCGAGATCCCCGGGGGAATCCCCGGAAGAATCAGTGTCGATTCGATGAGAGTCGGTTATGATAGAGGCAACGTATCGGATAGGTACGGTTGCCTAATGGCTTCTAAGAACAGTGAGGTCATTGTTTACGAAGACAGGGGGGAGGATCTTGGTTACTTAAGACCGAAATCCAAAACACCTTCATCCCCTGCATTGCCGACTGTCAGCGAACCCGCACCTAGTGGCTCGGAGCGCCTACAACAAAAGATCGAGAACCAGAAGGTTGAACAACGCAAAGCAAGGGCCGCACCTAAGTCTAAGCCGAGCTCGATGTCATTGGCGACCTTTATCCAGGCAACCATCTCCCCGAAACAAGGTAAGCTCCCGCATCACCCCTCTCCCAAAAAGGCTGGACAGGGAGAGCGACTATCGGGGACGCTGAGCGGGTTCACCAAAGACGACAGTCCGAGGCACCCGGAGGCGTCACTCGCCGCTCGAACTAGGGCCGATATGGGACAAGTAGAACCACCAAGACTTCGACCTGCGTCCACACCGTTTCAACATGCAGAGAACGCCCTAATCGAGTTCCTGGCCATAATAAAGGCAAACCGCGAGGTAAGCCTGGCCACCTGCAAAAAGATCATGCAGGCCTACCAGTACGATCACCAAAGGCTACTGGAGGTGGAACTCGAGGAAGCCGAAGCAGCCATATACAACAGCAAAACCCGACAAATACTCAAGGGCAAGATGTCGGGTAGGTATATGGCTGCATATAACACCACAGCAGGTTTTGTGAGCGCGGTCGAGTCTGAGGGGAGTGACGAGGAGTCTCAAACCTTCGACACACCTGAAGGGGACCCGGTGGTGGTAGTGGCCAGATGCACGAAAGTAATGCTGGGCGACCGGATGCTGCGGATGGCGAAAACCATCTCGGGCGACCGGGAAGCCGGTTTACCGTCCGTGACCTGGGGGCTACCATCGCTGGAGTGGATAAACAGTGTACCGGGATGCGGTAAGACAACTCGCATAGTCAGGGACTTCGATGAGGACACGGAGGTCGTGATTACGACCACAGTCGAGGCGGCCAAAGACCTAAAGGAAAAACTGGCGCACCGCTATGGCAACAAGGCCAAGCAAAAGGTGCGCACTATGGCATCCGTGCTGGTAAATGGTTTCCGTGAGGGCTCAAAAATCAAACGCCTAACGGTGGACGAAGCCCTCATGAACCATTTCGGAGCCATAGTAATGGCCGCCCGACTATCGGGAGCAGAGAAGGTAGTCCTCATTGGAGATATAAATCAGCTGCCGTACATCGACAGGGACAACCTGTTCGAAATGCGGTACCGCAGACCAAACCTGTTAACAACCATCTCATGTGAGTTGTCATGCACGCATCGTAACCCCAAAGACGTCGCCTTTGCCATCAGTGAGGTTTACAAGACCGTGTACAGCTCAAGCACAAAGATCCGATCTTTGCGAGTGGAGAGCCTCACGGGCGCGCGCATTCCTGTAGGAAGGGACCGGACCTTGTACCTGGTCTTTACGCAAGAGGAGAAGAGATTGCTGACTGACCAGGGATACGGGTCTGGTGAGGGATCGCGCGTCTTAACCATCCATGAGGCGCAGGGCCAGACCTATGAGGACGTCGTTGTCCTCCAGACGAAGACAAGGAGGCTCAAGATTCACGACAGCGTCTCGCACGCTGTAGTCGCGGTGACTAGGCATACCAACACCTGTGTCTATTACACCGACGACCGTGACGACGCAATTGGTCGCTTTGTGACGAAGGCAGCGGAAACTTCTGAAAAAGACATCCTCGAGCACAGCCTCAGGATGGCGATTCACCACAGGGATGCCGCCGTCATTGAGGGTGTGCTCGAAATGTTAAAATTGTAGCACACCTTACTTGTAGGAATAAATTGTATAAGGAAAAAACTTAGGAGTAAGAAAAAAAAAAAAAAAAAAAAAAAAAAAAAAATACTAATAATAACATAGGTTAAGTGTATATTGTAAGTAGGCCAAGTAGGCCATAAGTGTACATATACGTTAGCTAGACAATAAGTGTACATATATTATAGATAGCAAGTAAGTGTATATATAAACATAGATAATAATAATTATTATAATAGTGACAACAATAATTAAAGTAAGGCGTAATATAATTCTATGTCTTTTTGCATGTAAGATATCAATTAAGTTTAGCATAATTTTGGTCGGTGGACTCACGTCTGCATTAGGGATACTAAGATAGAATAATTAGGTCTCTTAGTGTAAGCTGCAGTAGTGTAACAAGTAAACGATCAGTAATAAAACTAAAAATCGGAATAACAAAAGCATGGGCACTTTAAGCCTGTGGACATAACTTTATTTAAAAAAAAAAAAAAAAAAAAACATTTGTAAAGCTAGCTTCGGGTTGCAGTTTCACCTGCATAATTAATACGATCCTGTAGGAATGTTGGTATAAAAAGTAGGCTATGTGTTGTTTCAGATCTACAATTATCTATGTACGAAGTTTCAATATAATTCGTTCAATAGTTTCTGTATCCTCACAAACTTTCACGTCTACAATAATATTTGTAGGCTATAGGTAAGATTAGCTTAGCTACGCTTCGTTATAGATATTATTTAAGTTTCATAAAAGGGACATTACGTTTGAAAAATATATGTGAGTTTATAATTTTATTGTCGTGAAAATATTCCACTTTTAAAATGAATATTTCGTATTGCTTTCCCGCGTATTTGGAGACCCACAGTTTGCACAGTACGCTCTTTAGTAAAAATGAAACATCAAAATTTCAAATAAATTTATCTACTAATACCTTTTGGCTACGGCACTATAACATTTAGCCAACCCTCTCTTCCCGTGGGTGTCGTAAGAGGCAACTAAAAGATAACACAGTTCCACTACCACTTTGGAACTCAAAAAGCTGACCGATGGCGGGATAGCGATCCAATTGCTGGCTTTTTAAATACACAGACCAGCAGCGTTTTCGGTGCGACAAAGCCAGCCCCGCGGTCACTAACTCGCCTGCCCAGCGTGGTGACTATGGGCAAAAACCCCTATGAGTTCGCGGCAAAAGTTTCGGCTCCAGCCCTTCAGCCCCACTATTCCCTGCTACTGCAGCGGCTGCGGTAACGGTGGGGCAGAGGGTGCTTAAGATTGCCGGTGTAGGCTGGATGGGAATTGCGATAAACCGTGATGTCTGTCTGTCCAGGCGCGAACTTGGGGAGGCCTATGTCCACCAGTGGACCGCAATAGTCTGATGTAACTAACTAAACCTTTTGGCCGATGTTTTATTAACAACATTTATACATTACCAAAGCTTATACGATAATATTTCACGGATTTATCTTCGATAACTTTTACAAAAAAATAAAAAATAAAAATTATTTGCGCTAGGAAAAATGGATAAAAATATATTAAAGAACGTATCATATGCAAAAAAATGCATATAAAATGTTGAAAAAAATATATGTGTCAGTCACTTTTATTTTTTTGCAAAACCAATTGTGCTAGTGATACACCCAAACAAATGTAAATGCACGAATCAATACTATTCTCCTTTTTTGTTTTGAAGCAATATTTACTAAATTATACTTTATATAACTACATGCGTATAATGCACATACAGATATATTCAAAATGTTTAAGCAATCAAATCCCCCAATTAACCTCAATCTCTCAATTAAATAAAAACTCACTTTAAATTGACCTCAACAAAATTCAATCGGGGTAGCGAGATTCGCGACTACCGGCTATGCGGGTCCCGTACAGATTGGCATCAAGTGGGCGAAGTCTCGCCTCTGGGCTCCGGTGCTCAGCCGATTGTAATCTCTCACGTTTCATAATATTCATTATTGAATACCTTATTTCGCGATAGTCATCAAAAGGGTCGTTGTTTTGAAATTGTAGAAGCATATTCACAGTAAATGATGTTTGTTTTAATCTTATTTTACTAATATTATAAATGCAAAAGTATGAATGTACCTTTGTTCCTCATTCTAGCAAAACTCAATGAACCGATTCCAATAAAACTTGACTTAAAATACTAAATCAGCTACTTTCTACTAGAAAAATTAATATGGATAAAATAGAATTCCATCTTGGGAATTCCAAAATTAACGTCAGTTAAGTAAAACGTAGCTAGCAATAAATAAATTTTATTCTAAAACGTATTGCATTAAAATAATATTGACTTATTTGGCTACAGGAAATTGAAATAGAAGATACACATTTTTTAATTATACTATATATAAATTACTTAAAGCTTAATACAATCAAATTGTTCCATGAGGTTTTATTTAGTATTTTTCGTGTTTTTGTAATTACTTTATTTTTTCTATTTTAGTATTCAATAACGACATATATAATAATAATAATAAATATAATAATAATAATAAATATAATAATAATAATAATAATAAATGCGTTCTTACTATTCTCGTAATAATATGCATAAGTATTTATAGTTTTATATAAAGGTATATTTTTCGGTTAAATTAAAAAAAGATTGTATTGTCACCTGATTGTGTTGGTTTTGTTCCGCCATCGCCTTCTCCTTGGCCTGTCTCTTACATTTGTAGCGATGGTTTTGAAACCATATTTTGACCTGCAACAAATATTTTATTACATCTTTTGTCTATAATAATATGTAAATAATATCCAAAGATAAATAACAATTTATAGAAAAATACATTATTGAATTTTTAATCATTCGAAATCTAAGTATAGGACCATCCATAGGAATATCTGGATAGCTAAATTTTTTCTATTCATAGTAGCGAAAATTTTCACAAATATCAAAGCAGGATAGCTGCTATTTTAAAGTAAGTTCTTATTTCAAGAATTACACACAATATAAACAATCATTTTTTCATTTCTAACCAACTTAGGAGGAGGTTTTCAATTCGATTGTACTTTTTTTATGTATCAGAATCAGAAAATCAGAAATTTTGACTTAGTAGACCGATTTTTGTGTTTTTTTTTAATCGAAAGGTGTTATGTGTCATGTGGTCCCATTTAAATTTAATTGTGATCTCAAAAGTACTTTTATAATATATAATAAGTATAATGATGTGTATTTACTTGACCACTTTTTCGTCGATCTACGTTGTATACCGCATAACTTTTTATTTTGACAATCATTCATTTTTATTTCGATGATTCTTGTTTTAATCGAAAGCTAATGCTTGTCCCGTGATCCCGACAAAATTTGATTGAGATCTAATGACCACTTTTTGAGTAATCTTTGATAACGCGTATTTACTCGATTATTTTTTCGTATACCTACTTACGTTGTATTTACTTGTCGATGTAATTGAAATCGGTTTATTTTCGTTTGCGGGCAAACACAATTAATTATTTATATAGTAAGTTTTTTAGAGAGTTTGGTATATTATTTCTGTCCATTTTTATTTTTTTTATGTTTATGACCGTAAAGTGTAAGCTACCCATAACTAACTGCCTTGATTTCACACAGATGAAATTAAAGACCCATAAAATCATGATTGAAGGAATTTTCGTAAAATTCGTTTTAATTGAATTATAAAGTTATTCATTTATAGTTACGTAAAGGTACTCTACTATATATTTGTAGTGTGTGTAGTGTTGTATTTGTAGGCTATATTAGGTAGGTAATCTTTAGTAATATTATAAATCTGAAAAGTTTGTTTGTTTGAATGTGCTAATGTCAGGTTTCGATTGAAATATTCTTTTTGTGTTGAATAGCCGATATACCGAATATAAGAAGACTATAGCTAGGCTATTTTTGCTCAATTAAACGCCTGTGAAACCGTGGGGCATTGCTAGTCGTAGATATAAGATAGTAAGAACACAAAATATCTATTTTTTTTTGTTTTTTTTTTTTAAACTTTTATAACTTATAAATATTAACCACACAAAGAAATTAAAAACGCCATATCAAAAAAAAAAAAAAAAAATATATCTATAGTAAAAAATATTTAATTTTTTTTTTTCATTAACTTCGTCGTTTTTGAACCGATTTTGATAATCCTTTTTTTGTTGGAAAGTGATATCCCAAGTGTGATACCATGATAAGTAAACCAGGATCTGATGATGCAATCCCAGAGAAATCGAGGGAAACCCTCGAAAATCGTAGTGACGACTAGTGCGTTTGTTAATTTTTTTCGTCTACTTACGTTGTATTACTTGTCGATGTAATTGAAGTCGGTTTTTTTTTTTCGTTTACGAGCAAAGACAATTATTTTTGTAATATTTGCATGTTATATTGTGCACGCCGAGATCTCTTATCTTTAAAACGCAAAACAATTACTATACATTGCTTATTTACATAAAAGTGTTCTTATTTGAATATTCATCTTTTATTTAATATAATCTATAATAACAAATATAATAAATTAACCACAAATACTTCCAGTTTTGTAATTAGTGCTGTCCAAAGCTTAGAGTAGGTACATAAAATGAAAGAGAAAAAAGTGTTGATGTCAAATTGAACGTTCCTAACTTAGATTCTTAAACCGTACAGTGTACCAACACTCGAGCTGAAGAATATGGCGCTGGATGACGTGTCGCAAACACATTACAAAATGAATGGAATGGAGTGTCCGCCGTGCACGCGTTATCTACTACACTCTCGCTTGAGAGATTTGTTTGTTAGTATAGAAAGTAAGATCTCTACGTAAGAATCGAATAAACTTTAATGGTATTATGAAAAAAAAATTGGATGTCCGAAGGATTGATATATGCAAGGTAGGTCACAATTTTTGGTATCGCAGTCACAATTAGGTACAACTCGTAATAAGTATAAGCCTCGAGTCGCGAGACGTGGTAACCCCATCTCCATTTCGCGTGTGTCAACACCACCCGCCTTTGGCACTGCCTGACCTCCCTGAAATTAGCGCTAGGGCACGCTACGGCACAGTCAACACTCTACCTTAATGACGTAAGAATAAACACAGCTCGTACGATGTTTGCCCCACGGAGCGGGCGGCCTTTGTCTACGCACGCTCGGAACGCAGCAAAATATACACTTTATTTATTATTTATACATCGAGAGAGTTTCCTCCGTGTTTATTCTCTGAAATGGATGTGTGCCCACCCCGCGCATCGCGACGCTGCCGCTCCGCTACGATCGCTCGCCCGTGCATAAATACCCGCCATTTTGTCAAGCTCTCGATACATAGTCGCGAGATCCGTTATCAAAACAAACTCAGATACACGGCTACTACAAAACGCGCAATGTCCACTCCGCTCGAGGGCCTATCGATCTTATTTGTTATTTTTTCATGTTTACTCAGAAGGTGTGGAGCCGAGGCTGTGGGAACTGGCAGCGGCGACGCGCTCTTTGTGCGTCGCTCGAGGAACGTCGCTAGTTATTTATGGACTGCCTGGCGAGAGTTAATGAACGGGGCCCGTCTGCGGGCGTCGCTTATTGCACTCCGCCGAGGCTCGGACGCTCTCGTGTCGAGCACTTTCTTTTCAATCTCCTCGTGCATAATGCTCCGTGCTTCTTGCACGCACTATTCATCCGGGAGCACCATTCAATTATTTGTTTTACTTCTAAACGACTTGTTTCTCGCGGTAACGAGACTTTTCGGGTGTGCCCGAGGGTATTTAGTACTCGTTCAAGAACATTACACGTACTCGACTGCGGACTTGATGGAGCGTTTTGTTTTACTAAACACGAGATGCATTTCTTCTCGGCTACTGGAGTGCTATCGTTTTTTTATCGGTAATTATACACGATCTCTATGAAAGTCTGATGTAGGACAAATAACTTGTTTCTTCCCGTTAATTGAATCAAAATGCCCACCCAACCGGCTGTCATATCGACAATACGAGTCAATTTTAGCGCCAAACAAAAAAAAACTAGTGTAAAATGAAATCTCGAATGAGTTAACGACGTATATGAAACGCATAAGAGCGATATTCCCATCAGAGATGCAATTGAAGTGGGTGATGTTTTAAAACCGTATCCCCGCGTAGGTGTTCCATTCCTGCGAACGATGACTAGCACAATCTAACCTACAATTATATACAAAGCTCTCGTATTTGTTTAGAACTTCATTTGGTGCAGTGTTTTTTATGAGTGACTTTTCATTTAAATAACTTGTTTTATTTTGGTACAATATTCATAATTAATACTTTCATGACATGGGTCTTTTTAACATTGTTGGAAATGGGATACACATTCCATATCTGAATTTTTGAGTGTGCGTCTACAAAAAGCATAGTAGTTTTTATGGACTTACTACAATTTTAACAGTAACTTTTCACATTGTGTCACATTGCGACATATTCTGTATTCCACATTTATTAATTATACCTTAGTTCATAAATATAAGGGTACGATAATACGATTTACAGCTTAAAAGTGCCCGGTCTAACTCGTAATTTTGTCACAATAATAAGTTTGTACCTATATCAGTAAACGGAAAAAAATGAGCGTGCTTTAGACCACACGACTGAAGTAAACCTTCTTTAGCTCCATCTTACTTATATCTATCTCCCTTTCAACTTCCGTTTGCCTCGATCACACTTTTCGTACCGCTCTTGTCACGCATTTACCAGCTTACTTCTCAAGTCAAGTGAGCGTAAAGAAGTTTTGCTTCAAAAAGTAAACTGCACGTTACTTCTAAAGTTTAACTTTTTAGATTTCTCTTACATCAAATATTAAATTTGTCCCTCGCTTGCTCGCCAACAATGGTCACACATTATAGTGATTCTGACGTTGTGTAAACACGCGCCCGACGCGTGACAGCCGATCAATGCACATCATTTATACTGTAACTTATAAAAATATCCAAAGCAAAAACTAACGACACACTAACTTTTATAAAACGATAGAATATTTAATTTTGAACCTTATATTAGTAAATATTAAACGTGACTTGATATTCATTAGTTGCAAATGTAAAATGGTGATTTTAATAAGACGTGAGTTAATGCGACGACAAATAGACCTGAATTTCGGAGTCTAGTGATTTCTATTAATGTTATTACAGGTGTGGAGGAATCGTGTACTACAATATCATAGTATAGATGAGAGGGAAAAGGTGAGTCCATAGGTCATTACGTTACCATTACCTACATAAATTACAATTAGTTAAGATGATGTACGTGTTACCACACACTCAGCAATGTACGTGCCTTTGCGATCTAAAAACCATATTTAATTAAGATTACCTTAGACTTCTGTATTGCACATATATGACGTATGTAATTATGCTTATATATATTTACAATTATCCTCAATAAATTCAGTATTAGATCGACTTTCATTGGGTTTGATTTACCTAGTTAACCTTCCCTCGCATATCGTCATTTTTGATTAATTGAAAAATAATTTTTTTCTATCATTCACAGGTGCTAATCGGTTTTCATTTATTTATTTAACATTTAATTTTTCAAAATTTTCATGAGAAAAAGTAGAAATCTTTATGGTAAAATAATTGTTCATCTAAGTACAAATGATTCGCCAGTGTCCCTTTCCTTAATGAGCATGCCTTGGACTTTATAAATACAAAATAAGAAAAGGACGTTTATTTAGCACACTGACATTATAAGAAGCAGGACAATCTTCTCATTACGGTACACAACTCATCTATTGTTTTAGATTAAGGGATAATAACTGCATGACTACTGCTGCATTTTTCAGTTAAATTTATAAAGTTCTTACTCTCGATCATATAGTTCTCATACTTCGTGTTTCTTCATCATACACGACGTTGACGAAATCATCTGTGTTGATTTTGTCCATTTCAAAGCCATCAAACAAAATTATTAAATGAATGATTTTACTGGTAAAATAAGGGTATGGTCCTGGTAACCACTTACCGTGGGCTATCCGTGGCTACTGTGGACTCTCAAGACACAAGAAGACCTTATATTCTCCTGCCACATTTATCAAAATATCATACACCACATGAACATTTTTTTTTTCTTATCTTCTTTCTTTCTGGACCTTGTTATTCTTCTTCTTATGACATTTTCATATCATACTAGTACAATATGATTTTTGACGTATTCTCATAAATTGGTTGAAAAGTCAGCAATAATTGAGATTTCCGCAATTTCCCGAATATAGTACGGTCAATTTCTCACCCCTATTTTTTGGTCTAATTTGACCGGACTAAATAGTAATGTATTATACTGAATTATTCTAATGTTTAAAAATGAAATCTTATAGACCTTAGTTTTTTCAACGTTATTTTAAATTTTGTCAAAAATTCAGTAATAATGAAGATTTCCGCGATTTTAAGGTCAAGCTTCATTGACTACATACGTACATACAGAGTACGTACAGTAACAGCTATGTTACAGACCCTATGTAACACATAGCCACCGCCCACGTCTCCCCTGCCCGCCGACCGTGAACTACAGTGCAACCAATCAAATATTTACAAAGCAATTCACAAAATTAATATTTATTTAATAAACGATGATTAAACGACTCTAAGAACGTTTATGAAATAACTTTTTTACTTCGGTAAATATTTGTTTAGTATTATTTGCTATTCGTAAGCTTAAGCTCGTGTTCATTACACATTTGATAACTAATATCTTTTTGTTGATGTAAGTTCCCATATACAAAACGAATCGTTTTGGATACGAGATATTTAATTTCGAAAATGGAATATATAGGAACTGGGTTAATATATTTTTAATAAATATAAATAATAGGTGTGTGATTTTATTTTTTGGAAGTGTTGTTTGACTTTCCCTCGAGAATGTTTTCCGGTAGTGGGTAAAGAGATTTATAAGGCTAGGTTTTTTTTTAAATATTAATTGTTATAACTTTATTCGATATTTTTTGATTTAAACGATCAGACCACCAGCAAATTCTGAATAGTCTTACCAAGCATTAGTCACAGGTTTATGATCCTAGAGTGGCAATTATTACTACTGATTACATTACTAATTCTACCCGTTACCAATAAAGATAAAATTATCTCCATCATCATCTTTATCGAGTTTATTAATGCTCTGAAATTTTAAGTGACCAATTAATAAAAAAAGCTTCTATCAAGAGTCTACATTTATTTCATTTCGCGTAAAATCTTATGAGAAAAAATCAAGTCCTACGCAAACACCGCAACCGTGCACTTATCGATACAAAAATTTAACAAAATCAAATCGCACAATAGTCTATACCTGCGGATAATAGCAGGTGCATTATCTGCTTAAAACTAATCCCATCCCACAGAGGACGCGCAAAAACATCCCATTCATCAAAAATATAATCTCGAACGAATTGCTAACGTTATCAAAAGCCCGCGAAATCAAGCGGATAGCCTGCAGTTAGGTGAGTACATCAATATTTTCGCGGTTATTACACAGATAAAAAATTATATCGTAAAGGATTTCACGTCCATTTGCAAATTTGTTTTGACATGTTGGCTGCGATGAATGGACGCGTAGTCTATGATACCAAAATTTTTTTTACATTTTTTTTCTGTTTTATTGCGGCCAGCCTTTGACGGGAAGTTTATTGAAATCTCACGAAGATTATTATTAGGGTGGAGTGAAGTGGAATTATCGTTTAATTATACTTTATTATTATTATGTATTGCTGAAATCATATTGTAATATTCTTATAGAATAATTAAATAGTTAAAATTGTTCCATCAATGTTTCATTGAGCTTCATTTGTTTTACGAGGCCTATATGTCCTAAAAACGTAGGTATTACATAGCTAAGGTAAGTAAATACATGATGATGATAATCAAGTACGAGTACCTAGGTATATAAACACTTTTAGAGAATTATATATGATGAAGTTTACTGGCAACTAATAAAAAATTATACGCATTTTTAACTGACTTCAAAAAAGGGAGGTTACTCAATTCGACCGTATATGTTTGTTCGGGGATAACTTCGTCGTTTATGAACCGATTTTGATAATTCTTTTTTTGTTGGAAATTAGATATCCAAAGTGTGGTACCATGATGAGAAAACCAGGATCTGATGATGGAATCCCAGAGAAATCGAAGTAAACCCTCGAAAAGCGTAGTGACGACTAGTGCGTTTGTTAATTTTTTTCGTCTACTTACGTTGTATTACTGTCGATGTAATTGAAGTCGGTTTTTTTCGTTTGCAAGCAAACACAATTATAGTGTACTATTACGCATTTAAGCAAACGAACGCAAGTGTAATAGCTATTTAGGCTGTTTGCGTTTTTTAATAGTTAGAATGACAATTACTTTTCTGATATTTTGACGGAAAAGTTTGTTTAGTAAAATTAAAAAACTCAATTTAATATATTAAAGCAATAATGTATCAAAGCAGGCAACAACGACATGCTACAGGCGGGCAGAAATCCTAACAATATTTTTAACCCCAACTTTTTAAAAGGCGTATATTTACTTAGGAAAGAACCATAACTTGGATTTTAAACCTCAACCCTACGTTTAAGATCCGTGACATCAACTGGACTATCTCGGCGTTACATTAAGTAATAAAAACTTCCATCAAATATTAAATCTTGGAACGTATCAACAAAATTGTAAATGGCAGTGCGGAGAGCTACTTACACACTCCATGTCCAGTGCCGCTGTACGAACAGCGATTTGACAAGCCGTCATTGTTTAAAATTAACCGCCATTATCTCATTGCTTCCATTACACCCGCATGCGCCGCATCCGGCGAACACCAGACTATAAATTCGTGACCATAGACAAAGGACGCGTTGATCGCAGTAGGTCTTTGTTTTTTTATTGATAACAAAGGATTAGTGGCATAGATGAAACTTTATAAATCTATGTAAAAAAAACTATTTTTTGTCTTTGAAATATATTTTTTTGTTGCATTTTTTTACAGGAAATGTTTGACTGGAGATTTATTTTAAAAACTGGTACATTTTGTTTCACTTTAAAAGATAAATGCAAATTTACTTCCGTGCATAAAAGGCGGGCGTTTAATAAACTGTAAATTGATTGGAATATATTATAATAAACGAAGTGCCTTGATCATCTGACAGTATTTTTTTATATTTAAATTACTATTAATAAAACCATTTTATATATTACTATATTTTGCCCGTGACTTCGCATCTTATGGGAAACTTACATTTATACATAACGACGTCTATGCAAAATTCCATCTCGATTCGTTCAGTCATTTTGTCGTGGTTCCAAACACGTACCATCCAACTATCATCTTCACTACATTAAAATTTAATAATACTAATGAGATTGGTAATATAAATAAATAAATAAATAAACGCTTCATACTCAATGGTCCCCAGGAGGATTATCTCCTGTGTCGGTGGTCCGGAAACACACACAGATACAAAGCACAAACGCCCAACCACAACAGACATCTGTATGGCCAATACAAATAATTGTTATGTGTGGGGATTAAACCTGCGACCGCTAACGCAATAACCGCCACATATGACCGCTGCGCCAACATACATACTGAGCAGATACACTATAAAAAAAATCTCATAAAAACATGGACAAATGCAGACCAAGTTCTCATGCCGAGTACATGCTCAGTACATATAACTATATGTTATGAGATCTATGAGAATTTGGTCTGAAATTGTCCATGTTTTTATGAGGTTGATGGGATTATTTCAATGGGGTAGTGGTAGGCGATAATAATCACGTAATCAATTTAATAAAACTATATTAATTATGTATTAACTCAATAAAATATTAAAACCGGAAAATGGTTCTCTATACTAGTATTATAAAACTGAAGTTTGTTCGTAAGTTTGTTTGAACGTGCTAATCTCAGGAACTTCCAGTGGGTGTCGTAAGAGGCGAGTAAGGGATAACATAGTTCCGCTACCACCTTGGAACTTGAAAAGCCGACCGATTGCGGGATAACCATCCAACTGCTGGCTTTGAAATATACAGGCCGAAGACGGGCAGCAGCGTCTTCGGTGCGACAAAGCCAGCCCTGCGGTCACCAACCCGCCTGCCCAGCGTGGTGACTATGGGTAAAACACATGAGTTCACGCTATTTTTAGCGTAAACTTGTGGAGGCCTATGTCCAGTAGTGGACTGTAAAGGCTGTAATGATCATGAAGAATCTCAGGAACTATAGATTCGGATAAAAAAAAAACAATTTTTATGTTGGTGAGTCCATTTATTAAAGCTGTGGGGTTATAGGCTGTATAATATTATAGTACGTTTTTTCTTCAAATTAACGCGGGTACAGCTAGTAATATTGTAAATGTCAAAAGTCAATATCGATCTAAGCTACAACCCGCCAGGTCATCTGTTGGCAATTAGCTGAAATAAAAGCAAAAAAAAATCTCCCGCTCCCAGGAGCCAGTATCAACAGTGGCGTTGAACATCGAAATTTACTTAAGTTTAATAACGAAACGCGAGCCCTGTGTTTGCTCGGAACGTCAAATACTGCGGGATATTATTCCTTGTAGCGTTGACAGAAAAAGATTACAAAAAAAATAACAAATTCAAGTGGAGTGCCCCACCATGGAGTATCAGAATACAAATAGCAGTGGTAAAAGACGAACTAGTAATCTTTTAACATAATGGTCGGCCGTTTTATCGCTTAAACAATAGTTACAGTTTTTATACGACTAGGTCGGCAAACAAATACGTTGAACATAAAGTAAGCAGCTGTTACCGTAACCTATAGACATCTGAAACACCAGAAGTATCGCAAGCGCGTTGCCGATCCTACCCAAGACCATCCTAAAAAGCTCTGGTCTTACCAAAGGAACACACAACGCTTGACTTGAGAAGTGTTATTTAGCTGTGATCTTCTGTAAGGTTGAGTACTACCCCAGACGGGCCGCTCTAGATTTTGAGCAGGGTATATCCTTCTGTGCCCTCGAAATACCTATGAAGATATTGTTTTTGTAGGACTTGAGCTCGTGCTGACGGTACACAGTTCGCTTTATTGCGGCCTCTATTTAACTCGGCTCGCTTTGAATATGCACGAGCGTCGAGAAATGCGTTTAACTTCAAGTTCTGGTTCCTGAACTTGGTGATTGCGATAGATTTGCGAAATACATTATGAATAAGTATGTTTTCACTGGAGCTAGGAAGCGGATTCTTACTTAGATTTTTAAGGTAAGTATTTTGAATATAGAATATTGTGAGTGGTTAGAAACGTTGTGTCTTATTTTGAATTTAACTGAATAACAACGGTAAATAGAGAAATGAATGTTATTTTTTTGTTATGACTATCTCTACAGAGATAGAAAAGATTTTTTTTGAATGCCGAAACATCGTCTGCTTTTATATAACAATAAAAGTGTGATTTTGAATATGTTATACTGTTTTCGACCTCAGTAGCGGTGGATTCGATTCAATCCTGATCTCTAACACTAGAGGAAGCCTTTGTCCAGCAGTGAAAAAATTGCAGTTCAAATCAGTTACTATTTTATTTGGAAATAAAAAATGAAGTAATTCATTTTTGAATCAGTTACATAAAAGATATTATCATAGAGCAGCAATTTTTTTTTAAATTATTTACGAAAAATTCAAATGGAAGAAATAATTCAAAAATGGAAGTGTGAAAAGAAAGATTTAAAATATTTGCTAACAAACTTAATACGCATACACAGATAATGCAGGACACGCGCCGCGTCTGCCGGTGACAGTTAGGAAGCTTGGCCAACACTCACTACAATGTCGTGTCCATTAATCTGATTTATTTTTACTCAAAGATATATTTTCAGTTTGATAAATAATTAATAGGCAGCTATATTTTTACTATTTTGAATATATCACTATAACAAAAAATAGACATTCAATATAATTTGTTAGCTGTTAACACTATTTCATGTCGCAAAAATGTATCAAAACTATGCAATCTACACACATTGTGTAAAATATATTATGCAATAAAACTTTATTGAACAGTTCAGATCATATACATCATATTTTAATTAAACTACAACAACAATATATGTATTGACAAATAATAAAAACCGACACTGACATACCTACGCGGCGCACAAGTACACACGAGTATCATACAAGAGGGACAACAGGTTAATCGAGTAATCGATAGAACCAATCAACCTGCGAACAAACAATCATCTATGCAGATCGTGCGAACCGGCCACCGCCGACCAATTAATATAACGACAATGCACCACATTATAATCGCCGTGCTAGCGCCCTTCGCACCGCCATTGTCTCCGCCAAGTCAAACGTCACTCCGACGTTTGTTTTCGCGGGAATTCAAACGCGTCGTCGTAAATGGTGTTGACACCCTCAAAATGGAGATTATTCATGGATGTTTGCGGGCTTTGTTGGGGTTACGATGAGTTTATGAAATTTATATTGACACGGCCGAGATTATTGAGTCTTTGTTATGAAGGATTTGAATTTCGCTCGCGCGATGTGGGAAAATGGGTCGCGTGCCGGTGACAGATATTAATAATGGAACTTTACGAGCTCGCACCGCAGTTTTGCACCAATGTTTAAACTGTACACTTATTTTACAAATTCGACGCAATAAATATATCTGTATTTTTAAATTATAAACTTTCCTTCGATAAATATCAAAGAATTCCCTGGCGTAGGTTCAAAGAGCAATGTTCACTAATTTGAAGACGGCACTCGAAAATTCAGACAAGGGAAATATTCTTCAATATCAAAGCGACCCTCAAACCGGTGCCGCCGCCGGAGCGTAAAACAAGATGCCAAGTCTAACGAGCTAACCTGAACGCATCTTACGTGTTGCTAGCGGTAAAAATAACAGGAAGTTGTAGGACATGTAGCTCGGGGCGGTCTCCGTGAGCGTTTTATAGGGATATATTGTATTTTATCGTAGGAGGCTCGTGTTCGGTAATTGGATCGGGGCGATGTCATGGCCGGAGGCGTTGTGGTAGCTATTGTAATGTGATTTATGTTGTCTGTCGTTTGCACTCACCCCGCTAGAAACGCCCCATTGTGTTTAGCAGTTGTACGACATTGAGGCAATATAATACAAAATGGTTTAATTTATTTTTAAACGAATAGAATAACCGATGATAACCTTATAAAGGGGTTATAAGACGATGCAAAATACGAAAAACTTTTGTTTAATGATTGAGAAAAAACTTTGTGTAGAAAAGTTTCGTTTATAGTTTTTGATTGAAGTTTTTAGTAAGTAGACAATGTTTACTGGCTAAGATTTTCACTTCCTATCCTTCTTAAAACACAATAGAATTGATGTTCATATGATTTCTTGAATGAATTAAAATACCTCTCGGTATAAATTCGATTTTACAAAACTTCTTTTATCTAACGTATCCTTTCAACATAATTGTGTTAGCTCGAAAACGAAAAATAACCGACTCCAATTACATCGACAAGTAATACAACGCAAGTAGACGAAAAAACAGTCAAGTAGATACGCGCTATCAAAGATAACTCAAAATGTAGTCATCAGATATCGATTTAATTTAAATATAACATGACACTACATGACAAGCATTAACTTTCGATTAAAATAAGAATCATCAAAAACGATAAACCTAGTGAAAAGCTATCCGGTTTAATACAACGTCAGGTGACGAAAAAGCAGTTAAGTAAATACGCATTATTAGATATAGCTCTAAAAGTACTTGTCAGATCTCAATTAAATTTAAATGGGACCACATGACACGCAACATCTTTCAATTAAAATAAAATTCATCAAAATCGGTCCACTCAGTCAAAAGTTTTGATGTGACATACATAAAAAAATACACTCGAATTGAGAACCTCCTCCTTTTTTCTAAGTCGGTTAAATACAAAATATAATGGTAACATTACAACTAAAACGAACGCACCACAACATAAAACACATACACACACACACACAGAAACGTGTAAGTATGTATTTGATATTAAAACGTAATTACACGACTCACCTGTGTAGGGGTTAAATGTATGAGTGAAGCGAGATGCTCCCTCTCGGGCGCCGACAGGTATTTCTGCTGCTTGAACCGTCGCTCCAACTCGTACACCTGCATCAAGGATTCGATTTAAAATAGAAACCGATAACTAGAATATGTCGCATTTTTAGGTGTATTTGTTTCAAATTTCCTTTTATACAAATTTGGCGTTGGCAATAACGAACAAAAAACTATCCAATTTGGTTCATTTATCCGCCAACCCACAGTAGAGCAGCGTGGTGGATTAAGCTTCGATCCTTCTCCTATATGGAGAAAGAGGTCTATGTCCAGCAGTTGGATGTTACTGGCGGAATCGTTGGTGCAGTTGTTCGGACGTTATGTATATAGGTATGTTGGTAATTCTTTTTTATTCATATAAAAGAGAAGATACAAATGTATTAAGAATTAATCCGCTAGCTAAAGTTTGAAAACTTTTTATTGAAAATTTTAAAATTTAAATTCCGAATCTCTTGAATAGATCATTCAACGTAAGTCTACGTAAAGCTCGAAGCCGAGATGGTCTATTGGATCTGACGAATTGCTTCCTAGAGATATAATTCTGAGGTAAGCTCCATACAAATTATGTCAAAAATCTATCGATAGTAAGCAAAATCAGAGACAGATAGATTATTGATAATTGTGTTTGCTCGCAAACGAAAAAAAAACCGACGTCAATTACGTAGACAAGTAGATAATACAACGTAAGTTGACGAAAAAAATTAACAAACGCTAGTGCGTTTTCACTTTTTCGTCTTCACTACGATTATCAAGTGTTCCCCTCGATTCCTCTGGGATTCCATGATCAGATCCTGATTTCTTTATCATGTTACCACACTAGAAATATCTCCTTTCCAACAAAAAAAGAATTATCATATTATATATATATATATATATATACGGCCGAATTGAGTAACCTCCTCCTTTTTTGAAGTCGGTTAAAAACCGTAAAGGCCGTAAAGTCTAGTTCAAATTTATGTTAGCATCGGTGAAATCCCAAAAGGTCTTTGCAATTAATAAGTCATTTATATTTTGTGCAATAAGCGACACGGGAAACCGGCATGATTCGTTGTGTACTTTTATTAATACAGATTTTTACCTACCACGGTCACAACCTACTAGCGTATGGTCCATTACGAGTATTATCAAATAAGCAAATAATACCGTCGCCTGTGAGCGCCTGTAAGACCAGAAGCATCGTAAGCCCGTTGTCTACTCAACCACAGGAACACATCACTACTTGAAAGCAGTATTATTTAGCTGTGATCTTCTGTAAGGTCGAGGTACTGCCCCAGTCGGGCTGCTCTATTTATTGAACAGGAAATTTCCTGCTGTGCCCTACTTCAATTTAGTAAGACTATAAACTATTGGCATTTTGGATGGTTTTGGAGCTTTATCTTTTCTCCTCGGTGGCAGAAAAGGCAGAAATCATCAGTGACAAACGATGGAACACACGACAAACACGTATCTATATACATATTACAAATTATTACAATACTCTACCTAGTATAAGTGCTCGGGGAGTTTACCTCACAATATCTTGATAAATTATATGATAATTTATATTAAGAAAAATAGATAAAGGTAAAATCAGTTAGAATAATAACCTCAATATTCAGCCCTTAAGCGACCGCGATATTATTTTCAACCTCAGTATTTTTTTTATTTTTTTTTGAAATACATACAATAAGGAAAATAGACAATTACCTGATACGTGCGTTTTAAAATTATCTAATCTTTCAAAAGATACTCTTTAAAAATCTTTTATAAAAAATATTTTAAAATTATACGCGTATCTCTAAAAAACGGACCTAAAGTCCCTCTCGAGAAGAAGGGTTACGTATTCAAATTCAAAATTCAGACAACCGGAAGTTATATGTAAGGAAGCGGAAAATATAAAAAAATTATAAACTAATATTAATTATAACCTACGTTAAAAAAATTTTTTTAATGATACCAGTTAATATTCACTGACATATCTCGTGAATATTAAATATCTACTATAGATGTATAAACGTAATCGTATGTACAATATACAACTTAGTTCAACAAGCAACAATATACGTCGACATTAAAATTAATAAATTAATTAAATCTCATCAAACATCTTCACAGAACAGAGCCGAGTATTATGAATATATTACACAAATTATACAATGTGCAAGTAATTAAACATTCCGTTACCTGACGTTAGGTTATAACCCAGCTATTTAATTCCGAAGGGCCCTCCCCCAGCCCCACCCACTTCCGGGGGAGGCTCCGCCCCCGGGGTGAAAGATATGCCACGTTCGCTCCATGTAATTAATTCTATTCCCCGAATCTCCCCCTTATGACACGTACATGGCAACACCTGTTTTATTGTTTCAAATGGTATTGTTTTCTAAAAACTAAGCAGGGTAGCGATTTTGTTGTAACCTTTTTGTTCTGTGAAGATTTTTTTTTTGTAATATATATAAAAGCTGCTATGACTCGGTTCAATAGCATAATTAGAAATATTATTATTATTATATTGCAAGATATTGTATTTAAAAATATTAATGTCTAGCACGTTAGCGTAGTTTAAAGTGACCCTCATTTGTGCACCGGGGGTTGTGGGTTTATTTATTTATGTATGTATGTTTATCGAAAAAAATAGCTATACCTTTAACATAAAGATTTTTTTTTTTTTTTTTATGTCACTAGGTCGGCAAACAAGCGTACGGCTCACCTGATGGTAAGCAATTACCGTAGCTTATAGACGCCTGCAACACCAGAAGCATCGCAAGCGCGTTGCCGACCCAATCCCCAATCCCCCCAGGAGCTCTGGTCACCTTACTCACCAACAGGAACACAATACTGCTTGAAAACAGTATTATTTTGCTGTGATCTTCTGTAAGGTCGAGGTCCCCAGTCGGGCTGCTCCATATTTTGAGCAGGAAATTCCTGCTGTGCCCTACCTCAGTTAAAAAGTTGCTTACCGTAGGGACAGACGACCACGTGTGTATGTTGTAGATATTTATTTATTTATGTATATGCTCGTATATAGGTATAATTAATAGGTACCAGTATAAGGATGTCAATATAAAGTTATTTTTTTTGCCGAATATCGAAAGTAAATAAACGATTTAAATATGTCGTATTAAATTTTGACTACAAAGGGATAAGATAGTTACACTACTACCTTGGAAGTTATAAATCCGACCGATGGCGGGATAGCCATCCAACTGGTGGCTTTAAAATACACAGGCCGAAGACGAGCAGCAACGTCTTCGGTGCGACAAAGCAAGCCCTGCGGTCACCAACCCGACTGCCCAGCGTGGTGACTATGGGCAAAACACATGAGTTCACGCTACTTTTGGCGTGAACTTTTCTAGGCCTATGTCCAGCAGTAGACTGCGATAGGCTGGAGTGATGAACTTTTGACTACATTTCTTCAAGCTTAATAAAACTACGTATCGATAAATACAGTTAAAGTAGACATAATTTTAAAAGATTTCGTTAAAATTAACTTATAAATGGTAAAACAGATTGAGTCAGATGTGAGTGCATTATATTTTAATAACTAGCCATGCCCCGATTTATCCGAATTAGTTTGAGGTAAAAACGTAATAAAATAAAATATAGCCTATAGCCTTCCTCCGTAAATGAGCAACTCCACACATTTTTTTTTTAATTCGACCTAATATATATATATATATATATATATATATATATATATATATATATATATATATATGTATGTTAGTAGTGTGTGTGTATATGTATTATATCTATATGTATCTATGTAAGTGTATGTATTTATACCTGTAAGTATGTAATATATTACAGTCATTTAGCTTTTACGTTATTAATTCTTGCACTGTGTTCCCCGCTATATGACACTCTCTCTCATGAACATTGGTTGACTGGAAGAGATCTCTTCTAGAGATAAGTCCACCTTTGCCATCAACTTTTTGTATAATTTTTCTGTACATTATTTTTAGTGCAATAAAGTATATATAATATTTCCTGAAATTATCGCGCAAACTACTCCTTGTAATATTAGTATAGATTAGATAATATTTGAAATTAGGTAACCTAACTAGTAAGTACAGTTGGTAGGTTACTTCATTGAGACTCGTTCGTCATTCATCAGACTTTAGTCAATATTGCAAACTGTACATATTGTAGAACGAAGAGATGAACTTACTTTTTAATTATGTTCACTTATCATATAAACGACGCCGTGTTTTCGCAACGGTCACAGCATTGGTTTGTGGATGTTGCGCTGGCGATTGCGGGTTCGATCCCCGCACACGCCAAACACTTGTATTGGCCATAGAGATATTTGCCGTGGTCTGGATGTTTGTGCGGTCTTTGTAGGTCACCCCACCGTGCCTCGGAGAGCACATTAAGCCGTCGGTCCCGGTTATTATCATGTACACCTAATAGCGATCTTTACTTATAGTAGGGAATATATCCGCCAACCCGCATTGGAGCAGCATGGTGGATTAAGTTCCGATCCTTCTCCTACATGGAGAAAGATGCCTATGCCCAGCAGTGGGATATTACAGATTGAAGCGTTAGCATACGGGCATTTACTAAACTTTTTTTTAAGCATTATGTATCTATATATAACCTACTGATGATTTTTTTACGTTTTATTTCACTCTATTTATGCACTTTGCATATTACCTACCTACTTACTACGACTACAATCGAAAGAATCTCATTCGTGTATAATGTAACTTTAAAAAAGATACAAAATAAATGGTGATCAAATTGTCATAGATTTCATATCCTCTCATAACTCGGTATTATTATAGTTTACTAGCTGACCTCGCAAACGTTGTTTTGCCATATATGTTATTAACCACCTTAATCCCCCTCTCCCCCTATAACTTAGGGGTATGAAAAATAGATGTTAGCCGATTCTCAGACCTACCCGATATGCACACATCATAAAAATCGGTCCTGCCGTTTCGGAGTATGATAACTAACATTGTGACACGAGAATTTTATATATAAAATTTATGAGGTTTATGAGATTGTTTTCGATAGATGAAAGCAAGAATACTTGGTTATTACACAATTATTAATTCAAGCAAAATACAGCAAGTAAAAATGTAGCAGATTGACTTGGGTTTGCCTTAAATTGCCAACTTAAAAATTATTAAGTTTATTTTATGATTTATTGCTTTTTTGGTATCGCAGGGGAACCCATCTACGGGTGATGTCCAGGATGCAATGATTTACTGCTGCTTTAATACATTTACGTTTTCTCCTTTGATAAACTCATATTTCAAACAAAAGACAGAGGAAAATCAATCTTATCTAAATAAACGGCATCAAAATATAAAAAGAAGTCTATTTTTAACCGACTTCAAAAAAGGAGGAGGTTACTCAATTCGACATAGGTATAGGTATATATTTTTATGTATGTTCGGGGATAACTTTGTCGTTTATAAACCGATTTTGATAATTCTTGTTTTGTTAGAAAGGAGATATCCCAAGTGTTGTAACATGATAAGGAAACCAGGATCTGATGATGGAATCCCAGAGAAATCGAAGGGAACCTTCGAAAATCTTAGTGGCGACTAGTGTGTTTGTTAATTTTTTTCGTCTACTAACGTTATATTACTTGTCGATGTAATTGAAGTCGGTTTTTTTCGTTTACGAGCAAACACATTTATTAGATTGTAAAAATCAAAACTCTTTTGAAATTTAATTCAATACGTCTAATACAATGTTCACAAAACCAGCTAACATTATTATATAGGGAACCCAATTTGAATTCGGAAACGATCACAAAAGTATCAAAACTAACAGGCATATAAACTTAATAACCTACGAGTTTTGCTGCCCTCGGCCCTCGGCAATAAAAATCGCGTTAGTTGCGATCAAACCACCCCTCGAGAACGATAAGGCCACCCATTCACACGACTTTGTAACGAAATATTAAATACTTTTTGAAATTACGTTAAGCACTTTCTGAGTTTTGGTATTAAAAACGATAAATATAAGTTTTTTGTCTTTACGTTTATAATTCTAAAACAAAGTCAAAACTTTAATACGATTCTTTTAATATGCTTATGCTTATTGAATACCATATTACTTTAACCTTAGCAACTAATAACAAAATATCTTTAACGCCTTCGAACATCGCTCCACAGTCTAGAAAATCATATAAATATGGCTTCGAACACTTATTTAATAAAATATTTTCTCTATATAGTATATATTATTAAGCCACATACAAATATGGCGAATAGCGTGCAACTGTACCGAAGCATCGAGAACTTGGAAATATTAACAACAATCATAGAATATGGCTATATATATATATATAAACAGTATATGTATAAAATGATTGATTATTATAGAAAAATGTTAATTAAGTCGTTTTCAATTTCACACTCATCATAGTTTCACAAGTTTTAAATAACTAATTGAACGCAGCGAACGCAGCGCATCTTGAGTGGGCCGAATTAAAACAGGTGAGGTCCCCTATGAAATTTATTTGTAAAATGATCGTCAAACGGCTCCCGTCTGAAGGGTTGGTAAATAAACTCGCTCCGTGTGCGAAATGAACAAAAGTTTTGTCGAATACGAAAACGTGATCAGAATATATTAAAAAGCTGATTTCATTACTTATTATTAGGTACATTGTTTTTTTTTTGTGTACTATGTAGTTATATTCCGCTGTGTGGTTACGGCTGAAAAGAACATAGTCATCCCTTCTCTTTCCGTAGGTGTCGTAAAAGGCGACTAAGGGATAACACAGTTCCCTACTACCTTGGAACTTATAAAGCAGACTGATCGCTGGCGGAATAACCATCCAACTGCTGGCTTTGAAAAATACAACCCGAAGACGGGCAGCAGCGTCTTCAGTGCGACAAAGCCAGCTCTGCCGTCACTAACCCGCCTGCCCAGCGTGGTGACCATGGGCAACACACATGAGTTCGCGCCGTAATGTCTGGCGCGAACTTGGGGAGGCCTATGTCCAGCAGTAGACTGCGATAGGCTGAAGTGAGGTAGTTATATTCCATACATACATACATTGTTATATACATACATAGTACACACACGTCGGTTTAAATCTTACATTCTTCCC
Source organism: Melitaea cinxia (assembly GCF_905220565.1). NCBI lineage: Eukaryota > Metazoa > Arthropoda > Insecta > Lepidoptera > Nymphalidae > Melitaea > Melitaea cinxia. Next base: position 1,254,982 of record NC_059411.1, read on the forward strand.
TCTAGGCCATCTTATTTACTATGATGATAGGTCGTTAGTGCAATACTTAAGTAGGTATAGCTGGCTGGTACGCCACGGGTGTTCTATCCTCACTCATAATAAGTGTATGTTTTATAGGTCTTACAGATATTGCATTTATAAACTCAGAATACTTAGATACAGGATTTCTTAATACCTTTAACTGTAAAGCGTTTTTTTATATACTAACACGTGGTTCAATAAGTCCCGAGACTAAGTACTAAAAAAAGGTCTTTTTTATAAAATTAATTTTTATTCATCAACATAGTCTCCTCCAAGAGCGATACAGTCCCTCCAACGCTTTTCTAACTTTTCTATCCCATGTGTGTAGAACGATTTGTCTTTGGCTTCAAAATAATTTGCCGTTGCTGCGATAACTTCACTATTTGAGTCAAATTTCTTACCCTGAAGCATTTTTTTGAGGTCTGCAAACAGCCAGTAATCGCTGGGGGCCAAGTCTGGCGAATAAGGGGGACGAGGAAGCAATTCGAAGCCCAATTCGTTAATTTTGGCCATCGTTCTCACGGACTTGTGACAAGGCGCGTTGTCCTGGTGAAACACCACTTTCTTTTTGTTCATGTGAGGCCGTTTATCCGCAATTTCGTACTTCAATCGCTCCAATAAGCACATGTAATAGTCACTATTTATATTTTGCCCCTTTTCAAGGTAGTCGATGAAAAGTATTCCATGCGCATCCCAAAATATAGACGCCATAACCTTACCGGCCGATTTCTGAGTCTTTGGACGCTTCGGGCGGCTTTCACCAGCCGCTCTCCACTCCGCTGCCTGCCAATTGGATTCCGGAGTGAAATGGTATATCCAGGTTTCATCCATTGTTACATGCCGACGTAAAAAATCCTTTTTATTATGATTCATCAGCGCCAAACATCGCTCTGAATCATTGATATGTTGTTCCTTTTGATTAGTTGTAAGCAAACGCGGCACCCACTTAGATAAAAGCTTTTTCATGGCCAAATTTTTATGTAAAATAGTGAAAACACTACCAGCTGAAATCTTCACTATCTCGGCTATCTCTCGCACTTTTACCTTCCGATCTTCCAATACGATTTTGAGGACTTGGTTAATATTTTGTTGAGTCACTGCTTCATTTGGACGACCTGAGCGTTCCCCATCATTGGTGTCCTGCGACCGCGTTTGAAGTCGGCATACCACCGACAAATGGTTGCTTTAGAGGGAGCTGATCCTGCATAACATTTTATAAGCCATTGCTGTGCTTCAACGGTATTTTTTCCCATTAAAAAACAATGTTTTATCAACACGCGAAACTCGTTTTTTTCCATTGTATCGAAATTACAACCGTAGCGTCACTTAAATGTTTCAAAATCAATAATTTTATTGTTCCATTTTTAAAAATTTGACACATATTCTTGTATTGATAGCCAGTACTTTTTAAAAATCAAAAGAGTTTTTAATATATGCGCCATTTCCAGGTTAGTCTCGGGACTTATTGAACGATCTAGTATATTTTATTCTATTATAAGAAAAATTGCAGCGAAAATGTGGGCGCAAAACTTCTGAATCATTGCACCAAATTAGGTTATTTTTTTATTCTTGGGTTCTTTGTTGCTGGTAAAAAGTTAGTACAAAGTTTGTGGAAAGAAAATTTAATATAATCACGGAAAAAAGTATGACGATACGAAATCGAAAGTGTCAGCTAGTTAACTATAAATATCTTACCTGTGCTTGTGTGAACAACACTCTTCGTTTGCGCCTCTGCGCAAGGGGAAACTGCATGGGCTTAGCGTCCGGTCCAGCGCAGGCTGCCAGTCCTCCCATGTTGTTGACGTGACCCATCCCGCTCGAAGTCGAGGTCATGAGCCTGGAAACTAAAACAACCGCTCAGGTACGTAGTATTGGCTCATAATACCTACTACCCATAATTACGGTATTAGTTACCTATTTGGTCTTGGTTTTCTTAACTTACTCCTAAGTTATGCTACCCGTCTTTAACTGACTCCAAATATTTATATGTAATTGTCTCCTCATACCTAGTGACTTGGCTATGTAGCTTAGTTAAGTCATCTCTTAACATTTGAGAAATGCAAGCCTATTTCAAACTTAAATATGACATAAAGTAGGACATAAGCGCCAACTTAGGAAACGTGGATGATGCTAAAGTTCATGCTAATCTGGACAAGACTGTCCTAACGCAATCCTAACAGGAGCCGGCTTTAATATTATCAGCATAAAAGAAGAAGATGATATATTTAAACATTTAAATAGTAGATCAATTGAATATGAGGATAAATACGGAGTTCGGCCCATATTAGAAGGCATCGAAAAATTCAAATAAGAATTGTTACGGTTATTATAAATAAATTTATTTATTAATAAAAATTATTGTGATTTTAGCCAATCTAATAATGATCATACCATATCGAATTCAGCTAATATAAAAACATATATCTATATATAAAATTATATTATAGACATATATATATAATATATAATATTACAAGGTGTAAGTGAAAAGTGTGAAAAAAGGGCTATTCGCGGCATTTACGATCTAGGAGCTCGAATCTCACTGTGGGATATTTTTCAAAAGGTAGATATATTAAAAATCGTGTCGCAATATATGTATAACAATATTATCTATATTAACCAGAATATTCATTGTTTTAAAATAAATAGTATTAATCGCATTGTAGACAGGAGAAGGAATAACAAAATTGTAACTGCAAGTTTCCGACTGAGAAAAGTAAACGTTTCCTTTCTGGGTTATGGTATTCGCATGTATAATAAAATCCCACACACAATTTTGGAATTACGTCAACATAAATTTAAAGATTTTACAAAAGTTTTCATTTGTAAAATGACGATTCGAATGTGCAAATTGATTTTGATTTTGTGTAAAAATTCATAAATTTGTATGCAAATTAAAAATATGACAGCATAGCCAGCGTAAAATTTAAAAAGTTAATAATTATTGCAATTGAGGCCAGTTATGTTTCGAAAATACACAAAAATATTTTAAATAAACAAAAATGTCTGTGTGTCACTCGCCTTATGACTCGTAAAAAGTCTTGATTGCTAGGACTTTTCTTTGAACCTTACTTTGGTCATTCACCGTCCATCTAGGTCGTCTGCCTAAAACTTTAAATGCAGCAAGTGAAAGGCGAATAAGTCGATGTTTTGAGCGTCTGAATATGATACATTACGTATATTCTTAAACAAAATAAACTGATTTGATGTAACTCATCGAGGTAAGTAATTCATTATTAAAGACTTTTGGTTCGGTGAATAAAGTCTGCCTCGAAATATTTTTCACAAAATTTATTATAAATAGTTGTAGTAATAGTAGATATCTTATAATCGACATTATCATTGCCATCATGATCAATTAGATAATATAAACACATCTTATAATCAATATTTTATGTAATTATCATAATACCTAATTAAGTTATACTTATTTCAAGAAATTATTTATCGAAATGATGGATTTTGAATTATTCTTAGAGATGAGATGGAGTTCACTGCTTTTACCGATCATATGAATAGTTAAGTGAGAAAGTTCATTTTAAATAAAAATGTATTCAAAAGAATCACTTTACACAACATAGAAATATTTGTGATTAAAAGAAAAAGTATGATGTATAAAAACAATTTATACTTATATAATGACATCAAAAAGTTTTTATACATTTCGATACACATCAACCTATCTACATTTAACAATCTGTGAACAAAAAAAGACAATGTACTTTAATTGTTTAACTCTACGTATAAATAAAAAACTACCGCATCGCTTAATGTTTTAATTACATTGTCACAAATCTACCTACCTATTATCAGTGGTAGAAAAAAAATTAATAACGACGCTGGATTAAACTCCTCGCGCTGGCAACATTAAGTGCGCCGCCATGCCGCCGTGCCGCCATGCCGCCATGGCATTCTCGCTAATGACACTAGACTTCACGGTTTTATTTTAGTTACTTTTAAAGATAAAAAATAGGTTTGTTTATTTTGTGCGTGTTCATGTCTCATCTATGGTTGAGGGGTTAATGCTATTCGGCTTTATAACATTTTGAATTAGTTATGTATATATTTGTTTATATTATATACTCTAACATTGATCAGATCATTTGTTTCAATTATGGGGACTATTAGTTAATAAGTCTCTAATATTTAATAGTCTTATATTAAACTTGGGCGCAATAAATTTTAACTTTATTCGTAGATTTAATCTTACCTACTACAGTCTGGATACAATCTAAGGACAGTATAAATTCTCCGTAAATTTCCCATAAACTGTCGTTTTTTTTTTCTTTCTTGATTATGATAACTATAACAATGAAATATTCTTTAAAAGACTGGAAGATAATAGAAGAAGCAACATTGGAAGCTTATTGTTTTTTAATGTTTACACGAATTTCACTCATTATAACGAAACAACTTTTTCAGACAATTTTTTATCGCGGTATGTTAGGTTTTTTACATGCCCGACGTTTCGGATACCTTACAGCAACCATGCTCAGGGGAGAACTTCCGACGTCCAAAAAATCTAAAAAAACCGCGATAAAATCCGAAAATTTGTTACGTTATAATGGAAGCTTATTATTTGATATGAATATCCATTATTTAATTGTTACGGTTTGAATGCCACGAGCAAGTACGACTATGATTCAGCTTGTAAAAGAGAAGAGAAAATTGACTTGAGCAAAGTAAATTTAATATATTTCGTATGTTTCTAAGAATGTACAGAGGTATTCTGATAAAGAAAATGCATCGAGTTATATCGACAAATACATAGCAAATCAAATATTTGTAAAGACTGTAAGTACTCGTAAAGAATAACATCAAAAGATCATGGCAAATGGTAAAAATTATGATTTCAGAGAACAAATAAATATAAAAAGTTGGTAATAAAAACACAGACCACACTTTGTTATACAAGAAAGAAAGTACTTCAATCGGAAAGAAAACTTATTATTTATCGAAGTAAAGAAACTGTAGATTTCCCAGATAGTAGCAGTAGTAAAATGGACAAAAGTAGTGGACAATAGTAAATGGAATTCCAATCGGTGTAATTTATTCAGGACAATCAAAATTTTATGCGATAACCCATCAAATACAAAATTACAATTACTACGACTATTTGATTTAATTGTAGTAAATACTTATATATCCTAAAGATTATGTATATTTAGGTATAAATTTACTTTATCTGAAAATCCACTGCAGTAATGAGACGAGAAACCCAAAAGTACCTAATTGGTAATTTTGGTAATATAAGCTTCTTTCTTCCGAGCGGAGGGCTCATTCTATACCCAAGTACCAGCAATATTTATATAAATTCACGTGTAACTAACATATTCTACAAAACAGTTGTAATTTTACAAAGTCGAAATATCAATCTTAGAAGATGCAATAGTTACTTCTCATATTTATGTCCAGGTTATGATTATGTAAACAACCTGCATCTTAAAGTAACTGCAATATTCGTACATTTGATGAATTAGCCAATTTCGGTATTAAAAGTCACCTCTTGAATAAATGGATCCATGTTTTTCTTATAAAGCAAAGAATTTTGTATTTGATCTATACTTTTGCACATCAATTGACGAGATCGTAGTATGGGAGTAACCGATGGTGTTGAATGCATTAAACTTATTCTAATGGTAATGTTGTAAAGGCAAAATGTCTAAAGTAAGCGATTTGATTGTGTTAATTGCAATGGCAAAATTGTAGGGGTTTTCAAGATCAACGTACTACAAGAGTTTTGATAACCGATCTACTTTTGAAAAATATTACTAAAATTCGAGTTCAAATACACTAGCGTACTTCGAGCTTGAATTCTTACTCTATATAATGATATAGAGTAAGAATACATCATAAAGTATTGCCTATTTCGGGTCCTAAGCCAAAACAAGCATATCAATCATTCAGCTGTGGAGCAAAGTTGAGTATTGAACACCACTCCTCCTTAAAAGAAGAAATGGTTCTCAGCAGTTGCATGTCTACTGTGCAAGTAAATGATGCTGTTGCATTACTTATTTACAATTAGTTTTCAAAACAGAATGGACCGTTTGTTAGATTAAAAATTCTACCAAGTTTCTCCCCGATTCTTCATAGAAGTCTTTACTTTATATTTAAATTATTCAAAACAATTTTCATCAATATTTCGAACATGCATTTTTTTCGTGTGTAAATCTGGAACAACTGCAAAAACTCAATAAAGAAAACCCTTTAAAAACAACGCATGTTTAAAAATTCCGAACATCGTAATATCGACATATCTTTCGTGCATTATTTTATTGTAACGTCGGCAGTTGCGAGGAGCCCGCACACCAATATTCCACACATTATGCTCCGTCGAATTCACCGCTCATTCTATTTACACAACACTCCACCATCGAAAAGGGTCTTTCAATAAAATATAACTCCCCATTCTGTCTTACTTACGTTGCCATTGTCCGATCTCCGTGTGTTTTGCCTGCATTATACGATATCGTTGCTTTGCATCGATGAAAAAAAAAATTAAGCTAGTTCTCTCGTTCAGAACTCCTTTGTGGAAATGTCAATGCGCCACCGGACATTTTGTTATCGGTTTTAAATCTTTTTGATGGATATTTAATTGAAATGTTGCGCTGTTTACGGTTTATTTTTAAATGGTTTCATTTGAAAGCGTTTTAATATTAAGTAAGTTAATAGAATTTTGGTCTATTCATTTAAAATTTATTTATTTGCAAAAAAAAAATGCATATAATGTAATTTACAATGAAACTAAATTTTCAAGACACATTCACAAGACTCCGGTGTTATGGAAAGTGTGAGTATAATATGTGTGAATAAAAATAATGGTATTATTTACGGGTGCAGTGTAAATAATAGCGGAGAGAAATGTCAAAACTAAATTAAAAAAAATATGGAATTGGCTTCGACGAGTGAAAGGAAAAAAAATAACTGAAATATTTCCTTGAAAGTGAATTCTGTAGCAAAAGCCATCGTATAAAAATATGTATTAGGCAAAAAAATCATAAAAGCTATTGTCAAAGTTCAACTTTAAAAATATGTAATTGTTGATTGCCACTATGGATAAATTAAATTGAATTGCAAAATCTGAATTTTGAAAATCTCATCAATCATCAAAAATGCAATTTTGAGCTGTTTTTTGTCAATACCTAAAAAATTTCTGTTGTGTGGTTACGGCAGCAAAGAATATAGCCACCCTATCTCTTCCCGTGGGTGTCGTATGAGGCGACTAAGGGATGACACGGTTCAACTACTACCTTGGAACATAAAAAGCCGACCGATGGTGGGATAACCATCCAACTGCTGGTTTTGAAATACACAGGCCGAAGACGGGCAGCAGCGTCTTAGGTGCAACAAAGCCAGCCCTGTGGTCACCAACCCGCCTGCCCAGCGTGGTGGCTATGGGCAAGACATATGAGTTCACGCCATTTTTGGCGCAAACTTGTGGAGGCCTATGTCCAGCAGTGGACTGTGATAGGCTGAAATGATGTTGATGATGATGAAAAATTTTCAAATTTTTATGATCACATAATATTTTTTAAACTTAAAACATGGTTTTTATTATGTGCATTTCTAATGTTTTTGAGTTCGTCTGGAACTTTTCGACACTAGCATACACTCCGAGCACTTTATTCACGTGTCATGGAAAATATACCGAACTTTTTTTATCCCGGTCAATTATAGTATCCCAAAATAATCCCAATCGTGTCTATGGACTCGGAGGTTCTTAGATTACCGTCCACGACCCTCCGAGTGCGTTTGATGACCGCTCAATTGGCGTGAAATTGGCCGAGGCGCGAGGGACACGAGTGCAGCTGACGGCTACCGACCGATAATTAGCGGATCCGTGACGACTGAGGAATTTTTAATGGGAACAATTGATATTTTTGTAATATATGTATTGAATTTTAACTGAGGATGTATTTATTTAAGAGTTATTGCGAATACAGAAATAGTTGCTACATGAAAGGAACAGAGCTGTAACGAATTTTGAGTCTAACTTGGGTTTACCGATCTCAGCAGAATCTCACAATCCGAATCTGTGGAAGTTATATTATAAGCAATAATTCATATATTAAATCATTATGTGGTTTGTAAAAAGACGTTTCAAACGTGCATTTGAAGCCTACTTGATTATAAAATATTTTGATTTTAGTTGTATCTAATTGTTCCGCTTCAGAACAGACTTCTTGCTCTTATCTATAGACGGAGGCTTGGCGATCAATCAGCTACTCAACTGTAGGTTAGTGAATAGCTTCCCCACCAAAAGATACCTATGTTTAGTTTATCATTGTCAGGTTTTTAATCATAACCTAGATCAATAAGTTTTGGTGCTCCTTGAGGCACAGCGACAGAGCCACTTACTTTCAATAGAGAATCGAACAGAGGCGGTTTCAGTGAAATTTTCACACTCTTCTTTAAATTTTTTGAATTCTTAATATTAGGTATAGCTTATTAAACTTTTGTTTATACTTAATTTTATATCTTTTAAACTTTCATATCCTAAGAGGTGACATTGGAATGCAACCCTTAGGATATATAAGTAAAAGTCTAAAATCCTTCCTTTTTAAACACCTGCCTGTTCACTTGTGTAAGGCTGTGTGTACATATGGGCCGTTTATATGTAAATATTTAAAATTTTCTCAACACTTATCGATAGCCGTATCGAGTAACCTTGAAAAAAAAATTAAAGAAAAATGAAAATTTGAAGTAGGTTTCAACACAAGTAGCAACATTTAGGTCTATCTAAAAAAATGTATAAAACGTATATTTCGCAACGGTATAATTCCTATATTTGGAACTCCCAAACAATGTTGGCTATTGTAGTGTATCGGAAAATAGATATTAATAATAAACATCGTTCTGACAGACGAAAATAATTCCACTAAAATAATTTATAATGTCGTGTATTGTGAAATAAGCTATTCAAATTGCTTTAAGAGCGTAGTCGAATGAAGTGATATTTATATCAGATTCTTTGATTTGATTAATCCTCCAAACTACTCTACGTTGCTCTGGTTACATAAAGGCTATTTCTGCCTCTTCTTTTCTTTCAATGCTATTCTTTAGCCATACTTTCGCACTAATTTTGAGGTAGTTGAGACTTGGACTTTGACACTTGGACTTTGGACGTTGACACTGAAATTTGCGGACGCGGTCCGTCAATGTTTTTTTTTGGACAGCGTTCTCACTTAAAATAAATCACTCCAATATACCATTCTATTGTTGATTGAAATTGGTTTATTAGGTACTTTTTAACCGACTTCAAAAAAAGAAGGAAGTTACTCAATTCGACGATATATATATATATATATATATATATCGTCGAATTGAGTAACTATATATATATATATATATATATATATTTCTTTTCTTTATTTCTTATTCAGGGATAACTTCGTCGTTTATGAACCGATTTTGATAATTATTCTTTTGTTGGAAAGGAAATATCACTAGTGTAGTACCATGATATTACACCAGAATCTGATAATGGGATCCCAGAGAAATCGAGGGAAACTCGATAATCCGCATAACTTTTTACTGGGTGTACCGATTTTGATAATTTTTAATTTAATCGAAAGCCGATGTTTAATCATGTGGTTACATTTAAATTTCATCGAGATTTGATTACAACTTTTCGAGTAATCTTTGATAATGCGTATTTACTTGACTATTTTTTCGTCTACCTACGTAGTATGTATTACTTGTCAATTTAATTGAAGTCGGTTGTTTTTCGTTTGCCTGCAAACACAATTTTAGGGTATCAATTACAAGCAAAAAAAAATCTGTTTTATTTATAATATTATTATAGATAGACTAGAGAAAGCCAGGACATAATACATTCATAAAACACATAGCTACCGTTTAAACGGTAAGCCAATTATCTACAATGTAAAGTCCACTTACACAGTTACACACAGAGTCCGCTAGATTCATCAACGCAGATGAGTCTTAAGAAAACATTGAAATTACTCTGAATTAGCAAAACAGGAATGTCGTATGCTTAATGTTTATCAACATAGCTAACATTGCCGCCCTGGTCGGCGCGGGATCGCCGGTCGCCTGAACCAATATTTACGTTCATCTAATGGATTCGCAACAAGATCCCTTGCTGAGATGAACGGGAGTACGTTTTCATAATGATATTGCTTATCTGTGTATTTAAAAAATTGTTAAATTTTACGATATTTTTTTAATTCCCATTTAAATGTATGTAATAAGTCCAATTAACTGCAAATTTTATTGGCGAAAATTCCAATTTCGTGAAAATTTCGAGACAAAAAGGTAAATGTGTGTGCTAAGTTTCATAACAATCAGTTCTGTATTATTCGCATGAAAGAGTATCAACATACATTTATTGATCCTCACAAACTTACGCATTTATAGTATGTAAGTGGGATTAGGATTATTATACTGTTGAGTTTGCTGCTAGTTTTTGTCAGAAAAAATCTACATTCTGAATTGGTGGTAGCTTCACATGAAAATAAAGAACTAATTAAATAATATTCTATAGTTTGTAAAATGTGAGTCAAAAGTGCTATTAGTTGTGTACTAATTAAGAAAGTTTAATTTAGTTGATTGGTTTATTCTATAATGAAACAACTTTTTCTGATTTTATCGCGGCTTACTAGGTATTTTATATCACCGACGTTTTGGATACTTTACAGCAACCTTGGTCACGGGAGGACTTTTATTCTAATTGCGGTAAACGGTAAACATCAGTGCATCTAAAATAACTTGTAACTATGTTGGTACCTAAAATGTGATCGATTTAAAGTTTATTGCAATAGTTGAAATTTATAATATATTTTTAGTAGAACATTTTGTACAAAAATAACACAATTGTTTATTTTAAAGTAGCAATAATTTCGACAAAAGCATTAATCGTATTAAAAATCTACAACAGGCGTATCTAACGCGGTCGATCCCCAGCGTGAATGTTGCCAGCGCTAAATAAACGCGCCTGGCAAATTGTGCGTGAATAAACATTGGGAATAATAGCTGTATTGTGTTACGATCACTCCCCCGGCGGGGAACACCGGGATGATATCTTCTGATCGGGAAACGAGAGCGTTCGCTATCTAAATATTATCTAGTGACATGATTTTTTTTATTGGTACACAATTTTGTTCGGATGACGCGCAAAAAATGCTTTTGTAAGATTTTCAAAAGGTGGTTCTATTTGATAGCTATTGACGTACACTTTAAAATTAATTTTGTCGGTAATTGTCAAGATTTATAGCCACTAACTTTTACTTAAATTAGATTTAAAAAATATTTTTTTTCAATGATGTAACACTGTAATTAAAAGTTTGTCCGTGTAAAATTGACCGAGGAAATGCGAACAGACGGCCGCCATTTCCCCCGGTGTTGCACGGTAAAGAAAGATAAACTGTGCCCGCCTGCCGGTGACGCGTCCACTCGCCGCATTAGGCGCGCTTCATGAAAACTAAGTGTGTCACACACTTATTTTTTCCCCGCAGCGGTTTTAATTTCAGATAGCTGACCGCTCCGAGTGTTTGTGAAGCTTTGATGTAGCACATCGTACAGGTAGCGAGGTGATTAATGAAAATGTCACATTTTTATTTAAAAAATGTCAATAAAAATTGCACATCACTTGATTTTGCTGTAGGTTTCTGTATACCTTTTTGGTCGTAATATGATCAGGTTTTAAAAGGAATTACTTTGTATTACTAGCATTAAGAGTTAAAAATTATGGCTTTTACTAAAATCCATTGACAAACATAGAATTAGTATATCGCTTTATGAAAGTCGCTTTCAGTCGCAAATTCTCATTATTGAAAAGGATTTTATACTTCAAGAAAGCATGCTGCTTATAACTAATTTGCGCTTTGCAGAAGTATTTTTTTTTATAGTTAGATATGTTTTCCCTGTTTCTCTGTACCCTAGATGGTTTCCCACATAGGCTTAATCTACAAATGGTCGCCAACACTGTCAATCAGATTTGCTTAACGATCATAAATACGTTAGGTATTATAAAAATAAAATCAGGTCCTAATCTAATACCCAAAATTGAGTGTAACGTACAGTCCTACGAAATAAAAAGTTATTACAGCTCCCAAGTATTAAAAAAAACCACCCAAATTCGAAATAACTCCTGGGAATCGGTCACGGATAACAGAAACACTTGTAAATATATGAAATAAGTGTCATTTCGAAATATGATACAAGAATTTCGAAGTATTTATGTATATATCACCTTGAGTTAGAAATAATTTCGAGTCGAGTCGAATGCATCGAGCACGCTATTTGCGGACGTGAGACCTTCTGTTTACCCAGCCAAGACTCTAGTGGTGGACAAACAGAGGACCGATCGTACGGAATTGCTTATTTTGTCTCTGCCTACACGAATCCCTTTTAACAGACTACAGGTACGGTATTCTGTGAGAGTTCGATACAATATAATCGGTACGTTTTCGGACTACGGAGAAATATTTACTTATCTAAATTGTTACGAATGTCGCTCGTTTCATGTTTTGCAATTAATTTTGTTAGTTTGAGTTTATTTTGAAATGATTCAAAAATATGGAGATATATGTTTCACCTAGCGTGATGGATTCAGGTCTGATCGTTCTCCTACATGGGGATAGAGGCCTATGCCCAGTAGTGAGATATAAAAGGCTGAAGCGTATGTTTCACCTGTTTAAGTGTTCAATATTATGTCATAATTATAAAATAAATATTAAAATATCTTTATCAAACAATTAAAGACAGAGATTTCGTATCAAGTATGACAGAATAGTTCTCTTAAATGGTTTAGTATGATGGACCTACCAACCAACTACCGACGACTTCCACCGTACATCTAAATATTATTTAGTGACGTAATTCTTTCAAGTGCGTGTTTTTTTAACACGGCAAGTTTAGTTTCGTTCTTTTAATATTCGAGTGGTCATCACTGAGTGTGAGCATGGCTAATTAACATGTATTTTGTGCGTGTCAATATTTTTTCGATATAACAATTAGTTTTTGTAATTATTGCAACTCTACTACGTTAATTGCTTTGTCTTGCATTTAGGTCAAGGTCTGTTATTAAGATAATTATGTATTTAGATATTAAGAATTAAAATATGTTAAATCTTCTGTCTGATGTGACTTTTTCTGTTAAAAAGTGTAAGAAAATCGTTATATTATTAATAAGAACTTTCTCGCTACACATTTTTTTTTAAGTACGACACTCGTAAGTATTACACGTAAATGAAATAAATTCATAATTTAAAATTAAACGGTGCTACCCTGGATTTGATCACGCAACGATATACTTCTATTTATATCACTTATCTACTGGTATATACACACCACCTATTAAGTATAAATAGTTTGCTAAAAACGGCTCACAATTTTTGACAGTTAATACACCTATTTAATAAATATAAAATAAAATCGTTTACTGGATTATGACCAGAAATTATTTTAAAATCTAAGACAATACGACTAAAAATACCTAACAATAAATCTAAACTATATTAAAAAAATGTTAAGTTACATAATTTAATGACATGAGAAAAGTAACGGACTAATATTAAAGTTTTAATTTTTTTTTTAATAACAACACTACAACTATCAATCAAGTAGGCAATAAAGATAAATAAAACTACCCTCACGCACACCTGCACGCAACAAACCAATTAATACCGGATTTATTTGATCGTTTGTGTCAAACGTCACTCACGGCTCGTTTCCCACCTAATTTCCATCCGCCATCTTTGTTTTCATCTCGAGTGGCATGGACAACTTATTGTTATTTGCCGACCGTTATTTGAACTTTCTCTATGACTACTGGGTTTTCGAATTTAGATTAAGTTTCAGAGTTTCTTTGATTTGTAGGTTCTCCTATTGTCTATAGAGAGGCATGGGTCAGTGTCGTCTTAAATCGAGTGCACTTTTGAAATTAGTTTGCAGTGAATAATCAATTTGTAGTTAGGAATATTGAGTGTTCAGAAAATGCTCGGATTATTTATGAAATTCGTTGCAAAAAGATAGTTTTATCGAATTAAATAAAATGTGATAAAATACTGAAAGAATAAATTTATTTAATATGTTTTGAATTAAATGGAAGAAATATTTCTACGGATACTTTTTTTTAAATTATAAATACATGATACAACTTTTTATTTATCTTGACTACCCACAATACAATTTTGTATCTAAATACGTTACTAAATTTAAACAAAAAAAAAAATATCCATAAAATTCTTTAATATAATGTCACCTGTGTCACCTTATGGGAACTGTATTATAAATTCGCTTGTTTTGCTTTACGTTGTTTTGTCAAGTTCAACATAAATATACTTTAATGGGGAATGATTGGCCTGTAATTGGCATGCTTAATATATTTTTAACTATTTATACGAATAATATTAATTTGAAAATTTTGTATGTTTGTTTGTTTAAACGCGCTAATATAATAAAAAAAAATTTTCGTTTTGGATAGTCCATATATATTAGTAGGTGTATACGTTTTTTAATAAAATTTAAGAAACAAGTATTTTCAAATTTGTTTAATTTTATAATAGTTTTTTACTAGAATAACTGTACCTATTTACCTATCTACCTAGCTATAGGTTTCACAGTTTTTTTAAAGCAATACCGCGCAGTATCTTGCCTTTTGACCTTTCGTATATTTAGTTTCGGGTAGTACATAAGAATAGCTAAACTTTCAACTTTCATTATGTAAATAAAACAAATATAATTTTAAATTAAATAATAACGATTCAAAGTGCTTTTAAAGCCTATATAAATAAAGAAATATTAGATCTACAGTATCATTTTTTTTATTTAATCTGTTCCAATATTACTCGTACTAACGTATAATATTATATTTAATCTATAGTAAACTATATCTATAGTAAACTATATCTATAGTCAATCAGTATCGTTCAACCAGTATCGTTCATCTTAGCCTTGACTTTAAACGGTAGTCATCCGGGTAGGCTTGTACAAATAGTGGGTCTGTGCACCTGTGCCTACTGCTCCCGACCTCTCAAGTTCCGTAAAGATAGCTGATACCGCATATTTTGACGACGGGTGTAGCTGTAGTACGGTGACTGAATTTAATCTTATCGTATACGGATTCGATATCCGCTCATAACAAATTTTTATAAAGGTCATAAGATGTTTATCGTGATATACCTACCTAAGTATTTGTGTTTATTTTTCGCGTTCTAGGATTACTGACACTGAGAAATGGAACTGAATGAGATAAAATTTGTATGTCTGCGTTAGTATCTTCACCGTCTTTTACTACTTTCATGACAGAAATGACGTTGTTTTAGCGACGGAATGATTTTTTAATAAATAACGCATTTCTTCGTGTATTCTCCATTCTACGTGACATTGGCGATATCATCTGTGCTCATTTTGCACTATTGAAAGTCATTAACCCTATATATTTAAACATTTAACTTAAACATTACACCAACAACTATATATAAACAAAGGAAGCTATGAAAATTCATAGACAACTAAGTATATTTTTTAAGTTATATTTTAAAATAATATTGTCTATGAACAAACATTTAAAAAAATGCCAAAAAAATGTAGCTGTATTTTTTTCTTTTAATTTGCATTTTACTTTCTTCTTGACGTTATAATGCATATATATAAAATGCAAACTTCATAAATATACAGTTTAAAAATAGCTCGGATTAAAGCGTTCGTTTGCTAGTGTAAGGTTACTAAGAGGCCCCGTCGGCCGGCGAGCACGCCGTCGCACGCATCGCTTTTTTAATGTTTTGTCAGAGGCTAATGGTGTTGACTTGTGAGGCTTAATCTTGCAATTTGAGACACTTAATAAAATATAAATGCATTTTTAAATGCTACGTTACAAAAAAAGTTATTACATTTCCAACATATAAACAATAGTAGGTAGGTACACATTACAAATAAACTTTTAAAAAATTTCGCCTCTAAAACTAAAGAAACTTGATATTTATATGTAATAATCATTTATTATCGCTTTATAAATTTAAAAGTAGACACAATGATGTCATTACCAAATGAATCATCGGCTTAAGCACAATAAGCTTAACCATTAGTCTGTAAAAAGCACAAAAAAAAAATTACCTGACAAGATAAATTAACCTGACAAGATAAAGTTTAGCAATGGTTGTGTATTATTGAAATTTTAGCTAATATTAAATATAATTTAAAGTAGATACAAAACGTAATTCAACATTAGGAAGTTTAATACAGCTACAGCGGCATAAGGTACGATTTAATTATAATAGGCGGGCATGATGCGCGCGCATTTATTGACGCGGACCGCCATTTTGAGCGGGCGGAGTGGAGGAAATTACGCGCTATTTTGTCTGTTTAGTGTTTACACTTATATTGTAATGGAATTATGAATAACTGAAATGTCTATTTCGTATGTATGTCAAAGGGGTTTTAAGTTGCTTTATTGTTTAAATAAAATCTAGTAAAGCAGAAGAGAGTTTTCGTATAGTAGGTACCTATATACTATATAATTTATGTATAATATACTGTATGTTGTGCAGGTACATTTTACATGAGTTATACTTATTTACTTTTGAAAATTAATCAATGAGTTCACGTTAAAGTTTCTTTTCGATATTATACATTAGAAATTAAGGAATAATGTTATTGATTACACAATTACATTGGTAATTACCTACAACTTACAAGTCTTCGGGAGCTTGTCTATACGCTGAACTCTACTATTACGTACTTAGTTACTTTTGGTATATTACATTTAAAATTACCTTATTTACTTACCTTATTATTACTTTATTATTTATTTATTTACTTTAGGTATTTGTTACTTTAATTAATAGATCATCTATATAAGTCCTACTCATACCTCTATCTATACCTACCTGCTAATGTTATAAAACTGAAAAGTTTGTTTAAATGCGCTAATTTCAGGAACTGTAGGTTCGAATTAAAAATTATTTTTGAGTTATTTCGCCCATATACCGAGGAAGGTTATAAGCTATATTTTTTCCTCAATTTCACGCGTGTGACACCGCTGGGTCACAACTAGTGTAATATAAAAGCGGATGTCGCTAATTCGCTGATTAATCACGAAACTTAGAAAGAAGTAATAGATCCATAAAATTCAAATTTGTTAGAGGACTATTATGAATGGAAATGTCAGTTAAGAATGGATTTTAGGCAATTCTTTACATAAATAAGTAAGACTAGCTGGTCCCCGCGGTTTCACCCGCGTTGAATTGAGGAAAAAAATAGTCTTTCTTCTTCCTAAAGCATACCTAACCTTTATTTTTAAATAGTTTAGATTTTTTTGTTGTGGATGTTGGTAGAGCAAGCAATTATCTATTAAATGATATATAATTTATGAGGAGTACTTTTAAGGTTTTTTCTAAAAAGGGTGACAAACATCTTAACCTTAGCCTATTGATATGATGATTTTAATGTAACAAATGTGAAAGTTTGTTATTATTTTCTAAGAATTATACAAATTAGAATTTAGCGTGCTGGTAACAATTTTAAATGATCTTTTTTTAAAAAATTTGATATTACATAGTTCGGGCATAGGTTTAAAGTTGTGTACAAAAAAATCCGTTATTTAATTTAATTATGTACCTACTTATTGTTTTTTTAAAGTATTATTAAGCTTCTGATGAATGAAAATCATCGTTACTATATTCCGCTAAGCTATCATGGGTTAAATCAGAGTATAATTTGCAAATTACATGAAATCATGAAATTTTGTATGCATATTGGGTAGGTCTGAGAATCGAACCACATCTATTTTTCATCCTCCTAAATCTTAAGGGTAGTCCACCCCTAATTTTTTTTTAGATAAATTATTTATTTTATTATAATTTGGCGTTGAAAAATACATACAACCCTAAATTTTCACCCTTCTACCACCAACCCCTATTTTTAAATAGCGTTTAGCGGCAAGACAAGGTTTGCCGAGTCAGCTAGTAGGTACTTGTATAAAAATGAATTAGGTACCTATTGCTTATAAACGTTGATAGCGAACTTAGTACATACCCAGTAACAAACATCCACGTTAGACAATTTCTAGACCTTAAGCACCTAACCTTAGATTTTCGAAATTATATACCCGCTTGCCCAACCATCGTAACATTTAAATAGGTAAAATAGGCTTGCACTTGACGTCACTTCTTAAATAAAAAGTTAAAAGAAATCTATATTCGAATATCGTCATTTAGAAAATATCTTATAACTAGCAAGGTTCCAAGTAATAAGAAAAATCAAGATTCGAATATCGTTACCTAGAAAATGACTAATCACTAGCTAAGTTTTGAAATAGATAAATAATTAGAAAATTCCGCCGACTCACTGGCAAACCTGGGGTCGTTCGAGGCGGGGTACCAGCTGGCGCCTCTCATGTCCCCGTAGTGGGGCAGGTCGGCGGGCGCGCAGCCATAACCCTGTACGGGGGCGCCCCCGTACAGCGGCACCGCGTACGGGTTGGCCGCCATCCCGCAAGAGGCAGCGGGCCCTAAGGGCGAGTTGATGCTGCTTCCAGACGAATTTGACCTGAAATAATATGACATATTATTATATTGCAGAGATAACTATTTTTATTAACACACACACACACGGTCGTCTGTTACTGTGGTAAGTAACTTAACGCTTGAGTTACAGGTAACAGCCGACTGTTTTAACTACATTTTTTTTTGATAAACATACATAGAAATAATACATATATAAATATTTAAATACAAATATTATTTTACACCCAGACTCAGGCGGGAATCGAACCCACAACCCGCGGCACAGAAAGCAGGGCCACTTCAAAGTGCGCCAACGGGCTAGTCAAATTACACAATTGATAAGTTAAACGAGGATTAGTTCAGGAATCAGTAGTTAATAAGAAGGTTAAGATGATACATAATTGTGTTTGCTCGCAAACGAAAAAAAACCGACTTCAATTACATCGACGAGTAATACAACGTAGATTGACGAAGAAATAGTCAAGTAACTACGCGTTATCAAAGATTACTCAAAAAGTAGTTATCAGACCTCAATAAAATTTATATGTAACTACATGACAAACATCAGCTTTCGATTAAATTAAAAATTATTAAAATCGGTACACCCAGTAAAAAGTTATTGCGGATTTTCAAGAAGTTCCCTCGATTTCTCTGGGATCCCATCATCAGAACCTGGTTTCCTTATCATGGTACTAAACTAGGGATATCTTCTTTCCAACAAAAAAAGAATTATCAAAATCGGTACATCCAGTAGAAAGTTATGTGGTATAATACAACGTAGGTCGACGAAAAAAGCGTCAAGTAAAAACGCATTATTAGATATAGCTCGAAAAGTAGTAGTTAGATCTCAAATAAATTTAAATGGGACCAATTGGCACACACCACCTTTCGATTAAAAGAAAATTTGTCGAAATCGTTCCACCCAGTCAAAAGTTCTGATGTAACATACATAAAAAAAAAAAAAAAAAAAAAAAAAAAAAAAAAAAATACAGTCGAATTGAGAACCTCCTCCTTTTTTGGAAGTCGGTTAAAAATACGAAGGTATTTTTTTAAAGTTAAGGCTAGTAAGAATTTAGGCTTTGCAAGGTATTGTTTTTTAAACAATAATAAAAATAAATTATAGAATATTTAATGCCACATAAAATAACATGTAAAACATTTTTATTAATTGTGATAATTTTATAAATAACTGAAAATGTAAGGTAACCAACCACCAAAAAATTTCAAATTAATTATTTTGCGTTTGTTTTAGTTTTGCAATAATTTTTTTACAAATATGGCGTCTCTGCCTTATAAATTTTATTATTCTGAAGTCATCATGTCATTAACCTCTTAAAAATGTAGCAGGATCCTGACAATGCTTGAAGATGGGCACAGTCGGCAAAATAGAGCGAAAACTCTTGTTTACACTCTTTCTATAGTTCAGGGAGTACTCCAGCTTTTCCATGAAACTAGATCCAATCTTTGCAGACCAGGAACAGGCCAAACAAGGTGCACGACGGCGCGGAAGGATCGCCATATTGTGCCAACAATTTTGGGAATCATCATTTACAAGCCAGAGGAAACAATACATGTACGGATACAGTAAGTCGGTATCTGGCGGAAGCAAATTTAAAGCCATTAAGACCTGGAAAGGGCCCAAAAGTAAAAAAAACACCACAACAACTCAAGGTTGAGTTATAGTAGATAACACGAGAATTGGACTCTGAATAACTGGTCAAGAATTATGTTTTCAGACAAATCTATAGTCTGTTTATACAAGCATGACTGGTGGAAAAGAGTGTATCTACAAAAGACCGGGAGAACGCTATAACCAAGTCTGTATAGAAGAAAAAGTACCATACAGCACAGGCTCTGTTCACGTGTCGGCTCAGATTTCTTTCGAGCCGCACTGAGCTAGTGGTGATAGAAAATGGAACTATAACGTTAGTCTATTATTAGTGGACATGGGCGGGAATGCCGTTGTTACAATAGAAAATGCCCGCCCGCATACAGCTCAGATAGTGTTTGCCTATTCTCAAGACGTCAGAATCAGACACATGGAGTGGATCAAAATCATACTAAGCATGCATGGAACGAACTGTGATGACGTATACGGCTGCGGAAACCGCCGCCAATCACGCTAAGTAAAATGAAAAAAGTTGTAATAGATGAATGGCAGAATATTCTGCAGAATCGCCTCAAAAACCTAGTGGAAAGTACCTATGCTCAATCACATAACAGCAGTATTGCTAGCTTGCGAAGACAACACAGAGTACTAAAATGCGTAAAAACAGCACATCTGTAACTAATCTACATTTAAACATTTTTGAATATCATATCAAAAATTGACCGCTCCAGCGGGATTCGAACCCGCGTCTTCGACATACCGTGTCGAAGACGCGGTAATCTACATTTTTTTTTTTTTTTTATACAATGATAGGCTTGCGTTTGACCACTATTTCACCTGATGATAAGTGAAAATGCGGTCTAAGATGGAGCACGCTTACCTAGAAGTAACCTATTCACTCGCGACTTAAAGATCCCCAGGTTAAAATTTTCTGGAAACACAGACGCTGGTAGAGAGTTCCATTCTTTGGCTGTACGGATCAAGAATGGAACTAGCGAATCGCTTAGTGCGTATAAGAGGAATGTCAACCATATAAGGGTGGCGTAACGCAGATCGTCTGGTTGTACGATGATGGAAGGGGGTAGGGGGAATCAGGTTATGGAGTTCCTGCGCACACTCTCCGAAGTGTATCCGATAAAATACCGACAGGCCGGCGACCCTCCGTCGATGATGCAAGCTTTGCAGCTTTGCAGCGACCAGTGCATCATCACCGATGAGCCTCCTGGCTCGTCTCTCGATCGACTCGAGAAGCTCCAGCTGGTACTTGGCTGAGCCATCCCAAAGATGAGAGCAGTACTCCATGCATGATCGAACTTGCGCTTGATATAAATTTAGAAGCTGTTCCGGAGTGAAGTACTGTCTCACCTTCGAGAGGACGCCCAGTTTTCTGGCAGCTGTTTGAGCTTTTGTCTCTATGTAAGAGCCGAAATTGAGGGTGGATGACAAAGTAACGCCAAGAAGCTCTAGGCGGCCGGTTATGGGCACGGGTACACCTCGGAAAGAGGGAGTCAGATGGAAAGGACTCCGCTTTGCCGAAAAAAGACACGCCTGGGTCTTAGAGGCGTTGAACTTGACCAGGTTTGCGTCACCCCAATCGGAGACAGCTTTAAGGGACAAGTTCAGACGCTGAATCATAGCTTCCCTCAGCGATTGGATCTCAGACCCACTCGCTCGTGCGTTGGACACGTAACGCTCGACAACGGTGCTGTCATCTGCATACCCAAAGATTCCGGGTTTGAGCAGGTCGTTGATGTGCAGCAAGAATAGCGTTGCCGAGAGTACAGACCCCTGAGGAACCCCGGCATTGGTGGCCAAACGATCGGAATCGCAACCGTCTATAACTACGCGGATCGATCGATCCCTCAGGAAGTCAGATATCCAAACACAGAGAGAAGCGGGTAGGCCGTATGAAGGAAGTTTGCTAATAAGGCTGTCATGCCAGACCCTGTCAAATGCTTTCGAAATATCGAGCGAGACCGCAATGGCTTCCCCGTGTTTCTCGATAGCCTCACTCCAAATATGAGTGGCATACGCCAGAAGATCACCCGTGGACCGATTACGGCGAAAACCAAACTGTCGGTCGCTAAGGAGATCGTTCCTCTCAAGGTGTGCCAGGAGCCGGTTATTCAGTATACGTTCCATACTCTTACAGAGTATGGACGTTATGGAAATAGGTCTGTAATTGACAGGGTCAGCTCGACTGCCCTTTTTGGGCACAGGCTGCACGTTAGCTTGCTTTCAGGCTTTCGGCACTTGTCCTGTCGCTAGAGAGAGACGAAACAGACGTGTCAGGATTGGAGACAACTCAGGCGCACAAGTTTTGAGTACTATGGCAGGTATTCCGTCAGGACCACTAGCTTTATTTACGTCCAGATTGCGCAAGGTTTTAAGGACCTCTTTTTGACGGATTCGGACTTCAGACATAGACGTCTCGCATCGCTACATTTACAAAAATACTGGAAAAACTACGGTTTTTTTAATGTTACATATATTAAAAATAAACAGCTTGAATACTTTTTTTTATATTTTAATTTAAGCACATTAAAAGCTACTTTAATTTAGTCTTTATCTCATAAAGTTAGGTCAGATACTTTTGAAGATATTTAGAATTTTCCAACCGACCTTATTTCTGTGCGTTCCAATTTATATTTATAAGAAAAATTCCCTTACCGAACGTAATATTTAAAAAAAAAAACAAGAGAAAAAAAATTGAAATAACATTATCAAACAGACACTCATAATTAAAAAAATACCAGTCAGCAATAATTTCGAAAGTAACTTTCTGAATACATTTGACCCAAATCCCGCACACAGTTTACCGTTACGCTGTCAGGCGCCAACTCGTCACTCGCGAACAAAGCCGAGCTTATCTGCCTAATCCCTATTTACACAATTTAATCTTCTGCCCTATCCGACTCAATTCAACCCGGTAAAATGTTTTGCTAAATTATTTAAACGATTTTAAGCTTTACGCGTCGACACATAGAAATTATCGCTTCCGATCCGCCTCCGATAGACGACCCCACGCCGTGCTGTTTGGTTTGACAAATTGGGTTTTGACAGGGCGGGAAATTTGTGACGTTTAGGTTGGGACGCTTTAATGACGGATGTTTTGTTTTAATTTAAATCCATTACTGGAATTTAATTAGTACTTTTAATTTGATACTCATTTTCCGAATAATATACTCGCTACCTACGAAGTAATGCTTCAGAACACAATTGTGAAAATGTTTTTTATTTTGATGCGTTTATTTTTGTAATTGGCTCGTCTATATAGCGTATAGCTTGTAAATATTTAGTTCCATACTGATTAACTTCTCAATTATTAAATAAGCGTAACTCTTTAATCCTAAGTCTTTAGTAAAATCCTGTCTTTTACGAGAAATAGTCTGCAAATCCAAATAAACCTCTTAAGTTATGTTTAAAATATTTCGACCATTATAAATGAAGTAATCAGTATAGATGCATATAAAGCCTTAGTTCAATAAATACTAATTGCTAAACAAGAACGCATCTACAAGTATTATCATAGTGACGTAAGTACCGTCAGTATGTCAATCATTTCTCAATACAGGTTTAAATCGAAACAAACCCAATGTTTTTTTGAAGCTAATGTTTTTTTTACTAAATTTGAAAGTGGCCATTATGTAGTCAGAATCGAGACAAATTTTACTTCATATACATAGATATATCTATACCAGGTCTTAGCGTACAATTAACATCCAACTTTTTTGGTAATTAAGAAAAGGGACTTTTGCCCAGATTTAAGAGATCAATAAGCTCTTATAGCACATTAGAGAAAAGTCAAAGAGCTGTTGAGAATCAAAAATCAATTAAAGAATTAGTGGGCATTGAAATATTATGCGTTCTATAATATCGACCAAGAATATCATTTTTGCTTCATTCAACCGTGAAGTTGTAAAGTAAACTCTTATTATATTAAATGACAGCATTCGAAAAACGTAAATAAAATGTTTAGGGACAGAAATCTTATGACGTCACAAAAATGACGAAAACATGGCCCTTAACATACTTAGTCTAAATAATATTCTGATATTAAAAAAAGCTCCAAAAAACCACGGAACGATTAGTTGCAGAGCAGTAATTACAATCGCAGACGAAACTACACGTTGCAACTAATTTTAATACAACTAGATTTAGTTGATAGTTACGCATTTTTAGTATTTATTTTATCTGCAACATAATGAATATTTATAACGTCAAAAAACCAAAACCGTACAATCTTGATACTTACAATCTCTACAATTTAGTTACACGTATTCAAATTCAACCTTACAATATTCGTGCAAAGTAAAACAGAAATCAATTGACAAAGTACTTCACCAATACAGTATACAGCGTCCGTTAAACAGTAGTTCCGTATACTCACGACAATATTTTAAAATCTCAAAAACTGTCAGCACAGATGTAAATCGACATTGTCCAAACAAGCAGGCGTGAGTCCATCACTCGTAGTGTAAACACTCGACCTCGTGTCTGTGTGTTATGCAAAACGTTTAAGACAGTAAAAAACAAATTTACTTTCGCTATTTATTAATACTCAGCGTGGCATCGCTTGTAACCGTACCGAGTTCTCGTATTTGTCCAAATTTATTTACCGGAATAATACCAATTTACTATATTGTACATTTTGTCTAAATATTCGATTCGTTAAATCATTCCCATCGCTGTTTTTTTTTTATAAAATAATCGACTGAAAATGAATCTATTTCGTTCTGAAACATCAACGTTGATGCAAAAATCGAATCGGATACGGGACCCGGTGACACATAAGTAGGTAGTTTGTTTACCTATCTTTCTAGACACTTCTAGATTTCTAAATCGAATCTAACAAGTCTTGACGATAAAGCAGGCATATATCTAACAAAACTGTATTAAAAATGTCGATTTAGCCTATAACATCTCACAGCTGGGCAAATCGGAAGGACTAATAATTAAAGTTAGTTAGGTTACATGATGTATTTTATACTGTTTGTACAAGATTACCCAGTAGCGTAGCGTGAGAGAGTTCGGTAGGGGAATGCCCCGGGCGGCACACGAAAATCACCACCATTTTTTGAAGTGACAAAAAATAATTGCAAATCCTGTCCGCAATGAAACACGTGAAAAATACAGTAGAATTGAGAACCTCCTCCTTTTATGAAATCGGTTAATGAACTTAATGAAAATTATGCTTTGAGTACATAATACATATATAAAATACCTTATATAGATATCTTATAAAATACCTACACACACGGTCGTCTGTTAAGGGTCTGTCCTAAGGTAAGCAACTTAATACTTGTGTTAGAGGTAACAACCTGCGGACCAGAACGAATGACCACTACAAACTGTACCAACGGGCTAGT
This sequence comes from Melitaea cinxia, assembly GCF_905220565.1. Classification (NCBI taxonomy): domain Eukaryota; kingdom Metazoa; phylum Arthropoda; class Insecta; order Lepidoptera; family Nymphalidae; genus Melitaea; species Melitaea cinxia. The sequence continues at coordinate 1,280,451 of NC_059411.1, forward strand.
CAAAGCAGTGTGTTAAATAAAATTGGGAAGTAAAATAATTGTGTTTGCTCGCAAACGAAAAAAAAACCGACTTCAATTACATCGACGAGTAATATAACGTATATCGACGAAAAAATAGTCAAGTAACTGCGCGTTATCAAAGATTACTGAAAAAGTAGTTATCAGATCTCAATAAAATTTATATGTGACTACATGACAAACATCAGCTGTCGATTAAATTAAAAATTATTAAAATCGGTACACCCAGTAAAAAGTTATTGCGGATTTTAAGGAATTTCCATCAATTTCTCAGGGATCCCATCATCAGATCCTGGTTTCCTTATCATGGTACTAAGCTTGGGATATCTCCTTTTCAACAAAAAAAAAATTATCAAAATCCGTACATCCAGTAGAAAGTTATGCGGTATAATACAACGTAGGTCGACGAAAAAAGCGTCAAGTAAAAACGCATTATTAGATATAGCTCGAAAAGTAGTTGTTAGATCTCATATAAATTTAAATGGGACCAATTGGCACACACCACCTTTCGATTAAAAGAAAATTTGTCGAAATCGCTCCACCCAGTCAAAAGTTCTGATGTAACATACATAAAAAAAAATACAGTCGAATTGAGAACCTCCTCCTTTTTTGGAAGTCGGTTAATTAAATGAATTCGTAAGGGGCGGCCAAATAACCACGCTACGCCACTGAGATTACCTCACTCATTAATAAAACAAACAAACAAACTTGTCAACACTGTTATATAACTTAAAATATTACAGCTTTGGAACATTGTGAAATTTTTATGAAGCAATTTATTTTCTTCACGTTTACGTAATCCCTTTTGGCTGCCTTTATCACATTTTACAGTACTAGCTGGTATGGGTATGGTGTTCGACATCTAACTGCGTTCCTTCTAATGAGGTTTAGTAGGAGTAATAGATTATGTTACTAGTTTCAGTAAGAGTAATAGAGTATGTTACACTAGGATTTACTCCTGCGTCGGGGGTCCGGAAACACAATAGGTACACAAGCACAAACGCCCAAGCACGCCGCTTTCGGTCACGCACCGGTCAGCAAAAACTTTGTAGCCCTTTTTACGAAAATTGCGCGAACGGAGGAGTGTGAAATTTCGCACACTTATAGTTTATATAGAGAAGGAGTGCAGAATGTTAATATTTTTCTAAAATTATGAATAAAAAATACATTAAATCAATAACAAAACATTACACAATTACCATGTATTTGACACGTACCTTTATTATTGATTACCTACTCTTTTATTTAATGTTCAAACTCATAATTTAAATTAACTATGGTCGAATTTCGAACAATGGGCGACCACTAATAGGTATCTTTAAATAGCTTTTACTGGGCAAAGGCACACTTTACTTTTTCACTTGTTAAGCCAAAAACTCAAACCGTCACACTCCGAAACTGGTTGGTAAACAACTAATAATATATACCTATTTGCGGAGTTTCTTCCCGGTTCTTCTCTGTAGAATCTACATTCCGAATCGGTAGTAGCTTCACTTTTAAAAATAATAATCACTTTAAAATTTTAATTGATAAAATGACGATTCAAAAGTGCTTTTGAAGCCTATTTGAATAAAGTTGTTTTTGATTTTCATTTTGATTGCTAGCTAGAGTTTGAACCTATGATCTTAAGTATTCAATTACTTCATCTACTGGGCTATTTCGGTGGAATTTAGTATACCTACGGTTTTTCTTTTTTGAAGTAAAACTTCTTTGCTTGCCTTGCGGTGTAAGCTAGTGAATGCATGACGAGAGCGTTACGAAAAGTGTAGTCGAGCGAGGCGAACGGAAGTTGAGAGGGAGATATAGTGAAGATAGAAAAAGAGCGAGTTACGTTTCGTAAGTTTTGCTTCAGTCGTGTGGTCCAAAGTGCACTCGTTTTTTCTTATGATTTAAAATGTACATCCACGGACTCTGAAATGCCCATGCCTGTTATTAAACATCATGCATTATAATTTGTTTATTCTACAGGTGATTTATTAATAAAATATATATAATATATTGTTTCTTATATATAATAAACTGTATATCCGAGCACTATATGTATATTTTTAATCTTCTCCTATTATAGATTTAAATTTAAAACTACACAGATAACTGAAAACTTTCTTAACCAGTTTTTTTAAGCACGAAAATAAATGACAGATATTTTTATCCCGAAGCTCGCCATAATTATGCAACGTAATAAATATTATTACCTCTTAAAAAAAATATCGTACAGTATTGTAAATACTCAGAAAAGGAGATAGCTAACTACACTTTAGATACAACCTACACATAATTGCCTTTATTATTGGGCATTGCTTCTGACGATCATTACATAATTTTACAGCCAGCAACTTGCTTTATAAACAAACTCTTTCGTACAAAAAACAAAATCAGCGCGTTCGTATTAAATATACCTAATTGTAAAAATAGTTCATTTTTGAAAAGTCACCGTTGGTATTAATTTTTAATTGTTTCTTTTTATTTATTTTTTTTAACCAATTTAGGTTTGTTTAATACTTGTAAATTATTTTTTTAGTTGAATAAAAAAAAACAGATTGAAACAACTAACGACGATAAGAAACTCGTAATAAAACAAAGAATTTCTTTCTTTAAAACATATAGGTAAATAGTTTAGCACATTAAGTATCCCTAAAGATATTTTTATTTATAAGCTTTATGTATTACTAGCTTTTACCCGCGGCTTCGCTCGCATTAATTAAAAAAATCTATATTACTTCTAATACTTCTATACTTCTAATCAAAATCTCAATCAAAAATAACTTTATGCAAATAGTCTTCAAAAGCACTCTCGAATTGTCATTTTACAAATTAAAATTTTAATAGTGATTATTATATTTAAAAGTAAAGCTACCACCGATTCGTAATGTAGATTCTAAAGTGAAGAATCGGCAAGAAACTCCTCTACTCTTTTGAAAATAATATATTAACTGTGTTTTAGTACAAAATTATTAATATCTTGTATGAAATACATACAGCATCCACAAGTCCACACATCTTTATGATCTATGTAATCCTGCTCCGAAAAACACACTTTATTTATTATTAATTTCTTTTAATTGTCACTTAAAATTTATGTCGAGACAATTGCAAAATCATTTGTGAGATTTTGAGAGAACCCAGAAAGTAGACATTTACTTTGCGCAGTCGAAAACTTATACAATTTTGTTATTCCTTCTCTTGTTTACACTGCGATTATTAGGTACTATTTTTATCAAAACAATCAATATTTTTGTAGGTACATAATATTGTTATAAATATATTGCGACGCAAGTGTTACAGGCGTCTATAAGCTACGGTAATCGCTTTTCATCAGGTGATCCAAAACAACAAAACTAAGTGATAACGTAAACAATTTTTTATAACACTGTTTCAATTACTTTTCAAAATAGATAATTTAATTAAATAGTAACGCGAAATAATGTAAAACCACTTATTAAATCAATGTTAAAATAACAAACTCGAGTTCCAAAGCAGTGTTTAAAACACTTTTTTGATAAATATTAAAAATAACAAAACTAATAATGTAAGCTTTAACAGAAAATAATTTAATACGAATGTTTCGGACAGTTTAAATAGACATTCAAATAGTTAGTCTTAGTTGTAATGAGAAGTATTGTAAAAATCTTTTTCAAATTAATAAAACTACGCTTTAGATACGTGGATAGATTAATAAATCTAAATTATAGCGTAAAACTATTCAAAAGATTCATTTAAAAAATTTACAACTATATTATAACGAATGCGAATTAGTTTTATAATATTTCTTTAGATAAATATTCAAAATAACAAAATTGAGTTACAACGCGAAGTAGTTTAGAGACTTTTTTAAAAATAAAATATTCAAAACTCGTTGAAATCACTGTTGTATAGTAAACAAAAGTCAACAAATATGTTATTGCGTCACGCTATATCAATATAATTAGCATTTGTCAATATATAGAGGTAGGAGGATATAAGGAGTTTGCGAATAAAGTATATCGACCAAAATATAAATTTATAAATATTTTTCTGTTGTAATTTTATTATTAATGTTTTTATTCGTATTTATTGCTTTTTATTTAGTGTACCTAATATACTTATTATTATATAATATTTTAGAATTTAGCATTGTTAAGTCTCTTAGTTCCTATTCCCATTTATTTTTAATTTATTTCGTTTCATAATTAACTACTCTTTTCATGCATATTTAAATTTTGTTTATGTTTTCGAACCATCGTTTAATTTAATAAATATATATTATATTTAAATTACTTCGCTTTTAAGTTTTATTTTTTGAAAATTGTTCATATATGTACTCGTATACCTAACCAAGTAGTGTGTGTGCAACCATTCATACATACATATGCATATAAGCTTCGAGAGTCATGACGCTCCGCGAGGTATCAAGTCACCACTAAAAGTCCTTCGCTATTCATCGTACTTCGGTTAGAATTAAGCCGTTACCGATTCGTTTAACGAGCGGGTCGCCGAGACCGTAACGCGGCATCAACAAATCGTCCGAGATGCACCTAGAGCACATCGTTGACCTCACATTCACACCGCGGCGTCACTTGACCGACGATCACAACATACCTGCACAAACAAACGTCACCGAACTATATCCTTCGACTACGAGCGCGACTCGAGTACTCTCGAGACCTTCGGGGCCACTCGAAAAATCAGCGGGCGGAGGGTCCCCCCTCCGGATCGATCCACGCACCTGTACGGCGAAGGCGGGTTGTTCGCCAGCTCCAACTTGCGGTACTCCTCGATTGGCGACAGGATGTCGGTGACGGAGAAGGGCGTGGAATGCTGGAGCTGGAGCTGGGAGAGGTTCTGCTGCAGCAGCGCCGACTTGGGCGACAGGCTCATCGCCAGCTCGGCTGCGCTCAGCTCCGGCAGCGCCTCCGCCGGACACGGCGAGTAGCCGCCGCCCTCCGCGGACATCCGACCGGTCGACACTCGACGCCACTCGACGGCTCAGCCTCTAGTGGCTCTCGGGGCGAGAGTGGCGCCCGAGCCCCCGGCGCGGGTTACGGCCACTCCGCGAGCCCCGCCCCGGCGCGGCGGCCCGGCCCTATGGCGGGGCCCCGGCGCGGTGATTGGTCGGGCGCTGCGCGGGAGGCCGGGGGCTCCTCGCCTCGCAGTCCGGCTCCGCTGCGGCAGTGAGCCGCGCCGCGTGGAGGGGCGCGCGTCGTGCGCGCGGCTACTGTATACCGTGGACGTTGCTTGAACGGCTCATGATCGGAGCTCGACTGATCCGTCTCACTGGAATATTCGAGTTAGTTCACATTGTTGCGGCATTAGTGTTCGTTAACTGAGATACAACTGTAGGTACATAGCATGTAGATACATAACATTTAGATACCAACATATATCGTTCTAGTAATGTAAATAAAGATACATTCACCTTTATGCAACCGACTCTACATATCTAGAGTGTGCACTAATCTTTTATAATAAAATAAACCAGAATGTACACAACCAAGAAAAGGGAAAGGGAAAAAGGAAGGAATATCTATTTACAGTTTCTTAAAAGACTATAAGTGTAAACAATGTGTCCTACAAACTATTATTTATTCGTCTTGTTGGATATTACTCATTAATGATCAACTCTGCAATTATAAAATTTTATCGTTATAAATCTTTATTTAAGCAGTGTTTAACAAAATAGAGTCACTACCACCAACTCATTTTAACAATATATTAAACTGTGTTAATTGTTCACAATGTAAAATGACAGCAGCAGTATCTGTAGGTATATGAATACGTCTGTTTAAGAGCTCGCTTCAATCAATGCTGTCATTCTAAGAATCTTCTAATACATTTAGTACCCACAGGTATATTTAGTATCTACAGGCTTATAGATAGTACCTAATCATAAATGATAAAGTCATAGAAGCCTTTTGTCAATCCGAATATATTTATAATTAATAATTAACAAGCGATATTTATCTATCAGTATCAATTCAGCCTATTGCAGTCCACTGCTGGACATGGGCCTCCCCAAGTTCGCGGCAGACATCCCGGTTTTCCGCAATCCTCGTCCAGCCTACACCGAAAATCTTATAAATTTAGGTACTCATAAAAAACTAATTTTAACATTTATAATATTATTGTTACTTAAACAGTTTTTCTTCATACCAAAATAAAAGTTGGTAGTAATTTTAATAGAGAGTTCACACGTGCGTAAATTAAAGAGTTCCCAATTGAAATAATTTTTGCATTCAATGATATATTAGTACCTAAACATAAAAATTATATTAAATATTAACTTAAGAACGATTTAAAGTAAAACTTGAGTTCTTTTTGCGATAAAAATTATATATTATATTTGATTAAAACTTATCAAATTTAATTATAGAAACAATGAATTGTAAGACAGTTTCGCCATTTGCAATTTAATTATGATCAATATGACCATCAGTGTTGAGTTTGCAATAACTTAAATTGTAATACTTAAGCTCAATGTAATTAATGTCTATTGTAAACATGTTTGTAGTTCCAATAAATTAAAAAAAAAAAAAGTGGCACGCAAACGGCTCTAACTTAGGCACTTACCTCTCGTGCTAACGAAGAAGCGACGGACAAAACTTGCTACCAATTCTTAATGCAATATGGCTAGAAGATGATATAGGACGTTAAATTATTTTTTTAGAATGCACTTAATTTACTAACAAAAAGGCAGACTTGATCCTGTTGCAAATTCTAAACCAAACTTGGTAGTTACATAATTATCTAGGTATCTTTGAGTAAGATTAGGTACCTACTAGAGATAGAATTCTTAGTTTACGCGAATTTCACTCATTATAATGTAACAACTTTTTAGAATTTTATCACGGTTTATTAGGTTTTTTACATACCCGACGTTTCGAATACTTTTCAGCAACCATGGTCACGGGAGGACCGCGATAAAATCCGAAAAAGTTGTATCATTATAAATAGATACCTATAATTAATCATCATCATCATCAAATTAATTATGTAATTAATAAATATTTCATTTAAAATATTGTATTTTCCATAGTCTTATCCACAGTATTATATGTTTCTGATTGTAAAACTATTTAAGTAAATATTATTGTCATTTCTGTTGTAGTTCGTACTAGCTGTGCTCGCGACTTCTTCTACGTGGAATAGTGACTTTACATGTTAAACGTGATTTTTTAAGCTGGTATAACTTTTTTATTCATGAACCGATTAACATGAAATAAACAGTAAATGTTATGCTAATCTCGCCCCAATATATTAGTAAATACCACATCTAAATCGTATAAGCCGTTTCTGATATTGGCGTGCACAAACTCACAGAAAACAGACAAAAATTATGACAATCATTGTTTTGGGTGCTTGCGTTGATAAAGGTCCCAATAATATTTTTTTCTCATATAACTTCAATGTACAGACAGCAATCCGCTACATTTTTATTATATGTATTGATAAAGAACAGACCAGTCAGTAGAATCTAAAAGTTGCATTTCTCTAATAGTGGAAACTTTATTGATTACAGTTATTGTAATTAGTCATAATATAATAATAATAGTATAATATAAAATTGTATGTTTCCAAAATAAAAATAAAATAAAATAAAATATATTTTTTAATTTAGGAGAAATGGGTCCTTATGGCCTATTCTAACTCCTGCTGTTAAAGTCTTTGTCCTCTTGTGCCCTGCGGTTTCACTCGCGCTATTTTAAGGAAACAACGGACTAAACTTGTATATCGTCGGCTTATTGCAAGAACTCATTAACTGCAAAAAATCACTAAATACGTTTTTATCTATAGTGGACTTCTTTTGGCACATTCTACAAAAGGCAAAAACTCACTAATTTCTATCTAGTCAATTTTTAGGCGTTACGGCTTTACCATTAAATCCATAACTGCAACTTTGGAAATCAGGCATTTACGAAAAAATCACTAAGCTGTACAAGTTATTTTTATTAAATAGATAATTATTAAAATAACAAGATACATTATAATACAGAACTCATTTTTACCATGTAATTAACTTTATCGAAACAAGTGTAGCATAAATAGCTTAGAATTAGGTTCGATAAAGTTCATTAGTTGCATTTAATTACTTTCTGTTATAAATAATTGATAACAAGTGATTAGATTTTCGTTATTTTATTGCAATTTAAGAAATAATTAATTCACATACCGAACAGACTTACAGTAGTCAGAAGTCATTAACTTTTATTTTGAGTTTTTAAAAAATAAATAACTGTGTAGGATTAGGTATTTTTACTTGTTTTTATTAAAATACATATTAGGCTACTCGAAAACATTAAATTTTTAGTCACCTTAATTATCTTTAGGATAATAGGGGCCAATCAACATAACCACTAATTAAATCGAACTAAAATACCGTTTATCTCAGAATAATGAATTTGTCACATAATGACTTCTTGCAATAAGCCGACGATATAGCATTATAACATTCCTCCGTAAACTCGGACTATCCAACTCGAAAATAATTTTTCTGATAGTGTACATAAAAGCACATTATTTTGATGTCAACAAAAGGGAGACGATGTTACTTAGGACTTAGCCATGTTAAAGTAAAATTTAAAAAAAATATATTTATTTCAATCAGTAAGTAAAGAGTAGTAGAGTCATTTTTTTTAGGTAAATGGTAACTTAATCGAAACTTTCTTCTGATTGAACAAAAGCTTGACCACGAGAGAACGGCATATGGCATTAAGTTTACCTTTTGTTCCAATGCTTTTTATTTTTATTTTAGCGGTTAATCAAATTTTGATATACTTGTAATATATGCAACAAAGATGTTGCATAAATTCATAAGCAATAATTGACACTTTTAAAGACTGAGTAGCTCATCAAAAACCTATACGGTCTTAAAAGAGTCACACCTGTTTTGATAAAATATCATTGCGCATAGGTACGGTCGGCCAAGAAAGTGGTGTACCAGTTTTGATTTAGATTCCTGGTCATCGAAAATTACAACAAGGTTCGTTATTGAAAGATATTACTGAAAGAGACTATAATAATGACGTAAATCTAATTGATAGCTATTCATACGTCATTATTATACATGACATTTTAAACTCTATTACGTATAAATAATATTGTTATCAATAATCAGATAAAGACGGCAATAGAAGTCGTCAGATCGATCTGCAAGCGAAACTAATCTTTATCACCTATGAATCTGCAAGCGGCGTTCAACCTTAGGGTGGTACACCACTTTCTTGGCCGACGGTACCTATTTATAAAAATTTCTGTTTATTCAACGATGTTGTAATTATAATTTGACTTAAGTTTAATGTAATTCAATTTACGAGAACTTAATTTAATTTAAACAGGTTTTTTTTAAAAGGGAAACCAAGTCTCATACCTCCACTGAGGGCTGGTACATTTTATAGCCTAGAGATTCAACGGATATAAATGCCGCCAGCTTTCTTGGCACTAAATAACGCGTAGGTTACGCGTGGTACACGAGTTTTAACGCAACAATCTATTATTTAGTTCTTAAATGTTTGTGTATTTCTTGTAGTTGTATGTATGTTGTATTTTGTGCATTGTAAATATGATATTGTAAAATATCGGGATACAACAAAAACCCTATATTTTGAATTACGTCAATTTAAATCAATTATTAACGTTAAGGGATACATTTTTTTTTTGTTTTGTTCAATAGTCTTCTTTTTCTTTTTCCTTGATATAATGTATTAATTGTAAATAGGTACTCCCGTTGTTCGTTTTAAAATAATATAATAAATAAAAAACGATATATTATCCGATACGAAAAAAATACGGAGAGTAAAATCATGTAAAACAACTGGCGCTGACGTTCAATGACGCCGACGCTCAGTGACGCCGATACCCGTGACGCCGACACTCCTCACCGACGCGGACGTTTAGACAAAGAGATGCTTACTGTCGTTTGTTTTATTCGAATCGGAACGCTATATTTTGTATCAATATCATAATGTACCATCTTTAAAAACTTTGTGTCAACAAAACAAAACGAGTTGTATATTTTATGTATTACTTACTCGTAAACATATTATTTGTATTAAAATGTTAAGGTGCCTATCTTTATGCCTTTTCATTAATATTACTAAGTACTTAATATCCTAACTTGTGTATATTGTTTTGTTACCAATGTCATATAGATTTGTTTGTATTGATATATTTATAATAAATACATTAGTTGATGGAATTGTTTTTTATTGTTCTTCCTGTTTTAAGGCTTCAATGAAATAGATTCCTAATTAATATTTTATTAATTCATTTTAATTTGACAAGACATTTTCAATTATTGTAATATCCGCCGCCCCACTCTAGGCAAGGATTTCGTGAAGGTACCAATTACAATTAAAATCATCATGTCATGGATGTATTTACGTTGGTTAAATTCAATGTACCTACTAAATGAAGTTAATGATCCTTCTTTATTAATTGAAAAATGTAGACCCAATACCTTAACAAAAATTCAACACACAAAAATTTTTTTTATACCGAATGCTAGAAATTTTTACGTAGGTAGAATGTTAAACACAATGGTCATTATTATATACCCGCATTCGTTAATGAACGTCCCGAAGGCTTACAAGACCCTAGACAAACCCAAAGATCACCAAAAGACCTACTAAAATTTTTACCTACTAATATTTAGTTACAAAACTTTGGTAATTACCTTAGTTATTGGTAAAATATGGTACAGTACGGTATAAATATGGTATGCGACGAGGCGGTTCAGTGCGTTTGAGCACAGCAAGCTCTTGTGAGTTTTCGCGGCAGGCTTGTGAATAACTGTTAAGTATGTGTTTTTGTATTTTTGAACAAATAAATATCAAAAAATGGCAGAGATGATTTTGCCATGTCACGCATACCTACCTACCTATAGTCCTATCCACTTCAGCCTAATACAGTCCACTGCTGGCCATAGGCCTCCACAAGTTCGTGCCAAAAATGGCGTGAACTCATGTGCTTAGCCCATAATCACCACGCTGGGCAGGCGGGTTAGTTACCGCAGGGCTGCCTTTGTCGCACCGAAGACGCTGCTGCCCATCTTCGGCTTGTATATTTCAAAGCCAGCAGTCGGATGGTTATCCCGCTATCGGTCGGCTTTTTAAGTTCCAAGGTGGTAGTGTACCTATAGTTCCTATACCTTCATAATATACACCAAGGAGTTTGATCTATTCGGTACAGATTATAGGTATATACAGGTCTTAGGCTTTAATAGAAAAAGGAGTAAGTAGATAGTAGACATTTAGTTACTAACTCTCTAGCAGTTGTATCTCATACATTCATTATTCATCCATACAATTTAAGATCCTGAGGAATTTTTGTAGTGTTTTTAAATTAGTAGATAGGTGTAACCTAGCTATAGGCAACGACAGTAAAATTGTATTTTTGTTAGTTGGATTATGAATTTTAACAATAAAATTGTGAAAGTAACCTTCATAATATACACCAAGGAGTTTGATCTATTCGGTACAGATTATAGGTATATACAGGTCTTAAGCTTTAATGGAAAAAGGAGTAAGTAGATAGTAGACATTTAGTTACTAACTCTCTAGCAGTTGTATCTCATACATTCATTATTCATCCATACAATTTAAGATCCTGAGGAATTTTTGTAGTGTTTTTAAATTAGTAGATAGGTGTAACCTAGCTATAGGCAACGACAGTAAAATTGTATTTTTGTTAGTTGGATTATGAATTTTAACAATAAAATTGTTGAAAGTAACGGATGTTTATTTAATGAAATCCCATTAGACTTGTATAACAGATTGAACTATCGCAGAGCAAAATAAATTAAATCTACTAAAAAACGGTCACAAATTAAGGGATTTTTCTTCATTTCTTCGGTTATTGACTATTTCATACTCCTCCACTGCGGGATGGCAGATAATTTACTTACCATGTGTCCATGTGCTAACATTGCTATCAGCTAGATCTATTATAACAACAGGTTGATATTTATCACTTTACATGCTATCAAGATGAAAAGACCCACAAGGACAAACATCTAGATCGGAAACAAATATTTCTTTAAATATCTAGATACTAATAGGTACATACTGACCCGAACGGTAATCAAACCCACCACTCTCGGCATTATGCCAACTAGTTACAGAGATGTACACGCTACATTAGAACGGTTATTAGATTTCTTGAAACGAAATAAACAAATATATAAGTAGCTCTTATTTTTGAGCTGCAAATGTTACCTATCTAAAATGTATTAATTAAATAATGCCAAGATACTCGACAAACTCACATCTGGTACCTGAGTCGAATATGGCCACCTTAAGGTTTGTTATCATTTTTTTTATAATAACAAAGCTAAAAAAAAGAAGTTTTAGCATTTTCTCATAGAGCGGCTATTATTCTTTGTAATAAAGACAAAAAATATAAAGACAATAAACGATAAATAGTATTTTAAACAGATTAAAAATAAAATAGAAATTGGCCATAATTTCGTTAAATAGCATACATAATTTAGGTTAATGTATGTGGAAATATTTGTTGTGTGTATAATTTACTTGTTTAAAAACCGCTATTCAGTAACTGAAATTAAAATGGATATTATATTTTAATAGTGTTTATTTAAAAGATATTCTTCGGACAACGTTCATTACAAATAAAGAACAATATTTAACAAGTAATGTAAATTTGAAAATATTAACAATGAGATTGAAATCAACAATGATATTCAAAATATAGAAAATCAACAAAAATTTCAAAAAGAAAACTTAAACTTTTGAGATCCTTCATATAGATAAAACGAGTTCATACAAATTTGTCAGTACTTCTTTTGTTAACCCAACGTAGTCTTCGTGGGCATACGTTTTACTTAAAAAGCATAGTCTTATGTCTGCTACTCTATCCTCATTGCTAACGTAACAATACCAAGTCTTTAGATTTTTTAGAATGTCTTTTAGCTTTTTGGTTAGAAACCTTAGAAGTTACTGCTTCACTCTTGTTCATCATCATTATCATCATTACGGCCTATACAGTCCACTGCTGGACATAGGCCTCCACAAGTTTACGTCACAATTAACGTGAACTCATGTGTTTTGCCCATAGTCACCACGCTGGGCAGGCGGGTTGGTGACCGCAGTACTGGCTTTGTCGCACCAAAGACGCTGCTGCCCGTCTTCGGCCTGTGTATTTCAAAGCCAGCAGTTGAATGGTTATCCCGCCATCGGTCGGCTTCTTAAGTTCCAAGATGGTTGTGGAACCTTGTTATCCCTTAGTCGCCTCTTACGACACCCACGGGAAGAGAGGGGGTGGCTAAATTCTTTAGTGCCATAGCCACACAGCACTCTTGTTCATATTAGCAGAATATTGTTTTATTTTTTGTGAAGAAGCTTCAGATGATCCTGGCTCATTATTTTTCTCTGTAAACATCGATTTTGTTAGCTCTTGTTTCAGACTATTAAGCTTTTGCCCTTGATGTAGTTTTTAGACTTGACATTTTCTCTGGAGTTTTTAAAATTTCACAAAAAGTCGAATATGACTCATTAAATGTTGTGGAGCAAACGTAACTGTAAATATGGCCAGCGTTGGGCCATGCAAATTTTTTGCTTTTATATTAAACAAATAAAAAACACAATGATTTGATAAATAAACAAATAAATATTAAATTACAATCATCACACAATATCGTAGCGTGAACAGCAACGATTTTTGTTAGAAAAGTAACGAAATACACGACAATACTTGCTTAATGTTTTTATAACCTTATCAGTATGTTTCACAATAATAGACGCTGGGCGACCAGTGAGGGCTCGAGAGGGGTTACAAATACGCTGTTCTGACATGCGGCATTAGCGACAAGTTATGATCACTTTGAAGCTATTACAAAGTTTTGTGTTATAAATAATAGCATGTGGCCATATTTTCCGACTGGTCATGTTCGACCCAGGTACCTTATCACAACTGGCTAAATACCTAACAACCGCTGAGTTTTTTAGTGCTGAACTTAAACGAAAATAATTTCGGACGACGAGTGTGTCAGGACTCGCAGTAGATAAGACTATTAAGCAAACTTATTTTTAAATTACAAGGTTAGCAAATAAGCTTACGATGCATTTGATGGTAAACGGTTACCGTAACATATAAATGCTTGCAACATCAAGAGCATGAGCTGCACGTTGCCGACCCTTGAAGAGTCTTCCTCCACGGTCAGTCGTACGATTCAGAATCAAACGGATAACAATATACGTAGGTACCTATATTGCACGGTGTCTTTGCCGTGGCTGATGGGCCATCTCTTGATTGACTTGTTTGACATCATTAAACTAAATATTTATTTATATTTCTTAATATTATTAATAATAATAAATACTCTTTATTGTACACCACAAAGAAACATTACAAAAAAAGTGATACAAGCAAAGAAAGATGTACGAAGACGGTCTTATCACAAAGAGCGATTTCTTCCAGACAACCTTTGGGCATAGGACATAGCGTAAAAAAACAGAAGCGGTAGGGAAGTGTACAAACAGTTGATAAAGAATTGGCATATAGTTAACAAGTAATATGATATTGAAAGAAGTAAATATACATACACATACATATATGCAATTAAATATATACATATATACTACATAAACAAAATACTACATAATATATATATTTATGGAGATGAGAATGATATTTATGAGGTATTTAGAGACAAAAAATGCGCCTTTAGATATTTTTAAAACAAGCAAGATTTTGAGCTTTTCTTATAGAGAGAGGAAGAGAGTTCCAAAGTTGTACAGCTTTAACAGAAAAGGAGTTTGAATAAAAGGAAGTAGTATGGGAAGGAGTTTTGAGTGTTAAGGTTGAAGATGACCTGAGGAAACGCTCATGAGTGTCACAGAGAAACTCAAAGCGATTTTTTAGATAAAGCGGTGTATCTGGATGGAAAAGTACACAATAAATATAATAAACCTACACATTGATTATATAAAAGCGAAAAACTGATTCAAGTGATAGTTGTGGTATGATAGTAGTAAGTATATCGTATACGCGTAGGATGGTGGCCAGAACTCTGGCATGTATATCTCCATTGAATCGCAATTTCAATTCCCTTGGCAAAAAAACAATCCACCTCTCTCTGCACGTAAACCAACCAAGTGACCGAATAAATGTTAAAGGTTTAAGGCTCCAGCTTTCTATCTCCATAATTTACCTTTTCCGATTTAAAAAAAAAACCTTTTAATTAGTACTGACAATAGTAAGAATTATGAACTAAATACAACGGCTTACATATGACTAAAGTCTCAGATTAATAAACAAAAGGTTTTGTTTATTAATCTGTGACTAAAGTATTCAAATATCCGTAACCGTACCCGAAATTGTCATATTATTCATTATACCTAACCCTACTAAATAGGATTCGTTTATACTAGTTTTACCATCTATTGGCAAGAAAACAAACTACGTAAAATTATTTTTTCTGTTATAGGATAAAATTGAAATATCAACCCTTATCAAAAACTACCTTAACTTTTAGCAAATAGAATATACTCCTATAATATCTTGTCAACTGTGGTATTACTACCATTACAATAACTTCAGCGACATCTATTGTCTGTCTTAAGAAACAATTCTATTGTTTAACGATATAAATATTTTTCTCTAAAATGTGTTGCAATTTAACAAACAAGGCTGATTTTCATTCATTTAATTTATATATAATACATCAAGAAATATATTATTTTTTCAATTAAAATATAAAACACAATAATTTGACATTTAACATAACTATTCATTAAGTATTCCCGCTGGAAGCTGGCCACATTCTCGCTGTCTCCGATTCAGCAAGTATGTAAATGTCATTTTTATATCTAATTTACAAAAATTTTGCGTTAACGGCTACCAACGTTATATTTTTATTTATTGTTTAAGTGAAAAAAATAGTTTTTATCATCGTTCAGTCCGCGATGTACCTTTTGGGCGGCCATAACCTCGTCATACACATCACGTAACGTCTAAAGGCTCCGATGGTTAGGAAGACGATGGTGCTGAGCACGGAGTGGGCGCAGGTGGAAGTGGTCGAGCTTACGAACGATGGCAACGGCTTAGGTTTCAACTTAGTCGGCGGAAGGAGCACGGGCGTGGTGATAAAGTATGTGCTTCCTGGAGGTATAGCTGATAAAGACGGGCGGCTACAGAGTGGAGATCACGTGCTCCAGGTCGGATCAGTGAACCTACGTGGATTTACGTCTGAACAGGTGGCCGCCGTTCTGCGGCAAGCAGGACCGACTGTTCGCTTGCTTGTAGCTAGGCCTGCCGACCCCGCAGCTGCGCTCCGAGCCCCCCTCCCGGGTACGGCTTTAGTACCTACAAAGTTGCTCGCTGACCCTGAACTTCTCGATCGTCATCTTATCGAAACTGGTTATGGTGCGGTATATGACTTGTCTCAGTGTTACGGTGAATATATAAACGGGCAAAACGGTGACGTTGAAAATTTGGTAGCAGCTGTCAGTGTAATAGGCGACAACCCGCAGCAGATTCCTGCACATCCTATTATAGGTGAATCGGTTTCCCCGACAATAACAATTTCCGTACCTGTTGAAATACCCGATTTACCTGAAGTAGACATCGTACATGTAGACCTGAATAAAAACGTGTATGGTTTAGGTATAACAGTGGCTGGTTATGTTTGTGAGAAGGAAGAGTTATCTGGTATATTTGTTAAGAGTATCATCGAAGGGAGCAGTGCTGAGCAGAGTGGTAAAATTAGGATAAATGATAGAATTATTGAAGTTGACGGTGTGTCCTTAGCTGACAAGAGTAATCCTCAAGCTGTGGAGATACTGAGGAACACTGGTATATCGGTGCATTTAGTTTTAGAAAGATACTTGAGAGGTCCAAAGTTTGAACATCTTCAGTTAGCCATATTCAACGAGGATAGGCCCACTTCTCCCTCCCCCTCCACCACAACCCTCACATGGTTTCCAGTGCCTTCACAAGCTGATAATAGTACAATTGAAATTGAACCAGAACCTGAGTCTAACACTACAATTGATTCAAGTGTTTTAGAAGTTGGAGAAAATGATATTGATGAGCCGACTCAAGAAGAATTAGACAAGAGATTTGATGCAATACTGGCAATAGATAAAGAGGAAATCAAAAAGAAGTGGGAAGATGAAATTGGATCAGAAAAAGAAATAATTGTGGCAGAAGTGCACAAGCTGTCCGGTTTAGGTATAAGTCTAGAAGGAACTGTGGATGTGGAAGGAGGTCAGGAAGTAAGGCCCCACCACTACATCAGATCAGTTCTACCCGATGGACCAGTTGGACAACAAGGTATGCTTGCTGCTGGTGACGAGCTACTGGAAGCAAATGAGTACAGATTGCATGGTTTGACTCACACAGAAGTTGTAAATATACTCAAACAGTTGCCAAATCGTGTGCGCTTAGTTTGCGCACGTAGCAGCACAGAGGGAGGTCCCAGACCAGTTGTTAACTTAGCACAGGACCGAGAAGGTTTTGAAGCAAGAAAAATTATATCAGGAAGCTTAAATAACTTGACGACTCTTGTTAAAGCACAATCAGATACCTCTATAAACACATCCAGTACAGCGACACTGACCAATCACTCCAGTCAGTCAAAAAAATCCAAATCCTTGGAGTGTGTGTCCGGATTAGCCATGTGGCAAAGTAAAGAAGATATTGTGGAACTCGTAAAAGGTGACCAAGGTCTCGGTTTCTCGATCCTCGATTATCAAGATCCAGTGGATCCTAATGGTACTGTTATAGTCGTAAGAAGCCTCGTACCTGGTGGTGTTGCTGAAAAAAATGGTGAAATATCTCCTGGTGATCGAGTTATGTCAGTAAACGGAATTAGTATAAAAAATGCAACACTCGACCAAGCAGTACAGGCTTTGAAAGGAACTCCGAGAGGTGTAGTCCGAGTTGGCATAGCAAGGCCACTCCCATCTCATGACAATTCAATAAAATCAAAAAGCACAGCAACACTCAATACTAAAACGAGCTAATCTTAACTCCATCAATCAAATCTCACTGTGTTACAACTAGTCAATGTATAATCATATCTATTGTACGCTTAGTAAGCTAAGAAAAATTTACACTTAGCGTTTAAAACGCATAATATATAACAGTAGACAAAAGTTATGCCTAAGTTTTACACTACTAATATTAGGACATTAGGTGGGCAAAGGCACCATAGAATCATATAGTATAGTCTCTTGCGGCATTTAAATGTCCCCGGCTCGCATTGACCGAGCTCAACATCTGTAATACAATAATACCTTACGCTTTACTAGATAATTGTACATTTTTAAGTCACATGTCCTTTTATATCGCACTCTTTGTCACCTGTATAAATATTTTTATTATTAAAAAACCATATTTCATAAATCTAATGGATTATATACAGGTAAAATGCTGCTGTATTTTGTTTATATCATATTTTAACATTTATACAAACAAAGAAACATAAGTATAGTGGCTATTATTTCTTATTTATTATTTTTTTTGTTCTTTTTCAACATAATAAGTAAATCATTGCCCAATTAAAGAAATATCTAATATATAGTAAATGATTATTGATTTTTTAATATTATTTTTGAATATTATAATGCATTATACATAAAATTAAAGAGATCAAAAAGGTTTTATAACTTTATAAAAATATCACAAACCACAACTTTTGATCATTGCGTAAACCTAGCTATAGAATAAACACGAATATTGTAGACATTAAACTAAGGGAGCAATTAAATAAAATATCTTCTATTATATGTAAATAATGAATCTCATAACATATAGAAACAGAAATATTATTTATAAGATATTTTACAAAAAAAATAAAAATAAAAAAATCTTGCTTCCCTTTAAAAATATTTATTTAATTACATAATTATATGTTTTAATATTTGAAATCTATTGTTTGTATTTTATTTATTTATTAAATATAAGATTATTATATTCAGTATTATAAAATTTTTACCTTTTCTCAATGTTAATATTATATCAGAGTTCAAAGTCGAAGGGTTCCTAGTCATTGTACCCTAAACTAAGTGCACTATAATATTGTGATGCACATGTGATATTTTTATTTACATTATTGTTATTACAATTATTTCAACATTTACATAATTAATCATTTTGTATTTTCAATGCGTTTATAATGATACTAACAAAATTGTCAATTTTTATATTTAAATTGGTAGTGCTAACTATAGTCCATAGATTCATTTCATGTAATTCTAACAGATTATTATATGGTTAAGACATTTCGTGTTAGTCGACTTAGCAGATATTGCCACATCTAAAAATATTTGTAACGATCTTTTTTTATTAATTTGTTAATTGTTGGTAGTCCAAGTCGTTTGACTAAAAGTTCTATAATTCTTTCCTTGACTACAATGTGGTTATGTCTGCCCTAAAAACGAAGGTAATATTCTAATATCCATAAATTCCAATATCTGTCTAGACTTGTTAGAGTTTAAAAATGATTCCTAGAACTCATGTGTCGTCAATATACTGTCTGACCTCATATAGAATCTCTAAGTTTTTTGTAAGTTTTTACAATTTCTCTGAATTTTAGTGTTAATTTCATGTGGTAACCCTTCAGTATTGTATATGTTTTTGTGACTGTGTACAAAACTATATGTTATAATTAGTAAACAATAATACCCTGTGCGTTATAGTCTGCGGCCCTCTGTGTTGGAGGCCTTTACATGGACAGTTATATTTATGTAACAGTATTTTATGCTCAGTGAATTATTATTATTTTTCATTTGGAAAGTCTAATTTAAAAAATTTAAATTGTACAAAATATAAAATATTGCATTTATAAAAAAAAAATATTTACTTAAATATTTTATTTATAGTCAAATATAAATATTTGAGAATACTTAAAAATATTGCCGTCTGTAGTTCCTACTGAATATCGTGGTTGTGGGCTGATTCTTGCCATTTTTTTTACCTTTAATACATTTTGTAAAACTTTTGTTGAAAGTTTTTATAAGTGCACTCAGTATCGTTGGGTACATTGTCAATTTTGTCTTTTAAATCTTCAATTATACACTGCCGTATATAAACAATTTTACTTCGTGTTTTGACTGTTTGTTTCAATGCCTATATAATCGGTTAATACCCGGTTAATATATTCAGAAAACGATGCGTATTGATCATGAAAAATTTCGAATGTATTTTTTTTTTAAATATAGTAACAGGGCTTCAGGTTTTACGCGGGAAATTTTACCATAGAGTTCTATTATCTTTCTCTATTCGGACTTTTAGAAGTTCTCTCTTTTGATTTTGAAGTTTTGGAGAAAATGAATGTTTGTGTGAGTGTAGAACATTTTTTTATTTAATATTGCGCAAAATGAAATATGTAACATAATTATATCCCAATAAAGTCCAACTGCTAGCGCATACATAATATATTTATTATAATTCTAAATGAATATATCAGTTTGTCTATCTCGTCGCAAATTGTTTATACACGGTGTTGTAATAAGTGAAAAAAAAAATCTTACAGTATTCTCATCTATTTCTATATATTATTTATTGTATATTTAGTTGAGCACTGTACGTACGGCGACACATTAGAAATAAACTAAATGAAGTTAAAATCGAAATAAACATAAGAAATGTCTTAGTAAATATATTCTTTTATTTTCTCCCTCCAGTCAAATTTTTTTTCGAATTTAACATTTTATGTTCAAACCAGATGTGCACGCGGTTTTATCCGCGTTAATTTGAATAAAAAATGGTACAAAATATATACTAGGCTATCTATAGCCTTCCTCGGGAAATGGATTATCCAAAACAAAAAGATTTTTTCAATGTGTATGATAAAAATATTGTCGCCAGAAATGTGGGTACCCAGCTTACCAATCACGATCATCACCGGAGTGGCGGCGGGAGCGGGAGCGTTGTGCCTCTTTAAGTAAGTTACACATATTTTTATTAGTGATTAATGCATCTGTTTCAAACGACGTATCATGGAATAGAAAAAATCTCATAAAGTTCATAAAACATGGACAAATGCCAAGTTATGAGAGGCTATGAGATCTATACCTTATCCCATGAAAACGTCTTTACTAGAACGTTTAATATAGATACAAGAAGGAATTTTCCATTTTTAATATCTTGAATAACTAAAAGATTCATTAATCTTTTTATCTAAACCATAATATCATTAATAGCTTTGTATATAATAAAAGTATTATATGTTTAACTAGCTGTAGGTACCCTGCGCGCGTTGCTACGCGTACCAACTCGGAAACCTTTGTGCGCTCATGCACAGCACTTTGCTGAAGATCATGACATGATCAAATGCATAGCTTAAGATTCTATAAAGGACATATAGACAAACATTCATTTATATATACATATATAGATTTGAATTGTTTTCTTTTCTTTCATCTGACAATAAACATATTTATAGAGATATGTACGGCGGAGTTCCTTTCGACAAGAAGGTATTAGCGGAAGGGAAAACTGTGATAGTGACGGGAGCCACCAGCGGGATAGGCAAAGAGGCTTCGTGGGAGTTCGCTAAACGCGGAGCCAAGGTAAAGTAATATTTAGCTAAAAATTGAAAATAAAAAGGAAATTTAGTGAAACATCATCATACAAAAAAGAAATACAATAAGTGGTTTTGCTTTGCACGTAAAATCTTAAATCTAAGACTTTAAAATCTAAATTTTAGAACAATAGTAGAAAACTTAACAATCATTCATTATATTATAATAAGATCGTTATTTATTTCAATCTAAAATTTCTTAATTTTATAATGGTCATTGGCTCATTCATCATCATCATCAATTTCATCATCATTATCATCATCATTATCATCATCATCATTTCAGCCTATCGCAGTCCACTGTTGGACATAGCCCTCCACAAGTTCACGCCATAAATGGCGTGAACTCATGTGTGTTGCCCATAGTCACCACGCTGGGCAGGCGGGTTGGTGACCGCAGTATTGGCTTTGTCGCACCGAAGACGCTGCTGCCCGTCTTCGGCCTGTGTATTTCAAAGGGTGGCTTATTATTAGAGCAAAACAGAAGAAGTACTAAGAACCTCACATTTGTATTTGTTGCTCGCTTCAGTCTGTATTATCCCACTGCTGGGCGTAGGCCTATTTCCCCATGTAGGAGAAGGATCAGAGGTTAATCCACAACGTTGCTCCAATGCGGGTTGGCGGATATATTACCTATTATGAGTAACGATCGTTATCAGGTGTACATGATAACAACCGGGACCGACGGCTTAACGTGCTCTCCGAGGCACGGTGGGGAGACCCACAAGGACTGCACAAACACCCTGACCACGGCAAAGACCTGTATGGCTTATGGCTATATAAATGTTTGTCATGTGCGGGGATCGAACCCGCAACCGCCAGCGCAACAGGTACAATCCATGACTGTGACCGTTGCGCCAACAGAGCGACATTCCATACATATAAGAATAATCTAAAAACATCAAGGAAATCTCGTTAAACATCTAGAAACATATACTTATAAATCCAGGTGTTCATGGCATGTCGCAACATGACCAAGTGCGAGGCGGTCCGGCGTGAGATCGTGCTGGAGACTCAAAACAAGTATGTTTACTGTCGACCCTGTGACCTCGCCAGCGCAGAGTCCATCAGGAGTTTTGTTGAGAGGTCAGATAATTTGTCATTGTTACCTATCTGTTTTATGTATTCTATTGTTACTAGTTGTCGCCCAGTGGTCGAAATACGACTATAATTTAATTTGAAGTATAAATTTGGAGTGTATGCTACCTCAAATTGCTTGTTTTCCACTCGGCAGGATGTCCATATCTTCCAAACTACTGAATATTTAAGTTTGAAATTTATGTATGGTAAAGTTCAGAACATAAACTATCTTTCATATGTTTCAAAAACACGATTCCATAAAATTTTCTCGATACAAAAAAATCGCAAAGTTACCTCTATTTTTGTATTAAAACCTTAATATCTCAGTAAATATAGAAGTTATGTACTTGAGATTAAGCATGGTAATTGAAATAAGTATGAAGAACATCTTATATGTTGCGTTTTTTAAAACATAACTATTGATAATGTTTGTGAAGAGAAAATACATATAACTCGCGCGATGAACAACCAAGCGCTCTCAATTCTCATGTGTATTTAGTACGGGTGAAATCTGAATTCGAGCTGAGGTAGTGTAGCTCCTTAAGGTTCCGTTGTCAAAGACCATAGTTCTATAATAATAAACAAAAGAGTTTTTATGCGTGTGTGTGTCAAATACATGGTGGTGTGTAATGTTTTTTTGTTATTGATTTAATATATTTTTATGTATAATTTAAAAAAAAAAATAGCATTCTTCACTTCTCTATATAAATTATAAACTATAAGTGTACGAAATTTCATACTCCTCCGTCTGCGCAATTTTCGTAAAAAGTTTTTGCTTCACGTATTAATATATAGATATTATATACGACCTTGTGTACCTATCTCTGTCTATGTACACGTAAGTAATCGAGATTAAAAATAAAATATGAAATGTAAATTTTTCAGCACGACATTTGGTACGATTGAATTCGGGTGATTTAATAACTAAACTTTTACTAAACTGTTTTGTTGGTATAGATGCTTGTTTTACTACATATTACATAATGATTTAATATGATCCGATATGATGCGTTATATTATGTACTTTGTGGATGTAACTATAAAATAAATAAATGGTTCCCATATGTAATGTTAAATGCAGATTTAAAGAAGAGGAACCGTACGTGGATATACTTGTAAACAACGCAGGCGTGATGGAGACTCCCAAAGGAGTGACCAGGGAAGGGTTCGAGACGCAGCTGGGAACCAACCACTTTGGTCACTTCCTACTGACTGAGTTACTGCTGGACACTTTAAAGGTGAAAAAATTACATTGTTTTTTGGGTTTCCTATGGAAAAAAGTCTCATAAATTTCATAAAACTTTGGACAAATGCAAACTAAATTGTCATAGCGAGTTATGAGACAAATAAACCCATAATTTTTTACTGTTTGTACCAATTTTGATAAATCTTTTTTATTCGAACGCTGGTTCATGTCAAGTGGTTCCAATCAAATTTTGAGTGCACACCACAAGATGTGTACTGTAACATACTTGCCGATATAAATTAAAGTCTGTTTTTTGTTGAATCAGAACGATCAGTCAGTCGCTTCAGCCTGTAATATCCCACTACTGGGCATAGGTCTCTTTCCCCATATAAGAGAAGGATCAGAGCTTAATCCACCACGCTGCTCCAATGCGGGTTGGCGGATATATTCCCTACTATGAGTAACGGTCGCTATCAGGTGTACTTGATAACAACCGGTACCGACACAGTCAGTCAGTTCAGCTTTAAGTTCGCACAATTACTTTAATATTAATACCAGCATTATGGTATCAAAAATAATTCTAAAATATCTTCTAGAAATCCGCCCCAAGTCGCGTAGTAGTTGTAACGTGCAGTGCCCATCAGAAAGGAAAGATCCACAAAGAGGATCTTAACATGACAGAAAAATACGACCCCATAGAGGCCTACAACCAGAGCAAACTAGCTAATGTACTGTTTGCAAGAGAACTTGGAAGACGAACGCTCGGTAAGTTGATGAGGAATTTACTGGGGCCCTGATTATCTCGGAGAAATTATTATCAGATTACTACTTTTTAAAAACCTAGTGCGAGGAAATTGAGAGCTTGATTCACTGGGTTTTGATAAGACTATCAAACGTAGAAAGCTAAAAATTTATTTTTCTTTTTACTATCAAACACAAATTTTCTTATTCATCAAATGTTTGTATTGTTAAAGCTTTAAATCCTGTTTAACCTCCTGCTGATAAATCCAATCAGGGACTTTGTTAGCCACCGCTGAAACAAGCCTTATTTGTTTTTTTACGTCATGACGTAAACAATTATGAGAATATTAGTTACCTCTTTTTCATTTATCAACCTTTCGCTGCTCATTTTGATCCTTCGCTAAAAATGACAAATTATAATAATTTCCAATGACAAAACCAACTTGGCCAAAATTAACTAAATTTTTATCCGTTCATTACCTCTGCTGTTCTTGGCAGATATCGACCGTTTATTTGACCAACTTCTATATGTTAGTTAAACCAAATTTAGAGAGTTTAACTTTGAGAGCAGAACATTGAAATTGACATATCACAGGTTCTGATGTAGCAGTGATAGCGGTGGACCCTGGCTTCGCTGACACAGACCTCACAAGACATATGGGTATGATGAAGAGCTTCACTCGCTTCTTCGTCTACCCTCTGTTCTGGCCGGTCATGAAGAGGGCCAGAACCGCCGCGCAGGTCATACTGCATGCGGCATTGGATCCTCACCTGCAGGACAGCGCTGGGGA
Organism: Melitaea cinxia; assembly: GCF_905220565.1. Classification (NCBI taxonomy): domain Eukaryota; kingdom Metazoa; phylum Arthropoda; class Insecta; order Lepidoptera; family Nymphalidae; genus Melitaea; species Melitaea cinxia. The sequence continues at coordinate 1,305,787 of NC_059411.1, forward strand.
CTACTATGTGTGCGTAATTTATATCAGAATTTCCCGATTATGATGATAAGCTATCTACTAGATTTTTGAACAGAAACATTTAAACATTATGATGAGTTATCTACTAGATTTTCGAAATTTAAACATTAAAGTGGTGAATAACTCTTGCGCTATAATTTTTAAACGTCAATAACTTTAAAATATTTAAACAGTACACTACGTTACATTTGTTTGCTTTCTCTGCCCGTTAATTTTCAATAAGCCTTTATGTAAAATCCTAAAACAAACACACACACAAAAATCAAAATGTGCGCGCGCTGCCATGTACGCGCTCATACACAAACACACAGGCATATAAATTATAGTAAGTTGCTAAATATTCGTCTCACAGTCGTTTTTTTTTTTATTTATTAAATTAAATTTATTTATGGGATAATAATATCCTTATTGATAATAGCATTCCCAAAATCCTTACTGTTCTTGTACAAAAACTCTTTAACAATTTATTATATTAGAAGATGAAAAATTTATTGAAAATCATATAAATTGCAGTGATATGAAGAAATCGGCTCCGTCTGAACTAGCTCAGGATTACGAACTGGCCATGTGGCTGTGGAAGGTGAGCGAGAAGTGGACCAGAGCAGACGCGCACAAGTCGGCGCTGGGTCGGCCTCAAGCCGCATAGAACTGTTGGATAATACTTAAACACTTACCTATAGACATTTAGTAGAAGAAAGGCTGTTCTTTGATTCAAGCCCGGTTTCTATATTCAAAAAACGATTTGTTTCCAAACAAACGAAAATTAAAGGACCGTTAAATTTCGAACCAGACATATTCGATCATCAAATTTCGAAAAAAAAAAATATGTTCTACCATTCTATTACGAACAAGACATTTGAGCAAAACAAATCGCTCTCTGAATTTAGGAACCGGGCATAAGGCCCTTCTTTTTCAATCATCTTGGTATTAAAAATTTAATATTTTGATTGTCGCATCCTTGGATTGTCATTGACGATACTACTAAGAGATAATGTTGGTGTGTAAAGAATGCTAGTAAATTATAGTAATGTAAAAAGTGTAATTATTTGCATTTACTGTGTTTAGTTATGTTAATTAGTTACGTATTAGTTGTATGTTAATAAAAATGTAATTCAATCATTTTTTATTTATTTCATCTTTCCCATTCTTTCAGAGGTTCTCCATTCGATTGTTTTTTTTTAAATGTATGTTACCTCAGAATTTTTAACGGGTTTGGACCGAATTTGATAAATTTTGATATCGAAAAGTGGTGCGTCATAGTCCCATTTAAATTTAATTGAGATTTGATTAGTACTTTTCGAACTATATCTAAAGCTTTATAGCTACGGCATTAAAGAATATAGCCACCCCCTCTCTTCCCGTGGGTGTCGTAAGAGGCGACTAAAGAATAACACAGTTCCACAACCACCTTGGAACTTATAAAGCCGACCGATGGCGGGATAACCATCCAACTGTTGGCTTTGAAATACACAGGCCGAAGACGGGCAGCAGCGTCTTCGGTGTGACAAAGCCAGCCCTGCGGTCACCAACCCGCCTGCCCAGTGTGGTGACTATGGGCAAAACACATGAGTTCACGCGATTTTTGACTCGAACTTGTGGAGACCTATGTCCAGTAGTGGACTGCGATAGGTTGATGCGAGCTATATCTAAAGGTGGCTCCACACATGGCTATTTGTGTTTGCTGTTCAGTATTTGTTGTTTTTGACAAAATATTTGAGGTACGGGCAAATAGACGATACGACCGTGTACACATGGAGCCAAATATCAAAAAATTAAACATATTTTTTGATATTGGCCTTTGATGTGCCTTGCAAAACCGACAGAAGTTCGGTAAGCCGTATTTGTTGTTGGCCATATTTGCCAAATAGGTAAATACGGCAATAAATTTGGCAAATACACTCTCCACACATGGAAGTTATTTGTCAAATATGGCAAATACGCAAACACAAATAGCCATGTGTGGAGCCACGGTAATAATGTGTATTTACTGGACTATTTTTTCGTCTACTTACGTTGTATTACATGTCTTTGTTTGTTTCGTTTGCGTGCAAACACAATTTTGCTTAAAATGAAAGAACTCAAAATATTGTTAACATTTTTATTTACAAAACTTGTTTAATTATATCGTCAAAGAAAACTTAAAACAGACACTTTATTAAAAATAATTTAGCCAGTAGATAATATACCTACTAGCTACAGATTACATTATTTAATTATAAAAAAATAGCATTTATATACTAATCCTTAAAAAAAATATATTTAGGGCGGGTTGTTTGACCATAGGGTTTGACAATGTTTTGCTCAAATGATGGCTATTATAATTTTTAACAATAACCGATGAAATACGGTCAGTTAACGTCAAGTTAAATTTCGAAATAACAACAGATTTTGTTAATTGCATTATAGATGACACTTTTTATTGTACACAACAACAATCAACACAATAGCATATTACAAATAAAAAAACAGTGTACAAAGGCGGTCTTATCGCTAGAGTAGCGATCTCTTCCAGACAAACTTTGGGCATATAGGACACAGCGTAGTGAAAGCGGTAGGGAAGTGTACATAGAGAAGTGACAATTAGTGTCACCTAGATATTAACTATCGACTACAAATACACATACATATACATTACTAAAATTACTGTTTAAATGGTTGGCATTTTGATTAGTAATCCCATTAACTGCTGTCAATTTCAACGTACGTCAAAACATACTGCAATAAAGTATACTTCACTTTAACTTCGCTCTAATCTTAGTAACGCAGATATTTGGGTTGAAATTAACGTTTATAAATCAACGGTGTACAAATAACCTGCCCTAAATTTGTGAATACGTAAAAAAAAAATGATTGCCTAATCTATTTTAACATCACGTCGTTATCTATCAACTGAAGCCCGGTACCTATATTCAAAAAACGAATCGTTTTCTGAACAGAAAAAATCAGGCCTCGTTACCAAAAAATGACAACGACCAAAAAAAAAGTAAAACGTCAATTTATTTACAAGTAATTAGTCGATGGTATTTTTCAAAAATATGCCCGAGGGGTCTAATCCCATATGGAGGGGTGGTACTCCGGGCGGTCGAAGATCGGCTCCCGGGGCACGAGCTCGGGCTCTGGCGGGTGGCGGTGCAGCAGCTGCAGCATGCCGGTGCCCACGCCGGCCGGCACGCCCAGGATGATGCACTCCGACACGCCCTCGATGGAGTCGCGCTGCCCGTAGTACGCCGCGTCGAACAGGTGGTCCGCGGTCTTCTCGAACTGGAACACGAATGAGCGTTTTAACGTTTTGTTACGATTATATAGTTTCGTAATCGTTTTTTATAGTAGTTGTTACAACTGTACAGTAGTTTACTCGATACCAAGCGGAAACAGTAGAGTACGATACCAGAAAGTGGTATTTTTTCCAGCTGCTCAGATATTTCAATAAATATATATCTGCCGTGCCCTACCGCCACAAGACACAGAGCACTCACGCTGGCCAGGTTGAGCACGGACTCCTTCATGCGCGCCAGCCCGTAGCGCGTGATGCCGAGCACCTCCCCGCGCGCGCACATCTGCGCGGCCAGCAGCGCCACGTGGCGCCGGTCGACGGCCATGCCGTGGCCCGCCATCACCGCCTCGATCTCGCTCATGATGGTGGACGCGGCCGCCTCGATGCCCAGCGTGTTGTACACCTGACGGACAAGGAATGCGTTCGGTTATTGGTGACACTAACGTTTCAAACTAGAGAGGTTGTTAATTATACTGTTTGCGCTGTAGCATGGTGCGGGTGACAGTTGCCTTTATGACATCGACATCTGTCAGTACCGCATGACTAGGGATGCGATGTTATGGAATTCATTTTTATCACTAACGATACTCGCAGCATAAATCTAATTCAGTTCTTATATAAAATAATAAAAATCGCTTTTATGATTTTTTGCTATAAAAAAACATCGACTATCCATCGTAGCAGTACATCTCATCACTAGATACGTCTATGGCGTTACGTTATACGCATAATACTTTGCTTAATTTTTATTTTCATTACATTTCATTTGTAGACTAGAACATTCTGGTTGAGTTTAATTTAATTTACTTCAGTAATTAATGATTTAATATATTACGAATGTGGTACAGCTGAAATACTAAGTCATAATTTATAAATCGCGACAACTTTCAAGAGTGAAACGAAACGTTACTGAAACTGTCACCCGCACCATGATACAGCGCAAATAGTATAAAAGGCTAAAGACAATGAGAATTCTGTCGATTTATTTGAATATGAAGACGAAAGCAATTCAGAAATGATTAAAAGGAAGGCCGAAGAATCTGTTCTAGCAGCTAACAATAGATCATCGATGTAATAAGGATAACTATAAATTTTGGTTAAAAGATATAATAACAAAGAATTAGAAACAAGAAAGTAGTAGATACAAATTTAAAAGAAAAGATATATTGACGATGTGTTGGCGCAACGACCGCAACCGTCAGCGTTGCGGGTTTGATTCTCGCACATGGTAAACATTAGTATTGGCTATATAATTATATGCCGTGGTCTGGGCGTTTATGCTTCTGTATTGTGTTTCCAGACCCCTTACTAGGAATAAATCTTAGTGGAAGCCGTTGAGTGCGAGGCGTTCTTTTATTTATTTTTTATTTAAATAGAATTAAACCTCAATGCTGATTGCAACAAACAACTCTAGATCTATGGAAAAATGTGCATTCCGCTGGTATCAATTCTAGGCCCTTTTCTTTTTCTAATATACATAAATGACCTGCTATTTTATGTTAAGGATATTTGTCATATAGTGCTATTTTCGCAAAGTAAAAGGTAAATTTAAACGGTGCTTTATCGCTAATTAAGATAAACAACTTGGTTTTGAACGCCTAGAAAACGAAATATGTTCTGGATACGTTGCCCAATGTTAAGAATCCTAATTGTGATTTGGAAGAAAATAACGAGTTTTATTATTGTGTGGATATTACAATTTACTTAAGAATAAATTTTCAATAAAAACTCCAAAGGAATTCCCATTTATCATGTCTAATTGGAAGTATTAGCTTTGCAGCATTCTCAATCAGAAATATTGGTTGACAATAAAATAAAATCGTAAAAAGTAAAATAATATGTAGAAAACTTTTAAACCCAAGCAAAACGTCACACAAAATCTAATGCTTATCAAATATCAAAAATTAAATTAAAATGAATTAGATGAAGCAACAGGACGTACCTCTAAGATATTATTAGAAGATGTCTTTGTTCCGTCTACGCCGTACGTGCCTATGACATCTCTCAGTCCGTCGCCTTCTACACACAACTTGTATCTGAAAGTGAAAAAGTTGGAAATTTATTAATTACCTAAATATTAATTTTCGTTTTCTTTTTTCACACAAATACACTACTTACAATTGGCAACAACTAGCTACTTGCTTAAATAGTGTAATCTTAAAGATAGCTTTTGGGTGGTGACTGATTAAATTATTATTCCATAGTAGTTAATCTTTCAGACTTTCTATTTCAGCATGTTTCTGACTTGTAAAAGTATATAATATGTATATAACACGAAATGCTTGCCTTTGGTTTATTTGAATACTCTCATTTATTTCCGAGCTTGTCTTCCAAATATTTAATTATTTGTCCTTCTAACTATATTTGGAATATGCCAGAAATTATACAAAAATAAGGCAGTGATGCAGGCATGAATAAAAAAAAATATAAATTTTTGTGCAAAGGTTGGAGTGTGTGTCTGACTCAAATTGCACTTATGATATACATATAATATAGACACAGATATATACAAAATTTTACTTTATAAAATGAAAAAACAGTTAAACTACAATTCTGACATTTTATTTTAAGTTTTCGAATACTTTATAGAAAGTTAGTACAGAATGAAAGATCGAGAAGATTACGCCGAGAAATAGAAAATTTCGGGGAACGTATTGACGACGGTTTCGCAAGACAGACAACGTCTGTCGAAACAGCAATTGCTTGTATGAAATCAAGTAATTTTTTTTGGCACAAGCAAAGAAACAGTTAATAGCATACTTACTTAGTGGTAGGACCTGTGTCATCACAAGCGATGACGGCGCGAGACACCCCGGACAAACCCTTGACCACGACATTGGGCAATTGGTTCAGGAGGTGCTTCATCGCCATATTCAGCCAGCCCCCATGTTTACTTGGATCTGCGTATATCTTAATCGCAAAGTTGGAAAGTGCTATAACGTTTGATGGTTTCAGCTTCAACTTTGATGTGCAAATTCTGAAAAAAAGTTTTTTTAAATATGTGAATATATTCGAACTCTGACCACATGATCAGTTCAGCCTAATACAGTCCACTGCTAGACAAAGGCCTCCACAAGTTTGCACAAAAATGGAGTGAACTCATGTGTTTTGCCCATTGTAACCACGCTGGGCAGGCGGGTGGTGACCGCAGGGCTGGCTTTGTCGCACCGAATACGCTGCTGCCTGTCTTCCACCTGTGTATTTCAAAGCCAGTAGTTGGGTGGTTATCCCGCCATCAGTCGGCCTTTTTAGTTCCAAGATGGCAGTGGAACTATGTTATCTCTTAGTCGCCTTTTACGACACCCACGGGAAGAGAGGGGGTGGCTATATTCTAACCACACAGCTGACCACATGATGACCATTTAAAATATGGTTTTCTGGACCTAAACTATACGTTAATACAAAAGTGAAAAACAAAAGTTATCGAAACAATTTAGAAGAGGGCGTAATTGTGAAACGCTTTCACTATTCATCATCTGAAGCAAAAAATTAATGAATTAAATTTTCTGACACTGTTACTAACATGTCAAATTATTGCTAAGGGTAAAATTACGTTTAAAAAAAAAACAGTCACATCATTCATTGACACTTACGAATACACAATGGAATGCACGTTGACTTCCAAACACAGCAGTCGAATGCGCTCTACATCCAGCCGTATGATTAGGAATGCCTCGTGAGAAAGATAAACTTCTTCAATATCTCTCGTGATCTGCGATAAAAATCTTGCTTTGAGCATCAACAGACAAATGTTACAAAATACCTTAAACAGAAACCTTGCAAAAAAAATTACCTAAAAAATAAATTATCACAAATGTGACAAACTAGTGTATGGCTCGCCTGATGGTAAGCGCTTACCGTTGTGTATGGAAACCTGCAACGGACGAATCGCAAAAACGTTGCCGACCCCAACCAGGAGTTTGACTATCCTACTTACCAAACACAAAACGATTTGACAGCAAAAATATTTGATTGTGATCTGCTGTAAGTTTGAGATTCTTCCACAGTTAGTCAGCTCCAGATTTAGAGCAAGACATTTTCCTCCTCTTACCAACTTATAAGTCGTATTTCAAGCATTTTTTTGGACAGAAAAAACTTTGAGCAACTACCGAGTTTTTCTATGCCAAAAAAAAATTTGAACACCATCATTTTCTTATACTTTTAACTTGGATTATATGTTGTAAAGGATCAACTCACTTCTCCCAGAGTAGTCTTTTCAATGCGACCTTTAACCCGCCGCGCAAACTCCTGGTCAAGTGGGTTCATCAGCTCTGCGGTGATGATTGGGGTTGAAATAACGCGTGACGCGTTAATAATTTCCTTTACACGCGGGACTCCCTGAGTTATATTCATGGACGCGACTCCGGCGAAATGGAATGTCTTGAGCGTCATTTGAGTACCGGGTTCCCCTATACTCTGTAATAAGATGATATATAAAGATATTAATTAATTTAAAAATATAAAATTGCTTTTTCACGATAAAATCACCTTTTGTACACAATTCTCTTTTTTTTTTTTCTTTTATATTTTGCTACATGGACAAAAACTTTACTACCTTCATGATTTCTTATATTTTATTTTCTTACATAAAAATTTGGAAAATGATTTATGAACAATATCTTAAAGCGTGGCATACTATAAAAAATCAAAACTTTGCCAAAAAAGGTATGTTTTTTGGAATCATAGTTTAACAGATACAGGAAAATAAAAGGTATCGTGGATTATGCCACTGTTAGACTGAAATTAGTAGAACGACTGTTGTACACTAGGAATCTAAAGTAAAAAGCTTTGACGCTCAACGAAATGGGCACGAGTTATGTACTTCTACATATATTTACCATGTTAGAGAAAACTATATAAACACAAACAACGGGCTGTAAATTTAAAATCTAATTCACCTGAGCTGCGAGCGCTCCAACAGCTGTGCCCGGTTCCATAATGCTTCTCTGGTACTTGTCGTGACAAGTCCTGATGAACTGGACAAGCTGGGTCAGAGTCAAGCGTTCGAGCTGGTGTACTATCGTGCCACACATAGCGTACCTCGCACGCAACAGACGAACTTTATTTGATACTGTTTTGAGGAAATTTCTGAAAGCGAACAAATATTTATATTTAAAAAGATTTCTTCCCCCATTTTACTTACTTTACCAGTAAAATCTTGAAAAATAGTGACATACTTTTACGCTTCAGCCTGTAATATCCCACTACTAGGCATAGGCCTCTTACGTATAATTAATCAAAAATAAATACTTAGTGCCAGGTTAAATGGTCAAATTTTTAACGTCTTTTTCACTGTTATAGAAATAAAAATTAAAAAAAAATTCATTCGTAAATGTTGTCTTGACTTATTAAAATAAGTCAATGAGTCTTATACAATTATTAGAATGATTATAGGATGGGAATGTGTATGTGCGCTGTAATTTGTATGTGAATACTTACAGTAATTCGGCTTTGAACTCATCGGGACAAGTCTTAAAATCGTCTAGCGCTAGGGTTTCCTGGGCTGCCAGATCGATGCCATCGCCATCTAGCGGCTCCTCGTCACTGTTGAAGAAATAAGGTATTTTTGTTAGGATATCGTATTTTTTTTTTTCCAAAACCTTGTATATATAGAAGAAACTTTGAGCCAATAGTTAAATATTTGATATGGAATTTTTGACTACTGGGTCCAAAAATTTTTATATTCCTTCTAAAATTAAGAAAATTTTCGAATTTTATACTGAATATATGAGTGATCGCATAACAGTAGCACTGGCTGCTTGTCGAGAGGCTCCACACAGCACGCGCGGCAGGTCCACGGGCCGGTCGCGGCCCTCCATGTAGCTGGGGTCGAGCGGCAGGAGCAGGTGTGACGTCACTTACGGCGACAGGAAGCAGGCGCGCACGTGCTGCAGCACGCGCGGCAGGTCCACGTCCATGTAGCTGGGGTCGAGCGGCAGGAGCAGGTGTGACGTCACTTACGGCGACAGGAAGCAGGCGCGCACGTGCTGCAGCACGCGCGGCAGGTCCACGTCCATGTAGCTGGGGTCGAGCGGCAGGAGCAGGTGTGACGTCACTTACGGCGACAGGAAGCAGGCGCGCACGTGCTGCAGCACGCGCGGCAGGTCCACGTCCATGTAGCTGGGGTCGAGCGGCAGGAGCAGGTGTGACGTCACTTACGGCGACAGGAAGCAGGCGCGCACGTGCTGCAGCACGCGCGGCAGGTCCACGTCCATGTAGCTGGGGTCGAGCGGCAGGAGCAGGTGTGACGTCACTTACGGCGACAGGAAGCAGGCGCGCACGTGCTGCAGCACGCGCGGCAGGTCCACGTCCATGTAGCTGGGGTCGAGCGGCAGGAGCAGGTGTGACGTCACTTACGGCGACAGGAAGCAGGCGCGCACGTGCTGCAGCACGCGCGGCAGGTCCACGTCCATGTAGCTGGGGTCGAGCGGCAGGAGCAGGTGTGACGTCACTTACGGCGACAGGAAGCAGGCGCGCACGTGCTGCAGCACGCGCGGCAGGTCCACGTCCATGTAGCTGGGGTCGAGCGGCAGGAGCAGGTGTGACGTCACTTACGGCGACAGGAAGCAGGCGCGCACGTGCTGCAGCACGCGCGGCAGGTCCACGTCCATGTAGCTGGGGTCGAGCGGCAGGAGCAGGTGTGACGTCACTTACGGCGACAGGAAGCAGGCGCGCACGTGCTGCAGCACGCGCGGCAGGTCCACGTCCATGTAGCTGGGGTCGAGCGGCAGGAGCAGGTGTGACGTCACTTACGGCGACAGGAAGCAGGCGCGCACGTGCTGCAGCACGCGCGGCAGGTCCACGTCCATGTAGCTGGGGTCGAGCGGCAGGAGCAGGTGTGACGTCACTTACGGCGACAGGAAGCAGGCGCGCACGTGCTGCAGCACGCGCGGCAGGTCCACGTCCATGTAGCTGGGGTCGAGCGGCAGGAGCAGGTGTGACGTCACTTACGGCGACAGGAAGCAGGCGCGCACGTGCTGCAGCACGCGCGGCAGGTCCACGTCCATGTAGCTGGGGTCGAGCGGCAGGAGCAGGTGTGACGTCACTTACGGCGACAGGAAGCAGGCGCGCACGTGCTGCAGCACGCGCGGCAGGTCCACGTCCATGTAGCTGGGGTCGAGCGGCAGGAGCAGGTGTGACGTCACTTACGGCGACAGGAAGCAGGCGCGCACGTGCTGCAGCACGCGCGGCAGGTCCACGGGCCGGTCGCGGCCCTCCATGTAGCTGGGGTCGAGCCCGTCGCTGCCGTAGCGGAACTGCACCACCTCGCCCGTGGCGTTGCGCACCGTCATGTCGTAGTGCAGCACCAGGTCCTCCAGCGACTGCGGGCACGGAAACGATTTAACACTATTTAACGTTGGAGCTCAACATGTGCCGACAAATATTGAGGCGGGGCAGAGCAGGATATATCCTGCTCAAAATCTGGAGGCGCATCTACCGGTAGTACCTCGACCTTACAGAAGGTCACAGCTAAATAATACTGCTCTCCAGCAGTGTTGTGTTCCTGTGGCGAGTGAGGTGACCAGAGCAAACAACGCACTTGCGATGCTTCTGTTGTTTCAGACGTCTATAGTTGTGTATAAAAGACACAAGGGACTTCAAGTTTTCCTGCACAATTCAATCATACATTTCTTTCCTATCAGTTCCGCTCACCTTGACGAGTCTTCTCTGCAAGTACCCCGTCTCTGCAGTCTTCACAGCGGTATCCACGAGACCCTCGCGACCTCCCATTGTGTGGAAGAAGAATTCGGTTGGCGTTAGACCTGAGTAAAAACTGTTCTCGACGAACCCACGCGCCGCTGGGATTTTTGCTGCAAGAAAATAAATGAGAATCGGTAATCTATAGAAAGCAAAGTATCACCGTTGAACCAATTAAATGTGTCATCGGAACTTAATCGTCATATACTTATTATAAATAGAAAGACCTTCTTCTTCTTGATTTTAATCCAAAAAATTCTCTCATTCTATAAAAAGCTTGCAACTAATTAACAATACCAAATAAAGGCAAAGTAGAGAAATCATTCTAACTCATCTCAAGCGAGTGCTTTCCATAAATCTATCTATTTGGACTTCTACAAAAAAATATATACGTACAATGCTTTTCGAAGTGTGGAAGCGATCTGTCTTCGAATCCGTTGGGCACTCTCTTGCCATTCAACGCCTGCTGACCCACACAAGCTATCATCTGAGATATGTTGATATTTGATCCTGAAAGCATGGTATTTAGCTAACAAAATACATGACAAAACAATTATTTATGGTATACCATTATTTCAATAACAGAGAAAATGGCAAATACATATTAGACTAAAGTAATGTTAGTGTTTTATTTCAAAAATATATTGAAAGTATATTATCGATGTATTTTTGATCTTAGCAAAATCTTACCCTTAGATCCACTCTGGGCCATAATGAGTGCAGCGTTGGTGGGGTGGAGTTCGCGAAAACATGCCTTGGCTGCTAACTCTCTATAAGTAAACATTTCCATTTTTCGATTACACAAATTGCGAACGAAAACGATTATGACAGAATCGAAAATGCGAATTTCAAATTTTTTTTCCATTTTTCGATACCACAGATTAGTAAAACATGAGAGATTAATACAACAAATCATGTACATAAAAAATCTTATATAGGAAAAATAAAAATAAAAATATTTAGACACAAAATACCCAAATTATCAAATACTTAACTTTTGTGATACTTATGGTTATGACCAATCACTCTGTGATACCAACATTTAGAATAAATATATCATGGCTTGCAGCCATATCAACTATTCTCTACTGACCTTATGCTGCTAAGCTCACTAAGCATCATCGCCTCCAGCGTTTCTTCCATGGTACAACCTGGTTGACACTGCAACGTGCCCTTTTCCATCTCCAGGATGTAGCCGTCACATTTGGAATAGCTGATGTAATAAGTTGACAATTAAAAAAAAACTAGTCTATTTTAGAACACACGACCGAAGTGAAACTTCTTAAGTAATAGGACTGCACAATAAGCCTACACTTAACTATACGAAACGTAGCTGGCTATGAGAGAAAGAGAGAAAGAAAATGTGTGCTCACACCACTCTCTTGCTCCGTTCGCCTCGCCCGATCACACTGTTCGTAACGCTTTCGTCACGCATTCACCAGCTTACTCCCCAAGCCAAGTGTGCGTAAAGAAGTTTTACTTCAATAAGGAACATGCTGTTTTGAAGACAGCAAAAAGTTCAGCAACTGGCTCAGATATGACAAATGTTTGTATAGAATCTATAGTGCCAGTGGTTCTTAAACTTTTAGTAACTAAGGGCCATTCGTAAAATGAATGTTTTTTCACGGCCCACTAAATATTTTTAAGAAAAATATGAAGTAATCAATTATTCCTAATTAGTAATACATAGAATATTTAGTAATAGCCTAGTGAGACTCACTCGCCCTGCGAGACGCTCTCGTGGACTACTTCGGTTGCTGCCACGGGGCACCAGTGGTCCGCGGACCACTGTTAAGAGCACCGGTGTAGACCATACTGATGTGCGCCATGGTCATTTGTGATACTACGTTTGTCAGGACCAACACAGAATTCACGTCCCACGGTTAGAGCCCGTAGGTCTTGGTTTTAGGGCATGTGAAGTCGTCCGAGTGTGAATTTTTTTTCATATTACTCTTACTTTTATTAGTTTTAACAGTTACATTATACATCATCATCATCATATCATCATCATCATCATTTCAGCCTATTGCAGTCCACTGCTGGACATAGGTCTCCACAAGTTCGCGCCTAAAATGGCGTGAACCCATGTGTGTTGCCCATAGTGACCGCCGGTTAAATCGTATATTATTAAAAATATTTTTGTTAATTAACACTGTAATGGGGGTCGTAACGTGTTGTTTAGTCACAGTTATTGTAACAAAATTTAAATTATTCCACTTACCCCGACTCCAGGAGCTTGTTCTTGGCTTCTACAAGTTTCTTGCCCGGCGTCACGTCGTTGATACCGAAACTGAAACCTTTGTTCATCAAGTAGTACGATGACATTCGCGACAACCTGAGGAATACAGAATTATAAACCATTGTCCGAATTATACTTTATCTATTTTGTATCAGATGTGCTTGAGGTTATATTTAAATAAAGACTTTAAATCTATATTTAAACTAGCTGACCCCGCAAACGTTTTGCCATATTTTATTAACTTCCTCAATCTCCCCCCCCCCCCCCCCGTTATAACTTAAGGGGATGAAAAAGATGTTGTTCGATTCTCAGACTTACCCAATATGCACACAAAATTTTATGAGAATCGGTCAAGCCGTTGCAGAGAAGTTTAACTACAAACACCGCGACATGAGAATTTTATATATTAGATATAGTCAAATCCAACGAAAAAAAAATCAACAAGTAATACAACGTAGGTAGATGAAAAAATCGTCAAGCCAATACGCGTTATCAAAGATTACTCAAAAAGTAGTGATCAGATCTCGATCAAATTTAAATGGGATCACAAGACAAGAATCAGCTTTCGATTAAAACAAGAATCATCAAAATTGGTACACCCAGTAACAAGTTATGAGATAACACATATAAAAAAAATAAAACCGAATTAAAAATCTTCTCCCTTTTAACTAACGGCTGTTACCTGTAACACAAGCATTAAGTTGCTAACCATAGGAACAGACGACCGGTGTGTGTATGTTGTAAGATATTTTTTGAAGTCACTTAAAAACAGACCCCGTTTATCTCTTCTAATATAGTTTTTGTGTAAAATTTAAACCTTGAATCAATATTAAAACTTTTACTATCACTGAACCGAAAAAAATTCTAAGATTTTCTTCCATCTGTGACCAACTAACTGACGCAAAATATAAGACGACAAAATCCAATGAAATGAAAATGAAACACTGAAACAGAAGCAGAGCTTGGGTGTGTATGCGTGCGTGAGTGCGTGCGCATACGCTTGTGTGCATGCATATGTATGCGTGTGTGTGTGTGTATGTGTGTTTGTGTCCATGCGTGCGTACCTCCACATGGCGCGCACGGCCACGTCCTCACCCCAGTCGCGCAGCAGCACGTAGAACACGCTGCTCTTGGTACCGGAGCCCAGCGTGCTCTTATCCATGGACCCGCAAAGTAGCTCCGAATTGCGGATTATGACATCTGCGGATAATATGTTGTACTTGATTTAATTGCGAAAAAAAAGGTACTAAATATTTTTTAAAACAAATTTTGTAAATGCAAGATTGACCAATTGAAACGACAATAGAACAAAAATAAATAAATAGAAACTTATTTAACAAATACATTTAAAAAATGTCCCTTGTGAGTATAGTCATGTCTATGTTTCGGACTTGATCAAATGATTTTGTGGTCTATTTTTCGACAGTTCAAAAAACAGGACAACTTTTGCCAAATCAGCTAATTCCATGATATGTAGAACAGTAGAAATACTCACAAGAGTCCTGAACGCACATGTCCTTATTGCCGGTGTAGTTCCTGCCCTTCGTCTCGAGGTTCGCTTTCACCTCGCAGCGCTTGTTGGGCTTCATGATTATACTGGTAACGAAGATATGTTTTTAAATTATAATGTAGCCTTCCTCAGGAGCACTGGCTACCTTACTCATCACGGGAACACAACACTATTTGAAAGCAATACTATCAAACAGCGATCTTCTATAAAGTTGAGGTATCTGTACCTCTCCAGTGGGCTGCTCCAAAATTTGACCACGACATTTCCTGCTATACGTCAAATTTCAAATTTTAACCAAATATGTCATCAAAACATCTCTTTTACATTTTAAATTTGAAAAAATCAAAAAATATTTTATGAAATTAAAATAAATCCTTCTTGAGAAAAAAGCTTTCTGTGTAAAAGCGAAACTTACAATTAAAATAATGTCTAAAAATTCCTTTCTAATATTCCTATAATTATATATTTTGGCACGTACTCGGTTAGGCCTGTATACACCAATGAACTATGACAGGCTAAAGCGAAAAGATTCCTAGATAATTTGAAAATCTGCTTCACCACCCAGAACCTCCTAGGCTTCAGGGTGGCCGGACTCGGCATGTCGACCCTCATGTTGGTGTCGGTCCCTAATTCTTTCATCAATCCTCTTTTATTCATTCGAATTTCTCCTCAATATTCCAGTAATTACCTGAACACACGCTTGCCCGTCCACATCTTCCTGGGTTTGAGGATGGCCGGGAGCGGTATGTGATCATCATTCTGGTTTCAGACACTCTTTCATTCCTCAACCATTCAAATTTCTCCTCAAGCTCTCCAATATTCCTACCTGAACACTTGTTTTCCAGTCCAAAACCTCCTGGGCTTCAGGATGGCCGGGGGTGGCATGTCGATCCTCATGTTGGTATCAGGTCCGGCCAGGAGACAGCACGCCAGCTGCTGAGCTTCTTCCTTCGTGAAGAAGGTGTCCCGTTGGGTCATAAGGTAGGCGCCGGTAATGAAGTCTTGAGTTGCCGCGATCAGAAGTTCCCCGTTACGAGGTGTCACGAGATTTGACTTGTTCTGATGGTGAATGAACAACACAGATTTTTATCTTTTGGTCACTAATATCATTTCTACGCAAAATAGGGCATCAAAGCTTATTAAAAACGATTTATTTTAGACTACAGGAACCAGGCTTTAACATGTTCGCCTTGGTCACCTGTGACTATAACCCTTGCAATAGCGTCGAAATATCGTAAAATCAAATTGACAAACACCAAATAAAGTAAGTATACTTTCACAAATAATTCTTTTTTTTTTTATAGAAATTTTTTGCATAAATAGATACTACAAAATGTAAGAGAAAATAAAAGTCAGTTAATCTTCTTAAGGGAGTGTATAAATGTAAATCAACTAACCCCCATAAGAATAAGAGCTTCTGCTCTCGCTTCCTCAGTTTGTGGCAAATGCATGTTCATCTCATCTCCGTCAAAATCTGCGTTGTAAGGTGTACAGACGCACTCGTTGAACCTAAACGATATAAAAATATTTAGACAACATAAATTAGTTTATATTAATACAGCTTCTGATCCGGGAGTTGGGTTCGATTCCCGAGTATAGATGTAATATACATTTATTTATATATACCTTATTTACATAAACATGTTTTCATGTAGCTGGATTTCATCTAATACACATACATTATTAAATTGCCTACGTTAAGAACAGACGACAAATGGGTAATATTAAACACATTATATGTACGTGTGTATAAACGTTTGTACGTGTGTTCAAGTGTGTAGGTATGAATGTATGTCCATATGTGCATGTGAGTATGTGATAGTATGTGAGTGTGAGTGTATGTGAGTGTGAGTGTATGTGAGTGTGAGTGTATGTGAGTGTGAGTGTATGTGAGTTTGAGTGTATGTGAGTGTGAGTGTATGTGAGTGTGAGTGTATGTGAGTATGAGTGTATGTGAGTGTGAGTGTATGTTAGTGTGAGTGAGTGTGAGTGTGAGAGTGAGTGTGAGAGTGTGAGTGTGAGTGTGTGAGTGTGAATGTGAGTGTGTGAGTTTGAGTGTGTGTTTGTGTGTGAGTGCGAGTGTGCGAGTGTGAGTGTGTGTGTGAGTGTGTGAGTGCGAGTGTGCGAGTGTGAGTGTGAATGTGAGTGTGTGAGTTTGAGTGTTTGAGTGTGAGTGTGTGAGTGTGAGTGTGTGTGAGTGTGTAAGTGCGAGTATGTGAGTGTGTGTGTGAGTGTGCAAATGTGAGTGTGTGAGTGCGAGTGTGAGTGCGAGTATGAGTGTGAGTGTGTGTGTGTGTGTGTGTGGGGGTATGTTAGTGTTTGTGTTTTAGTGTGAGTGTTGTGTGTGTGTGTGTGTGTGTGTGTGTGTGTGTGTGTGTGTGTGTGTGTGTGTGTGTGTGTGTGTGTGTGTGTGTGTGTGTGTGTTGTGTGTGTGCAGTCACCGGAATGTCCGCTGCGGCTGCACACGCGCGCGGTGGCACATGATGGACAGCTTGTGCAGCGAGGGCTGGCGGTTGAACAGCACCACGTCGTCGTCCACCAGGTGGCGCTCCACCGTGTCACCGCACTGAGGGGGTTGGGAGTGTACACTACACTTGAAACTTAGAGTTCGTCCATTAACCTCGTGAGGCTCCAAAAGTGGTAGAGGGGTTCGGAAAAAAATTACAAATACCACAAAGGAGGGGTCTGTAATAAGATATCAAAATAAAAACATCCTGCAACCTTGATATCAGTCTGGATATTATTTATGGACATTGGATTATGACAGTATTTAAAGATAACATCCTGAAAATTTAAATATAATTTGCACAAAAAATACACTTGATTTTTGGCTATAGGGGGTGGGGGGAGTATACTAAAACCTCACCACATCACCACACACCACATCACCAATGGGGAGTAGGGGGTTAAAAGTTTCTAAAAAACGTCAGTAACTCAGGTCTTTTAAGTCAGTTTTATTCTTTTCTATTTTTATTTATTATTATTAAATTTTATATTATATACTAGGAACTAAAACCATGTTTATTTTCTAATAACATTCTAAATATTAGAAATTTTACAAAGTTTACCAAACATTTCTACTCTAGCTTATGTGAACAATGATACAAATTTCTAGTTTAGCAAGTTAAACTGTCTTCTAAGCTAGTTTTTTTTCTATTAATGTTAGTCCTTTAGATAGACCAAGTTAGGATTTAGGACTAAAAAGGATAAAACCAACAACTAACCTTCAATTCTTGCGCAATTTTCTCCCTGTTACCATATTTGAGGAATTTCTTGTGATCGACTCCTCGTTGCTGGACATAGTTGGCTCCGGGATGAACATCCGGTCCGTTGCGCACTAGTTTCCGTAGCCAATCGAGATTAGCGGGGAATACCCGCTCTGGGTACGTCAAGATCTTTGCCACGTGGACTGGTACTCCAACCTGGTGAAATTAGATTTGATGATTAGTATTAAAAAGACAGGGAAATTTAAAAAATACAGTACTTAGGAAATTAAGATTTAAATTACCATTTTACTTTATATAAAAAATTAGTAGCACCGTACTGTAGTTAAATATCAGTCATTAAACTAAAATAAATTATGAAAAAAAAAAAATACATACACTAAATGTAATAAATTTTGACATTTTTTAAATGAATTTATAATATAATATAATATAAGTACTAATATCCATCGCCAAAAGATAGCAGAAATAAGCAAAAAGATTAGCGAACAACTTAGAAAGGAACGGAAAGCAAAAAGATTAGCAACATTCAGAAAATATGTAGAAAAAACAGGAGGAATAAAGAAGGCGATAAAAGAAATGAACTACAAAAAGGACTGGATTCCAAATATGAAGAATAAAAATAGTGTTAAAACCAGCAAAAGACCAGAAATACTAGAGATTGCTACAGAATACTATAAAAATTTATACCAAAGCCATAAAGGGGAACACGTGATAAAGGAAAATAATTTAATAAATAAAGAGGAGATTAAACCAATTCTAAAAGAAGAAACAATAAAATCTATCCAAACACAAAAACTGGATAAGGCGCCTGGATCAGATTTAGTCACAAATGAACTACTAAAAACTACGTTACCAGCGATAACACCAAGACTTACAGATTTATTCAATGAAATCCTCGAAACGGAAACCATCCCGGAAGACTGGACCAAATCGACAATCGTACTGCTGCATAAGAAGGGAGACAAGGGTGATATAGGAAACTACAGACCGATCAGTTTAATGTCCAATGTTTACAAAATATTTTCAAAAATTATACTAAACAGAATAACCACTACACTAGATGAAAACCAACCTAAAGAACAAGCTGGTTTCCGAAGTAAGTTCTCAACTATAGATCACATTCACACTCTAAGACAAATACTACAAAAATATAGAGAATATAATAAAACATACTACATAGGGTTTGTTGACTTTAACAAAGCGTTCGATACATTGGAACATGAGTATATATGGGATGCTCTAAAAAGACAAGGGGTAGAAGCAAAGTACATACGAATAATCAAAAACGTATACACAGCGAGCACCGCACAAATTAAACTTGAATCTAAGGGCAAAGAATTTCCTATTAAAAGAGGTGTACGCCAAGGAGATCCTATATCACCTAAATTATTTTCAGCAGTACTGGAGATGATCTTCAGGAACCTAAACTGGACAAAAAAGGGGCTCAATATAAATGGCGAAAATCTCAACCATCTACGCTTCGCTGATGATTTGATTTTGTTCTCAGAGGATGCAGAAACTCTAGGTCTAATGTTGCAGCAATTATCCGATGAAAGTGCTAAAGCCGGCCTAACAACGAATCTAACCAAAACCAAAATTATGACAAACGCCCAACAAACACTAAACAATGAACAAATAACAGTAAATAACGAAAAAATAGAATATGTAAATGAATATGTATATCTAGGTCAACTTATATCTACAGATGATTGCATGAATAGAGAAATAGAACGAAGAATAATTAATGCTTGGAAACGATTTTGGTCTCTAAAGGAAATAATGAAAGATAAAGATATGCCAATGAAAGGAAAAAAGAAAGTATATGAAATATGCATTATGCCATGCTTACTATATGGGTGCCAGACATGGGCGTTAACAGAACTACAAGAAAGTAAACTAAAAGTCTGCCAAAATTCAATGGAAAGAAGTATTTTAGGCATAAAAAAAGGAGATAGAGTCAAATTGCAAGAAATCAAAAAGAAAACAAAATTTAAAAATGTAAACACAGTCTACAGACAGCTTAAATGGCGTTGGACGGGACATATGTTAAGAGAAAGTAAAGAGAAATGGACTAAGTTAGTAACAGAATGATATCCAAGAGATAGTAAAAGAAATAGAGGAAGACAAGCGAAAAGATGGGAAGATGACTTCAAGAAAATAGCTGGTCCGTTATGGTCACGCTTAGCAAAAGATAGGAATACGTGGAAATCTTTAGAGGAGGCCTTTGTCGACAGACAAGCTGTTCCACACAAACACCCAGTTGCCGATCATTCAAATACAAGTTAAATTTAATTAAATCAATTTGTGTTTTTTTAGAAAGTAGGCATATATTATTATGTATTAGTGTTAAGAAAAAGCAGCAATAAAGGCTATTTTATTTTATTTTATTTTATTTATTTTTTATTATAATATAATATATGCATTATATTATTTATCGGTCACCAACCCGCCTGCCCAGCGTGGTGACTATGGGCAAAACACATGAGTTCACGTTTTATTTTGGCGTAAACTTGTGGAGGCCTATGTCCAGCAGTGGACTGTATAGGCTGTAATGATGATATGCATTATACACACATACATGTGTAATCGTGCGTGTGCCGTGAAGGAGGCGCTTAAACCCAATGCGATCCCCGCTTCCAGTGGATATTTGTGTTAATACAAGTATATATTTTTTTTCCGGTCTGGTAGTCAGCTTTAGTGGGTCTCCCCACCGTGCGTCGAAGAACACGTTAGGCTGTCGGTCCCGGTTGTTTTCATGTACGCCTGATAGCGATCGTTACTCATAGTAGCGAACAAATCCACCAACCCTTATTGGAGAAGCGTGATGGATTAAGCTCTGACCTACCTACGTGGGGAAAGAGGCCTATGCCCTGCAGTAAGATATTTATAGGCTGAAGCAATACACATAGCTACGACAACTGCTTTTTTTTGGTAATTTATTAGCACTTTATATATAAAAATCAGCTAAAACGACCAAAGAATAAAATTATCTAAAACAGCATACCTCTTGAATCTGAAGATTGGGGTCAGGCGATATGACAGTTCTGCTGGAGAAGTCGACACGTTTACCGGAGAGGTTACCGCGGAAGCGACCCTGCTTGCCCTTGAGTCGCTGCACTAATCCCCGACCTGGTCTTTTCGGCTATTGAAAAAATAAAAAATAAAATTTTATGACCTTTCCATCCTCTCTCTTCCCGTGGGTGTCTTAAGAGGCGACTAAGGGACAAACACAGTCCCACTTCCACCTTGGAACTTAAAAAGCCGACCGATGGCGGGATAACCATCCAACTGCTGGCTTCGAAATACACAGGCGAAAGACGGGCAGCAGTGTCTTCGGTGCGACAAAGCCAGCCCTGCAGTCACCAACCCGCCTGCCCAGCGTGGTGGCCCACTACAAGCATCGCAAGCGACTTGTCGACCCTACTAATCCCCTCTAAGAGCTCTGGTCACCATACTCACCACGGGCACACAACACTGCTTGAAACCAGTATTATTCAGCTGTGATCTTCTGTAAGATCGAACTACTTCCCCAATCGGGCTGCTCCAGATTTGGAGCAGGCTGTTTCTTGCTGTACCCTACCTCAGTTAAATTATATGATATTAGCCATATACATATATTATAATATTGGTAATGTCTTACATTAAATACACGTCACTAAATCCACACATTACTATCATTAACATTATCCTACACCGAATCATTAGGATACTAACAAACGTCCTCCGTCAACCAACCTGCATGTTCAACGGGATCCCAGATATCTCACTGTTGATAAATAGAGAGACGTGGAGCTGGAGGTAGTCCCAGTCTTCCAGCACCAGCTCGACCTTGCCCCCGCTAGACATGTGGCGAGATATCACGTCGTTGATCAGCATTATCTCGGACTGCTTCGTCGTTAAATCGTCTTCGTTACTGGAATTTTTTTTAATTTTTTTTTAAATCTTATAACATACACACACACACGGTCGTCTATTCCTATGGTAAGGAACTTAATACTTGTGTTACAGGTAACAGCCGACTGTTATAACTATTTTTTTTTTTGACAAATGTACATAGAAATAATACATATATATTAAAATACAAATATTTCAATCAGACTCAGAAGGCAATCAGACCCGCAAATCGCGGAACAGAAAGCACACGCCACTACAAACTAAGCCAATGGGTTAGTCATAAAAGTTCAATTGTAATATTGATTTGTTTATACTACAAATGTGGCACAAACAAGCATGCGATCCTCCAGATAGAAAGTGAATACCATAGCCTATGGACGCTTGTAAGAATAGAAACATTTCAAGTGCATTATCTGGATATAGGAACCAGGAAAAAGCAGTTAGGAGTGAGGTGTAGCGTACAGTAAGACATATCTCGTTCATGTTAAAATCACTGAAATTTGTCAATGTTTATAACAAGATTTATGTTACTGAGTATTATGTTTTCAGATGTAGTAATTGGGTTAAGTAACGTTTTGAATTGGTTTTATATTTAAATCTTAGTAAGTTTCCACTAGACATTCCCAAATTAAAGACTATACCCGATGGTGGGAACCCTACAGACCCTACAGTGTTGCCATTTAAAAAGTATGCAAAAAAATCGAGTATATACTTTCGTTAGCCAGACTATATCAAACGGTTCGTATGCTGCTTTCGCACTCTGGTCATATAAAAAAATGTAATAAATTACTAATGTAACTTATAAGTTTTAACACTCACGTGCCAGCCTTGACGTCCGAAACTACACTAGGCCGGATGCAGACCGGCGGTACGGGTAAACGTGTCAATATCAAATCCTCCGGTTTAGACAGCTTGACGTTCATACCCAGTAGTAAGATGTCTGGTACAGGGATGCGACGGAATAGATGTTGGACCTGTATAGAATAATAAATTTATATTTGTTGCGTATTGACACATGAATAAAATTTTCACACAGCATAAAACCTCGTTTGATTTGAATATTTTTAAAAAAAGAATTCGACATGTCATAAAAATAATTCCATATCTTTTGAATTACGCGCCATTTTTTCTTCGTGTAATTTACTTTTTCTGTCGTTTAGCTTAATAAATAGTTATTAGACTAATAAAAGGAACTTTTATTTCACCAAATAAAATAACAAGAATTAATTGCTTTTCTAATGTTTTCTAATACTTTGTAGAAGGTTCTAAAAAAAACTTGGGAAAGTTTCAGAAAATAAAATCATAACTTCAACTGCAAGTTTCATAATCCGCAAGACAGAACATCTATTGGATCAGATAGTTGTTGAATATAATTGAATTCAAAATATATAAGAATGCTGCAAGTCTGAAAATATTCGAAAAGTTTTACCAATATAAAAATACATTATATTTTTGAAGTAAAACTTCATTAGGAACGCTTGACTTGGAGAGTGAGCTGGAGAATGCCTGAGAAGAGCGTTACGAAAAGTGTGATCGGGCGTGTGCGAGCACACATTTTCTTTCTCTCTTTCTCATATCCAGTTACGTTTCGTTCTTAGATATACTAAGACACAGCACAGGTCTATTGTGCAGAAGTTTTACTTCATTCGTGTGGTCTAAAGCGCACTCGTTTTTTTTAAATATCATTTAACAATACATAAGTAATATGTTAGTATAAAATATACAAAGAGATATTTTACCATCAATGGAGTGAGCTCAATAATCAGTCCACTCTGTAGCATCGACTCCAGTTCTTTGTTAGCCTCGACCGCCTCATTAAACTCCTGCAGAACATTCTGGACCATTGGATCTGTGGGTTTCTTGCCCCTGTATTTATCGTGAATAATCTTTAAGATGCCGGCCGGGCTCTTCTTGACTATTCCATTTAACGAATTACAGTATGGGCACTTTGTGCAAGTTTTCGCCTTTTTATGGACAGCTGCCTTGAGGCTTTTCTTTTGTAAGTAGGTTAGGTCCGGATGCAAGAACTTACGGCGATAGGAGTTTTTTATTTGCTCCGGTAGCATTACGCATGCGCAAGTCTGCAAAATAATGAAAATGTATTTCTTTTATTCATTTTTAATTGTAAACATATGCAAACAAAACTTGAAAGTAGTTAAAAATATTATGAAGTCATATGGCTGATTAGAATATAATTAACAAATTTTTTTTTTAACAATTTTATCGATCTTATTATTAGTTTTTAAATGTTAAGGGCTTGTTTAACCAGTTACGGATAAAGGTTATCCTAAAAATAAGTCACGATTAAACTTTAACTGCAGGAGGCCGAATAGATCATAGACCTAGATGAATGAACTTTAGCTTTTAGTTTCATTGTTGCGAATAGAAATGTCTCATAAATATAGTGGAATTCGATGTTGAAAAAGAATAATGAACATGAAAAAACATGATTTTTTTTTTATTTGTTGGATATCTTCGTCCATCAAATAATAGCATTATCCACAACAAATGAAACCCCTCAATGATACAAAATACTTCTTTATCATATTAAAATGGTGATTGACTAACAAATTGTTATAGGTGTTATAGTTCGCGTCACGTAAAAAGAACGCTAAAAGAAACTGGAGGGGGTGCGTTTGCGCATGGGTATACTCGCTCACAAAAGTACTACTGTTTTATTTTTTAATTAGGATTTCACTCGAGGCTTCGTATAATGGTTATTGGTAGGTACATTAAAAAATACTAGAAATACTAGTGCGAATAATTCGAACTAAATACGTATAACAATTATATTATAAATAATTTTTCTCACTTCTATATGTAAAACTATTTCGTAATTTAAAACTTTTGTGCACGATATTATTTTGAGTCGACGTCGAACTGTCCAACCAATAGCACACCAGCAAGCATGCGACACGTGATAAACACGCCCGCCCCCTGCCCCGTACCACCAAATAGACCGATAAATCGCTTCTGCGCAGCTTCAAGGCCAGCGTTCTTTTTACATGACGCGAATTATACTACTGTTTATTATTTTTGTTTTCTTTTTTTTTTAAATAAATTACAAAAATATAGAAGTATACTAAGAATCAGTTTAAGACCCCCCCCCCCCAGGAAGTTTATTTAGAGATTCCCTTACGTAATTAAGGAATGGCATCCTATCACTAACAGTGATCTCACACTGGCAACCTCTAATATCATATTTACACTATATATTATATACAATTATCGTAAAATAAAATATCGTAAATAAAGATTTAATTTTCTTACCTTGCATATCGTTTGTAGGATATTGATTATCAATCGAAAAAATCCTACATGGAAAACCGGCAGCGCCAAGTCAATGTAACCAAAATGTCCAACACATTCTGCTAGGCCAAGACCGCAGGTTTCACAATTTGCGTCTTTTTGATTAGTTCCCTAAAACATTCATTACACAATTACGATCTATATTTGATTATAATATTCCGAGTATATGAAAATTATTATGTACTAGCAACTAGCCCGCGCGTTGCAAAAACTATCATTGTTCCTCTACTATATTATGCATGTATTATACATTGACTAGCCCGTTGGCGCAGTTTGTAGTGACCCTGCTTTCTGCTCCGAGGGTTGTGGGTTCGATTCCCACCCTGAGTCTGGGTGTAATATAAATATTTATTTATATATTTATATATGTATTATTTATAAGTATGTTTATCAAAAAAAATATGTAGCTATATACCAGTCGGCTGTTACCTATAACACAAGCATTAAGTTGCTTACTTTAGGAACAGACGACTGTGTGTGTATTGTGTAGATATTTATTTATTATTTATTTATATAAACTTTCCTCTGGAGTCACTTTATTTACTAGAGAGAACCGCATCAAAATCGGTTGCGTAGTTTTAAATATCTAAGCGTACAGACAGCGGGAAGCGACTTTTTATACTATGTAATGATAAGTTCGCCAGGTTACCTAGTAGGTAACTAATAAAGAAAAGATCAAACCATTCTGCGATCAAGAACTCCATAGCTCGCCGGTACTCTCAGTGTGTCCTGTGCGTACAGGTTCTTTGTTATAACCTGTATTTGCGCCGCCTGTTGTATGTCTGATGGACTGTCCACATTAAATGTGACGTGGGAGCTGAAAACAAATTTAGAAAATCTTTAGACATACTTCTTTGTATCTTTGGATGTTTTGTTAAAAATTTATCTCAGTATAAGAGATTATATCTATTCTATATATGTATATATATATGGTCGCCTCTATGAATACTATTTAGACTTACTTATACAGGGTGACTGGTGAATTACTATCAATATTTGCAGAGGATACTCGGTACATGATTCTCATTCGAATTATGTAAAAAAAATAGGTACTTAATTTTTGACAAAATTCCCATAAATTTCAATTTAAATAAATGAAATGTAGACATATTAATTTTCAGCCATAATGGCGGCGCGTGCGGCCTTGGCCTTGTACTGTGCCGCTTGCCGCCGCACGCCGCAACCACCGCCAATTCTAATTCCCCCCTAAATTCGATTAGTAGGTCACTAGGTCAGTTGGGCAAGCGCCGCCATAAGTTTTGTACGCTAGAATACGTCCATCTTTCCGCGCGCGCGCCTAGTGATCGATCTTACGCGTATACTTATTATGTCAAGTATGAATGTGACCTGTTATAAGTAATTAGGTATGGCTTATCAATACACAAATGCAGAGTACTTAAAAGTGACCCGTTCGTGTTATATCGTGTAAAAGACAATAAGTATGGTTCATTTATTACGTAAGACGATTTAGGGGGAGAGGGGATCGATCATGTCTTTAGTCTCGATAGTTCTTAGGTAAAATTACAAAAATGCGCAAAGTGAAAATACCTTGAAAAATCGCGGACAACCGCGCGAGTGGCGACTAGTTGTCACTTGCTTTCGTAAACAACATTCGTTATTTCGTTGATTAATATTGTAGTTGAAATAATAAATGGATTATTGAAGTGTGAATAGTTTCTTTTATTTGTTTTTTTTTTTTTGTTAAGCCTCTGGACTGAAAATCTTATGTCGATAAAGATCAATAATTAAAACCAAAGTTTATTACTACCAAATAATAAAAATTATTAGTACCTACCTAAAGTACAAATAAAAATAAACATTGAAACAAACCATTATTCATTTTTTCGTTTAGATTCTTACGTAATAAATTAATATTTATCAAATTATCAAGGGGAATATTTATCAAGGGGAAGGGGGTCGGCCTAATCTTATCTTGGTATTTTTGCCTGTCCTAAGCCAAAATTAAAGTATGAACGGGGAATGGATCATACTGGTTTATCAAAAGTAGCCTGCTACCTTGTTAACACTTGGCGGTGTTTGGACGTAGGTAAACGACCGCGCGATAACTTATGTATCTATACCTACACACCTGCTTTGTGACGACTGCGCAGCTAGGGCGTCCAGACGACGCGTAATTAACGAGATAACTGTTGGTTAACTTTACTTAGAAGTTTATGAATATTTATTTTATATGTAATTTTTTTTCGTCATATATGATCGTCAATTAACACGTCCTCAAATATTGATAGTAATTCACCAGTCACCCTGTATATATATCATAAATAAAAAATAAGCAAATACTCTTTAGAGTAACTATAGTATGAGCTAAATAAATACCTACATAAAAATTATTACATCAATCAAAATTTATAGTTTTTTTATTCTTTTTGTATAAAAGCAATAAATTAATATGGGTGAAATTAACAATAAGATATGCATATTTAGATATAACATATTGTAAATAGATAAACATTTTACACATCTTTATTTACATATCCAAAATAAATATATTTTATATTTATATTTCCAAATGTATCATTAAATATAATTTACTCTTTCCAATTACCAATTCATTAGTTTAATATGAAAATAAATTTGTTTTCTTTTTAATTGTATTTTAAATGGATGGATAGTCATAATTGCCCTTAATGATATTTTTTTTTTTCTTAATTATATTTCATTATTGTTTCTTTTATAAATTTCCTGTGCTGTGTACAATGAAAAAATAAATATATTTATATTATAAATACAAAATCACTTACATTTTTCTTCCGACGAATGTTTCACGATACTGTTCCTTAGGCATTTTGTATAGTTTTACGTCAAATTAGTTAATATATATAACTCGAACTTTCAGTTAAAAAATTTTAATAACAATAATTACAAAAATAAGTCAAATCAATTCTTCCTTCTTTTATTACTTGTCTTTAAGATACAAATTAAGTGTCGAATATGTAGTCATGTGTGCTTTTATTGTTTCTCAGCTTCAATATGTGCACGTCGACACATTATTTGGCTAAAGTCAGATAAAATGGAGCTTGTAGTGTGATCTTGACACCAGTCCTAAAACAATTCAGAATAAAAAAAAATTATTACTTAAAAAGATTTCATCATCATCATCATTACAGCCTATACAGTCCACTGATGGACATAGGTCTCCACAAGTTTACGCCAAAAATAACGTGAACTCATGTGTTTTGCCCATAGTCACCACGCTGGGCAGGCGGGTTGGTGACCGCAGTATTGGCTTTGTCGCACCGAAGACGCTGCTACCCGTCTTCAGCCTGTGTATTTCAAAGCCAGCAGTTGGATGGTTATCCCGCCATCGGTCGGCTTCTTAAGTTCCAAGGTGGTTGTGGAACCTTGTTATCCCTTAGTCGCCTCTTACGACACCCACGGGAAGAGAGGGGGGGTGGCTAAATACTTTAGTGCCGTAGCCACACAGCACAAAAGATTTATGCATTAGTTATGTTAACGAGAATAGTATACAATATAAATTTACACAGAGGACTATAAATATTAAACTATCATTATGATGATATAAACTTCTTGAACTAAACGTTTTTTTATGCTGCATTTGTGCGTTTGGTATAACCATACTCTCAAATTTTTGCCAAATATCTAAAAACTCTTGCAAGGTTAAGGTCAATTTATAGATAATATCCAGCGGTCGGTTTACAAAGGAAATACACAAAGATGATTAGGAATTTTATTGATTGATTGGTTTAATGGCTTTCAGTTTTGCCGGTTGTGCACGGTTTATGCTGCCAATGTGACGTAGAATAGAACACAGGAAGGAGATTGGTCGGTGCGATTGAGATAGCAGTGTAAATTTAATTTTGAAAACATGCAAAATAGTCAAACTATCAATATTACACCTTACCCTAAAACAACATAAAACATTTAATGTTAATCTAAGACTATAGCTGTTAGTATAGCTGTGCTGTGTGGCTACGGCACTAAAGAATTTAGTCACCCCCTCTCTTCCCGTGGGTGTCGTAAGAGGCGACTAAGGGATAACAAGGTTCCACAACCATCTTGGAACTTAAGAAGCCGACCGATGGCGGGATAACCATCCAACTGCTGGCTTTGAAATACACAGGCCGGAGACGGGCAGCAGCGTCTTCGGTGCGACAAAGCCAATACTGCGGTCACCAACCCGCCTGCCCAGCGTGGTGACTATGGACAAAACACATGAGTTCATGTTATTTTTGGTGTAAACTTGTGGAGGCCTATGTCCAGCAGTGGACTGTATAGGCTGTAATGATGATAGCTGTTAGTAACTAATTTATTACAAACTAATTACCCCTGGACAGAGACATGATTTATTTACAACTTAATTTTATTTCTTTCAAAATATTTACACAGAAATATACGCTTAAGCCTGTAATATCCCGCTGCTAGGCGTAGGGCTCTTTCTCCATGTAGGAGAAGGATAGGAGCTTAATCCACCACGCTGCTCCAATGTGACAGATACATTCTATATGAGTAACAATCTCTATCAGGTGTATATGATGGAAGTGTATTCTTTAGTGTGATGCCATGACTGTATTTTTAGGTGTATATATAACAACCGGGTCAGACAGCTTAACGTGCTCTCCAGGGCACGGTTTATAATAGCCAGAGTGGAAATAAATATGTGTATAAACACAAATATCCACTCCGAGTTGGAATAGAACTCGCGACCGTCAGTGTGTAGGCGCCGCCGACACCAGATACCATTACACCAGAGCGTTTGTCACAGACAAATACATAATACCGACTTAATACCAACCTTAACAAACATTGAACATTTATAGGGTGGAGAATATCACAGGAATATTAGATTGTTAACCTAGTGGGGTAATATCAATAACAGTGGTGATGGCAGGAGCCATTTTTAAATGACACTTAAGCAATGAAGATATCCTTGACTTATTAAAGAACCTTTTAGGCCCTTCAAAACGAATGAGTGAAAATTATGTGGGTAGATTGACAAGCTGAATATATAGTTTTTTTTTTTTGATAGATCACTGTTATAGGCAAAGGGTCTGATGAGCATGCAACAGATGTCTAAGATCCATCCTGTACGGATTCTGGGGGAACACTATCAGCACAGGGAGCAATGGAATCAATGCCACCAAATCACGATGGAGCAAGAAATTGCCCAGCGGAAGTTGAAGTGGATAGGGCACTCACTCTGAAGACCAGAGGACAAGACTGCCAGGTCGCGTTCACGTGGAGACCACGCGGGAGCAGGCGACGGGGCCGGCCGGCGCACACGTGGCATCGAACTATCGACGCCGAGCTGCGAATGGCAGGGCTGCGGCTGGAGGGACGTGGAGCGAGAGGAACAGGACAGGAACGGATGGAGACGTCTCACGAAGGTCCTCTGTACCATTGGCGTACCATAGGACAGCAACACACAACACACACTGGTATGGCTATAAAAAATTGGATTCTTTCTCAAACTTCTTAAAAACAAGGATGGATCACATAAAATATGTTTATCGAAGTAAAAAATACCACGAGGTCGAGGAGCCGAGCCGTATTGATTTAAAAAATATTAATAAAGCTCTATAATACAATTAAAAACAAACCATTGCCTTAACTATGTCTGCATTTCATACCATTTAACAAAAAAATAAATAAAGTAAAAAATACCATGAGGTCAAAATGCCGGGCCATGTTGATTTAAAAAACATGAATAAAGCTATAATACGATTAAAAACAACCCATTACCTTAACTATGACTGCATTTCTTACTATTTAACAACAAAATGAATAAAGTAAAAATACCATGAGGTCAAAGTGCCGGGCCATGTTGATTTAAAAAACATGTATAAAGCTATAATACAGTTAAAAACAACCCATTACCTTAACTATGTCTGCATTTCTTACCATTTAAGAGAAAAATGAATAAACACAAACAAAATCATAACTAAAACACCATAATCTCTATATAACACGTGCGTCTTCCACGGCTGAACGCAAGCGAAAAAGTGACACATTGTATGCGTATCGTATACAAATACATCTGGTTTTGACATGTTTCATCAGTCTCAACTACAGTCAAAGAGTCAAACGTAATCCCACAGAATATAGTAATACTTACAGAAACGTAATCCCTAGCACCGCCTAGGCGCCTATTCCACTGGCGGTGGATAAAGCTATTTGACTGATCTCGATTATAGTATTCAAGAGATAAAACTTTTTGAAATATTTATTATACTTTTTTAAGATCTAATAACACTATATTTATGAGATATTTCTTTTCGCAATTTGAATCTAAATTAGTACTTTATAATTATCACATACTTCTATTATATTATGAATTGAGGAGAAACAGGTCCTATTGGTCTTATTATACCAGCTACTATTAAATTCTATTAGTAGCTTATGTGTAAAATAAAATTTACACACAAGCGGTGAAAATAGCCCTTAGAGCCAAAGTCAAAACTTTTTAAAAATCGCACCAATTACTTCGAAATCACATTAAATATAAATTGTATTTGTGAGAGTAATGATTTTTGCCTGAAGATTGGGTCCTTAAAATTATACATGTTTGATATTGAAAAACTTAACATATGAGGGGATAGATTGAATGTTGCGCAAAAGTTATATTATCATTATAATAAATACAAAGAGTTTAAAATCTCATATTTTAAATACAATAGTGGTCAAATTAATGCACCATGTATTTTACACCGAGAGTTGTGGGTTTAATTTCCAACTCAATTTTGAAATATATTTGAATTTATATAATGTACCCATATACACATTATCTCTTATACATCATTATCAGTCGGATGTTACCTAAAATAAAAGCATTAAGTAGTATTCCTTAAGAACACTGAGATAGGGCACAGCAGGAAATTTCGTGCTTAAAATATAGAGCAGCCCGACAGGGGTAATACTTCGACCTTACAGAAGATCACAGCTAAATAACACTATCTATAAGCAGTGTTGTGATCTTGTTGGTGAGTAAGAGTATAGCAAGCGTACGCTAGGTTGCCACAACAAACAACCATGTATAAACATTATGACTGTGTTTCACGGTGAGACTGAGAGACCGTATAACATAAAAAAGTGAGGCTTTTTTTCGTTAATGAATAAGATGCGATATTTACTATGCGATATTTTATATAACTGCTTAAAAAAATATTTACGACACAATTTTTTTTTTAATTAAAACTTCCAAACTGTATTATTTTTTTATAATCTAAAACATACTAAACATATATACTTTGTAAAACGCTATTCAGATGAAAATTAATTAAAAGCCATTTAATATACATTAATTATACACTTAACAATGTGTTTAAAATATATTTGAGTTGTTTATAATTTATTTTCTAAGCATAATAATCTACCAAATGGTAGTTTTTTGTGGAGTGCCACACAGTTCATATGTTTCTAGCGTAAAAAGAAGCGCCCAGCGCGCCGTTTTTTGGCTTGTCAACCGAAACCACGCAACAATTTTCACTTTACTAATCTTGATAAATGTTATAATACCACTAATGTTTTACAAGAAAAATTACGGCTATCAATGTGCCGGAAAAAATTAAGTGATATAGATTAACAGTGTTATCGTAAAAGTTGTTATAGTACTCTATCCCACCGCTTTGAGCCGCGAACTCTTAACATGCCTCTGTTAAAAAGAAAAGCCTTCGAGAAATCGACGGTGTCGGAGTATTTGCGGGACGACGATGAGGTGTTCCACTGCGAGATCACCGACGAAATATTCAAGGATTATGAGTGAGTAATTTGAGAAACATAATTTTCGCGCATTTTACCATTTACTTAATCAGAATGTGAGCTAAGAGGACGAGTGACATTGATTCCGTGCGGCAGGCTGTGCAATAACGCGAGCGTGACAAAACGTTTTACAATTTTATCGGCGCGCGTCGTTTTGTCGCGATGTTTATTCAACTTTTTGCGTTTATTTTCGCAGAGAGTATTGCGAAAGAATCATACTGGTCAATTCGATGGTGTGGACGTGTGAGATGACCGGGAAGAATAACCTGACGTATGCGGAAGCCTTGGAGAGTGAAAAGGCTGCCCGGAGGTCCTTAAAGGATTTTCCTATGGAACTCCGAATACCAATCCTATACCTGGCTACAAAGACCAAAAGGTGTTCGTTTGCTGAGATGTCAGAGGACATATTTAATTTCGTCAGGGAAAGGTTCTTCGTGGGTGAGACAGTTGAAGCTTGTCTCGAAGGTGATATTTGGCGAGAGGCCCATCTACTCTCCGTCACAGCACAGAAACAGCATCCAGACAGGTGCGTCTTATTCCTGCATTTGATACATAATTAAAAAAATTATTCGTAACAAATTTAAATAAATAATACTGAGGTAACTATTGAAGTTGATATTCTTATCTCATTAAAACATTGTTATTAAAACATTTGATAAGTGGTAGAAGTAAGGTAACCAAGTCACATAAATATGTTCAATAATGGTTTTCTACACATAAAAGCAGGATAATTTATTTGAAACATTTTATCAAATTGTTTCCAATTATTAACATTAAATTAGTCATTATTATAATTAATATTCATGTTGACTATCATTTTTTTCATTATCTTATTAGTACTCTACATATTAAAGTTAAAAATGTTTAATATAGTTTACTTACTTATTTATTTGTCTTTCTTTTCTGTGCTAAAATACATTTTTTTAGTTGAATCTTATACTTTTTTCTCTGATTTGATTCTAATAGCTAAAAATTCTAATTTGATTTTAAATAAAATAACAGGAAATTATAAAAAGTGCAAATATACCGATCACACTACCTCTAAGATATCTATATAGATCATCTCTCAAAATTGATATTTCTATGCATTTGATATTGTTATGTTCTACGGAAAAAAAAAACCACATATATATATATATAAATAATGTGTACTGCAGTTTTTGTGTTGTTTTGAGTCTTCCCACCGTGCCCCAGAGACCCAGAGAGCATGTTAAGCCGTCGGTCCCGGTTGTTATCATGTACACCTGATAGCGATTGTTACTCATAGTAGGGAATTAATTCCCCAAAACGCATTGGAGCAGCGTGGTAGATTAAGCTCTGATCCTTCTCCTAGATGGGGAAAGAGGCCTATGTCCAGCAATGGAATATTACAGG